>NC_077227.1:745951156-747151156 GCF_027887165.1 Monodelphis domestica | reverse complement strand
AGGACCATCCTGAGGGACAAGCTTTTCCCCAGAATTTGGTTGCCCAGAAGGGGTCCAATAAGGAATGTTTGTATTTGGATGATTGAACTGAGGCTCAGCTCCCTCTATGCCCCCAAAAAGATAGTCCAATTATCTGACTACAACATTCAAATAAGATACATTTTAATAACCAGTTCAGATTGGAGAGGTATCAGGAAAAAGGAAAGACAGATTTTCCTAAATAAGGTTGGAGTCTTTCTCAGCTTTGGAGCTGAGGCCAGGCTTCACAGGCTGGTGGAGGGTTTCTTGTATTCTTGTCTATGCTATATCTGTGCTAGTTTTCTTCATTTCAAAATCTTAGCAATAGACAGCAAGTAACAAAAAATGTTCTGATCTTCAGAGCTGGTTGGACCTGCCTCTTTGGACTGAAGAAAGGACAGGCCCTTCTATCCAGACTGATAAGTCCAAGCTCCTCCCATTTCCAACACCAGCAGGAAGTGCTCCTAGTCACAAGACCAACTGCCACTCCCAGTTGCCTCTTCCCCCATCAATTGTCGGTCTTGTCAATTTCTACTTTCTCTAATATTCCCACTGTTGCTTGTTCCAACACAATGGAAGAAAGTCCAGAACTTGTGCTTGTTTCCTTTCCACAGACCACATGAACACTGTATTTAATCAACTCATGACTTCTTATTGCTTCCAGAATCACATATAAGTTCCACTATTGTTCCTTCAAAGCCTTTCATAAGTTAAACCCATCTTATATTTCTAGTCTTCCTATACATATTTACCTTTCCAAACTCAGGAAATTGCTGATAGTGGTATGCTTGAGAGTCTTCAAAAAAGTATTACATCTCCTCACATCAAGTATTTTCTTTACCTGTCCTTTATACCTAAAATATTCTCCCTCCTTATCTCTGACTCCTATATTCTCTGGATTTTAAAAAATCTTACATAAATTCCTCGGTCTCTTAGAAACCTCTCTTGATTACCACTTAATATTAGTGGCTTCCACATTTTTAATTTCCAAATTATAATGTATATAGATATATTACATCATCTATTTATATAGTTGTTTACCCTTTATCTCTCCCTTTAGACTGTGAACTACTGAAGAATAGAAACTTTTTTATTAGTTTCTTTTTTTCTCTATTTCTTTGTATCCTCAAAATATAATATAGTTCATCACACATAATATACACATAGTAAATGTTTTTTGACTAGCTGAATGACACTGTAGAATGTTATAACAGATACCAAAGGTCTCACTGAATTCTCACATTAATATGATTGATTTGTTATTTGGAATTTTTTTTATCATTCTTGAATATCAGTCAAATATAAAATGACTTCAATTTCAATTCATTTTTCACAAATTTATGAAATTAGTATTCCCAATAAAATATCTCACCATATTAGTCAAATTCCCTCTCCTTAAAATGCACATTGGCTCACATTCATTTCAAAAATAAAATACAAAACTTCACCTTTTAATTTCCTTCACATAGGGACCCATATGCCTTCTGGGTTCTATTTTATCTGATTACACATTTAAATTCTTTTTCACATCAAGTTGGCTGGATAGCAAATCTCTGGAATTCTATCCCATCTCTTATCTCTGTGCCTTTATAAAAATGTTCCTCTATGTCTATAATACATACTTTCCTCAGGGTATCTCTATTTCCCTTCATTGAAAAGATCAGATGACATCTATCACATTGATTCTTTTCTAATACTATCATATTTCACCCATCAAGAAAACAAAACTCATTGTCTAAAATTTTCATTTATTTCATTTCAACGTGTTACATCCCAGTCCTAGGAAGAGATAAGCTCCTGAAGGACACATACTTTTTTTTTTTTCTTCAAAGTATATAGCACTGTGCCTGACATTGTAAGTTGGTTAAATAAAATTAAATTAGTGATTACATTCAAGCAAAATGTACCTAATTTAACTAGTTTGTTATGCTTTTAAAGAAATGTTGGAGGAAGAGGAATGATATATATGTATATTTTTGTAACTTTCTTATATACACACTTATACAAGCCCATTAACACATATAAGCATGATTTAGATATAATGAATTCTTAGTTACCCAGATGTAGATTTACTGGAATCCAAACAGGTTCCCATGAATATAAAAATTAAGAGACAAGAGTAGATAGACAGTATAGTAGATATAGAGTCATGCTTGGGTTCAGGAGAACTTGAGTTCATACAGAACCACTAATATTTACTATCTGTGTGATCCTGACTAAGTCACTTAACTCTTTTTGTCTTAATTTCATCATTTTTAAAATGAGCTGAAAAAATAAATGGCAAACCACTCCAGTATGTTTGCCAAGAATCTCTCCCCCTCAAAAAAAGATGACAGAAATCATTGAATATGATTGAAAATGTCTCAACAACAACAACAAAAAAATGTTTGATACTATTGCAGTATATTTTAGGCACAATGAAACCTAGTGTCTGATTTATAATGGAGGTCTTTGGTCTTCTGTTATCCAGCTGAGTAATTTAAATGCTTACCTCAATGATCAGAAGAAGTCTTTGTTCAATTTTTTGGTCCCATGAGTACTAGGCTTCTTGGACAGCTCTTTTGAAAGTGCAATTGATTGACAACTGGCCAGTTTGGACTTCAGTAGAAAAGACTAATTCCATGTCAAAGGAAAAAAAGAAAATTGTATTGAACTATCTTAAGTGAAGTGGATAAAGACCAAAGGGAATAAGGGTCATAGATGATAAGGACCAAAGAAGGTGACTCAGAGAAAAGAGAGGAAGAAAAAGTGGCTAGGTTGTCATTTCCTGATTCCTTCCTATGGGAGATTAAGGCTTTTGTTTGTTGATTCCTTCAGGCTGCATGTTATTTCTGCTATAGCCCTGATCTTCCCTCACTGAGAAGCAATGTGAACAAAAGGCTCTTGTGTTAGATTTGGCTCAGCTGCCCTTGTCTGGCATGCGTTCCAAGTGTTTTAAAGGTGCAGAAACCCCTTAGGGTAATTGTGAAAGAAACTAAGGCACTTATAAAATTTGTGTCCTTTATGGAACATTTGAATATTGATTGCCATTGTGGAATTTTAATTTTTACATATATTTTCCTTTTCTAATATATATTGATACATTTTATCCTATATATCATAACATATTTCTATGCTCCTCTACCTAATTAAAACTTTTCTTGGTTTCGAGAATTAGTCAAAACCAAGCTATAGAATGAAAAAAAAAAAACCTGAGAAGGCAGAGAGCATCAAGTGATGCTTTTTTTCTCCAACATTTCTCCAAAGAGCAGGAACTTTCATTATCTGATCTAAATTGTGTTTTTTCTCCTTTTAACCACTTTTCTTTTCCTCTATCCATTCTTCCCTCTTTTCTTCACTGATTCTTTTCTCCTTCCTCTTTTCTTTCCTTAACTTTATTCCTTCCTTGCTTTTTTCTCTTTTTTCCTTTCTCTCTTTATGTCCTTGCCTTGTTTACTTATTTTTTATTTAAATTCTATTTTTTTATTTTCTATTTTAAAATTTCCCCCTCCCTCCAACAGTGCCCCTCATTGTGTCACACTTATTTTAAATATGATGTCATATTTCACATATTCTCATATTAACCATACCATAAAAAATGGACAAAATTATTTTTGAGAACATTATATATTTCAACTTTTATATAGGAATTATTGGTCCTCTCTATCAGGGCAGAAAATGTTGATAATCATGATTCATTATAAATTGTTTATAATCGAAATTGTTTATAATGATGAGTCATTCTAAATGTGGTGATCAAATAGCTAAACTTTCACAGTTGCTTATCATTAGAAATTGCTCTTATGGTATACTGTACTCTCCTGATTCTACTCACATGAATTTTCAATAACTTAAATGTCATTCCATGTTTTGTTTTGTTTGTTTCTGAAAGTGTAATTTATAAATATCTTATTACAATATAGTATTTGATCATAATCATGTACTACTACAGCTTGTTCAGCCAGTTGTTGGACACCCCTTCAGCTTTCCATTCTTTAACTATTTGTTATCACAAAAAAAAATAAAACACAACATATACTCACATTAACTGCTTCTGGATTTAGCTACCTCTTTCTCTTGCTGTCTGTCTGTCTGTCTGTCTGTCTGTCTCTCTCTCTCTCTCTCTCTCTCTTTTTCTCTCTCTTTCTCTCTCTCTCTCAATCTGTCTGTCTGTCTGTCTATTCATTTATCCATCTATTTTGATTCTTTAACAGATTCTTTATCATGATTCTTTAACAGAAAACCTTGCTGTAAACACTTTCTTGATATTTCTTTCCATATTTATATGTGTGTATATATTTATGCCTGTATATGTGTATGTATATATATATATATTATTATTATTAATTGATCTCTTTAGATTACAGACCTTAGGAGTAATATTACTCAAGTAGAGAATATGAACAGTTGTATATCCTTTTGCTAATAGTTTCAAATTTTTCTGAAGAATGATTGGACAAGTCGACAGCTTCACTCCATTGCATTAGTGTACCTATTTTTCCATATCTCTTATAATATCTGGAATTTCCTTTATCTATGTGATTTAGAGAATTTGTATGACCATTCATGATTAAATATTATTTTTAATTTTCTATTTTCTCTTGACTATTTTTCAATTGGGAAGTGACTCATTTGTAAATTTTGGTTTACTTTATTCTATGTTTTATAATGAGTCCTTTAAGAAAGAAACTTTTCCCTACACCAAGATAAATTAAAAATGGGTGAATGACCTGAACATAAAGAAGGAAATTATAAGTAAACTAGGCAAACACAGAATACTATACATATCAGACCTTTGGGAAGGGAAAGACTTTAAAACCAAGCAAGACTTAGAGTCACAAAATGTAAAATAAATAATTTCAACTACATCAAATTAAAAAGCTTTTGTACAAACAAAACCAATGTAACTAAAATAAGAAGGGAAGCAACACATTGGGAAACAATCTTCATAGAAACTTCGGACAAAGGTCTAATTACTCAAATTTACAAAGAGCTAAATCAATTGCACAAAAAATCAAGCCATTCTCCAATTGATAAATGGGCAAGGGACATGGATAGGCAGTTCTCAGCCAAAGAAATCAAAACTATTAATAAGCACATGAAAAAGTGCTCTACATCTCTTATAATCAGAGAGATGCAAATCAAAACAACTCTGATGTATCACCTCACACCTAGCAGATTGGCTAACATGATAGCAAAGGAAAGTAATGAATGCTGGAGGGGATGTGGCAAAGTAGGGACATTAATTAATTGCTGGTGGAGTTGTGAATTGATCCAACCATTCTGGAGGGCAATTTGGAACTATGCCCAAAGGGCGACAAAAGAATATCTACCCTTTGATCCAGCCATAGCACTGCTGGGCTTGTACCCCAAAGAGATAATAAGGAAAAAACTTGTACAAGAATATTCATAGCAGCGCTCTTTGTGGTGGCCAAAAATTGGAAAATGAGGGGATGCCCTTCAATTGGAGAATGGCTGAACAAATTGCGGTATATGTTGGTGATGGAATACTATTGTGCTAAAAGGAATAATAAAGTGGAGGAATTCCATGGAGACTGGAACAATCTCCAGGAAGTGATTCAGTGAAAGGAGAAGAACCAGGATAACATTGTACACAGAGACTGATACACTGTGGTTCAAGTGAATGTAATGGATTTCTCCATTAGTGTCAATGCAATGTCCCTGAACAATCTGCAGGGATCTAGGAGAAAAAACAATATCCACAAGCAGAGGACAAACTGTGGGAGTAAAAACACGGAGGAAAAGCAACTGCTTGACTACAGGGGTTGAGGGGACATGTCTGAGGAGAGACTAAATGAACATTCTAATGCAAATGCAAACAACATGGAAATGGGTTCGAATCAAGAACACATGTGATACCCAGTGGAATCGCACATAGACTAGGGGAGAGGTGGGGGGAGGGGAAGAAAATGATCTTTGTCTCCAATGAATAATGTTTGGAAATGACCAAATAAAATAATGTTAAAAAATAAAATTAAAAAAAAAAAGAAAGAAACTTTTTTGTAAAAAAATTATCAGTTTCCTCATTTCCCTCTAATTTTGGTTGCAATTATTTGCTTTGTGGAAACTTTTTTTTAAATTTATATAATAAATGTATCCATTTTATTCCTTGTAATCCTTTTATCACTTGTTTAGTAGTAAATTTTATTATTTTTTATAGATTTTACAGGTTGTGTTTTTCATGATTTCTTCATTTCTTTAAAATATCAATCTTTTTGCTTTAAAATATTGTATAGTCTTTAATTTTCATCAATATCACTGCTCTGTTTGTACCCCAAAGATATAATAAGGAAAACTTCATGTTTAACAATATTGATAGCTGCACTTTTATAGTGACAATTATTGGAAAATGAGGGGAATGGCCAAATAAATTGTTGTATATGATAGTGATGGAATACTGTTTTGCTGAACGGAATGATGAACTTAAGGCTTTCTTGGTGAACTGAAACAACCTCCAGGAATTGATGTAGAATAAAATGAGCAGAACCAGCAAAACTTTGTACACAAAAAGTTAAATATTATGGTACAATCAAATGTAATAGACTTATTTATTAGTAGCAATGCAATGATGCATGGCAATGCCAAAGAACATAGGAGAAAGAATGCTGTCTACATCTAGAGAAAGAACTGTGGGAGTAAAAACACAGAAAAAAAAATATATGATTGATCACATGGTTTGATGGATACATGATTGGGGCTTTTGACTTTAAGTGATCACTCTATTGAAAATGTTAATAATATGGAAATTAGGTTTTGAACAATAAGTATAATGCAGTGAAATTGGCTTGTTATCTCTGAGAGTAGGGATGGGAAAAGGGAAGTGTGAAGATAGAATTAACTCTCCCCTTGTCTGCCTTCACAGAGGGAAAGAAACTGAATCATGTAACCATGGAAAAAATATTCTAAATTAATTGATTCATTAAATTTAAAAAGAACTGGAAAGACCTCCCTGAACAGATGCAGAGTGAAATAAGCAGAACCAGGAAAACAATATACACAGTAACTGAAACATTGCGGGTCTATCAAATGAGATAGACTTTAATACTAAAAGGTATACAATGATCCAGGACAATTCTGAAGGACTTATGAAAAGGAATGGTATCCACATTGTGAATTTTAAAACTATTCCACCCTAATCAGACTATACTTTAGAAGATCTAATTGAGCTATTTCCTGATCAGTAACAATGGAGATACTTGGAATAGCAGAATCAGGTCTTGGAAACTCTACATTTCTCCACCATTCTTAATTTAACAAGATTAGGAAGGTCTGCATCAAACTCAAAAGATTTAATTATCTGAGGAAATGGCCTTCAACAGACATGTGCAGAAAAACAGACAGCCCCCTGGGCTGTCCTAAGTCAAGCTAAGTTATCATTGGTAAAGATGAGATGCAGGAAAGTGACATAAAGCCTTTTATATAAGGCATGTCACTTCTGCTCTCCTCCTTCCGTAGAGAGGTGGCTCTGGATGGCAGCATACTAGGTGGTCCAACAATCTTGGAGTGGTGGCAGTTATTTTGTCTTGGTTTGGTAGTGAGTTTTGCCCTGGAGCTAATTTCAGGTTCCAGCATCTTGGCTTAGCCCTTTCATTTTGGAGTTCAAGCTGATTCCTTCCTCCTTTATACTCCAAATCCCCTTTCCACTTGGCTAATACTAGCCAAGTGGAAAGGGGGTTTGGGGGAGGGGGAGAAAACCTACTCCTTTCCTTCCTTCTTCTCCTTAATCTCCTCAATTATCAATTAAACCACTAATTTCCAGCTGACTTGGGTATTTCATTAAAGATTTTTATAAATAAAATCCTTGGCAACAAAATATAATTATTATATTCAGTCTCAACCATAATTTCAACCTTTACAGTTTTGGCTGACCATGTCAGTTGTGACGAAATACCCTCAATCTTCTTAACTTTCCTAAACCCTTTTTTCCCCACTGTGACTATCCCTTTTAATAGCTTATTTTGATCAGCTGTAAAGGTAAGTAAATTTGGATTTATTCTTTTTTTCTTTTCTCCCTTTCTCCTTAAATTAGATAGAACACAGCTGTTTTAAATGTTAGCAAAAGGGCCCTAAGGTCATGGTTGGGAGAGCTGTCTCTAAATCTCCTTTCCCTTAGGGAACAACTGCCTAGATTAGGAGTGGGGAAAACATGTAGAAAGTTTTGGCTTTGTCCTGCTCCCCACGTGTTTTTTGAAGTCCGCTAGAAAAAAAATTACACACACACACACACAAATGAATACTACATTCTTTGACATTTATATGGTGGTTGAAGATTTAGGGACATTGAGGAATAGAGCATACCTACATTTTTTTATATTATTAGATAATGCCATTTTTGTACTCATCAGTACTGTGTTTAGAGATGCTAAAATAAAAAAAAATGAGGATAAAATGCAGGAGAACAAAGAACATGCAAGCCCAATTAGACAATTTAAATTATTTATTAGATAATCAATTGGCCAATATCCACCCTACCAGAAACAGACCTGTTTCTGAACCTTTGAATGAGGAAATTTCCTTCCCCAAAATAGAGATGGAAAACAATTTCCCTATAGCTCAGATAACAGACTGGCTCTCTCATGGTCAGCAAATCTTAGCTGAATTTAATCCCCGAGACCTTTCCCCGCAATCCCAGTTTCTCATGTTCCTTCTCCTACACAAAACCAAATTCCAACCCAAAGGAGGTCTTGTCCTCCTAGAGAAACTCGTCTTAGTTGAACTGACCCACAGGTACCAAATTCAATTAGAGGCCTGTTTCCTCTAAGAGAAGTACCTGAAATAGGATGTACGGGGATGTGGTGACTTTAAGGCACAATACACCATTTACTCCCCCCAAAATAAATGAATTTACATGAAATATCCCCACATATGAACAAGATCCCTTTCTAGTAACAAAAAAGATGACAGACATAGTTTTTCAGTATAATCCATCTTGCAAAGACATTGAAATCTTGCTACAGGCTTTTTTAACTCAATGTGAGAAAAATAAAATAATTGCTCATGTCAACAAAACCCAGGGGTGCAATGCACATATTGGCCATGTCAGGATTCCTAATGGGAATATAATGACTCTGAGGATCTTTTACAACTATACCATTGTAGAGAGGCCATCTTAACAGCAATGAAAGAATGTGCAGAGAGTACACATAAGTGGAATGAATTTAAAAAAAAAAAATTAAGCAAAGTGAGGAAGAGATACCTTCCAGATTCATGGACGGAATAATTAGTTTTGGGAGTAGATACCTGGATTTTGACCTATCTAAAGAAAATAGCATAAGACAAATTAGAAGGCTCTTTGTCAATACCTCTTGCAAAGTGATATGGGATTATTTTATAACACATTGTCCAAGATGGCCAGAGATGGACCTTGAAGAAGTGCAGAAAACAGCTCTATATGTTTCAAAGGGAAACAAAGAAAAGGAGGAAGAAAATAATGACATCATAGAGGAAATAAAGAAAGAATTGAGATGTTTAAAAGATAATATGGATAAAACAAAGTGGGCATGATATTCAACCAATGACACTTGCCCCTTTCCAGGATTCTAATTACTGATCCATTATATGCCTTTTCTGTGGGAAGAGAGGCCATGTCATGATGGTCTATAAGAGCTGGCTATGGGGGAAAAGGAATAATAACAGCTTTAGAAATAACAACTATAAAAGTAACTATGATAATGATCATAGAAATCACAATTTTAGAACTAATAGAAATAACTATAATAATGATAATGGAAACCACAACTTTAGGAATGATAACTATAGGAATAGATATTGGGAAAATGATAACTCAAACCAAATGACTCCACAACAATATAACTTAAGTGGTGCTCATCCAAAGTATACTCGAGGTGCTAATGCCCCTTAGGGGGGTGTACTTAAGGGGGGTGTCTAAGGAACTTCCCAAATATAATGAAGGTGTCTGGGGGAAGGGTTGGGGCATAGGAATCAGAGGATACAACCTTTAATTTTCCAGACCCTGATGTCCTACTAACCGTGGTCCCTATCCACTGCCCGCCCTATACTAATGAACCCTATGTTACCTTAAAGGTGGGTAATACCTATTATGATTGTCTTTTAGACACTGGAGCCTCCAAGTCTGTATTAAAGAGTACACCTGACTAACATTGTTATTCTGTTGGCTCAGAAAATGTAATGGGAGTGTCAGGAATACCCCAAAGGGTTAAAAAACTTTCCCCTAGAATGGTGTCTGTAGGACCCCTAAAGGTACAACATTCCCTCCTTTTGATGCCTGACTCCCTTTTAAATTTGCTGGGAGGGATCTTCTATGCAAACTCAGAGCCAAAATAACTTGCTCCCCAGATGGTTCCTTATCATTGGAAGTACCTGAGGTATCTTTAAATTTACTCCCTGTAATTCTCTCAAAGAGTCAGGAGAAAAAAGTGCATCCCATCTTTGCAATACCTAAAGATATACTGGAATCTCTTTGGGCCACATCTTCTTCCGATGTAGGTTTACTTAAGTCGGCTGTTCCTGTGCAGATAAAAACTAAATATAGCCTGCCTCCTTCCATTCCTCAGTATCCCCTCTCAAAAGAGGCAATTGAGGGAATTACCCCAGTAATTAACTCATTAATTGAACAGGGAATAATAATCCCTTGTTAATATGAATACAACACGCCCATCCTGCCTGATAAAAATCCAAAAAGGGGGCCCCATGGCAACTACCTCTATAGATTCATACAGGATTTGAGGGCTGTGTACAATCACATTATAAAGAGACCCTCCGTAGTTTCCAACATCATTATTATTTCTTCTATTCCTAGCACAGTTACATATTTTACAGTAGTAGACTTGTGTTAAGCCTTTTTTTCCATATCCATACATGAGAACTCCAGGCATATCTTTGCTTTCACCTGGCATGACCACTCCTACCATAAGAAACAGTTGAAAGTAATTTTAGGAGCAACAGGGTTTTGCAGACAATGGATTCCTTGATATGGGGGAATTACTAAACCCCTTATAGCACTAACAAGGGATTTGGTTCCTAATCCCCTCAAATTAGAGCCAGAACACCTGTCAGGTCTATCAAATCTAAAACAGGCTATCCTGTCTGCCCTTGCTCTAGGCATCCCAGATTACAACATGTCATTTACTCTGTATGTACATGAGCAAAGAGGGATAGCTTCAGGTGTTTTAACTCAGACTTTGGGCCTTCTCAATGCCCAATTGCTTATTATTCTGCCCAAATGGACCCAGTAGCATCAGGAGCACCACCATGTCTTAGAGGAATAGCTGCTACAGCCTTACTAGTGACAAAAACTGTTGATCTAGTATTGGGATGTCCATTAACAATTATGTGCCCACATGAGGTAGAAGCATTGTTGCTAAGACATAGAACACAGGCATTTTCTGATCAGCGAATTACAAGGTATCAAATAACCTTGTTAAGCAATGAAAGCATTACCTTGAAACACTTTTGAACCCTTAAACCTGCCACCTTGCTTCCAGATTTACCAACTTCAGGAGAACCATTATATAGTTGTGAAACACTAGTGTTCATGGCAGAAAAGCCTTGAGATGATCTCTTGGACACTCCCTTAAACAACTCATATCTAGTATTATTTATTGATGTTTCTTCTTTTATGAGGGATGGCATATGCTACACTGGAGCTGCCATAGTCACAGAATTTGCCACTGAGTGGTCAGCTTCACTGCCTTCTAACATTAGCACTCAAGGGGCAGAACTCATAGCTCTGAAACATGCCTGTATAATTGCCAAGGGTAAAAAGGAAACAATTTATATGGATTATAGATATACTTTTGGCATTTGTCACTCTGTCGGGATGCTATGGCTCCAGGAAGGATTTTTAACCTCAGCTGGAAAATCCATAGGTAATGCAGAAATTACTAATGAAATTCTTTATGATCTCAAACTGCCTGAAGCCCTACCTGTAGTTCATTGCTCTGCCCATAGAGGTGGCACTGACCCTGTCTCTAGGGGAAATGATCGAGAACATACTACTGCAAGGCTAGCAGCCATAGAAGGGCCTGAATTAATTTTAACATTAACAGCCACTGGTGACTTAAATTTATCACTTTCCTATAATGAAAAGGAAGTGGAAAAATGGAAATAAAAATTCAAAGCAAAAGAGATTAATGGAGTATGGATGTCATCTGAAGAAAAACCCCTGCACCCTAGAAGTTTCTATCACCAAATTTGCTAATCTGTTCATAAAATGGTCACTTTGGTGTGCAGGGCATTGTGGACTCTGTTAATAGAGTTTGGATAGCCCCTGGTATAACTACCATAGCTTCTAAAGTGTGTTCAGCTTGATCTACCTGCCAGGCATATAGTGGATGTTCTCTGGCTTACACACCTTTTGAGCACCTACAGATAGATTTCATAACAATGCCAAATGTCAGATAATAATACATTTTTTCTAGTCATAGTAGATCAACTGACCAGATGGCCAGAAGTATTTCCTAGAGGAAGAATTGTTGGGGTAGAATGCAGAAGAAAACATATGATTTCTCACTGGTTTATATGGGTATATGATTTGGCATTTTGGTCTTATAAGATTACTCTCTTACAAAAATAAATAATATGGAAACAGGTTTTGAGTTATAATAAATGTAAAACCCAGTTAAACTGCTTGTCAACTACAAGAAGTTAGAAGAAAGAGGGAAGGGAGGCAACATGAATTATGTAATCTTGAAAAACTTATGTGTAAATTTGTCACTGGAATAAATTAAAGAAAAATACATGGAGTAAGGAGATAGACTTTTGTGTTTCTGTGTTTGTGTATCTGTGTATGTAGGTATGTTGCAGCAATTAAGCCATTGTCACTATATTGCAGAGTATGTAGAAGAGATTAAAATATAAGAAGAGAAGAAAGGTAGAGAAGGCCTTATATGAATGGAGTCAGGGGAGGGTGTATAATATTATCAGATCTATACTGACCTTCCAAAAGGAAGTTGCCTTTTAAAGTAGAGTATAGGAAATCAAGTAATTAAATAAAATTTTCAAAAAAAAAGGTAGAGTGGAAGATGATCTGTAAGAAAAATAAAGAGGAAGAAAGAAATGAAGGAAGGAAGGATGGAAAGAAGAAACAAAGAAATGAAGAAACTTAGCCACCAAGGCTCTGTAAGTGAGAAAGGGTAGATATTGTTGTTGGCATTTTACATCTATTAGAAACACTGACCCAAGGGGTATAATGTCCTATTCTACCTGACAGAAATATAAAGTGGCACATTCAGCACCAAACTTGACATGCCAAGTTTAATATTTTTAGCAAATTAGAGTTTACAAATCTTGATAGAAAATCCTTCAATATATTTTTAAAAATAAACAAAACAATCACATTCAATCTCTAAAGAAAATCTTAAAGAGGTAGAAGAGTGCAGTGGGAAAATGCAAGAAGATGAATCCATGAATTTGTGTTTTCCAATTAGTGAACCTCAAGTCAACTTAGTCTGCCTACCTATGACACAGTTTCTTCAAAAGTAAAATAAAGATGCCAGCATAGATTACTTCAAAGGTTTCTTCTGGTTAAAAATCTATTATTTTCCAATCCTAAATAATGGAAGGCTCTAGGTAAGTTCTCTTTTCCTTTAATTTTGCATAAACTTAGGTCAAGGGAAAAACTCTTACTGGAATTGGAATATCTGTGTTCATTTTCTCTTTTTTATACTATCTCTGTAACCTTGGTCAAAACAGGTAAACTCTTCAAGTTTGATTTTCCTCTGTGAATGGTGAAATGTATGGGTTAGTTAGTTTCTACAGTCCCTTTTAAATTAAAAATAGCTAGTATTTATGTAACACTTTAAAGTTTGCAAATTATTTTAAACTATATGATGTGTTCAAAACCCTATTATTTCTCCTTATAGAAGAAGAAACTGATTATGAGAAAGGAGAAATGATTCCCTTTGATACACAAGTAATTAGTTACTGAAACAATACTCTACCTCATGTCTTCCTGATTCCACATTCAGTGCTATAATCATTATGCCACATACATTGTGACACTAGAATGACTAAAAAATAATTCTCAATTCATGCCTAGTGATTCCTGACATGTTTGAGTTTTTTTTAATATGGATTTCTCCTGTTTCAGTGGTATTCACTTATTTATTTGGGGATTAAGACAAACCATTGGTCAACCAGTCTCATAGATATATTCATTAAGGAATTTAAATAGAACTCTACTATAATAAGTATTCAATAAATGGGAGATTAAGTTAAATGAAATCATTCAATTGAAACTTGTTTTAAAGTTTCCTAATTTTCAAATGAATAATAAAAGCATGCAATTAATTAAAAGATTTAATAGACATCTTAAGGAAAGAAAGTCATCAATATCCAGAGAATTATTTTTCAAGGAAAAAAAAATATAGACAGGAACTGAATAGAACCCCAAGGTCAGGAAAAGAGTATATAATAACCAGAAAGAAAACATATTGTTCTATAAGTATTCTGGTTTAACAAGAATATCATGTATACTTGACCAAGAGATATAGCATAAATATTATTTCATCATTCAACAAACAAACAAATGAAGGTTCCAAGACATGAATGAATCTTTCAAGGGAGCAGTTGAGAAAGAATTGGAACCAGGTATCTTGACTCTAATGCCTTCACTTCTTCCATTATGGCCTGCTACCTAATGGAAACTCTAGTTTTTAAAATAAAACTTTATAGTTCCTTAGCTGAAATTTCTACTAATAGGTGAGGTCATTGATATGGAAGTAGGAGGTGGACTCTCAGGTAAGGTAGTCTTCTCTGGATTTTCTACAAAAATAGAAGAGCAGAGCAACTAATGAATGGAGACAAAAGCAACTGGCTCACCACTCCCTTTTGGAAGTGGTCTACTCCTAATACTTACTTTAAAATTTTGAATATGAAAGCTAGAGCCCTGTAGGAAGGAGATGAATACTATGGCCACCCAGACAGGGACTAAGTGTAATCATTTCTATATAAAGACTCACTAATCCTTCAGGGGACCTCAAGGTGAAATCATCATCTTAGAAGGGTACAGAGCAGGCAATGTATTTAGAGAGTGAGCAGAGAAAAATGTTCAAAAGCCATACTTTTGGAAATATATAAAAAAAATGATCTGGAGTTATATCTCTGGATTGAATAGAGCTTGATTTTGAGGTGTGGAAGAAATCGGGATAGATAGAGGTGATAAATGAATGAGATCCCTATGAGAGAGGTCTAAAAAAGGGAAGACAGGATGGATATGGGTGTTGGCCTAAAGATTCTTTTTCCCTAGTAAATGAAGTAGAGGCTATTTCTACTCTATAACTAAGAGAAACTGGAAGATATTTCAAAGACAGAAATGTAGACCTGACAATAAGGACAAGAATACAAATTTTCCAAAACTAAGATCTGTCCAAAAATGGGGGGAAAGTAGCATGCTTACATCAATATACGTACTTTGTAGACTTTTCTTTTGTTTTCTTTAAAGAAAAAAGTCTACACAGCTCTTAGCAGATTTCTTGACCCATAAAGTACTGATGCATTGGTGAAGGACTGATTGACTCATTTGAGGTGTGTGTTAAACTAAGGCTGAAAATTCTTCATCCAATATGCTAAAAAGGGGTGAATTGTTTGATTACATATGTAAGGAGAACTGGGGGCCTCTGAGTTCCCACTAAGTTCAGAGATTCTTTCCATGAATATGAACATTTAGATATACTACTTAAAGAAAACCACTTCCTTCTCCTCCAAATGAAAGTGCTGTGAAAATAAAAGTCCCACATAGAGACATATATAAAACACATCTATGTGTGTGTGTGTGCGTGTGCACACGTGTGAGTGTGAAGTGTAGGTAGCTAGGTGTGTCATTGGATAGAACATTAGGCCTGGAGACATGACGATAATGAATCTGGCCTCAGTCTCTTACTAGCTGTGTGAGCCTATGCAAAACATTTGAATCCTATTTGCTTCAGTTCCTCATCTGTAAAGTGGGCACGCACTGGAGAAGGAAATTACAAACCACTCCAGTATTTTTGTTAAAAACTCTATAGACAAAGCCCATGGGGTTACATGGAATCAGAGTTGACTGAACCAAATGAAAAACAGCAACAACATATTTGTGGATATCCATGGATGCATGTGTATGTGTTCACCTCCATATATGTGTTTATAAACTACAAGTACCTAAAATATACACATATGTACTTATGTACGTGTACTTTCTAAATTAAATCATCATACATATATTTATATATTATATTGCTTTGCTTTATATTACATATGACAATAATATCTCATATATGTATTATATAATCAAATATAAATGCACATATATGCCTATATAAATGGACGTTTGACACACGCCCCTATATATATAATCTACACTTCCATTCACCTATATACATACACACAAACATCCACATATAGGAATAAATGTATGTTGTTCTTTTGGTACTTTTCAGTTGTATCTAGCTCTTCCCAACCACATTTGAGATTTTCTTAGCAAAGATACTGGAGTGGTTCACAATTTCCTTTTCCAGTTCATTTTACAGATGAAGAAAATGATGCATGCAGAAATCAATTACTTTCCCAGGGTCACATAGCCAGTAAATATCTGGGGACACACTTGAATTCAGGAAGATGATTATTTCTGATTCTAGACTTGCCACTGTATACATTCAATTTCCTAGTTGCCTGGAAAGAAAAAAGTGTGTGTGTGTGTGTGTGTGTGTGTGTGTGTGTGTGTGTGCAAACACACATTTGACCATGATAATCTACTGTCATCTCTAAGCTATATTAAAACTCCCCCACTTTTGGTCTAGACAACTTGGTGCCCCATCCATGATTTGACCTAACATTTGTAAGCTCATCTTACATTCTACTTTCCTATGTGCACTTTGGCTTTCTTTTTTCTCTCTTCCTACAAATGTGTTTCAGTATTTCATAAATTGCTGGGGTAGGAAGACAAAGGCGACTGCTGATTCATGTCTGCAATTTTCAATTAACTTTGCAGAGAATTTGCACTACCCCAACCTACTTTGTTTCCACCACTGGCAGCCTCAGATACATTTACCCAGACTTTCCAATGATAAAGTAGGTGTCTAAGCCCTCAAATATTTTGAGCTGCTGAAGTTGTGATGATAGGAAAATGGTCTATTGTTTCATTCAAGTTTGGGGAGGATTTTGGTGCCCTTTGGCTCTATTGCTGGGGCTATTTTACATAGGAAGATTAAATAAATATTTTAATTCTCAAACTGATGATGAAAGGATTATAGAATCAGGAACTTAGAAGGGACGTAAGTTCACCTAACTCCACATACACATTCTTCATATGGGAATACTGAGACTCATTGAAGGCATGTCACATGCTCAAGGTCACATAGAAAGTAATCATTTGTTTTTAATGTAGGTTCCCCCTCTACATCCAAATCCAGTGTTCACTCTACACAACAATGTAGTTAGCATAATTCTGTATCAATGGCAAGTGTAACATTTCAAAGAATCATGAAATTCAAAAATGATAAGAGATTTCAGAGTTGAGCTAGAGAGTTTTAAACCTTTCCAAGTCCAAAGCTGTGATTGTTGGGTGTTGTGATCATCTATGTTTGTCTGTTCTTATCTATATCTGAATAAGAATTATCTTTTGGCGAGCCAGAGTGGCACAGTGGAATGATATATGATCTGTTATTCAGACACTGGAAGTTCAAATCCCACCTGTGACAGTTACTGCATATGTGACCTTGGACAAGTTATTCATTTCCTATCTCAGGAAATACTTCCCACTCTCTGATGCCACAACCCAGTTGAGTCAATGAGAATACCTTCCTTTTCTCTTCTCCCCTCACATGAACAAGTTCCTCAAAAGTCCTGGTCAGACTTCCTTCTTCCCCACCCAAATCAATTAGTGACTCAATCCAGTGCAGCCCAGTCCCAGCCAGCCTTTTTTTTCTACAGAATGAGTAGTGCCAGGTTTCTCTGTTCTTTGGCCTGACTCAACAATGATGAGGAATGCTGTATAGCTCTGTTCACTCTTCATTCCTCATGCTGAAAGATGTAGGTTTCCCAAGAAACTTAACCCTATACACAGAGAAAGAATTTGGATCTCTCATCACCTTCACTCAAGAAAATGAAATAAAAATGAAAAACAAAAACAAGTGTATTTCCCCTAGGTTGTTGATTGAACAGAAGGCAAATATTTCCCTTTTTCAACCTGGATACATCTTACTAGGCAATGTTGTCTGAGGATTCAGGCTTCGGGCTTCAAGAACACTACCTGTAGAGGGCAGCTGGGTAACTCAGTGGATTGAGAGACAAGAGATCCTCAGTTCAAATCTGGCCTCAAACACTTTCAAGCTTTGTGACCCTAGGCAAGTCACTTAACCCCCATTGCCTAGCCCTTACCATTCTTCTACCTTGGAACCAATACACAATATTGATTCTAAGATGAAAGGTAAGGGATTTAAAAATTTTTTAAAAAGAACACTACCCTATACTGTAAGATGTACCAACCTTCACAATTTTTCCTAAACCTCCTCAACCATACTCCAATTTCCCAAACTTTATTCCATAATTAGCATAATCCTAGTGCAGAAATATCTTCCCCCTCATTCTACTATTAAAGTAATTCCTTACTTCTCTCTTCTCTCCCACACAAAGACTATATCTATCTCCAGTAACCAGTTTATGCTTCCATTGCCAAACTTTCATAACTCCTTCAATATGTTCCATGAAATAAGTGAGACAGCTAAACTTTCTCTTGAATTATATCTAGGAAACTACTTTGTATCTACTATTCTAATCCCATAGTGCTGAAATAATCACAAATCCTACCTCTTCACTGTACTCACAACTATAACTCAATAATCATTCTAGAATATTAAGAACCTGAGGAATAAACTTCCCTCAGACTTTCATACTGAATAATTAAATTGAAATGTATCTTGTATCACAAATATATGAAGGGGGAAAATAATTTTTTCAACTAAAAGTAAACAAAGATTTGAAGAAATAATGAGTAAGAGTTTTTAAAATGGTCATGTGCTGAAACTATCAAGAACCCAATGTTAAATGAGAGGTAAAAGATGCAAAAAATGTCAAAAAAAGGAACAAACATATAAAATAACCACAGAAACATATAATCTGTTAAGGGATATGGGGAAAAATGGAATATATGAATTTAAATCCTGCCTAAAACACTTAATATGCATGAGATTTTGAGTAAAATTGTTAACCTTTGCCTCAGTTTCTTAATTTGCAAAAAATATGAAATGATAGTAATTACTTTCTGAAAACCTCAAAATTTCTTAGACTTATAAATGTTGGAAATTTCACCATTGGGAAATTTCATACTTGAAAAATTTCCTATTGATAGTGGGTCTTGACTATTGGAATGTGAACCCCATTGGCATGGGAGGTTCCTCCTTCTCCCTTCTTAAGATTACTTTAGGACAGAAACCTTTTGCTGAACAATGGAAAGGACTTTGACCTATGCTTAAGCATAGAACAGGAATTTCTTTGAGTCATGATTGATTTTAGAATTGATACAATGGAGATACTTGGAATCAATCTCCACCCTACTCAGTCCTAACAGGATTTAGGAAGGGCTGCAGCATAGATCAAAATTTAATTATTTCAATCTCTACCCTACTCAGGTTAACAGGATTTAGAAAGGGCTGTAGCAAAGGATCAAAGATTTAATTATTTGAAAATATGACCTTCAACAGACATGTGCAAAGCCAGAGACTTCTGGGCGGTCCTGGGTTAAGCTAGAGCCTCCATTGGCACAGGGAAATTGATGGACAGGTGATTGGTAGATGTGAGGACTGAGGGGAGGGAACTTGGATGGGTTTCCTTAAGGATACGGGGGTCTGAAGACTCGTGGTGGTGGTTGAGGAGTTTGTCTGAGTGGTGGGAGTGTGCTCTGAGAAGCTTGCTCTGAAGGAAGCTGAAGGTGGGGGCCTCTGAGACTGTTTCTCCATTTTGGTCACGTGAGTAATAGGGACTGATCTCTTTTCTTTGCCCCAGCTATCTAAGGGCTTGGGCCTTTTGGCCCAGCCTAAACAGAAGGGGTATTTAAGCCCTATTCCCTTCTCTCCCTTTTTTTTCTCTCTCTCTCTAATTCCCTTCTTACTCCTATTGTAATTAAACTCCATAAAAGATTGACTGCTGACTTGAGTTTTCATTTAGGAATTACATAGCTGAATTCCTTGGCGACCTTAAATTAATATATATCAGTCTTTTAAAGTGATTCCCTTGTAACATTTCCATGTTACTCTGAAGATAAAATGAGATCATATTTCTTAAATAATTTTCACTTCTTAAAAATGATAACTATCATATAAAATTTTATTAGTTGGGATACTAGAAAATACAGAGAAAAGTTAATTCTACATATTGCCCAAATATATAGTTAAAGAAAAAAATCCATTCTGGAGACAAGATCAAGTCAAACTCTATAAAACAAAATTTAGAGGAAATCTTAAAGTGGAATTCTAAGTTCAACATACCAAGTCAGAGTGACATCAGTCATTTGAAACTCAATGAAAAAAACTAAAAACACCAAGTAGGAAAAAAATAATCTTAAAATCACAATAAAATGCCATAGTATCCTTTCTCCCTATCTAGATCTAGCTAACTTTATGAATTTCATAATCTTCAGAAACTCATAATGTTATAAGTTGAAATCAGCTTTGTAACTCTTACCTCCTGAGAAGTAATTAAATCAACTCTATAACTCATACCTCTGGTCTTGTTGCCTCTTTCACCCAACTTTCACTTCTGGCTCCAAATGGTGTGGCATGCACAGTGGCCACATTCCAGCAAACTGTCCCAGTAGAGAAGTTAAATCTGGTTGTATGTAACTAACAGGGCTCAAGTACTTCAGTGAATTAAATTAATAAGAGAGACATCTGTACTAAGCACGTGACTAATTCTCCCAGTGGAATGGGTATGTGAAGTATGAATCAAACATTCTTTGTCTATCAATCAGAAACTTTTAATTTAATCAACCCCAAACTGAAAACATCCCTACTTAACACTTTGTTAGCCAACAAGCAAGAGAATTCACAAGTCACTTACTTAAAGAGTTCTCACCCTCAGACTCAATTATTCAGGAACTTGTGAATCCTTTTGATAAGAGTTATACCTTCAAAGGATGAGAGGTGTGAATACCTCAGACACTGACTTCCTGGGCAGTGATAGGCAATTTAGAAGCTGTGATAAGCCCCAGTGAAGAGGGGAAGGGACAAAAAGAACTAAAAAAGGCTTGATCTTCTTGGGTTAGAAAGTCATCTTCAACTTGAGTCATTGAGTCATCTTTGGCTTGAATCTTCATCTTTGACCTTCAGCTGGTGACCTGCCTTTTTGAGGTGACTTTGTACTTGGACCTCAGCTTCAACTTGGGACCTTGACTCTTGGGTTGTTTCTTGGGTGAGTGAGCAGCTAGTCTTACTGTCCTGCCTTTTAGAGAGATTAGTTCTGTAGAGGCCTTCCCCTCTAGGAGAAGATCATGTAGATGGAACACCAGGTCCTGTAGTGGAGGGTTAAGAAGCCCTGATAGGCTGGACATATTTTCTACCCTCTTTTTGTATCCCTCTACTTTCACTTTTTCCACTGTTCAGTAAATAAAGCTACTAAAAGTCATTTTGGCTTGAGCTGTAATATTTTTAAATTGGCAACCTCAATATTAATTTAGAGTTCTCACATTTTTAGTCAAACCCTTCATTTAAATCCTTACAGGTAGACGAAAATTATTTCTTTCAATGGATATAAAGTCAGTGGCAACAGGTAATATGGAGCACTTAGAGCTCAGACAGACGTGGAAGATGACAAAGTCATTCATCTACTCTATTCTGGTCTCTTGCCAGTCATCCTGACTTTTATCTTGTCATTGGACTTCAATAATTCTGGAAGAGAGAGTGAGACTGATAAATTTGTGAAATTTTGCCTCACTTAAATCCAATTCACTGGGAATCAAAACATCACAATGCAATGACATTGATCCTCTTCAAAATAACTTGGTTTACCTATGTCTTTTTATTGGAGAGATTTGAGGTCCCCCACCCCAACTCCTGAGATCCACCACAATTTAAGGAAGCTACAAAGGGAATTTGCTTCATCATTTCCTATTCAGTTGCTTTCCTGGATTTCATAAATTCAACTTTAGCTCACACCTTCTGAGATTATTTCACATCCCACTGATAGAATTCATACCTCCTCTATTTTTAGCTCTTTGATTTTCTTTTTTATGAGTTGTCTTCCTCCATTAAGTTTGAGCTCTTTATGAACAGAAATTGTCTTGTGTATCTCCCTGTATTTCCAGTACTTATCAGAGTAATTGGCATACAGTAACTATTTAAGGATTATCTACTGACTGATGCAATTTCCAAATTCATGTTCAATATTTTAAAAGAGATTTAATCAATTAATGAGAAAATAAAAGAATAATAAACATTTTTTACTACATGTAAAGACTCATAAAAATACACAAGCAAGCATTCAAAAAAGATATGCTGGAACTAGTGAGGTTCTCTAGATCTTTCAAATAGTTAATATGTGTAAAATGATTGCCATAAATTTTATTCAGTCATTTTTCAGTTGTCACACTTTTCATAATTTCATTTGGGATTTTCTTGTCAAAGATAATGAAATGGTTTGCCATTGACTTCTTCAGCTCATCTCATTTTACAGATGAGGAAACTAAGGAAACCAGTGTTAAATAAGATGCCTATAGTTTAAGAGAGGGATTTTCAAAAGAGAAAAATCAGATTTAGTCATGCAAGGAACAGTTCATGTGGGGGAGTGGCAGAAAGGAAAAAACCCAAGATTCCAGGGAGAGAATATAAACTCTGAGAACTCAGAAACTGCAAGCTTACTCACTCCTCCAGCTGAGAACTTGAGAAGAAGATCTCTGAGGCTAGAGGTCTCTCTGGACATCAACTGCTTTCTAGTGAGCCCATGAAATCTCTTACTAAGCTCAAATATTGTAGACTGGACTTTGAAAGAAGCTATCTACTGAAAAAATCCCCTCCAAAGGTTATTCTCCACTTCTCTCTCCCCAACTTGCTCTGAACTTCATTTTCTAACTAGATTAGATCAGGAGCAGGGACAAACCAGCAGCCAACTAGAAGAGGGGTCAAGGCTGAGAGCCAAGACCCATGAGATTTGGGGGGGTCAGTCTGCCAGTCAATAGAGATTCTTGCTACCCTCTTTCCTCACCCAATACCTTCATCTCTCCTTTTCCTGAGTAATCCCAATTAAAGTGTTACTACTTAGATCAGGTCTGTCTAGCTTCTGACACTGAGGAAGGGGACTAAAGATTTTCAGGGAACTATACCTTTCCCAAAAGAGGAGGGTTACCTCAAACCGTAGGGATCAATCTTTTCCCCTAGACAGAGGAGTATCCTCAGTTCTTAAGGGAAAGAAGAGACAGTTGGAGTACTGGAAGGATCTAGAGGCAGGAAAGTCTATTCTGCCTCTCAGAAATAGCTGAGCTCCAGAAAGGAGGCAGTGAGTCATTCCACTGAAGCTCTTGCCTCTAAGTTAACCTCCACCATTCAGACCCACTCTCTGAGGAGACATACTCAGTCCCTCAAGGAGACAAATGGGATCACCTTTACCATTGGGAAGATTAACCTCTTTCCCTTCTAATTCTCTCAACTCTCACTCTCCCTCTCTCCAGGTTCCAAGTGTAGGTGGGTGTGACCCCCTCTTTACTGGCCATATATTACAGTTTTCTTTTCTGTCCCTCCCCTGAGTGAGCTGTTGCTTGCACCAATGGATCTGATTTCTCTCGTTTGCAAATTCCTCTCTTACATATTCTATTAATTTCTGAGACTATATTTTAAAACTTTTATCTTCTGTCTTGGAATCAATATTGTGTATTTGTTCTCAGGAAGAAGAGTGGCAAGAGCTAGGCAAAAGGTTAAATGATTTGCCTGGGGTTACATAGCTAGAACATATCTGAGGCCATATTTAAACCCCCATCCTCTCATCTCTAGACCTCGCTCTCAATCCACTGAGCCACCTAGATGATCCCATGAGACCATATTTGAATGTAGGAAGATGAGAATTTCAAACTCTAGGCCCAGCATTCTATGTACCACACCACCTAGCTGCCATCAAATACAGTCATATACTTATTACTTAATAAATATTTTTCTTCCCTTGCATCCTGACCCTTCACAAGAGGAACCTAGGACCATAAAACACCAACTCATATGGGAATGAAGTGACAAGAGTTTGGAAAAGAGCATTCCTTTCTTGCCTTCTCAAAAAGAACCAATTATAGTTTATTTAGTTTTTCCTCAATTCAGATTTTCATGAAATTAGTCTTTAAATTATGAACACCCTGAAGTTTGGTCACCTCA
The DNA here is from genome assembly GCF_027887165.1 of Monodelphis domestica. Classification (NCBI taxonomy): domain Eukaryota; kingdom Metazoa; phylum Chordata; class Mammalia; order Didelphimorphia; family Didelphidae; genus Monodelphis; species Monodelphis domestica. The sequence goes on along the minus strand of NC_077227.1, from coordinate 747,126,836 downwards.
AAAAACCCCAAACTTGGACAGAATGAATTAAATCTAAGGAGATTCTAAAAATAAAATATTCTGTAAAAAATCAATATGTCAGTCAAAAAACAGAAATAGCCACTTCAAAGATTAATAGAAGATTCATAGGTTGGCCTAAAAATCTAAATCCAATTTGCTATCTCTAAGAATTAAAAGAGAAAATCCAGAGAGATAGATAGAGGGATAGAGGGGGAGGGAGGAAGATAGTTTCTTCAAAAGCAAAGATATATTTTGTATTTCTTAAAAAATAGGAAACTGAGTATATGTATATACATTTGGGTATATACAGATACTGTAAGGGGGGAAAAGGGATTATTTTTTAAAGGGTTGTACTGGGTTATTTAAGAGTGTGGTTGTCAGGAATTTAATTTATTCCAAAAAGATTTATTTACAATTTATTTACCAAATGTGGGAAAAGTTAAGTAATGAAATCAGAGAGAGGATAGGATAAGCACTAAGTAATTTACTCCTGTCCCTGGGCAGGGAGAGTTAGTCCTTAGGCCTTGGCTTTGCCGAGGACCTAGGGAAGTCTCTTCAGAAAAATCCAGCAGTTAAGACTCAGCTTTTTCACTCACCACATGTCAGTTCAAAGGAAGAGATTTGAAAACAGCCACACCAGGAAACTGGGTCTCAGGTCCAGTCAGCACATTCTTCACCAGCCTCCACTTTAATGAATGAAGAATTGTCAGTAGAATAACCCCATTGCCGAAGTTGTAACTCCCTTTTAAAGACACTTTCTCTTATGTCACTTCCTGTGCCTTCTCCTAATTCTGCATCTACCAATCACAGTTGAAGTCCTGCTTTAGGACTGCCCAGGAGGCAGTCAGTCGATTCTGATTCATCACCCACTATCGCACATGTGGGTCACAGACCTCCCTTTTAATGATTAAGTGGGATGTTTGTACTTTTGTTGATTAGATCTAAAAATGGGCAGATCTCCATACTCAACTTTTAAGTAGGGAGTTTACACTTTGGTGATTAAAAACTAAAAATAGGCAGGGGTTATAATTTAATCTTTACAATCATGGAAGAGTTAAATTTAATCTTAATATTGGATGCATATATACATATATTCACATTTACTAATGACACAATACTGAATGGATAAAAAAAAAACAAAATTTTTAAAAGACAAAAATGTTCAGCAATAGATGTCAGAGGCTAAATTATTCCATCTTTAAAATCAATTGGATTAAATCTCCAGAAAGTAGAATTTAATTTGTTAAATTTTTCTAAGTAAATTGATTCATTTATTAATGTTAATAGCTGAAGTAGAAGTAAAAGATTAAGGGAAACATCATTAGACAACACGACAAATGATGCAAGGAAAATGTGACAGAAAACACATGAAACTTTTGATTAATGAAAGTGAACATGAATCATCTAAATTATCTTACTAGAGGGAAAAATAGAATTGATCATGACACAAAATTCATCAATACTCTCTTGTTAGAAATATATGTAATGGAAAAAGAAATATCCATTTTAGATTAAAATGCATTATGCAACTGTAAGTTTCAATCTAGCAGGATCAATTATAGTGATGCCACCAGAGAAACTGAAATTCAGATTAGATGATCAATTTCAATGTAAAGAGTTATTAAGAAAATTACATTTTTCTACTAATGATGTTTAACATATGTTCTAATAAAAATATTTAATTTTTTAAATATCAGGTTTAAAGGTCTCAGATCATTTCATCCATAGGAAGAATACTTGAGAATTACTTCAACTTAGTTCAAATATACATGGTCTCTGTTACTATCCTTGAGAATAAAATGCAGTTTGATCTGTACTTAGACATTTGTGGCTGTTGTTGATTTTACTCAGTTGTTTTCCTTTTTAACAGAATCTCTGATTTTATCACTGCAGGGAATCATCAAGAAAAGAATTCCTTTAGTAACTAAGCACAACTTTGATTTTCAAAGAGTAACTTCAGGCAAGGATGGATTTAGTGACTTTCTCAAGATAACATAAGAAGCATGTTTCAGAGTCAGAACTTTAGTCTAGATCTTAGACTCTCTCCATTATATGACTTTGCTTCTTTTTTTTTTTAATGTCCAACAGTTAACAAAATATCTGTTGAGATTCTGCCTGTTACAGATCCCTTATATACCTAGAGATGAATTAGCTGTTCTCCCACATTCATCTATGTTCTTTATGCTCAAGGACTGGCCATGCCATTCCTCTCCTCTCATTCCAAGAAATCATTGTTAATTGACCATTTTTCTCCCTTATTCTTTCACTTTCATTGGCAATGAACTGTACTAAATAATGATCCATATGCTTGAGCTGATCATAGAGCTAACAACATAGAGACACCAAGTCCAGTACTTTTGATTGAAAAATTATATTTTCCTCATCAGTTCACAATTGGGACCTACTCCAGTATTTAGAATCCAAGGTTATCAGATGGCACTAGTAATATCTTCTACCAGTTTATCTCTGATTCATGACCTCCGTGTCTTTAATGTTTTACTTTGACCAAAAATTCAAGAAACTGGAATTTCACAGAACTTTCCTGAAAGTAGAGGCCTGATGGGAAAAAAATAGACCATGAATTTTCCTTATTTATTATATAGGCTCAATAATGTAGAACTAGGAAATCCTGAACTTGCACTAATTTGGATAAAGATTGATTGAAGATTCTCTTCTGTAACACTGCCCCTATATATACAGCCCACTTTTTTCAAAGAAATCACTCTTCTTAGCAGACTAAGTCTCTAACATTGCATTTAGTTTTTTACTGATAATCCTGAGTGACTTTTTGTTTCTTTATTTTGTATCTTCTTTTTTGTCCCTAATATATATTTTTAAACCCTTACCTTTTGTCTCAGAATCAATACTGTGCATTAGTTTCAAGGCAGAAAAGCAGTAAGGGGTAAGCAATGAGAATTAAGTGACTTCCCCAGGGTCATACACCTAGGAAGTATCTGAGGCCAGATTTGAACTTAGGATCTCTCATCTCTAGACATGGCTCTCAAACCACTAAGCAACCTAGCTGCCCTCTTGTCTTTACTATTTTATTAGACTCCATCAATATAATGACCACTAACATAAGCCACCAAGCTTCAATTATATTTTATAAAAGGTATTTTATCAAAGTATTTAGAGGAGTTTATACCCCAAAAAAGGAAAGAAACAAAAATTTGCTTTGTACAGCCAAAGTTTTGGGGAGAGTGAGGTCAAATTTAAAGTGCAATTCTAATGAAACAAACATAGAGAAATGTAATAGGAAGGGGATGCCTTATACTCCTGACTATGGAAATCCTAATGAGTCTTCATGAATTCAGGAGAAAGTCCCACTCTGGATTCTTTCTCTATTCTGAGAACCAAAGTTTGAGGTCTTTAAAACATCTCCCATTTCTTCCGAACTGAACAATCATGCTCCCTAAGATTGCCTCCCTTCTGTACCTCTTTATCTATTATTTCTCAAAACATGAGAAATTGGTGGGAAAAGATAAGGAAAGCACTCTCTCTAGACTTGAATCGACAACCCTAAGTATTAGATATACACAGAATTGGTCACAGGTACAGAAGCCATGGTTTGCCTCATCACAGTGCTCCAAGCCCTAAAATCATCTCCTTTTTCTCCATTTTGTTATATGAATAAGTGAATTTCTCAAAACCCTTAGCTATTGAAAGACCCCAACATTAGGAGGTATTTAATCCATTTGGGCCCAATTAAAGAAGCTGGTGGAGAAAGTCATCTTATTCCCACCTATGAAACAACATCAGATCCTTACCTAGATTGCATTAACTGAGCTAAATCAGAATCATGTTCCCCCTTCTCTGATAAATTTTTGATCAATTGGCTTGCAGACACAGTGATGATCTCCATTAGTAAAAGAAATTTCCCAATGAGAGAATTCCACCCCAGTGAAATCAAAAGTCCAGGCTTGATATTCATTACCTATCTCTAGCTAAGGTGCAAAGAAAAATAAGTGACATATGTGACCCATCTTGGGATATTATTGGGGTTATTGGGGGGAGAAACATTCACTATATTTTGACTCAGAGTGTGTCTGGGGGTGAGTCTGATTTTCATTATTTGCATAACACTGAGGAAATCAAAGAAGTTTATTAAATATTAGATTTTTCATCTATAAAATGCAAGGTTTTCACTAGATGAGGTAAAATATTTCACTTAATAGAATCTAGAATTTAGATTCAGATGACATAGACTAGAACACAGTTTTGTCTCTTGCTACTTCTATAAAACATGGGCTCTCCTGGATTTCCATTTCCTTTTCTATCAAATGAAGGGGCTTGGACTTAATGCTCAGTATAATCCTTTTAAGCTTTATATATAAGAAATTAGAATTAATGCTAATTGTATGTTCTTGAGTCAATCCATTAAAGTATTCTCCCAAAAGACCTCAACCTTGGAATGTTTTATTAGCCTGGTTTGAGATTCTGGGTTTTCTTAAGTCCTGACTGTGTATGTGTGGGTGAGAGTATGTGTTTCTACATGCACATATACACATATGTATATATGTTTGTGCATGTATGTGTGTGTAAAGTCAATTGTGTACAGAACATTGTACCAAGGGCTGGAGTACTTAGAGTCCTTATGAAACAGATATTTGATTTCTCAATGAGTATGCAGTTTAATGGGAATGGGTGATGAATCATGCAAAGACAAAGAGTAGAATATTGACCATGATAGGTAGATTGTTTTACAAAATGTAAGTGATCATTTGTTTGAAAGGATCCAGAAAGGCTCCCATAAGAAGCTGCCATTTTGAGTTAACCTCTAAGGAAGGATAAAAAAAAAATCAACAAATAAAGAGGAAGTGATGGATCTTCTTTGATTGGATGTAAATAAAAGACAGGGAAGGGAAAATCTGGAGGACAGCTGGGTGATAGTATGAAAAGGAAGGAGGAAAACAAACATTTATTAAGCAAGTACTATGTGCTAGAAACTGTCCTTAGGTCTTTACAAATAAAGTCTAGGAGACAGGTTCTATATTTATCCCAAGTTTATACTTGAGTGTACTGAGACAGATAATCAAATAAATGAATTTCCAGGGTTACACTAATAGAAAGTGCCAAAATTCAGATTTGAATACAGGTCTTCCTGACTCAAGCTCTAGAACTTGAGTCAAATAATTACCAAAGAAATAGTATAGGAGTCAGGCAGGGAGGGAGTGTGCCAGAAAGTGTTAAACAAGCAGATTCCTGGGGGGGGGGGAAGGTAACCAGATAAACTAATTTGCCTAAATAACCTTTTTGCCAGCACTTTCTTAATCTCAATTATCAAAACAAGAAAGAAAAATAATGCTTTGATTCACAACATTTGCCCATTTGTAATTGTGTAAATGATCATATAAAAAATTAAAATTTTTATTTTAAAAGGTGAGCCTTCTCCAGAGATATTCTAATTTTGGAAAGTTTATAGAGGAAGTCAAAGAGGGTAAAATCTAAGGAGCCAGGGGGCAGCTGGGTTGCTCAGTGGATTGAGAACCAGGCCTAGAGACGGGAGGTCCTAGATTCCAATCTGACCTCAGACACTTCCCAGCTGTGTGACCCTGGGCAAGTCACTTGACCCCCATTGCCTAGCCCTTACCACTCTTCTGCCTTGGAGCTATTACACAGATTTGACCAAGACAGAAGGTAAGGGTTTAAAAAAAAATCTAAGGAGCCTATTAATTCTTAGAGCCTCAGATTCTCTATTTATTTTTAAATTGTCTTTCCTGGGCTCTATTCACTCATAATAGTTTTTTGATAATTCCTTGTTGCATGGTAACAACTCAGAATTTGAAAAGGCTTCAGTATTCCCCTCTCCATTTGGCAAAACTATGCCTTAGGACCAAACAAAATATTTCCTCAATGACCCAAACAAGGAAACCTAATTTCATTATAATTTTGGCCTAGCCTACCTGCTTTCCTAGGTATAGATATCCTTCCTCCATGTAGTTTCCTCTTGACTTTACATTCTCCATTTCACTGACTCAGATTGTAGTCGTTTGCAGAGAAAAAGACAGACACACATACATAGACAGAGAGAGAGAAAGAGAAAAAAGATAGAGAGAAAGAAGAGACAGATAGTAATAGAGAGAAACAAAGAGAAGAAAGAGGAGGTGGATGAGGAGGAAGAAGAAAAGGAAGAGGAGGATGGATAGGAGGCAAAGAGCATTTACTAAGTGCCTATTATGGGGGCAATTAGGTATCTCAATGAATAGAGAGTTGGGCTTATCTATGGGAGATTTGGGGTTTAAATCTGGCCTCAGGTACTTCCTAACTGTGTTATCCTGGGTATGTCACTTAACCTCAATTGCTTATCCTTTACCACTTTTCTGCTTTAGAACTGATACTTAGTTTCCATTTTAAGACAGAAGGTAAGGATTTTTTAAAAAATATATCTATTATGTGCTAGGCACTATAGGTAGTCTTTTATAAATCTTATCTTATTAAAAATAAAATAAATGCAGTAAAATAAGATAAAAAAATTGTTAGACGGAGGGGAAGGTAATAGATAATGGGAGAGGCATAGAAAGAGAAGGTAGTCTAGGGGCAAGAAATGGAGAGTAAATGTAAAATAGGGAAATGAAAAGGTGCAGATAGAAGATAACCAAATTTCTACTAATAGTCCTATTGTTAATTTTTCTGCTGCTAATCAAAGGGATTAGTCTAAACTGGCTTGGCCTTGAGCATCAATATTCCAAGCTCATATATGTCATGGAAGTATCCATTTGTAGGCTTATGTGTTTTTCTGAGTCTCCAAAAATAAATATTTCAAGTCCCTACAAATCATATTCAGAATCACACAAATCTTGGAAAATCCCGCCTTAAAGGAGAGGAGAGCTGGGGCTGTGATATTCCTGAAAGCAAATCATAAAAACTTCTAAGCAACACTGAATACAATTCTGCAGAAAAAATAATGAATATATAAATAGCAGACTAAAATAGAGAACTTCTGAACATTGTTGATGAAAAGACTAGAACTGAGCGGAATCTTTGCAATGACATCAGAAGATCCAGAAGAAACACACATAAGGAAATAGATTCATGCAATTAGAAAGGAATATGCAATAACAAAATAATTACATTATGCTGAGATAATTACAATGAGATAAAAAAGGAAACCTAATATCATTTGGGTCATAGAGGAAGTTAAATATGATTTTGAGACTAAAGGTTGGTTCAGTATGTTTTCATAATCTTAAGAGAAGGGACTAAATGAATGGAAAAATGAAGTGAAGAAAAAAAAAAGAATGGAAAAAGGAGGGACTTGCTGACTCAGATATTTTAGAAGCCTGAGAAAATTAATGTGCAATAATGGAGGAATGGTGTTGGGAGGCAGAGAAAGATATAAATTGAACTAATTTAATATGGAGCATATTAAGCAATTTGAAGTATGCAATATACTCATATACACACTTATAAACAAAGAATTTATAGTGGTTATTTAATTCATTATAATTGCCAAGTGGGGGAAATGAAACACTGAAATTGGAGAAAAGAAAATATAATGTGGGGCACATTTTAGATGGCATTATTGATAAGGAACAGAAGGAATAATTTTTGAGGGTAAATTGTGAAACAGCTGGGTAGTTAAAGGGAAATAAAAACTGTTTAAAACCTATAATTAGAGTCTAGGAAAGAGGAGGAAAAAGGATCATGGAGTGAAAACAGATTGTATCAACTATTGATCAGTAGCACTAAGTCTGGATCTTCTTTTTTAAAACCCTTTTATTTGTTAAAAAAAAAGACAACAGTGAACAAAAAGGATGAGAAAAGAATAAGTGAAAAGAACAAATACCCAATTAATAATAACAAAAATTATGTGAAAGGGATAAAAGAAAAGATTGGAATGAAGAATGCAATAATGTTTATTTATTTGGCTTGGCAACTATATGGCACGGTGAAGAAAGTGCCAATCTTGGAGTCAGGAGGACCTGAGTTCAAATTTGGACTCAGAAACTTATTAGCTGGTTGACCTTAGGAAAGTCACTTAATCTGTTTGGCTGATTGGTCAACTATAAAATGAGCTGGAGAAGAAATTGACAAACCAGTCCACTAACTTTGCTGAGAAAACCCCAAATAGATTACAAAGAATCAAACATGATTGAAGCCACTGAACAATAGTAATATACTTAAAATAAATGACAATAAAAAATATAACATTTCATTAAAAGAACAAAATAAAATTTAATTTTTCTTCAATTGAACTAAAATTTGGGGAGGTGGGAATAAGGATTTCATACAAGTTCTCATTAAAAAAATATTCTATGTTAAATTCAATACATTCAAAAAAATAATCACCCCAAAATACACCACAAACAAAAAAAAATATCATTATTCAAAATAATTTGTTAGATTTGATATAAACCACAGACATATGTGATGCATGCATATATTTATGTCATATACACACACATAATATAGGTGTGTTCATGTGTGTATAAATGTGTACATTACACTTATGCATACAAATTGATTAATGTATAGAGGTATATAGATACATGCATTCACATGCATATATAATTTCATTATAAATTTGAGTGTATATGAGTATGAATACTTATATATAAATAGGCATTCAAATGTCTGTGTAAATATACACATAGATACAGGGAGAAATATAAAGTGAATTTAAGTAATTGGAGACCTCAATGAAGCTATTTCAGAGTTAACCAAATGTAACAAAAGGTAAGAAAAATGGTAGATTTCTTTACCATTTTCATGATCATTGACTGAAGAATGTAAATAGAAAAGAATGTGTATATGTATAGACATATAACCATACATAAACATTCATATGTAAACATACAAACATAAAAACATATACATGTGTACACATACATATATGTAATATTCCTCAATAATTTATGATACCTTAATTTTAATGATCATGTATTAAAGAATAAAATACTCACTAACAACTGCAGAAATAAATAACCAAAATGTAGAGCAGAAAAATTATGATGGAGCAACTTTCCCAAAAGTATTTCAAAAACAGACCTAAATATGAGGCAGCTAGTGGCCTCAGTGGTTATAGCAAGCCCTGGACATGGAACGTTCTATTTTCAAATATGGCCTCAGATATTTCCTAACTGTTTGATACTGGGCAAATCATTTAAATCTAACTTCCTATTATTCAGCTCTTACAATTCTTCTGCCTTGGAATTGATACGTATTATTCATCTGAGACAAAAAGTAAGAGTAAGAAAAAAATCTGAGAAGAGTGTCAGGGAGAATAGTGTTAATTAAATCTAAGGAGAAATAATCATGGACTATTTTAACATTAAAAGATCATGTATTTGTTCCCCAAGTAAGTAATTGGGGCAGGAAATATGGAACAAGTAATCAAGTTCTTTCACTTGGAACCTAGAATAGAAAATCATTACATATCTAGACTTAAATAAATTTTAGGACAGTATTTTTGTGCTTAATTGAGTAGCCTTCTAGCTAGATGATATAGAACATGGCCAAGAAATAGAGTTCCACCCAGAGGCAAGTCAGTATTTGTGTTACTAGTGTCAAATCAAATACTAGTAATTGTTACAAAAGACCAAGAACTATGACCTAGATAACATAACTAAAGCTATGCTGAAAATTTTAGATTCTTGGCTTGATTTATCATTGTGACACTTGAACAACAAACCACACAATGCCTGGAAATGGAGCAGGATGACCCCAGATATTATTAGGACTATACAAGGTTGCAGCACTCTATCTTTTTAGATTATATTTTAGGTAAAATTAACATTTAAAAATGTTTTTAGTTTCAACTTCTCTCCCTCATCCAATCTCTCCCCCTTCTTGAGAAGTCAACCAATTTGAAATATATATATATATGAAATATATCCACATACATATATAGATATATAATTGCATTATATATATATATATATAATCATGCAAAATATATTCTCATAGTAGACATTTGCAAAACTGTAGATAGGAAAAAGAATAAATAGAGAATAAAAGATATTTCAATCTGCATTCATAGTTCATTGGTTCTCTCTCTGGAAGTGGATAGAATTTTCATCATGGATTCTTTGGTGTTAGAGACATTTTCTTGATTAGAATATCTGTCTTTCACTAGTGATTATTCTTACAATATTGCTAGTATTATGTATACAATATTCTCTTAATTCTAATGACTTGCTTTCTCATGAGTTAATAACTGTTACTAGGTTTTCTGAAACCTTCCTATGTCAGACTACATTAGTCTTATTTGTGCAAAACCATTTCTTTCTTTATTTTGTGAAGTTAATATAATTAACCTATCTATTTGACTTCCCATAATCCACTCTTTCTCTTCTGGTTGGTCATAAACTTTTACCTTAACCAAAGATCTGAGAGGTATTTTTTCCATGTAAATATATTTAATTAAAATAATACTCCTTATGTCTAAATCACTTATCCATCCTGACCTGACCTTAATATAGTGTGAGATATTGATTTCTGCCTGATTTCTTTCAAATTACTTTCAGTTTTCCTAGAAATTTTTGTTGAATGTCTTTTTTACCACAAAGCTTGTATCTACAGAATTCTTGAACTTTAAATTACTTGTCATTTACTATTCTTTTCTGTGTACTTAATTTATTACAGTCATTCATAGCTCTAATTTTAATTAATATTATTTTATTATCTTATTATTAATATTTAATTAAAATAATAATTACCACATTGATAATGTGGCTTTATACCTGATATTGCTAAACTGCTTTTAGTAACAATTTTTCATTAATATACTTGATATTTTTCTCCCAGGTGAATGTTGTTATTATCTTTTCTATCTCTAGAAAATAATTTTATGGAAATTTTGATATGATGCTGAATTAGTAGATTCACTTAGATAGAACTGTTATTTTTACCACATTGAGTCAGCCTACCCAAGAGGAATTCCTACTTTCCAAATTGTTTAGGTCTGTATTGATTTGTGTGAAAAATGTTTTGTAATTGTATTTATAAATTTCCTATTTTCACCTTGGTATGTAGACTCTCAAGTATTCTACAATGACTGCTTTCCCTATAAGATTGGGAGTAAAGCAAAGTTGTCCATTATCATCAGTATTATTTAATATTGTACTGGAAATGTTAGCAAAAGCATTAAGAGAAGCAACATATATTAAAAATATAAATATGGAGAAAGAGGTAATAAAAGGACATCTTTTCATAGGTGATATGATTATATATATATATATATATATGTCTGTGTGCATATTCAAGTTTGATTCAACTAAAAATTAAAACAATGAATTTTACCAAATAAATAGTTTATAAAATATACCCACATAAATCAATCTGTCACTAACAATATTCTTCAAGAAGAATAAAATATGAAATAAACCATTTAAATTAACCATAGATGGAACAGAATATTTAAGAGAATATCTTTCCCCCAAATCCAGAAATTATATGAAGTTATTATTAAAAATACTTTTTATACATATGAAAGTAAAATTTAAATCATTGGAGAAACTAATTTTTTTCATGATTTGGCAGAGCCAATAAAATGAAAATGGCAATACAACTCAATCCAATCTACTTATTTAATGCCCTTTCAATTAAATTTCCAAAAATATTTTTATCAATTTTGAAAAAATAATAACAATCTATCTTTGTAAAAAGAAAAGGTCTTTAATATCAAAGGAAATGATGGGGAAAATGCTAAAGAGGTCTTGCAGTGCATAATTTAAAAATATACATAAAGTAGTAATTATCAAAATATCTGATACTGGCTAAGAATTACAAAAGTAGGTTAGGGTAAGAGAATAAACATACAATAAATAGTCATAAATGATTATAGTAAACTGGTGTTTGGTAAACAAAAGGTCCAAGTTTTGGGAATAGAAATTTATTATTTGCTAAGGAACATTGGGAAAACTGTAAAGCAATTTTACAGAAACTCGATATAGACAAATAGCTCACACTATTTACTAAGATAAGATAAAAATGGAATTGTGACCTAAGTATAAAGAGAGATATACACAAATTTTAGGAACAGAGAAACTATTACTCATTAGATTTATGGATAGGAGAAGAATTTTTGAATGAAAAATGATAGAAAGAATTGTTAAATGTAAAATGGATAATTTTGAATTCATTGAATTATTTTATTTTAAATAAAAACTAAATTAGTGTAGCCAAAATTAGCATTAAGGCAATAACTTTTGGGAAAAAATTAAAGAAAGTTTCTTAGTTCATTCTGAACTAAAACATATAGAGAATATTGCCAAATGTGTAAGAATATGAACTATTCCTCAACTTATAAATTGTCAAAAGATAAGAACAGACAGTTTTTAGCTGAAGAAATCAAAGCTCTTTATAGAACTACATGACAATGCTCTAAATTCTTGATTAGAGGAATCAAATCAAATCAATTTGGATATATTATATTACACCTTTCAAATTGGTTAAAATGGTAAAAGGGCAAAATGACAAATATTGACAAGAATATAGAAAAATAGGGACACATATAATGCTGGTGGAACTATGAACTCATTTGAATATTTTGGAAAGCAATTTGAAATTATACTCAAAAAGTTATAAAAATCTTACCTTTTGTAACAGTAATACCACTGTTACATTTATTTCCCAAGGTTATCAAGGAAAACAGAAAATAAAGTATATGCTCTAAATATTTACAGCAGTTCTTTTTTGGTGGCCAAGAATTGGGAACTGAAGAAATATCCATCATTTGAAGAATGGCTGATTAAGTTATGGTATGTGATTCGATGGAATACTATCATTCCATAGGAAATGACAAACAAGATGAACATAAAAAAAAAACTGGAAGGAGTTATATGAAGTGATGCTAAATGAAGTGAGTAGAAGCAGGAAAATATTATACTCAGTAACATCAATAATGTATGATAATCAACTGTGAATAACAACTATTATAAACAAGGCAAGGATGTAGGACAACTCCAACAGGCTCATAGAAGGAATATATGGAATCCAGTTGCAAATTAAAAAATACAATTCTTCTCTTTATTTCCTCCATGAATTTTTCTCTAGTGTAAGAAAAATATGCCTTGCTTCAAAAAATGATGATTAAATGTCTTAGATTATAATACTTGAGATTACCCTTTTGAGCACTGGAACAAGTTGCATGCAAGATAATTATGATGCCTTGTACATGTCTGTACATGTGATGCTTCATGTGCAAATATGATTTGTACCAATCAAATTATCCTTTATACCATTTTTTTACCCTTACCTTCTATCTTAGAATTTATAACAAGCATTGGTTCAATGAAGAAGAATATTAAGGGCTAGGAAATTGGGAATAAGTGACTTGCCCAAGGTCACATAGCTAGAAAGTGGACAAGGCCAGATTTGAACTTGAGACATTCTTTCTCTCTTGTCTTCTGAGCCACCTAGCTGCCCCAAAGGTAGAAATATACACACATACCCAAATACCTACATACATAGATATGAACTGACTATATCAATATTTCCACATTTTTTAATTATTTAAATTATTTTATATCATATTTGAAGCCACTAACTTGGTTTTTAGGATTTCTTTGAGAGTGTTTTAGTGATGAAAATGTTTTTTTCAGTCTTAAAAAGCCATTTGGAACCTTGCCACTAAGGATTTAGATGTATGTAGTAGAATCTAATAAGGACTACCATGGAAGCCTGTCTTCTGTTCAAGCATTTGCTTTGTAAACCTGGGGAATCTGAATCCTAAAATAATTGTCTTTTGGATAGAAATGATTGTTAGCAATATTTTTTTTTCTGGCCAAAAACTGTGTAAGATGCTTTTTAAATTTTCTTTCTCTAGAAGAGATGCTGTTTTACAGATTGTTTATTCCTATATTTTATGGCTTCAAACTTCAATTATTAAAATAGTTCTCACTGGATATTATGATTTGCAAATGATAATTGCATCAAAATGTTGAACAAATGATTAACCCTCTGAATGAAGGAAAAACTTTCCTTGGTCTATAATGAATTTTTTTAATGTGAAACTAGATGACCTAGATTCAAATTCTGGATCTACTACTTAAACGTGTCATTTCATCTCACTAGACTTCAAGTTTCCCTAACAAAAAATGAAGCTAGACTTGATGCCCCTAAAGATCCCTTCCATTTCTAAATCTATAAATCTTTAAAAAATGTTTGTATTACCCATTCTCACTGACCTACTGATATTCTGAATATAACCTGAAAATCCCTCAGCATGAATTTCCAAATAGCAAAGATTTTGCCAAGAAAGATTTAATCATAATCAAGACATCAATAGCAATGATAACTTAGGGTCGTCCAGGAATGACTATCACAGGAATTACAGAAAATAAAATTTTAAAAAGTCATGGGAGGGGAGTTCTTAAAGATGTTTTTATGAAAACAGTACAATCTGAACAAGATCTTTAAAGGTTGTCAGAATTTGGATTTGCAGTGAAGGAAAGACTTTCTACACAAGTAGGAGAAATAAAGACATTCAAATAAATCGAAAGCCACCCCCAGGTAACAGAGAGAAAAGCAATTTGGCCAAAGCAAAAATATCTTTAGTTCCTTTACCTACTTAAAGAATTTACTAGCCTTCTTATTCTTGTAAGTCAGTTAACCTCTGTCAAACTCAGTTTCCTCATCTGGAATATGTGGAAACACATAATTCAGAAAAAAGTAAAGGAAGAGGACTAGAAGTGATGACAATGTTAAGGGTAAACTTTATCTTTGTACTGAATATATTTTTTAGCAGTCACCAGGGATTTAAATTCTAAATCCCAATGAAATACTCAAGTCAAAGTGGAATTTTATGGTGGTTGATTTACAATAGATGGAAGAAATTAAGAATGAGAGAGAGAGAGGGAAAAGGGAAGAAAGACTCCAGCCTGGTCTGAGCCAGGGAGAGTTCAGAGGCCTCAGCTAAGTGGCCTTCCCAGAAGATTAAATCTAGCTCAGCTTCCAGGCACAAGGCCTCCTCTAAGATAAGGGGCCTCCTTGAAGGCTAGTGCCTCCAGAAAGAGTCAAGGAAAAGGACACAACTTGTTCAGACATCCCCTCGATTTCTAATTCTTTGCCACCACAAAAAAAAAAAACCACTACTATAAATATTTTTGCATTTATGGGTAATTTTCCTTTTAAAAAATATCTTTGGGATATAGATCTAGTAATGAAATTGGCAGGTAAAAAATGCACATTTTATAACCCTTTGGACATAGTTCCAAAATACTTTCATTAATGGTTGAATCAGTCCACAACTCCATCAAGGGTGCATTACTATCTGAATTTTCCTTCATCTCCACAAAAATATTTTTTTTTTCCTTTTCTGTAATGTTAGCCAATCTAATAGGTATATGAGATAATACCTCAGAGTTGTTCTAATTTGCACCTCTCTAATCAGGAATGGTTTAGGACATTTAAAAAAATATATGACTTGTTAGTTTTTACTACTTCATATTAACTACCTATTCATAGTCTTTGATTAATTATCAATTTTGGGAATGATTTGTATTCTTGAACATTTAACTGAGTTGTCTATATATTTCAGAGTTGAGATATTTATTATTGGTATATTTTTTTCAAAGTTATGATTACTATGTATTCCCTTTGTAAAAATGGAGACTTGAATCCAGGACTTCAATCCCCAGATGTCCTTGCTCCACTTCCCCAGAATGCTTTGTAATATCACTGAATTCTCACTGGGGCTGAGATTGATATGGGGGAATTTAACCTGATTAGAAAGGCTTCTGGGGCTTTCTCTTTTCTCTCCTGTTTCCGCTTGCAAGCAGACGGGTTTTCATGATGTAGGTGAGATTGTCTAGACCTCTCTCTGGCCTAGACATGTGCTTTTCTTACTTGTATTTTTCTTAAATTCTCAACCTTTAATAAACCTCTAAAAATATCATATTCCTTGCAGAGAGAAACAAATTTCTACCGTGCCTCAGTTTCCCTAAATTTTAACTCTAACACCTTCCATCTTATCTCTCTGTTTATCCTCCTTTTATCCCTCTCCTTTTCCCATGTTCATATTTAAAAGTATTTTGCGTCTGACCACCACTTCCCCAAATCAGTATTTCTATCAGCAGTCTGCTTCTCTTATTCATTTTATCTCCTATTTTCTTATAGGATAAGAAGGATGTCTATTCAAAATTGAGTGAGCATATTATTCCCTTTTTGAGCCAATTCCAATGAGAGCAAGTTTCAAGAATTCCTCTCACCTCCCCCATCTTTTTTCTCTAGTATAAAAAAGTGATTTGTGCTTCTTTTATGTGAAATAATTTATTTCATTCCACTTCTCCTGTCTTCCAGTACATTGTCTTGCCCCTTAATTTATTTATTTTTTTTATTTCATCCCATCCTATTCAACTCAAATCCATGATGTCTGTGTATGAATGCTCCTTCTAACTTCCCTAATAATACAAATATCATCTTTGTATGTATGAATATAAACAGCTGAAATTTATTGAAACCCTTATAAATTCTCTTTACTGTTTACCTTTTAATACTTCTCTCAAGCCTTGTATTTGAAGTCATATTTTCTATTCAATTCTTATATTTTCATCAGGAATGATTAAAAGACCACAATTTCATTGAGGGTCAATTTCTACTCTTGAAGGATTATACTGTTTTACTGAGTAGGTGATTCTTTTTTTTATTAAAGTTTATATATTTAATTAATTGATTGATTGATTGATTTAGAATGAATAAGTGACTCGATTATTATCGCTACTCCTTTGTCTCCAGAATATTGTATTCCAGACCCTTGGATTTTTTAATATAGAAGCTACCCAATCATATCATCTAACTGTGGCTCCAAAATATTTAAATTATTTATTTCTGGCTCCTTAAAATTGTTTTTTTTTCTCCACCTGGGAACTCTGTAATTTGGCTCTAATTTTCCTGGCAGTTTCCATTTTGGTACCTCTTTCAAGAGATTATTCATTAATTTATTCAATTGCTGTTTTACCTCCTGGTTCTAGGATACCCAGGAATTTCCCTTGTCAAGTTCTTGAAAGATGATTTCTAGGTTCGTGTTTTGATGATGGCTTTCAGGTACTCCAAGGATTCTTTAATTATTCCTCCAGATGTCTTTTCCATGTAAGATGTTTTTCCAATGTGATAATGCATATTTTCTCATATTTTTTCATTATTTTAATTTTTTATTGTCCCTTGATTTCTTGTATATCTATTTATTTTTTCTTGACCAATTCTAATATTTAATGAATTATTTTCTTCCATGAGTTAGTTTTTGCACCTCTTTTTCCATGTGTTTGATTCTGCTTTTTAAAGATTTTTTTTTTGGTATTGAGTGTATTTTTGAGTGTGTATGTGTGTATATATACACACAATTTGGCTAATTCTACTTTTTAAGTGTTTCCTTTAGTGGGTTTTTGAGCTTCTTTTACTATTTAGCCTATTCTGTTTTTTAAGGTATCTTTTTTTAGAATTTTTGCTATCTCCTTTACCATGCTATTGTTTTTTTAAATTATTTTTTTCTGCATCATTATAATTTATTTTCTCAATTTTTTTCTGTCTTATTTGATTTTTAAAATCCTTTTTGGGCTTTTCCATGAATTACTTGTAGACCTGAGTCCAATTCACTTTTTTCTTTGAGGCTTTGGATATAGTAGTTTTCATTTCGTTGTTTGCTGAGTTTTTGTTTTTATACTCCCCATCACCAGAATGATGTTCTATGGTCAGATTCTTTTGTTGTTTTGCTATTTAAAAAAAAAAATTTGTTTGTTTGTTTTTTACCAGTTTATTTCTTGACTTCTACCTTAATTTTTTTTTTTGGAAAACATTTAAGGCTTTGGTTCTGTGATGAAGGAGGCACTTCTCTAACCATCAGCATTTTTTGCAGCTGCTTTTAGAGAGAGTTCTTGGGTTCTGTAAGTTTTAAGTTATTCAAATGTGGTATGATAAAAGAAGACATGTGTTTACTATTCTCCTGACCAATGCAATGGTCTGGGAGTGACCACAAGCACATTTTTGTGCCTTGGAAAATTGACCAGGGTCTCCCACTTCCCTGCAATTGAATGTTCTAGTGTTCTAGTGACCCTTCTTCCTTGGGATTGTGACCCAAGGTTGTGACCAGGATCTTGATATGTGTTTCAGAGCCCAGTACCCAGTGCCAGCAAAAAGACTCCTCTAATGACTTTCTGACTAGTTGTCCCAATCCTTGATAGTCTGTGGGCTTAGAACTCTAGAAGCTTCCACTGCTGATTCAAATACCCTTAAGTCCTACTACTACTGTTGTACTGAGGTAGGATCTCTTCTGGAGTTCTCTACATTGGAATTTGCTCCACTCTCATCCCAGTATTATGGACTTTTCCTTCTCATCCTTAGTCATTTTTGTAAGAAAATCCCTTTTTGTGCGTTTTGCTTCTCCAGATTTATTTTTTCTTTTATTTTTTAAATTACATATAAGAACAATGTTTTAAAATCCTCTTATGACATTTTGAGGTACAGATTCTTTCCCTTTCCCCCCACTTCCCTGAGAAGGTAAATAGTCTGATATAGGTTTTACCAACATTTTTATGCAACATTTTCCCCATATTCCTCATGCTATGAAAGAAGACACATATCATCCATACTTTTAAAAACTTATGAAGGTAATAAATTGAAAAAATGGTATGTTTCATCTGCAATCACACTCCAACAGTTCCTTCTCTTGCTGTAGATAATATTTTTTTATGATGAGTAACTTCTTTTGTTGGTATCAGTCTACTCCTTCACAGTTGATAATCAGATTTTGTTTTGAGACATCATTTTAAAATTGTTTGGAGGTAAATTTGGAAAAGATCAAGAGAGCTTCTGTCTTTTCTCTAGTATCTTGGCTCCACCCTTTCTTACCTGTATTAATTTGGATGGTGCAGACCTGATTGGAACCAGTCAAATGATCTGATGTATCAGTCATATACACGAGAGGAGGGCTCCACATTAAAGTAATGGATGGATGCTACATTCAAATCAATAAAGCAAGCAAAACATATTTATTGTACTGGTAAGTCCCAGTCAGTGTGCTAATTACTGGATATCCAAGAACCAAAAATCACAGAATCCCCTGTGCACATCTTCTGTTCACCTTACATTCCTTAAGTATAAAATGACAAAATTAAAACAGCTCCATTGCAGGGTCCATATGAGAATAAAGTGAGACGATATCTGTAAAGCACTTATCATACAGTCCAGCACAAGGGAAATGATATATCAATGTTTATTGCTCCATTCCTCCCCGCCAAAGTAGCTTATATTCTATTGGAAGAAACAATGCGGATATGTATTTATATAAACAGGAAAATGTGGATATCATAAAAACAAATAAACCAGATATAGTAAAATCCAAGCTTGTTTGAAAGGGATGATACTAGCTGTTCGAGTATCAAAAAAGATTTAAGGTAGAATTATCTTCAAATGCTAGACTAAGGAATTTTTGGTTTATTCTTTCAACTCTGAGGACTGTTTTTTTTTTTTTAGTCCAAAGCAATTATTGAGAAAGAATAATCTGCTAAAATGTGTATGAAATGCCACTCATAGAGTAGGGATGTGTATGGAGAAATAAACAACATTATAAATTTAGAGCTGGAAAAGGTGTTAGGAAAAAAACTCAAGGAAAAAAAGAACAACTAATCACACATAAATGATTGGAGGATTGGTATTAAAATGCAAAGAAAGGATGAGAACACAGTTTTTCAGAGAAGATGAAGAACATGTTGAGATGTAGAACATGTTGAGATGTGCTGATTTTTTCAGAGTGGCTAGAGAGTCAAATGTAAAATGTAGACACAAAATACCTTTCTCAAGTATGTACTGTGTATCAGGGACTGCTTTTGGCACTGGAAATAAAGACAAATTTTAAAAAAAAGATAACCCCTTCCCCCTCAAGAAGCTTATTTTCTGTTGTCCTTCATACTTGAAATGGACCAAAATTACATCACTATGTCAGAGTCAATATATAGTGTGTCTAACTATGGTTGATCAGACCAATACAAGCTCAGAAGACTGTATCCAGGTCAGGCACAAATAACTATATAAGTGGTAATTGTGTATCTTTTGTACTTCATCTCCCACCATTCTTTCCTCATCCCAAAATTCCCTTTTCCCTTTCTGTTTACATGTGTCCTATATCCTTTATGTTATGGGTTTTAAGGTGTGTAAACCCCTCCCTCATTCTCTTTTCCATTTGGAAAATGATGAGCTCTCTCAGTTTCTCTAGCCTATTACTTTCCCTTTATTATTAAGTATAGTATTTGGAGTATTGAATATTAATTTTTAAAATTTACATAGCCCATATAAATATTTGTGATGGAGATCTCTAAATTTGCATATTTCCCAACTCTTTTGAGTTATTGCAATTCTGCTTCACTCATAGAAAACATACAATGACTTCTTTGATGTAAGCATGATGTATTAGATCAGTGGTTCTCAACCTGTGGGTCACGACCTCAGTGGGGGTCGAATGACCAAAAGAAAGGGGTTGCCTAAAGCCATCGGAAAATACATATTTCCAATGGCTTTAGCCTCTGGGAAATCGCGCTACTTTACAGCAAGATCTCAGAAAGAAAGGGGACCCTGCTCCCTGCACATTGTACTAATATTAGTTACTTATCAGCAGCCCTCCCCCTATGAGGGGGGATGGATTTGTCCTGTTGCCTGGAGACCAGACTCAAACAGAGACCCAGAGAGAGCACCCAGATGCTGGCTCCAGAGGGGTTAAGAACGAGTCCTGGAGCAGATAACTCCTGGAGTGGATAATGGAGCCGAGTAACCCCAGCAAAGTGAAGCCTCAGCTCGAACTGGAGGGAGATGACAGGAAGATCTGCGGACCTCCTCCCCAGGAAGGACTTAGCTCCCACCCCAGCACTCAGGCTCCCTCCTGCCAGATGAATATTTCTCAACATATAATTAAATATTGTTTTTGTGATTAATCACTATGTTTAAATTATGTTTGATTTGTAGCAATGAGAAAAC
Source organism: Monodelphis domestica (assembly GCF_027887165.1). Classification (NCBI taxonomy): domain Eukaryota; kingdom Metazoa; phylum Chordata; class Mammalia; order Didelphimorphia; family Didelphidae; genus Monodelphis; species Monodelphis domestica. Next base: position 747,105,932 of record NC_077227.1, on the reverse strand, counting down.
ATAATGCATATCAGGTATTTACATTCTGAATCACAACTGTAGCAAAATTATAGTTCTGAAGTAGCCACCAAAATAAATTTTTGGTTTGGAGTCATTGCAACATGAGGAACTGTATTGTGGTGTCATAGCATTAGAAAGGTTGAGAACCACTGGACTGGAATGGAATGTAATACAATAAATTTAATAGTTCTTCAGAAAGCTTTGCAGCATTCTTATATCATTTCTTCTGACTTCCCTGTGAGTATTTATCCTTGTTGAGTTCTCTGCAAAATAGTTAGAAGGGGCAGGGTTTAAATACATTTTAGCATGGAGGAGTTCTCAGGAGGCACAGCAAGAGGGAAGGTTAAGTTGTTATGCAAAGTTGTTATGCAAAATTGCCAAAGACTGGAGAGTGGTGACATCTGCTCAGAACAATGGGAAGAGATATCAAAAGATCTTCTTAGTGCTCCAACCATGGGAAAAGTAATTTCAGAGTCAGGTATCCCTTTATGATGACTGTAGTGGTAGTCTCTCAGTGATTGAGAATGACTATTGTCTTTGTGCAGTTTCATCTACGGTTTACCCTCATGTGGCTTTGGAGTCCAAAGGCTGAGGCGCAAATTTTGTGGCACATAGGGCATGGGACGCCAGTTGTTATGGGAGGTGCAGTTGTGGCCTGGTTTCGGTGTTCACGTGCAGCGGCAAGATGTCAACGTTGCTCATCTTCAAAGGTGTGTCAGCATGGTAAATGTGGGTTTGCCAGCTGCTTCTGTCAGAGGTAGCGACTTCTAGTTGCTTTGGTGTAATGCCAGCCCACTTCAAGTTGGACTTTAGCTGATCCTTGTACCTTTTCTTTGGTCGGCCTTGTTTCCTGAGTCTAGCTGACAGTTCACTATAGAATACCTGTCTTGGTATTTGCTGTGGGTCCATGCGGATAACGTGTCCAGACCATCGTAGCTGGGTTTTGAGGACGATGACTTCGATGCTGGTGGAGTTGGCTCTGTCGAGGACTTCCTGATTGGTGATTTGGTCCTGCCATCGGATCCTCATGATTGACCAGAGAGAGTGTTGGTGGAATTGCTCCAGCTGTTTCATGTGCTTCCGATACAGTGTCCATGTTTCACAACCGTACAGGAGTGAGCTGAGGACCACTGCATTATACACTTTGAGCTTCATCGCAGTGCTTACACTTCTGTGTTGGAGGACTTTGCAGCGCAGCCTCCCAAGTGCCTGACTGGCCTCTTGGATCCTGGCATTAATCTCCTGGTCTAGGGACCCATCATTGGCGATGGTGCTGCCCAGGTACTTGAAAGTATTGACGTTAGAAAGCTGCGTGCCATCGATTTTAATGCACGGCTGGTTAGTTTGCTTCCCTGGTGCAGGTTAGAAAAGCACCTCTGTTTTGCTGAGGCTGATAGTCAGGCCAAACAGTTTTGTTGCGGTGGAGAACCTGTCCACAATGGTTTGGAGATGATTTTCTTGGTGGGCCATGAGAGCACAGTCATCTGCAAAGAGAGCTTCTAGGAGGAGTCTCTTTGTTGTCTTTGTTTTTGCAATTAGGCAGCGAAGGTCGAATAGTGAGCCATCCAGTTGGTATTTGATGTAGACGCCCATGTCTAGATCCATCACAGCATGTCGTAATACTTGGGTGAAAAATAGGTTCAATAGTACTGGAGCGAGGACACAGCCTTGTTTCACACCATTGGAGATGTTGAATGGATCGGGAGTCTCTCCACCAGATAGGACTTCCTCTGTCATGTTGACATGAAAGAGCTGGATCAGTTTGACGAATTTTTCTGGGCAACTGAGCTTGCTGAGTGAGGATCACCCACAATGTGTCCCTATTCACTGTGTTGAACGCCTTTATCAGGTCTATGAAGACAATGTAGAGACTCAGGTTTTGCTCAAGACATTTTTCCTGAATTTGCCTCACTGTGAAGACCATGTCGATGGTGCTGCGATCTGGTTGGAAGCTACATTGTGATTCAGGCAGGTTCTGCTCTGAAAAAGATGACAGGAGTCTGTCGAGTATAACACGGGCGAGGATCTTTCCAGCAGTGGAGAGTAGTGAGATGCCTCTGTCGTTGTCAAAGGCTGCTCTTGAGCCTTTGTTCTTTTATAGGGCTACGATGGAGGCATCTCTGAGTTCTGGGGGCATGTCTTCCTCTTCCCATATGCTGGTCAGCACTACGTGGAATGCCTGGAGCGCCTTTCCATTTAAGGGCTTTGTATACCTCGGTTGGGATCCCATCTTTACCAAGTGCCTTGCCTGCACTCATTTGTTGAATGGCTTTTTGGACTTCCTCTATTGAAGGAGGGACGTCAAGTTGTTCAATGGAGCAGTTTTGGGGGATCTGGTCAAGGGTGCTTTGGTCGACTGAAGAGGGTCAGTTGAGAAGCTGACTGAAGTGTTCTTTCCACCTTCCTGATGCCTTTTTTATCTTTTATGAGAGTGTCACCATCAGAGGATAGCAAGGGAGTGGTGGTGGGTTTTAAAGGCCCATAGACAGTCTTGAGGGCACTGAAAAATTGTTTGTAGTTTTTCAAATCAGCAAACCACTGGATTTCTTCTGCCTTTTTTTTCCCACCATCGGTCTTGCATGTTCCTGATCTCACGCTGCACTGTGGCTTGGAGAGACTTGAATCTGTCCATTTTAGGAGCAGAGTTTGGGTTATTTTGCCACTCCATAAAGGCTTTGTTCTTCTTGCTCAATAGGTCTTCAATAGCAGTGTTGTTCTCCTCGAACCAGTCCTGGTGGTTGCGTTGTTTTGGGCCTGGGACTGCCTTTGATGTTTCCTTCACTGCATCTCTGAACTGGTTCCATTTCTTGGTTGAGCTTCCAGTGAGTGGTCCCTTGGCAGACAGCTTGTTGTCCAGGCAGGACTGGAATGTTTGCAAATAAGATGGATCTCTAAGACAACTCACATTGTAAAATGCGCAAACTGTCTGGGCGCGTTTTGGATGGCGAGGCGCAATGCGTTTTTGAAGAGTCGCTCTAACCAATCGGTGCTCTGTCCAGCATTCAACTCCTCTCATGGCTCTGGTGATCTTTACATCCTGGATGTCTCATATGCGTACAATGATGTAGTCAATGAGATGACCCTGTTTTGATCTTGGGTACATCCATGTTGTTTTATATTTGTTCTCCATTCTGAACACAGTGTTCGTGATGGTGAGTTCGAACTCTGAGCATTTGCTGAGTAGCAGTAGGCCGTTGTTGTTCATTTTGCCCACGCCGTGTTTGCCAAGCACTCCTTTCCATCTTTCTTGGTCACACCTTAATGAGGTTCATTTGCCTCACTTATAAAACGGGTTGGGTATAAATCAGGTGGATTTCAAAGTTTCTTTTAGCATCTTAGGAAATGTCATCTCTTTAAACAATGATCAAATAAGAAACTTTTGGAAAAAAATTGAAAAACACATTGAGTTCAGATGGGCCAGTCTAGGTTTAAAAAAAAAAGTTATTTTTAGATAGTAACAAAAAAGGAAATACATTCAGTGAACTAAAAACTTGGATACATGCAACAACTGATCATGACTTTGTAAGTAAAGTTGATCTCCAAAATGTCAGCACTGAGATAGTACAATACTGACTTGTGATGATGAATCAAATTTTAAAATCTATGGCCAAACTCCATATTTTAATTTTAACAGATGTGAGCAATCTCTTAAACTATTTTCCTTAGCCATAGTTCATATTTACAAGGGAAAATTCTCCTAATGTTGATGGTGATATCAAATGATTGGGAGTTAAATTGATGTAAAAATCAAACATCAATGAAACAAACAAATAAAAATGATTTGAATCATCCTTTTGTCAATGTCTCAGTTTATTTTATTTTATTTTTTAACCCTTACCTTCTTCTTAAAATTGATAAAGTATATTGGTTCCAGGAAAGAAAAGTAATAGGACTAGGCAATGTTAAGTGACTTGTCCAAGCTCACACAGCTAGAAAATATATGAGCTCAAATTTGAATCCAGGATTTCACATCACCGGACCTGGCTCTTACTCCACTGAGTCATTGAGATACCCTGTCTCAGTTTATTATTATCACTCTGTGGTTTTCCAGGACCATAGAGATTTTGATGCATCTGGCATGAGACCTGACCTCTTTTACTTTTACAAAACCACAGATCCTAGATTTCTCTGGCTTAGATGAACAACACTTCTATTTTATTTGAACACTATACTACCTTCGACCATATTCTTTCAGCATGAATGTCAATTACCATATCTAGACAAATTCAATGCTCAGTTGAGACTCTTAAAATTAATCCTATTAACTAAGAAAGAATTAACACATATTTTTAATATTAAAAAGGAGGATTTTAATGTGTAATTTTGAACGAGATGAGTTGTGCTTCAGACAAAGAACACTTATGCCCAACATTTCTTTTTTGAACCTTGGACCCTTAACTGTTCATAGTTATTCCTTTCATGACACTTCTTTTTTTTGGTATGGAAAAAAAAAAAAACACCTTGATTTGGCTTCAGAGGGCATGAGTTCAAATCCTGTATCTTCTCATTATCTATATTTGTGACATTAGGGAACTACTGTATTCTCTCTGGACTTGAATTTCCTCCAACATAATATCAAGGGATTTGATTAGTAGCTCAACAAGGATTTGACCACCTCAAAATGATGTCTTGGCTTTATGGCAATGATTATAGTGCATTTAAGAAACAAGGAAGTAGTTGTGTTCCACCTACAGATAAAATTCCAAAACCTGATCTTGTAAAGATTTAAAGACTATGTTATTTCTGAAATAATTAATTTGAAATTTTCCCTTGTCCTATTTTGTTTGGTGTATGCATGTGTGTTTGTGGTTTTTCTGTACTGAATGACAGAGAAATGTACAAGACTGAGTGATTTCAGAGGGCTGAATCTTGCTTTAGTCAATTGGTTATCTTTTCTCTGGATCATTTGACTGGCTTGGCCTTGATATAAATAGGTGAATATCTGGTATACTCTTGCTTTGTATTGGAAAATATCTTTCCTATTTTAAATTGGTAAGGAAAAAGTTATCAACAAATATCAGAAAAGTTATGTGAAATCCAAAGTCCACTGAATTTTTTAAAGGTTTACAAGTTTCACCTCAACTATAAAGCTATAAGATTGTATCACCATTACACAGGATCTAAAAAGTGCAAGTAGACCAAATTCTGCCCTGGCAACAATATTGTACCATGTGTGAATAAATGCAGAAAAAAACTTTATGACTTCCCTCCCCTCCCCTCATTCTCTTCCCTTCCTTTCTTTCCCCTCCCATCCCCTTCTTTTTCCTTCCCTTCCTAACCCTAGCCCTAACCCTAAATTCTCTTCCTTCCCTTCTCTTTCCCTTTTCTTCCCTCCCATTCCTTCTCCTTTCCTTTGTTTTCCTTTCCCTTTTGCTTTTGCTTTCACTTTCTCTTATCCTTCCTTTTCTTTTATTTTTCCTTTATTTTCCTCTCCTTTTTCATTTCTCCCTTCCTCATTTTTCTACCTTTCATCCTCCCTTATACTCTCTTTCCCTTCCTTCCTCTCACTCTTTCTTCCTTCCTGCCACTCATTTTCTTTAAACTAAGTGAAAATTTCCTTGACATAACTACAGTAAAAGGCAACATGCTAATGATGAAATTCATTTAATCTTATTCCCATATGATTTTTATTTCATCTCCTGAGTCCTTATATGTTTGGAAAATATTCTACATATAAATATGCACTCACTATAACAAAATCTTTTAAAAATATGTTTTCACATTTTTAGCAAATAAACTTGCCTGGTGAAGATAGTATTATTGGATTAAAGCTTAAAGTTTTTACTCTTCCTTTTTTCATAATAATAATATATTTATAAATACCAAGGACATTTGTACATTTCCATATAATTATAATTCACACTATTAAATTATTTCCAGAAAATAATTACATTTTATAAGTATATATGTGTGTCTGCATGTGCCTATTTTTAAACACAGAGAATATATGAAATTTCTATTCCTTGGATAAAAATGCCATGAAACAAAAAGTTTGCCATTACTATTGCTATTATTCTTTTGATACTATCCTCTGATATCTAATATGCTAACAAAAAGATTCTATCAAATTAGTTATAGGTAGATAGATGCATATGTATGTGTATGTATGTACCTATGAATGTATACATATATATATATATATATTTAAGTCTTGAGTCTTTTATAGACTTATTGAAATTATCCCATTGAAAGGAAGACTGAAGATGATATATGTCTCTACCTGTTGCACTATAACTTTGTTTATTCCAGCTATATTTCTACATTTCTAAAGATTTTCAATCCATTTACATTAAAATTGTGATCATTTGATTTTGTAACATTTACTAGAAATCATATTTTTCTCTTCCTTTTCCCCTTCTTTTCCATTTGCTTCTCCATGAAATTACATAAAACATGACATTCCAGTAAAATATCAAAGAATATACCTATCAAAGTAGAATACAGAAAGCTTTCTCCATCCTCAATGAATAATTGCTTTTGCCTGTAATTAAAAAAAAATTATTTGCTGAGGGACAGTGTGGCTTAGTAGCAAGATTATTGCATTTCAAGTCATGAAGCCCTGAATTTAAAGTCTTCTTCTAACAGCAGCATGTGACCAGTTAAGCTATGGAGACCTGCCTTTCTCATCTGTCAAACGGTATTTATGTTTGCACTAATTTACATGATTCTTAAGAGGATCTAATGGAATTAATCAACATTTATTAAGTACCAAGAGTCAAGTATGCAAAATATGTAAAATATTTTACAAAGGTAAAACTCTTCATAAGTGCTACTTATTATTGTCAGGTGTACAAATGAAATTCCTGCCCAGTAGGCTTTATCACTGGAAAATAGTACGCAATACGGATCCATTATAAAATACCATGTTGCAAATTTAACTGGTTACTCAGCATTCCTTTTTTCATTCCTGAGACAAAGAAGGCAGGAAAACTTTGTATTAAAGTAAACAATATTTCCTGGAAGCTTTAAATGAGGCCTGAACCTGACCTCAGTCTGTAAATGAGGACAGCTCTATCCATAGCTGCAGATCCAAGGGAAAGAATGAAAGAGGGTTTGGCTAAGGGCATAACTGCAGAGTGTGACAGATGGCTTAGGTTACAAGCCCCAAAAGGCTGAGGTTGGAGAAAGGAGTCATAGAGAAAGTAATTGATAGTTCATTTATGTAACATTTCAGAGACAGCCTTGCATAGTGGAGGACATACTGGATTTGGAATTGGGAAGGTGAGCTTGAAATTCTGCCTGTGCTACTTATTGGCTGTGTCCCTCGGCAAATCATCAACCTTCTCAATCTGTTACCTTGGGATAAAAATTGCATGTCTAGTGGGTTAAGTTAAAATGACAGTCATAATATGCCAAAAGAGGCTAAAGGTAATCACTCCAAATAATAAAAATTATAATTTAATGTTTTTTAAGCATTTCACATATTTTATGCCATCAAAACTTCACAGGAACCCTGGAAGATGGTGTTATTATTATTAGCTTTAATAGACAAAGATGCTGTAGCTGAGAAAGATTAGGTGATTTGCTCAGGGTTGTACAACTTGAAAAAATGGACATCTGCCTGGGAAGTAGGAATAAAATATGTTATTCAGATGAAACTTTTCCCCCTTCACTCCAGTTCCAACAATCTAGTCATGGTACCATGCAAGAGAGGGAAAGAGTGAAAATGTTTTTTTCTTGATCTTAAAGAGATTTTCCCTAGCTTCAATATTCCATTTATTCATTTCTTGCCTCCATGATTTTCAAATGACCAATAATATGTGGAGTAAAACTCCTTCTTTGCCATGAAGACTCCTTCTCTCTCTTAAAGTCTCAATTCAAGTGCCAAGTATTCAGTGATACATATCCAGGTCTCAATATTCTTTTTTTCACCTAAATCTCCAATGACTCTTGAACCATCTAATTTCTCCATTTTTTGCTCTAAATTTTATTTATTTCTACTAATAGTGCTCAATCACAAGAGTGTGTAAGATTCTTGAGAACTGTGCCCAATTCACTTTTCTTTTGGAGAATATGCCCTGCATTAAGTGCTTTTTTTTTTTACTTTGGGGATCAAATTTATGTAAATTCATATATTTGAATTGTATTGAAACCAGGAGTTAAGAGATCAAGTGTTCTTAAATAATAGAAAAATAGATAATTTTTTTATTATTCAAAATGACATTGGAGAATACAATTCATTGCCAAAAAGAAACTATGGGAAAATAGCCCCCCTACTTTGCTATAGTAGTACTTCAAATTTGACTAAGATATGTTGAAAATTATTCATGATTTTTTTAAAATCACTTAATGATTCGTATCTTTTGACCTCTTCACTGAATACCCCCTACCTGCCCTCCATCCCCCCCAAAACAATGATAGAAACAAAAGTACCCTAAGGTCCAACACATGACAATTTTTTTTAAGTTGGGAAAACACTAGCAAAAAAGGGATATTCATTGATTGGAAGATGGTTAAACAAATCATGATGGGTAAAAGGCTTTCATTATTATTGTGTTATGAGAAATAATGAAGAAAGCATTTAGAGAAATATATGGTTTGTAGGTAGTGATGAAGAAACTAGGTTAGTTAGAAGATAATAGGTTATGAAAGTTGAGGTGACTGAGGCAAAGGTAGAAGCAAAACAAATCAAAACCTGTGTACCAATAAATACTGGGATTAGTCTCATGATATCCCTTGCCCTCCTTGTATTTTCATCTCATCTGAAAGGAGACCTAGTTTAAAAAAAATAGGAAGGGGAGGATTTACAGAACATAGAACATGATATACATTGACTTCAGTAATGTAAAAGGTGAGAAGAATAGATTGAAATCAGACTGATTAATCTTTATCATCAACCTTTATAAGATTCAGAAATATGGAGAAAAGTACAATTCCTTACATGGATGTGGTTTGTGTCCTACTTCTTCTGTTGTTTGTTATGAAAATAGTTCAGGATAAAAATTGTCTCACTTTTATTACATGCACTGGCAATATGGAAGCTTGGGTCCAAAGGTCCAAAAATAACCAAAGGGTTATTTTTTTAGCAAAATATATTTTATACTTTTTGTTAGCAAACTTAAAAAGAACTCATTAAAAAACCACTGGGATTCTTGATTAATCTTCACATTGTATTATTATTATTATTAAAACAACAAGAACAACAATAATTTTTTTAAAGTCCATGCTCCTAGGTCAATGACTCCTAAGAGCAAATACGACAAAGTGGATAGAAGGCAACATTAGAGTCCAGAAGACCAAAGTTCAAGTCCTACCTCTGATCCATTTTCACTATGTGACTTAGTAGATACAAGCCAGTCACTCAACATTTCTAGTCCAAGGGAAGTCTCAGTCTAAAATGACAAAGTTTGCTCTTTGATAGTTCCCATATCCAAAAATAAAATGCCAGATCAAGACCAAAACTAATAAATAAATATGTGATTAGTTAAATAAATAAATTAATAGATTAATATATATATATATATATAGCAAATAAATGAATAGGTTAATGAATGAGTAAATATCTTGTTCAGTTATTGCATCTCTTTCTATTCTTTAGTTGATAACACATAAGAGTTCTAAGGATCATTCTAGAGAGTCTCATTTAAATCCCAGTTTATATAGGTAGTAAATTAGAAAACTAATTTTAAAATTCATTTTCCCTGCTTCACCATTGATCCATTCATTGTCTTATCTACCATCCCTTAGACCAGTGATGGTGAACCGATGGCACAGGTGCCAAAAATGGCACAAAACCACTCTCAGTCTTCATTACTAGAAAAGCAGAGAGACTCAGTTGAAATTGCTCCCTTCTCTCTCTCCACTGTGCCTGACAAAAGTTTTTCACATCACCTGCGTTACTGTCCAGCAACCTAATGGGATTTCATATGAGGTAAGGTGAGTGGCTCACAGGTGGCAGAGCTGGAGGGGATAGGAGTGCTCAGGCCACTTTCCTCCCCTTCTGTACCCAGATTGAGAACATCCCTCACTTCCACCACCCTTCTACCCAGCAGCCCAATGGGAACATTTTCTCTCTCCCCTGTGTGGGGTAAGGGGTAGGGATAGGGCATGACATGTGGTCTCTAAAAGGTTTACCATCACTGCCTTAGGCTGAATTCTCCCAATTAAGCATAGCCATCAGGGCATATGAAGGTTAGAAAGAAAATTATCAAATCCTGAAACTCCAAGAAGTTGTATTTGTAGTTATGAATCAGGGGAACTTTTAGGATAGAACTTGGAGGATAAAGACACTCAAATGTCTTTCCAGAGTATACATAGCATTACCCCTGCTATAAAATTCAGACATTCTCAAGAGATTTTAAAGAAGCTTCTGTTTTTAATGCAGATAGAAGATTTAAGCAAAATCCTAACAAAATAGAGCAGCAGAGACATATAGAAAAAAGAATAATGATGAAACGAATTAAATTGAAAGTTGAAATTCCCCAAAGATTCAATTGGAAATAGAATTTAAACTTGTGCTCAAGGACTTAGATACTAAAATTAGGATCTCTATCTACTTAACAAATACACTGAATAATGTTTGGCTTCTGTTTTCAAACACTTATAAGAGTTTCACAAGTTGCAAGGAGAAGGACATGCATTTTGCTTGACAATTTTTCAAATACTCCTAAATCTAAATACATCATGGTGCAGGAGAAAGTGCACTGGATGTGAATTTAATTGTCCTAAATACAAATCCTATTTTTTCCTACTACATCTGTGATGATAGATCATTCATTTCACTACTTCAGGCCTCTATTTACTCCCCGATAAAATGGTGGGGTTGAGTCAGGTGGCCTTAAAGGTTTCATATACATTATACTGACCACGCTATCTCCTTAGTATCGCTCATGAATTTTCAATGCCTACTATCCTATCTAGTTCAGCCTTTCACTCCCTCTTTCTGGAAATATTTAAAAATTCTGAGAATACTTCACACATTTACATAGTACTCTAAGGTTTATAAAGCATTCAGAAATCATTATATAATTTCAAGATTATGAGACTCTGAGATATGAAGTTTCTTTTCAATAGTCCCTTGGCTAGTAAGGTCTGATATAGAAATGGGGCTATAATTTCTCAAATTACTCAACAAAGCAGTGATAAATCAGTGTGATAAATTTTGTTCATAACATATGTAAGCAAATGGATATAATAGCCAATGGTTTACCCAACCCCACCAAAAAATATTAAGGCCTGGAGAAAAATGGAAGCTAGTTTGGAAGAAAAAGAAATATAAGAAAATAAATAACCACTAACTCCATATAAACATAGACTTCAACTTAGCACATGATTTAGAATATAAAGGGTGATATCATAAACAAATTTGAGGAGCAAGGGGAAAATTGTTTTTTCTACTCTCTGAAAAAAAAGTATTCCTAAACAAATGATGAATACAGAAGACCATGAAAGGTAAAATTGATGATTTTGACTTCATAAAAAATCCCTTTCTACACAGACAAAACCATTTCGCATAAAACTAAAAGGGAAAGGGGACATAGCTTTATATTTTTCCTTGATAAATATTTCATTGGAAAAATATTTAATTTTAAGATGTCAAAGTAATTGATATAAAAGTATTAGCATAGGTCCTATTCCCCAAATGATTAATGGTCAAATGATATAAACAGAAAGATTTCAAAGAAAGAAAGCTTTTTCTATTACTAGGTATATGAAAATTTCCAAATTACCAGTAATTAGAGATATTCAAATTAAAGCAGCATTGATGTTATATTTCAGATCTATCTGATTGGGAAATTTTGGAAAATGAAAGATTTTAGATGGGTCATAGGAAAACAAGCATATTGATGTATAGTTGGTGAAAGTTCAAATTGATCCAGCCATTCTTTTTTTTTTAAAAAACCCTTACCTTCCATCTTGGAGTCATATTGCCTACAAGGCAGAAGAGTGGTAAGGGCTAGGCAATGTGGGTTAAGTGACTTGCCCAGGGTCACACAGCTGGGAAGTCTCTGAGGCCAGATTTGAACCTAGGACCTCCTATCTCTCGGCCTGACACTCAATCCACTGAGTCACCCAGATGACCCCTGGTCCAGGAATTCTGAAAGGCAATTTAGAATCATAGCAAAGAAAACATTTAAAATACCTACCTTTGACCCAACAATTAACATTATGAGTTATCAAATCCCAAAAGGACCAACAAAAGAGGGAATAGGACTCAAATGACATGTATAAAATATTTATAGCACCTCTTCTTGTAAAATGGTGCTTCTCAGTTGGGGGATGAATGAAAAAGTTATGTTATATAGGGACATATTATTGTGCCATAATAAATTTTAAAAGATAGTTTCAGTGAAACATGGCAAGGCTTGAATGATTAATAAAGAATGGAATGAGCAGAACATGAAAATGATTTATGAAATAAAAGTGTAAAAAGAATGAAAGACTTCAAAAATCTGATCAATTTAATGATCAACTATGATTCTAAAGGGCCATTGACGGAGTATATTATACATCTTTTGGCAGAAAAATGATGAAATCAGGATACAGAATGAAAAATATTTTTTTTTATTTTTACTTTTTTAAAAAAGACTTTAGAATATTTTTCCATGGTTACATGATTCATGATTTTCCCCTCCCCCTTCTCTCCCCTTCCAAAGCCTACAAGCAGTTCCACTAGGTTATCCATTTATTATTGTTCAAAGCCTATTTCCATGTTATTCATATTTGGAGTAGAGTGATCCTTTAACATCAAAACCTTAATCAAATCCCTATCACAATATGTGATCAATCATATATTTTTCTAATGCATTTCTGGTTCCACAGTTCTTTCTCTGGATGTGAAGAGTGCTCTTTCTCCTACGTTCCTCTGGATTATCCTGGGTCACTGCATCATTACTGGTAGAAAAGTATTTTTTCTCTGTTGGGGGATGACTAAAAAAGTTATGTTCTATAGGAAAATATTATTGTGCCAGAAGAAATTTTAAAAGATAGTTTCAGTGAAAAACAGTAAGCCTTGTATGATTAATAAATATGAGAATACTAAGCAATGCTAAGTAATATTGTGGTCGCTGATTTAAAAATATTACAGTCTAAGTCAAAATAACTTTTAGCAGCTTTATTTACAAATAGATGGAAAGGGTGAAAGTGGAAAAATGTAGATAAAGAGACAGAAAATACTGCCTAGCTACCAATACCCTGAGTTTAATCCTAAAATTTGAATCCAAAAGCGAATCTCACCAGAATCCGAAGTCCTAATTAGGAAGCCAAAATCTGAAGAGCTGAAGAATCCGCCAAGAATATTCAGTGCACAGGAAGCTGACTGCCAAGAATTTCACCAGAATCCATGCTGAAGGGAGTATCCCACCAAAGCGCCAACGAGCAGAGAAGTTCTCCTCACCGAAGAACCAAGGAAGGAATCATTCCATTCACCATGGCAAGATCCAAGGAAAGAGTCTCCTCCTCCAGTCCAGCTCACCAATGCAGAGTCCCCAAAGACAAACTCCAAAGAAGAAGTTCACAGGAGACCTCCCTTGGTCAGGAAGTTCAGTACTTTTTACAATCATTTTTCCACATCAGTTCCTGTCCCTTCCCATTTTATCGCAACAAATCTGAGTCTTTTAATTTTCCTACCACCCAGGGGCAGGGCAGTGGCCTCTGGAGTTGTCACCCACTCTAGCAAGTGAATTGTTAACTTTCATACTTAGTGCCAGGTAAGGTACTAAGTAGGGGTCCTTAAGTTAACTTGAAAGTTAACTTAAAAGTTGCTGATTGATAGATAAAGACACTTTGATTTATTCTTCACAACACGGGATCATTGTTCAAAGCATATTTCCATTTTTTTAATATTGTCAGTAGTGATCCTTTAACAACAAAACCCTAATCACATCTCTATTGCACTATGTGATCAATCATATATTTTTCTAATGCATTTCTGCTCCCTCAGTTCTTTCTTTAGATGTAGATAGTGTTCTTTCTCATAAGTTCCTGTGAATCATCCTGGGTCATTGCATTGCTGCTAGCAGAGAAGTCTATTACATTCAGTAGTGCCATAATGTATCAGTCTCTGTGTACAATGTTTTCCTGGTTCTTCTCCTTTCACTCTGCATCAATTTCTGGAGGTTGTTCCAATTCACATGGAATTCCTCCATTTCTTTATTCCTTTCAGCACTATAATATTCCATTACCTACATATGCCACAATTTATTCAGCCATTCCCCAATCGATGGACATTCCCTCATTGAAAAATGTGTTTAGACATTTTTAAGGCAGGGATTTATTTAGGTTGACTATGAATATTTGTTAAAAATATATGTATGTATGTATGTACACACAAATGTATGCAAAGCCTTTCTTATTTTCATTATTTTATCCCCAACACCTATAAGTCAACTGATACATTGTGATTTTTTTCTTAAATTTTGGTTGATTGATTGATAAACATGTCATCCTAGGATATATCATTACAATTACACAGTTGACAGAAACATGCCAAGAAACAGGATTGCATTCTTTGGGGTAGAATATTTACTGTTTTTCAAACATAAAAGGATATTTAATTTGGTATAGAAAAAGTTACTTTAAAATCTCTCCTAAAAAATAAAACATGCTTCACACTATATCCCAGAAACATACAGATATATTGTTATTCAGACTTTTTTTCAATGTATCTAAGTTTTCATGACTCGACTTGGGGTTTTCTTGGCAACAAAACACGAGTTGTCATTTCTTCCTCCAGCTCATTTTACAGATGATGAAACTGAAACAAGTGACATTAAAGGACATGCCCAGAGTCACACAATTAGTATCAGGAAAATAAGTCTTCCTGACTCCTGGCTGACCACTCGATCAACTACAACACCTCGCTGCCTTTACATATAACTAGAAAAACATAGTAACAAAGATTATTCTATAATTCTTATCAATCCTCATTTTACTTCGGTATTGCATTGGATATACCACATAATACAGGCAAACGGTTTCAGCCATCCAAAATCAGAATGATATCATGGCTGAAGGTATTTCTTACTTCTATGGGGCAGACACAAAGCTTTGATGAAATAAAGTATAGATTCCACAGTATAAAATGGAATGTTCCTTTGTTCTATTTGGTATTGTAAAGGATAATTTTACCATCGTGACTTAAAATCTAAAATTAATTAGTTGCCAGGGAAAATCCCAAATAATAAAATACCCAAGTCATCTGTAAATTTATGATTTAATTGATATAGTGGAGGAGATTAAGAAGAAGGAAGAAGGAAAAAGAGTAGGATTTCTCCTGCCTGACTTGTGCTGGGTGGGAAGATTAGAGACTCTAGAAGGTAAGGTTTGGAGTGTAAAAGGAAGGAATCAGCCTGAACTCCAAAAGGGCTCAGCCAAAATGCCTGAACCTGAATCAGTTCAAGGGCAAACTCACCACCAAACCCAGACAAATAACTGCCACCACTCCTAGACGTCGGAACACCTAACACACTGCCAGCCAGAGTCACCTCTCTAGGGAAAGAGGGAGAAAGAGAGCAAGTCACATTCCTTATATAGATGGCTTTTTGTCACTTTCCTGCATCTCATCTGTACCAGTGATAACTTAGCTTGACTTAGGACCGCCCAGGGTTCTGTCTACGTTTTCTGCACATGTTGTTGAAGGCCATTTCCTCAGATAATTAAATCTTTGAGTATGATGTAGGCATTCCTGATCTTGTTTGGAGGAAAAATGTATAGTTCCCAAGAGTTGATTCTGTTAACCCAAGTATCTCCATTGTTACTAATCAGGAAATAGCTAAATCAGATCTTCTAAAGTATGGTCTGAGTAGGGTGGAGTAGTCTTAAAATTCACAGTGTGCCATGTTGTGTGGTTTGCAGCAAACCCTAGAACACTGCAGAATCTATTGAATGAAATCAATTATCACTCAAAAGGGTTTATTGGGTTTATTCTAAATACCAACACAATATCTAAGTGGATGAGTAATGCTTATTACCTAGGCTAATGTATAAAGTTAAATATAAAGCTTATGGAGCTCAGTTAACAGTGTGTAATATAGACACTGGAGATAGATACTGAGTTGATTATAGATTTAGATATGGGGATGAGAGTAGGCTTGGTTACTTTGGGGAAGTTATCTAGGACTTTTTGTTTTTCCCCATGCAATAATTTTCTGACATTTTATAATCTATTCTCTCTCCTTCCCTTCCATCCCTACCTCCTCCCCAAGATGGAATATATCATGATATAGACTACATATGTATTATCATAAACTACATATATTGTATTGCTGATAACAGTTACACACACAGACATATATATGTATATATATATATATGTATATATATATATATATATATATATATCTCCATCATGTCATGCAGGGAGGAAAAAATAAGGGAATATGAGAAAAAATATGTCAAAGATAAAGAGAAGTTCCTTCAACTGAAAGGGGAATTCCAAAGGGCACAGAGGAAAAAGTGGGCATTTTTGCAGTAGGACATGAATACAGTACCACTAGGTTGAATGGAGATAAGGGAATTGTACTTGGGCATCAGTTTTTGTTTAATGTTAAAGTTTGTGTCCAATGATTGAATAAAACAAGAATAGAGAGAGAGAAGGAAATGGTGGAAAGAAGCCAGACAGTAGGGATGAGTAACAGATTAAAAATAATACTGAAAGTTACCAAATGCTCTCGTAGCTGATCAGAGGATAATAAATTATACTTTTTTTTTTTTTAAACATTGTGCCTTATAAGGCTCCTGGAAGGCTCAGTGAGAATATGGTATGGCTAGTGGTAGAATGGAAGCAGTGTGGCCTGGTTTCCCCTGCTGGCAGAATTTTCTCAACATTAGTTATACTCATCCACTCTTCTTCAGAAGAGGCTCTATCCTATTATTATTCTTTTAAGTTTAATTCTCAGGGTTCTATTGCATGCATATACATAATCATTCATTTCATTTTTAATTACAAAAAGGAATGGGATTCAGGGTTCAATTTCATTTAATTATCAAAACATCTATAACTTCTTATCATCATCCCTAAATGACTTACAATGCTGTTGATACTTCAAAGAGGGCCCACCGATGATGTCACAAGGTGATGGAGACTTCTTGGTTTCCCTCAATCTAGTTTAGCCTGTCAGAAGCCTTGTCAGGGTATGGCTATTAGGCATGCTAGAGCTTCTTGGAGCCACAGGCAAGAGCTGAATGAGAAGTGGACATCAGCTCAGCAAGCCCTCACACAAGAGGTGCTAATTTTCCCTGTTTGAAACAGTTTGAAAAGAGCTTTCCTTACATTATATAAATCCACAGAAAACAAGTATGTAATACATATAATTATTATCTATTTTATAAGTGAATTAAATTAAGGTCCTGGAAAATTAAGTGATTTGTCCATGCTAACACAGTCAATAATTTTGTGAGGCAGGTTGATAACAAAGGATGTTCCTAGGTCTGGGGCCAGCTTCCCCTCCCCTGTCGTTGTTGAACAGGCTGAATGAATTTGACCAAACAGCAATCCTTTATATTAGAAAGTACCTCCTCCAGGTATGCAGCCCCCTCCTGACAATGATTCTTCATGGGGCTAAGTAAATCTGATTCCTTTAGTTTTCATCATAGGGACTTTGCTTTCAAATCATAATCACTGTTGTTCTCCTTGAGGTTATGCTCACTGTCTTCATATCTCCCTTTTCCAGGCTGAATTTCCATTCTTCTTTCATTATTTTGTCTGGTCCTTTATCGAGATTCATTATATCGCACTGTGAGAATGTTTCACTAGGGGTAAATAATGATTGTCTCCTGTAGTGGGTGAGGAATGTGGCTTAAAACTAAATAGCCAAATGTAGATAGAGGAAGTTAAAATAGGTCAAATCACTGCTTTGGGTTTTGCTATTTTTAGATGAGTTGCTGGTTATAGAATTTAAACTAATATACTTTCTTATTGGCTTACTGAAGATAATTTGTTCTGGAGAAAAGGGGGAAAAAGAGACTTCCTGTGAAGAACATGCCTATAAGTTTTAAAGTTTCTAGTTCAAACTCCACACACATTCATGCTGAGGTCACAATGATGAAAAATATAACTTTCTATTCAATAAACTTGAAAATCAAATGGAAATCTGGCAGATCTTTATACTAGCAAGTTATTATTCTCTAGAGGGGAAAAGTGGCTTTCTATGATACAGACTCCTGAGTCATTTATTCTTTTCACAATTGTAAATAATCTTTGCAAAATGAGAAAAATAAAAGTACTCTGGGGGGAGAAGGAATGCCATCACAGCTGTCCCGTAGAAATAGATATTTTCTTTCCAAGGTTTAGAGAGAATTTGGTAAACTGGAAAAAGGGGGAAACAAAAAAAAATCATGAAGGGGGCAGATGGACATATTTAGTAATTAACCCTTTGGCTACAGCAGAAGAGAACCCCACAATACTCTGTCTGGCTCAGTTCGCATCTGGAGCCAGATGTTGTATTGTGAGTATCACATTCTAGGAAACAAATTTAGACTGGATAATGTACAGAATAAGATAAGCAAGATGGCAAAAAGTCTGGACTTCATATCTTATAGACAGAAAAAGGAACTGATAGAGATTAGTTTGGAGAAGAAAAAAACTGGGGGTGGTAGGGGAGTAGAACAGGGTTATTGTCTTTGTGTATTTCCAGGGATTTTAGGTTCTAGAGGGCTTAGATTCATCATTGACTCTTCAGATCTGGGAGGAATGGGTGGCTGTTTAAAAACCTAATTCATGCTGTATGAAAAGTGGAGAAAATTTTCTTCCAAGGAGATGAGTACAGAAGTAGAATGGGATGTTTCAGCGAGGAACGGTTACTGTATTATTGGAGGTCTTCATGTAAAAGCTGATGGCAACTTGTTCAATAAAATACAAAGTGAATTCTTGGTTGGATATCAATTGGTCTGGAAGTCTGCTGAGGTCCCTTCCTACTCTAAAATTCTGTTATTCCAAGAATCCTGAACCTTTATATATTTTGTAGACTTAAATAATGTATAATAGAGTAAGAAATGTTCACATAGGTACTGAACTACAGGAAAAAGACAGGTTGATGTAAGTAAGAAACTTTCCTCTTACAAGAGTCTCTGACAGAATGAAGGAATGAATTGATGAGAAAATATTTGTGAAATATTATTTGTAAAGCTGTCTGTGATGTACTGAAAGTACAGATATAATCACAAAATGAGGAATGCCTCAAAGAATTCACATCCTAATCTTGGGAGAAAATGAAAATTGGGAATGTCAGCATCAAATCAGTTTTAAATGTTGTGTGGTCACCATTGAACAGATGGTAATTCATCTTTAACATTATTTCTACTTGAAAAAAATACTGGTTGTCAATGTCAAGAATCCTCTGAGAATCCCCCAAGTCTCTGATTCCAAGAAGTTTATTTTTCAAGTTTTCAGTAGCAAGGACTATCTCTGAGATACATAAGATAAAAAAATACATCATTTAAGAATCAGCAGGACATGCAGAGTGAGTGAGAGTGATGAGTCAAGGATAATCTCAAATTTGTGAGCCTGAGTGACAAAGAGGAAGTTGGGAGGATATGGGGAGAGAAAAATATTAACTCAATCAAATAGGTTATCACACATTTATTAAACACTTTCTATTTCAGTGCTCTTTTTCATAGGAACAAATATCAGGCTTATTCCTTAATGATTTTAAAAATGCACACACAATCCTAAGTGAAGAGAATGTAAATACAAGCCAAAAAAAGTAATTTCTTACCCTCATGGAATTAACATTCTAATAAAGGAATAGTACATGTAAATGGAAGCTAAAATTTGGGAGGGAGGATGAAGCATACTGGTAAAGAACAGATATTCAGAAGTAGAGCCAGGAGAGAATTGTAGAATGACTGGCAAGGGTCCTTCCTTAAAATGGAGGTGCTGGGAAGAATTGTACCAGTGGGAAAATGAAATGTTTTGCTGGAAGAACATTCCAAAGGATATGGAAGATTAATATTGAATTGTGATATTTTTGTGAAATAATTTTCCTTTTGGCCTCCCACAGTAACAAATCTAGACTGCCTATTGCCCTCCAATGCCATGAAGATGGGTCAAAATGTTTTGTCTTCATTAAGGAAAAAAAAATTAAGTGTAATGCTGACTAGCCACAGTGGACCCTGATTAAGGTTAGGCTAAGCAGTGTATAAATGGAGATTTTGAGCCTTTGGACTTCATCCCCCAGAAGTCCCTTAGTATTTCCAAAAATTCCATTTTCCTGCATCCCCATGTTTTGCGTGATTGTATTGAAGTGGCTGTAACTCCTCCCTCTTCCTCTTTTGGACCTGTGACTGGGCTGAAGTCAGGCAGTTCTTTTGTTTTAGTTATAATTAATAAAACATTATAAAATATAATATTTAGTTATTGATTATTGATTTTAAAACCCACATTTTGGCGACCATGAAGGGATTATGAATTCTCAAAAAATTTTTGAGCAGATAGTCTTACAGTAAAGATACTAAGTTTGCCCAGTCACTACCCACCAGGAGGTCCAGTGGCAGGGTGTGCTTGCACTCCTGTCCCGCCCTACCGCCTGCCACTGCCTGCTGTTTCTCCTGTTCATCTCCTTGGCCTGCATTCCTCAACACTCTCCACCCATCTTGAAGCCTCCTCTTGTTGAGACCAGACCCGCCATAAGAGCCTGCCAATCCCAGCCATTATTTTTCCACAGAGGGTGATGTATAAAAATATTTCTGCTCCAATCTCTTTCCACACTCCATGTGTGTGATTCTATCCTTCCATCTCCAATTTTCAGCATGGACAAAATAACCCCACACCTAATTTTCAAGCAGATTTTTTTTAAGCTGATCCTGGACTCCTAGTTTAGAAGGTTGTTACTAAAGGGTTTTCACAGGGAGGGCAGTTAGTTCCAAATATGTAGATTTAAAGTCAGTTTTGGGGACAAAGCCTGATTTTTTTCCTTCTTTCTCTTGACCCAAAATACCAAGGAGAAATATTTTTCTCTCATATGCAAATACGCTATTGTTTTCCCTCAAAATTTTTATTCTTTCTATTTACTGTTTAAACAAACCCTATTCAGTGTCTCTCAGGAAAAATGCTATTGCAAAGCACGCTTGAAACTCTGAAACAACTGTTTGAGTTGGTAGAGCTAAAACATGCAGTTTGGATCTGCTAAATTCTTTTCCTGGGACTTTTTATTTTCATTGGAGATTTCCCACTTAATTTCCTTCTCAAGAATATGCCACAAGCCAGGCTGATTATGCTACAAACCAACCTGAAATATTTTGACAAAGTTTTAAAAGTCTTAAATGCTCTCAACAAGCAGAGTGGAGATTCTACCCTGTGCTTCTATGAGGAAATTCAGACCTCTGACAAACGACATCTTTGGGTAGGGGGAGGAAACTTTTAAAGCATTCTGGAAGTTTATTGCTAACTATTTTGAGTTCATTCTCCTCCTATAATAGCGAACCAGTCAATTGGGATTGGTGAAAAGGATTTTGACTCCACTGCCTGCCTGCACCTTTGTTTATATTATTGTATTTACTGATTGCATTATGGTTAATTTTTTTAAGTTTATCTGTTTTAATCTAGACAATACCTTTCGGTAATACTGAATCATTTTAAGCTACTATGTTTTGCCTGTATTGATCTTTAATTTGTACTTTTACCTCTGCTGAAGAACAAAATATCACTGTATGAGCCCATGAACATCTCACCTAAAACCTTTGTCTTTAGATCCACTGAAGATTACATATTGCCTTTGTGTAGTCACATAGATGATGATAGATGGACTTCATCAAAAGCTATATACAACCTTTAGAGAATTTAATAAGCTAAGAATTTAATTGTAATTTTAATGGGTCTTCAGAAATAATTTTACATAACTAGTAGTTTCTGAATGGATGCTTTTTAAAAAATATATATATATACATATGTATATTTATGAGGTTTACAACACACACACACACACACACACACACACACACACATATATATATATATATATATATATATATTCTAAAGAATGTTGTGTTAAAGGTTTTAAAGGTAGAGAAACAAAGAAATGTTCCTATTAAGGTGTTTCTATGAATCAGGAAGTCAGGAAAAAAACTGCAAAACTCTCCATTTTAAATTACTTAAGCAAAAAAATCTAGATTTCTTGATTGTTCTAGACTTAAATAAATTACTTAGTTTATTTTTTTTTTAAAACCCTTACCTTCCGTCTTGGAGTCAATACTGTGTATTGGCTCCAAGGCAGAAGAGTGGTAAGGGCTAGTCAATGAGGGTCAAGTGACTTGCCCAGGGTCACACAGCTGGGAAGTGGCTGAGACCAGATTTGAAAATTACTTAGTTTAAAATTATATTTACCAAGGTTGAAAGAATTGCTACATCTATAAAAATTGTGACAAATATTCATCAGTTCATAGGGTTTTTTTATGTCTTACAGCAACTTATTTGAAATTCGATAGTGGGTTTGTTTGCTGGGCTAGTGTGAATTTGGGACTTTATTACTGCTTTGAATGTGCATTATCTACTGTGTTATTCTATTATTCTGAAAATCATTTGTACTTGCACATGGCTAACATAGTGTGTCACTGATTTTAAGCTCTATATTTTAATTTTTAAAGTTTTAAAAATTTTGATTTTTTATTGCATATGCAATATTATTTTTTCTCTCCTTTTTGGATTTGAAGCATATCAACAGTATTGAGATTTTTCTTTAATTTTTATTTTGCAGTAATATAAGTTTTAAATACATTTGTTTTAATATTAGTGCATGTTCCCAAAAGCTTTAGACTATAAAAATGATGCCATTGAATGTTTAAAAAAAATTTATGGGACTTTGCTTAATGATTCTGTCTGATTCCAGGACAAGAGAATACAAAAAGGGCCATTACACAGTGCCAAAGAAGTGCAAAGAGAAACTGCAGTGCCAATCAAACACAACATCAAAGAGACCAACAGATCCCAGTGGAATTGATATATTTTTGAGCCAAGACAAAAGGACTTGAACTTGTTTGGGGTTCAAGGTTGAGACCGTTTAACATATGTTAAAGGCTGGACTTCCTTGTCCCACATTCTACCAAGTATCTCAAATTTGGCTCTTACCTGATTCCTATAATCTAGTCCCTTTTCTGTCTTTCATGGTGTGGCCTACTTTCCCTAGTCCTGGCTACTGACTGGGTAAATGAAAAATTGCTTAAATCATTTTAATTGGGCTGTGATTCAAGGACCTGTTATAGTTTTATTTTCCTTTACTTAAAATTTTTACACAAAAGATTTTACATTTTGTATTATATCCACGTGTTATTTTTTTCTTTTATTTAGATTTTTTTCATGTTTTTAATTTTCTTTTGCAAAATGATTCATATACCTCATAACACAACCATGTATCCCTGAGTGATCCCCATGTTTGTTATTATTCACCTCAGGGGGTCCAAGTTATTGTGAACTTTGATTTAAATTTGAGCAATTTTAGGATAAAAAACTTGCTACCTCCCAGAATCCAGAATGCCCCATGAAAAAAAAAATGCCTTCAGAGACCACATGCTGCACCAGAAGATCCAGAGTGAACTTCTGGAACTGAATTGAACTATGGGGGGTTGAAATGCCTTTGTTTTGAATGTATACTCTTATGCCAAAGGGGACTGCCCCAAATTGGCTTTTTGTCAAGTTAGTAATCATTGGTTTTGTTCTCATTTCCTTTTATCCACAAATTATTGCAATCTTTGTTGATTCTGTTTCCTTGATCCTTTTGGGGAAACTGGTTTCCCAATAGGATCACAGAGGGATATGTATAAATGGAGATTTTGAACCTTTCGACTTCATCCCCTCCCACAAGTCCCTTAGTATTTCCCAAAACTCCATTTTCCTGCGATCCCACATTTTGTGTGATTGTATTTAAGTGTCAATAACTCCTCCCTCTTCCTCTTTTAGACCTGCCACAGGACTGAAGTCAGGCAGTTCTTTTGTTTTAGTTATTATTAATAAAACTTTATAAGATATAATATTTAGTTATTGGTTATTAATTTTAAAGCCCACAGCTGCCATGCTGAACTCACTTAGAATCCAGTGATCTTGACATGTGGCAGAATGAGCTGACATTTTCCAAATTCCAGCAAGAACAAACCTCTTTTGTGTAGAGGTAATAAGGGAGAAGATGAAGCCTCCAAATCTACTTCCTCACCATCTATTTAACAATCAAAGGTATCTTGAGATGTCCAGAGGAGAGACTGAGTGGTGAGCTCACCAAAGATATATATATATATATATACCTTCACCAGAGGTAGGGAGGCCTTTTTATCATTGTGGAGAGAGAAAGATAATGGACTGAATTAAGACATCCTGATTAGTCAATTAACAAATTAATTTAAAATTAAGAAATACTGCCTTTGGAGAATTTCAATCATTACAGTGAGAAGGGCAAAAGGAATATCAAAACTTCCCAAGTGAAAAGATAGATTAGGCACAATGGAAATTATGCAGATGTGGAATTAGAGAAGAGGAATTTTAATAGGTTGGTTTTTGATGTTAAATTTGAGACACTCTGGTGATTACTTTTATTATTAAAAACATAATTGATGAGATGAACTTGGAGATAAGAACATATATTAGGGTTGGTGTACATAGATTTGGTGGTCATCTTCATTAATGTATTTGGTTCCAAGTTGACTTCTAAGGCACTCTTACTTTACTTAGATTCCTAAGATGCTTTGAGTGTTAATAGTCAAATGACTCTTAATAGATACATAGAATATGCCAAGAAGGCCATGAAATTTTCATTGACCCTCCTAATATTCATTTCTTACCATACAGATTTATTCTAATCACCAAGACCTTTAACAGGCTTTGAGCCCTTCTACATAATGACATATAAAATTCAGCATCAATTTTGCAAACCATTTTGAAATCATTCTTCCAGGCTGAGAGGTCCAAAGATAGGTAGTCAGTCCCTGTTTCTGTGAGGCTTACAATTCAAGAAAAGGGCAAAAAAAAAGACATAGGCAGAAAGAAATAGAATAGAAATATAATAAAGTGAATAAGAAGTTATAAAATGTCACATATGGTCCAGTGAAGGAATTGTCATGTTTGACCAGGTTATCAAAAGCATGTTGGAGACGATGTGGCATCTTAGCCATATTTTAAAGGATGGGCAGGATTTCAATAGTCATATATGGGGGAGGGCAATGTTTTAGGCACATGGATTGCAGAGAAAGAATTGTTTCAATTAAATGAATAGCTCTTAACACTGTACCTGCTCAGGTCCATATTTCAGGGTTGTTGTTTTTTCCCCATAGAAATAAATATTAGGTCCTTTTCCTTAATAACCTTTAAAAAGCAAACCAAGAAAACTCCAAATAAAACTGATCTTCCTTCTCAGTATTCTTGTTTGAATGGCCTAATTAAGGGATATGATAAGTAGCTATGTCCCACTGCACTATCACATCAATATGTCATGCAAAGACCATGCCCTGTGCATTTTAAACCAACATAATGAGGGTGATATTAATTCTCCGACAGCTGCCCAGGATGTGTAAATGAAGCTGGGAATTTTCCTATCCAATAAGATCACCCTATGTTTGGTCATGATTCACTGCTCTGAAAAGCAATCGCCCATTCAGAGAGTGGCAATCAAGCAGTGGAAGGAAACGGATGTTGTAGGCCAGCCATTCAGGAAATTGAAGGAAGGTTCAGGAAAAAGTCGGGCCAGTGTGCTTGCTCTCAAAGTTGCTAAACCAAAGTCTTATAGATATTCCTTTGGAAGTTACCTTCTTTAGAAGCCTTAGATTAAAACTCATTCAGCACTGGTAAAAAAAACATCAAAACAAAATAAAAATAAGCACAGAAAAGTTTAGATTCTTTCCCAAAGGCATATATCCATAAGGAAGAAAACAGACATTTATTAAGGATCTTTTATATACAGGATACCATACTAAGTTCTTTATTTCATTTCATTTATTCTTCATAACCACTCTGGGAGGTAGGTACTATTGTTATCCCCATCTTATAGAGAAGGAACTGAGGCAAACAGAGGTTAAGTGACTTTCCTAAAATTACAAAACTAGTGTCTGAGACTTGGTTTGAACACAGGTCTTCTTTGCTCAGGGTCTAGTACTCAATCCATTTTTTGTTGCTTTGAGGAATGAAATGCAGTCATTTCAACCTCAAGTTGAAATAAGACTACTTGATTTTATAGAAGAATACTGGGAGATCACATATTGAAATATAAAACCATATATTCACATTACCAATATTCTTTTATTTTATTTTATTTATTTTGTTAAGTATTTGCTAATTACCTTTCAATTTTATTACCACAGAACAGAGAGGATTTGATGACCCAAACTGCCCTCAAATTCTGGAAGGCCTGAGTTTAACAAAGGAGAAGAAATTAAAGGGCAGAGGAGAGAGAGACAGAAACAGATAAAATGGGAGATAGAGTTAAATGAACAAATAGGAAGAGACAAGGGAATAGATAGAGACAGAGAGACAGAGACAGAGAGAAGGGAGAGAAAAGAGAAGCAGAGGGAGATAGCAAGATGGACATAGAAAGTGAGAGATGGGTAGAGAGGGACAAAGAGACCAAAAGAAAGTGAAACCTAGATAAATAAACATATATAGATTCAAATAAATAAGGAAATAAATAAGGAAAGATAGGAATGAAGCATAATTCAAGTTATAGGCCACTAACATTTAAGTTATTTGATTCCTATCAAAAATGTAGAATATAATATCAATGAGATGCTATGTAGGCATATAGACACACAGGAAAAACAGTAATAATCTCAATTGACCAAAAGAGGGTAGTGCTTTATGGATTGTGGTAGCATTGTTGTAGTTTAAAATCCAAAGAATAGGCCATGGTAAATTTAGGTAAATGTAGTAGACAATTGCATTTTTCTTTATCATGAATTGATTTCTTAATTTTTAAACTCATTTCAAAAATAAATTTATTTTTGTTTTTTCATATTTCCAATTCTATACGCAAGCACACACATATTTAAAGGCACTCAACTATAGGGTTCCTTTAAAAGTGATTAACAATATAACTCTGAGAAAGAACGTCCAATGAACAAAGTAGTAGACTAAAGGTGTGGGGATGCTTTTTCTTTTCTTCTCAACCAATGAAATACTTATAACATCAGAGACACATAAGCACACATGGTCAAATACTTAAAAGTCTTAAATAGAAACCCAACACTGTTATTATACTGTCCTTAGATATAGAGAAGATTTCCAGGAGATCTTAAGGACTATGGAAGAAAAAGAATCACTTTAACCTCAGTTACTCTCTAAAAAACAACTTCTGCCCAATCAAAGTATGGTTCATGCTCCTGGAAGCAGTCATTTTCATTTTTGAAAAAGGTATTATTGTAGAAAATGCCTTCTGATTTGTTGTAACTTCAGAGCTCTTATGCTTCAGGTTGCTGACTGGGTCACAATATCACTTATCACTTTTCAATATCATCTTTTAATGCTACACACTCTGAGGAAGAAGCATGAAGTCCTAAAGGAGCAAACAAAGATTTGAGATCTAGTTGCATGCTGACCTCAGAAAGCCCATATACTAATTGTTATATGGACGAATCCATTAAATTTTCTATAAGGGAAAGAAAGGATAGAGAAAAAGCTATCAGAAACTCATTCTGTGTGTTAGAAGTGATATGAGGAAAACAATGTTTCTCCTTGAAGACCTCAGTAAGTGGACTTTCCTTCTCAACCATTAGTCATTTTTAACACAGTTATGGAGATGATGGAGACCAACCAGAAGCCTCTGTTCTAGGGCATAATCTCAGCTCTAATGAAAGTACTTCAAACTAACAAATGGGGAAGAGGTTGATAAAGGTTGGTTCCACTGATATTATCTATTACATATATATTCATGAGAGTAAGTGGAAAATATTTATTTTATACACCTGCAATTAGGAACATTTCTTTATAATCTTTAGAGGTAGCTAGGAGGTACAATATATAGAGTTATGGGCCCTGAGTAAGGAAAACTTATCTTCCTGAGTTCAAGTGTTCTCAAACACTAGTGATGTGAACCTGGGCCAGTCACTTAATCCTGTTTACTTCAATTCCTGTCTCTGCAAAATGAGTGGAAGAAAGACACCAGTCCATTATGATTGACAAGAAAACCCCAAGTGAGGTCAAAAGACACAACAGGAATGATTCAACAACAATAAATTATAGATAAATGTAATTCTCTATAGATAGATAAATAGAAAGATTGACAGATAGAAAGACAGATGGATAGATAGAGATAGATAGTTAGACAGACAGACAGATAGAATATAGACAGAGAGATAGATAGACATATATACAGACAAAGCTAAACAGACAGACAGATAGATAGATAGATAGATAGATAGATAGATAGATAGATAGATAGATAAATAGATAGATGGATGGATGGATGGATGGATGGATACATAGAGCTAGATAGACAAATATATGTACCTTTGTATATTTGTGCATATATGCATATATGTGGGTATTGTTTTGAGAGATAATAGAGGATAGAAAGACCTTTAATGCAAGAGTCCATAAGGTCACAAAGAATTAGAAATGACTGATTGACTGAATAGCAAAATGCATACATACATAGATACACGGATATAGATATAAAATATACTCAACAAATTATCAAATTCAGTCTATTCTTAAAAGTCACCTCCATAAATTTTGGCACAAATATATCTCTATATGAATTTGTTTATATACATCATTACAAAGATATTGATCAATCAAGCAATCAATCTTATGTGATTCTTCCAAGGAAAATACATCAATAATTTAATTGCTATATTTTCTTGAGGATGGGAATGATATCTGCATTAGTACATAAGAAAACCCAGTCTTCTTCATTTTCCTAGGTAACTTTTGTCTCTGGACCTGTATAAATCCTTCAATGAGTATTCAACAATCTACTGCAAGATAATTTTTTAAAATTTCTGATATTTTGTCTATCCGAGTGCAACACTTTGTTGATTTGTTACTTCATGAGCAGTCTCCCTCATGTGTGATCAGACTGAGTCAAGGTAAAGAGGACTGACTGAAATGAAGGGACTTGAGTTTTAATCTTTTCTCTGATATTTTCCAGAAGTTTGACCTTGAGCAACATGCTATGGACGTAACTTTCCTTATGTGGAGAAGATGATTTTATGCGACATTCAATTAAATTCAATAAATATGGATCAAATGCCAGGCATTGTGCTAAGGGCTAGAGAAACATAAAAGAATTGGAGAGACCCTTCCCTCAAGTGACTTATAATCTAATGGAGGGAGAAAAAACAGAAAATGGAAAAAAGGAAAGAGAGATAAGTTGCAAGAGGTTACTGGGCATGGGAGAATCTTGTTTTATGAAGTCCAAACTGAGCAGAGATAATGATGCTAAATAAGCATTAGCTGGAAAACTCACATCTCAGCCCTCTGTAAAATAAAACTTTAGAGAGAGTTTCATGTACCACCCTCCAGCCTTTCTATGAGAGAGGAGAGGAGGCTGAGGAGTCAAGAAGTTAGTGAAAGGGCAAAATTGCTTTAATCAGCTTGATGACTAGATTTAAGGTGTTTAGATTTCCCTGGTTGAGGCATCGGGTTCCATGAAGTTCAAACCAAGAGATGCTGATGGAAAGTGGAGTTAGCTCTAAATGTTAGATAGTCTATGATATCTCTTTTGAATCAAAATCTATCATGCTATAATATCCGTTAGGTGTGTATATAAACTTTACAATAAGATTTAGAGACTCCTCCATGAAAGTCAAAGACAATGTCAATGTCCTTCACTGAACTTTAGAGAATATGAGATCCAAAAGTGATAATGGCAGACATCTTACTCAACATATGAAACAAAGGAATCTTTTTCTATAATGTCTGAGAAACAATCATCTAGTTTCTGTTTAAAGACTCCAAGGAAAGAGAATGAGCCTTTAATGTGTTTAAATGCACTTTAGTACCTTGCACATAGTAGAACCTCAAATAATATTTTCAGATTGCCAAAAATAATAGAATGCAGAATAAAATATAGAGATTAAAAAGTCAAACATGTAGAAGTTTCAGCAATTGTCCATTTTAGGACACAGCAATAAGGGTAGTTAGGGAGGAATCTTTTTGCAACTGCAGTTATTAATAATGTTACACGATCATTTTTATTATTTCCACTTGAGGCCAAGAGGCATTTGCATCGCTAATATTTTACAAATATGTTTCTTTAAGGGATAATATCCCCCATTCCCTGAACAGAAACTAGGATGAAATTTCACTAAGAAGCAGTAATTGGACTCTTGAGTATAAAAATACCGTCTGTTTTTTAAAGGACATTTGTGAGTTAGCAGCACATTATTTTCCTCTGCAAAAATATTCATGAAGGACGACATAATTGCTGGATATGTCTCTGGCACACTATCTTAAAGCTCAGAAAGGTCGATTCCATACATGCCCTGTTACCCAACATTCTATTCATCCAAATTCCTGCAAATCTGTCACTTCCCCACCTCTGCATGGTAATAAAAACTGATGTTGATAATGACAGCCCTTAAGCACCGAGATCATGAAATGTCTTCAATAAATCATCAAAGGGAGATTCAATTAGTTTCAGTAAAACCTTAGTTGTATATTTTATTGTATTTGGAATCCTTGGAAACTGATAATCACAGGAACTCACCCAACCAACTGAACCTCAAGTTTATAAGGGAAGGTAGGTTGAGTATTATGCCTGACTTAGGTAAGAGCTTCCTCTACAAATTACCTGGCAACTGACCATTTTGTCTAAGCTTGGAGACATCCATTGAGGAGGAATTCACAACCTCCTAAGGCATCTAATTCTAAAGGATAGTAGTAAATGTTAGGAAGAATTTCCTTAAAAAAAGACACAGTGTGGTGTAGGGGTTAGAGCAATGGACTTGAGATTGTAAAACCTGCATTTGAGACTTGACTGATCCTTGTTATCTGGGCTAAATCTTTGCCTCAGTTTTCTCATCATAAAATATACTGGCTTCAATGATCCCTAAGGATCTTTTTTCTTCTAAATCTTTTGCCAACATCTACACATTTTCCCTTTTAGAGCCTGTGGGACCAAGAAAAATAAATCTTAAGCATACATACATACATATGTGTGTATGTTCATTTACATACACATACCCACACTCACATAACTACACCCATGCACAAACACACATATCTTCCTATACACCTATTTACACATACATAAATACAGGTTAATGTGTGTATCTTTGTAATCCTACTGATTGAATAACCAGGACAATGAAATCTCTGATTTTTTTAGAAAAAAATAACTGCTGTTTATCTCATTCTCACCCTAATTCTGTGAACTTGATCTTTTTGAAAGGTGTATAATTGCCCCCTGTACAAAAAAAAAAGAGTAATGAGAGAGACAAACAGACAGAGATGGTGACAGAAACAGAGAAAGGAACATAAAAACAGAGAAAGAGACAGAGAAATAGGAATAGGGACAAAGAAGAAAGGGAAATATAGATACAAGGAAACAGTGAGGATGAAAGAGAGAGACAGACGTAGGGAGACATAGCCATAGAAAGAGAGAGAATCACACCTAGATACATAGATTCTAACATTAAATTTTATTTTATTTTAGTTGATCCATAGTTCTAACCTGCTGGCATACTATATTTTAGACTACAGTCACATAATTAAACAAATATTAGATCTCACATAGCCAGAACCAATTCCATGAGTAGTTAAGCCTAATTTCATTAGGGATCCTCCAACTTGATAGCACCCTATTAATAACTGCTTTTTGTTTACAGACATTCAGTTTGGGATTTACTTACTTGTATCATCCTCTAGCCTAGATCATTGCATCTATTAAAAACAACATGGGCAACTATACAGTGTTTCTTGGGAAAAGTAGGGGATTTGAAATAATCATTTTGAAACTACAAGCTTTAGTATTCTACTAAAGTTTTTAGGATTACTAAGTGGTTTAGTACAATAAGGAAATTTGTCTTTTATAAGCTGACTAAATGATACATTTCTAATATATATGCATTGTTCTATTCAAATTAAATATATGTATGCATACCAAATTTGTACATGATTCTGCAACCACCATTTAAATATATTTAATATCTACTGAATTCATAATGACTTTCTGTTATTTCTCCATCAATAGTACCAAGAGGCAACTATTGTCATGTAAGGATCTATGAAACTTGATGATAAAAGCTTTTGCATGTAAGGGGGAAAAATAACTCCTCTCTTATAATGAATGTTCCAATATATTAACTGTAATTGAGTTAACTGATTCCAGCTGGACTTCTGGAATTCAATATGCTAAAATAATAAAAACAAAACCAATGGTGGTCAGTGAATAACGTACGGATACCTTTTATAGTGTCTCTGATACTCAGATGGCTCAATAAGAGCATCAGCATAAGTCAATCATTTCAGTGAGATAGTATTTTCAAGAATTCCTTTGCCATGAATCAATTCAATCCCTCCTCTCCAGGAACTTCCTTTATGCCTTTCTTCCAAGTCCAATCTCCTCTAATTCCTGCATTTCTGCTACCATGGACTAAAAACAAATGCTGTCATTATTCATGTAAAAGGCATGTCAATTAACTCCCTTTATGAGCATTCCTGTAATTTTCAGGACCAGAGTGACTCTTCTTGGCTAGCACTCTCCTAATTATATTATTTCTTCATTTAGAAGATATGGTTATCGATTACAAGGTCTGATTTCACATTTATATCTGCAACACTTGCCATCATGCCCTGCTTGGCACATATAAAGTCCTCATCATTTTTATTCATTTATTCTCTCATTCATCATACATTCATTTATTCATCTATGATGCATAGGACACACTGGGTCGTGTCTGATAATATCTTGACATAAATTTACTGTGAAGGTCTACCTAATGTGTTGGGGACTCACCTTAGTTCCTTGATACCATAAGAATAGAAAAAAAAAAAAAAGAGATGATCTTTGCATTGGTTCTCATCTACTTTTCAATGGGACTCTTTTATCTCTTATTTTTCATGGTATGCATTTTTCCCCTAATGACAGTGTTTCCCCTGCTTTTCCTGTACATTTTTCTGTTTTCATTGTTTTACTATGTATTTGCACACTTCTTCCTTCCTCTATGCAATTTTAAATGATTCCTTACAAACCATTAATATCAATTCAAAGGATAAAATGACCAAACAAATATATTTGCTACTATTATAGAGAATGTTCAGCACAGATTACTAGTGGAAGAATGATTGCTTAGAGATTAGTAGTTTCCAAAGTATTCCCTTGATATCATAGCTTTCACCAAATCAGCCAGAATATCAAATTTGATATCAGAGAAAAGTATGTACCTAAAAAATAAGTATGCTAATCAATTAGTTAATTCTCTGAATCTCTAAACCCTACTGTAAGTATTAATAACAGATATGATAATGATTATATCAATGATGATTATGTCAATCCTTTAAGAATATTTCATAGAGATGGTGCAGTCTTCCAAATGCTTGAGGTTTATAAATAGACCTATTTTTCTTTACATCAAATGCTAGAAGATTGGGAAGCTAAATAATATTCATGCAAATATATAGTTTATATAATAAAAATCAAGTAAACAATGAATGCCTACTGTCCAGATGATGAAATGCAGTTTTGTGGACAATTGATGGAATATGGCCATAAGTAAATATGTCCTGGAAAGTTCTTGACAAAAGGAAAATGAGCGGGGCCCAAAAAGGAACAGAAGGAGGAGAGTGGACTCAATTGTCTTTGAAAAATTGAAAAGTTCTTATTAAAAAAAAAGTTTATCACTGAAAAAAAGTTCCTCTATCAGGTTGAAATTTTTCTACTAAAGCAAATCTACAATTCTTCTTTTTGACCCTTAGGCCTTCTTCCTTTTATATTCTGGTTCCACGGTCAGGGTCCAGCCCCACTCGCAACTCCAGGGTTCCCAACTGGTGGTAAACAATCAGTCAAAATAAATAACAAAATAAATAACAAATGGAAGACAGCTTAATAATTACGGCCATGGGACTACTTTGCATCTCTGAGCTGCTCCGACATTCCCAGGCTTGGGATTTATTTTATATCCATATTCTTGGCATACAGGTATACAAAATCAACAAGAGATAATTGGAAACGTGATACATTAACTTTTAATAAATCACTTGATTAACATTCTATATTTTTGTATTTTGATTACAGACAGAATAAAGGTTGCAAAACAGATAAATGATTTCATCACAGGTGGCTTACTAGGGAGTTTGTGTTAATGATTTGTGTAACTGAGTCACTGAGGAATATTGAAGCTTATTGTACCTTTACTGTACCTGTATGTATTCTATGGGTCTCTATGATTGATTTGTATGCTGGCTTCACGAGAAAGTGAAAAAAGGCTTGGCCTGTAGCTGCGGTTTCACTGGGAATTATGCACCTCAATAAAAGTTAACCCATGATAGTCTTTTGGGATTGGGTTTGAGGGTCTGATCTTTTGGTGATGTTTTAGAGAATTAGGGTACAGGTGTTTTGCTCTTGCATTGTTTCTTTTGAGACTAGGGGGAATAATAATCATGCCACATCATAGGTAAGGGGCATTGATGAAAGAAGTCATGCAAGGGGGATAGAGTGGGCAGCCACATCTTGCCAAGGACCACTCTGTGGTCTCCCCAGCTACCACACGTGACTCTGTCAAGGCATAGTGGACTGATGGCCCCCTGCATTCTAGCATTATGTATTTCTCCTGGGACAAAGACTTAAGTCAGTCATGTCAAACTCATATAGAAACTGTAATTCCCTAACTTGCACCTTAGTATCTAAATGGGCTTTATTTTGACTTAGTTTCAAATTTTAATGTTAACTTTGTTGTTATATTTTATTTATTCTTTAAAATATTTCCCAAACACCTTTTCATTTGGTTTGGGCTATACAAGGTTGTTTTGTTGGCCATGACAGCTTCAGTTCTCCTAGGACACTAGTCCCCAAGAGGAAAAGGTTTTCTTTATTTTGCTTTCATTCTTTCCTTTTTTCCTTTCTCTCTCTTTTCTTTCTCTTTTTCACTTTTTCTTGTACTTGTTTTTTTTTCCCATTTCTTTCTCTTTCTTCTTTTGTGGACTTACTTTTAAGTTATCTTGTATATATCTATGGAGAATTTATATTTTCACACAAATACTGAAGAAGTCAAATAAATATTGAGGAATTCACAGTCATTGTTGATTTTTGGACTTCAGGTAGAGCCAGTAGACTTTTGTTAATATACTAACCATTTATATCTGGCAGTAGCAGAAGAAATTCAGGGAGGGGAAAAAGATACTTCATAAGAGAAAAGAAATGGTCCTCCTTACATTTTATCAAACTAAAATGTTCACACTCAGGGATTAATTTCATAGAGAACATTTAGTTGTCATTGGGGAACTTCTCTGGAGAAGGGAAAAAAATAAATATTCCTTAAACATTTACCCAGTAGCTAATATATTCAACAATTCTTATATTGCAGAATGTTTCAAAATGAAAATGAGAAAGATTATAGAAGAAAAAAGTCTGTGAGATACCACAAATGTCATTTGGTGCAACCTAAGTCAGAATAGGATATACTCAACATATGACCATGTGAATTTGAGTGAAAAATCTCTATGAAAAGTAATAATTTAAATTTTTTTGAGCAATGTTCTATACATCTGCAAAACTTTATAAAGTGCACTCAATGTTTGTTTTTAATAGTTTTTAAGCACATTTTTAGGATTTTTAGCATGTTCTGTATAAGATGCAAATGAGATCCTGTTTTATGT
This sequence comes from Monodelphis domestica, assembly GCF_027887165.1. Classification (NCBI taxonomy): domain Eukaryota; kingdom Metazoa; phylum Chordata; class Mammalia; order Didelphimorphia; family Didelphidae; genus Monodelphis; species Monodelphis domestica. Next base: position 747,070,267 of record NC_077227.1, on the reverse strand, counting down.
CAATGAAATGATTAACCATAGCCTAGTTTCCTAAACCAGTGAAATCATATAAATACATAAAAATGTACTAAAGAAAAATTCCTGTTAAATAGGGTAATTTAATCAGTTAATTCCTTTTATTGACATTAGAGGCAGCAGTTATCAAATTTAAACTTGGGACCTCAGATCTTTCCTGAAACCTTTTTGGAGAGTCTGCTACGACAATTCTTTTTATAACAGTAATGAGCCATTATTTCCTTATTAAAATTCTCTTCCTTTCTCTTAATGTGTTACTGGTGAGGTCATTTTTTTTACATAAACTTCTACTATATCAATATATCACAAGAGACTGAATGAAGAAGCACCTCCAATATTTATTTTTTATTCTCCACAATAAGAGATTAGATCATTAGATAAAAAGAATGAATATAAATGATATATAGAGCATTCATTAAGTACTCACTGAAAGTCAGGCATTGAGGTAAGCTCTAGGGATATAAATATAATCTAACAAGAGAGTCTCTAACCATGGAATAAATAAAAAAATTAAAATGAATTAATCAAATTAACTAATTAAATTAATTATATCATATTCTCATGGAGGAAGATAAAACCTAGAGTGGAGCCAGAAATGAGAGTGGAAAAATCATATCCTTTTGTAGTAATGCAAAAATAAATTTAGTATCTGACTTTTTGTACTTTTTTTTTTGCCCCAAGCCCTTCCTTCAAGTATCTTGGATTTCTACTATCTCTTCCATCTGAATTCCCAGGATTTTGTCTTCAATGGACCTTGATCTCACAAAGTAATGTCCATACCTTAGATGTCAGAATTTCCAATTATCACTGAAAACAAAAGTAGAGCACTTTGAGTCTAGTTCTGAATAATCATAGTTTACTTTTTGTATACTTTCTACAATGGTTTCTTTATATTCTATGACAAATTCATAACTTCATTTCAATCAACCATGAGTGAGGTTTGGAATTCAACTTTTGTGTGTTTCATTTTTACTCTATGATTTTTCAGATTGGTTGCTGAAACATAAGAAGGATGACATAGCTTTTCACAGCTGATAGAAAAGGAAGTTTCCAGCAAGGATCCTCTTGAATGAACCATTAAAAATACGAGATGTTATTTCCATGAAATTTGAGAAACATATCTCTTCTCTACTCTAGTCATTATGATTATGAGGCCCATCATTCTAAAAGTTATACATGGACTAAACTAGCTTGTCTTGTACCACTCCTTCCCCATCACCACTGTCCCTTAGAATTTCTTTTCTTTTTTTAAATATTTTGACATTTAAACTGTAAATATTGAAATGCCTAATCAGATTGCAATATTGACATCTGGTGTTTTCCCTTCCCTAGCACCTAAGGGAGAGAAAGCACTTTAAGTAGCACAAGGAAAAGATTAGCAACAAAAGAAGTATGTCATTAGACCCCTAGAATGAGTTTGGCTTCTTAATTGAAAAATGCAATGATGACCTATGTAGGAAAATGATATAAAATTACTAATTAGTTGGGAGTAAAAATTGGTTGAATGTTAAAGTAATAATATAATAAAATTCAGAATTCTGTTAAAATCATTTAATTAGCAAGTACAGTGATATTCTTATATGTACCATTGCTTTCTTTGTGATAATAAATGACTCATCCTATAATTGATTAGTTTTGACATTGCATATCATTTTTACTCTTTTCTTCTCCTTCTTCTTCTTCTTCTTCTTCTTCTTCTTCTTTTTCTTCTTCTTCTTCTTCTTCTTCTTCTTCTTCTTCTTCTTCTTCTTCTTCTTCTTCTTCTTCTTCTTCTTCTTCTTCTTCTTCTTCTTCTTCTTCTTCTTCTTCTTTTCCTTCTCCTTCTTCCTAAATATTTTTCTTCCATCTTAGAATCAATAATGTATATTTGTTCCAAGACAGAAGAGTGCTAAAGCTAGGCAATGGGGCTTAAGTGACTTTTCCAGGGTCATACATCTAGGAAATGTTTGAGGCTATATTTGACCCCAGGGCCTACCTTGTCTAGGACTGCTTGAGATTCACTGAGAATATAGGTTTGATTTTTTCAACATCTTATTTAAAAGGTAAATTGGGAGTATATTTTGAAGGGTTGTAAATACTAATTTTAGGAAATTGAATGCTATGTCATTGGTCATTGGCTGTAACAAATTACTGAAGACTGAGTTAGGGAATGGTATATTTAAAGTAGGACCAAAGAAACAATGCTATTGTTTTGTTCTGACTCTTTTTGACACCATTTTCTTGGCAAAAAATATTAGTCTTTTGCTATTTCCTTCTCCACCCATTTTATAGGGTGAGATGACTTGCCTAGAGTCACACAGATGATGAGTGTCTGAAGTCACATTTGAACTCTTGTCTTCCTGACTCTGGGCCTTGCACTTTATGCACTGCACTACCTATCTGTTGTAAACCTCAAATTTCCTTAGACTTATAATTGTTGAAAATTTCACCATTGGGATATTTCATACTTGGAAAATTTCTTACTGATAGTCTATTGGAATGGGAACTCCATTGGCATGGGAGGTTCCTTCTCTTCCCTTCTTAAGATTACTTTAGGACAGAAACCCTTTGCTGAACAATGGAAAGGACTTTGACCTATGCTTAAGCATAGAACAGGAATTTCTTTGAGTCTTGATTGATTTTAGAATTGATACAATGGAGATACTTGGAATAAATCTCCACCCTATTCAGTCCTAATAGGATTGAGTAAGGGCTGCAGCCTAGATCAAAATTTAATTATTCCAATCTCTACCCTACTCAGGTTAACAGGATTTAGGAAAGGCTGTAGCAAAGGATCAAAGATTTAATTATTTGAGAATATGACCTTCAACAGACATGTGCAAAGCCAGAGACCTCTGGGCGGTCCTGGGTTAAGCTAGAGCCTCCATTGGCACAGGGAAAATGATGGACAGTGATTGGTAGATGTGAGAACTGAGGGGAGGCAACTTGGATGGTTTCCTTAAAGATAGGAGGGTCTGGAGACTCGGGAGAGGATTGGGTTTTTGGTCGGTGTGGTGGAGTTTTTGAGCGGTGTGGTTCCTGGGCTCTGAGGAAGCTGGCTCTGAAGGAAGCTGAAGGTGGGGGCCTCTGAGACTGTTTCTCCATTTTGGACATGTGAGTAATAGGGACTGATCTCTTTTCTTTGCCCCAGCTATCTAAGGGCTTGGGCCTTTTGGCCCAGCCTAAACAGAAGGGGTATTTAAGCCCTATTCCCTTCTCTCCCCTTTCTCTCTCTCTCTATATCTCTAATTCCTTTCTTACTCCTATTGTAATTAAACTCCAAAAAAAGCTGACGGCTGACTTGAGTTTTTCATTTAGGAATTACATAGCTGATTCCTTGACGACCTTAAATTAATATATATCAGTCTTTTAAAGTGATTCCCTTGTAACATTGTGGCTGACCACACGGGAGTCTAAAGAATCCTCTCAATAAAACTTTTTCCTTGCCTTTTTACTATACTGTTTCACCACTTAGTTCTTTTTTTTTTTAACAAAAAAACTTGGCTTAAAGACACAGCTGCTAGAACACGTGAGTATAAAAAACTTTTTCTCTTTTCTCCTTAAGTTAAATTGGAATCAGCAGTTTTTTCTTTTTCTTCCCTTTAATCTTAAGGGACAGCTGGGTAGCTCAGCGGATTGAGAGCCAGCCCTAGAGGCAGAAGGTCCTGGGTTCAAATCGGACCTCAGATACTTCCCAGCTGTGTGACTCTGATAGACAGAAAACAGCTGTTTTTAAATCTCAGCAACAGGACTCTAAAGTCCTGGCTGGAAGAACTGTTTCTAAATATCCTTTCCCTTAAGGAACAACTTCCTGGATTAGAAAAAAAAAAAACCCTGTGGAAAGTTTGTTGCTTTGCCCTGCTCCCCACGTGTTTTGTGAAATTACAAAATATACATATAAAAATGAGTACTACATTCTTTGACAATTATATGGCAGCTGAAGAAGTAGGGGCATTGAGGAATGAAGGATACCTCCAAATTTTTATATTAATAGGTACTGTCATTTTTGTACTCCTCAATACTATATTTAGAGATGAAAAAATAAAAAATATTGAGGATAAAATAAAACAAAATGAGGATAAAATAAAACAAAATGAGGATAAATTAAAACAAAATGAGGATAAAATAAAACAAAATGAGGATAAAATAAAACAAAATGAGGATAAAATAGAAAATATTGAGGATAAAATAGAAAATGTTGAGGATAAAATAGAAAAAAATGAGGATAAAATAGAAAATATTGAGGATAAAATAGAAAAACTTGAGGATAAAATAGGAAATATTGAGAATAAAATAGGAAATATTGAGGATAAAATGGGAAATATGGAAGATAAAATAGGAAAAATTGAGGATAAAATGCAAGCCCAATTAGAAGATCTAAAAAGTTTCTTACAGGATCAATTGGCAAAAAACCACTCTACCAGAAACAGACCTGTTTCTGAACCTTTGAATGAGGAAATTTCCTTCCCTGAAATAGAGACGGAAAACACCTTCCCTATAGCCCAGTTAACAGACTGCTTCTCTCGTGTAGTGCAAATCTTGTCTGAATTTAATCCCCAAAACCCTTCCCCTGCAATCCCAGCTTCTCATGTTCCTTCTCCTACAGAAAACCAAATTCCAATGCAAGGGAGATCTTGTCCTCCCAGAGAAACCTGTCCTTGTCAAACTGACCCACAGGTGCAAAATCCAACTAGAGGCCTGTTTCCTCTAAGAGAAGTACCTGAAATAGGACGAAATGGGGATGTGGTGACTTTAAGACATAGGATACCGTTTACTCCCCAAGAAATAAATGAATTTACACGAAATATCCCCACATATGAACAAGATCCTTTTCTAGTAACAAAAAAGATGGGAGACATATTTTTTCAATATAATCCGTCTTACAAGGACGTTGAGAGCTTACTACAGGCTTTTTTAAGTGAACGTGAAAAAAATAAAATAATTGCTCATGTCAACAAAACCCGGGGGCGTAATGCAGCACATTGGCCATCTCAGGATCCCGAATGGGACTATAATAATCCTGAGGACTATCTACAACTATACCGTTGTAGAGAGGCCATCCTCACGGCCATGAAGGAATGTGCGGACAGTACAGATAAGTGGATGGAACTGGAAAAAATTAAGCAAAAGGAAAACGAAACACCCTCCAGATTTATGGACAGAATTATCGAGTTTGGGGACAGATACTTAGATTGGGACTTAAATAAAGAGAATAGTTTAAGACAAGTTAGAAGAATCTTTGTAAACAATTCTTGCAAAGTAATTAAAAATTATTTTAAAACACAATGCCCAAGATGGTCAGATATGGACCTTGAAGAATTGCGAAAAACAGCTATATATGTTTTTAAGGGAAATGAAGAAAAGGAGAAAGAGAATAATGATGACATGGAGGAAATGAAGAAAAAAATGAGATGTGTAATAGATAGGATAACTAAATTAGAAAGTGGGCATGATAATGAACCAACGACAATTGCCCCTCTCCAGAAATCCAATTATCAATCCATTACTTGCCACTTCTGTGAGAAGAAGGGCCACAAAATGATGGAATGTAGAACCTTTCTTAAGATGTTTGGAAGGAATACACAGTTTAATAATAGTTTTAGAAATAATAACTATAGAAATTATGATAATGGTTATAGAAACCAGAATTCTAGAAATTATAATAATGACTATGGAAATAACTATAATGAATATAGAAATAAGAACTTTAGAAACCAGAATTATAGAAATAGGAATTGGGAATTTAATGACAATGCTCAAATTGAAGAAAATTTTAATGATAATACTCAACAATATATGAGAAATGGCGCTCGTCCAAAAATTACTCGAGGTACTAATGACCCTCAGAGAGGTGCCCTTCAGGAGGGTGCCCAGGGAACTTCCCAGTATAATAAAGATGATTCTTCTTAGATTGTATTGATTTTGTTGATATTAATTAACCTTTTTCAGTTTTTTTTTCTCCTCTCCAAATAGTAGGAAAGATGAATAAAGAACTTAAGACTATGATTGGCAAATTATGCACTGAGACCCATTTAAAATGGCCTGAAATTCTCCCTCTGGCCCTATTTTATCTTAGAAGCAGGCCTAGAGGAGACTTACATATTTCACCATTTGAGATGCTTTTTGGACATCCGCCTATACAGGCTAAGCCTTTCTCCCCGGCTTATACATCGCTATTAGGGGGAGATATTACTATTGCTTCCTATATACAGGAGTTACAGCACAAACTATGTGAACTTCATGAATCCGGAGCTGCAGTACAAGCTGGACCATTAGACTTTTCTCTGCATGACCTGAACCCAGGAGATAAAGTTTATATCAAGAATTTCAAGCGAACTGGAGCAACTGAACCTTCATGGGAAGGACCATTCCAAATATTATTAACTACTCCAACATCTATAAAGATTGGAGAAAGAGACTCTTGGATTCACTGCTCACATGTGAAGAAAGCATCTTCTGCTGAGACTGATTAACTCTATCTTATCATATGAATTGTGACTCTATCTTATCATAAGAATTGGAGATAATAATCCATAGACAAATGGATATTTTTTTTCAAGAATATATTGAATTACCGATTTTTTTTCTTATTTTTTCTTATTTCTTTTCTTTTATTTTTTGATCAGAATATTTGATTTTTTCTCATTTTTGTACTGAAGGTACACATAATTAATATTAATATTTTTTCCCTGCAGTAATACAAGTTAATATATATACTCTTGCTATAATATCAATATATGCCTAAAAGCTTTAAACTATGGGAACCTGCCATTTATTGATAAAATATTATAGGACTGTGATTAATGTTTGTGTCTGATTCCAGGAAAAGGGATAAAAACAAAGAGCACAGACTAAACCTGAATAGTGCCAATAGAGCACACATGAAATATTAAAATGAGACTCGAGGTTGCGACGCTTAACTTATATTTAAGTCGTAGGACTTCCTTGTATCTACACTCTTTTCGAAATACTCAAACAAGTACAAAGCTTGACTATCATGCTGGCTCCCTATATCCCTGAGGAAAAAATCAGACAAGGGAATGACATTTCCCCATCAAAATAGAATTCTAATTCTTTCTTTCTTATATTATGGCAACTTCCTGTAGTCTTGGCTACAAATGGCTAAGTGAAATATTACTGCATTCTGTCCTACATACTTGTGGGATAGAAATTACTTTAAACTGGACCTATACAAGGTCTATTTTGAGTTTTTCTTATGTTTTTGATTATTTTTTCTATTCTTTTGATAATTGACACATACAACCCCATAACTGAACATTGCATTCTGAGCTAAACTTGATATTTTTTTTTAATACTTACTTCAGGGGGGATTGTATTTTAATTTAAAATCTAAGAATTTTTGAATTTTTTTTGTTTGAGATTTTATTTTTATAAAAATCCAAGACTTTTGTTTAAGATTTTACTTTTATAAAAAATTCAAAGATTTTGATTTTGTTCAAGAAAAGATCTTCAAGAAAGAAGCTTGAAACTTTTATATCCAGAGAATGAACTGTTGCAGAAAGATGCCAAAAACCTACACTTCATCAAGAAGATTAAGAATGAACTTTCGATGTGATTGATTGGACTGAACTTTTGATTGAACATTTATTGTAACATTTATGCCAAAAGGGACTGCCCCTAATTTGGCTTTCTGTCAATGCGCCTAGCAAACATTGGTTTTGCTTTCTTTTCTTTTCTATTTCCTCTCTCACTATTCTAATTTCTCCTAGAAAATTGAATATTTCTTTAGTTAGAAGTGAATTTAGAACTACAAAATGATTATGTTAAATGATCAATGGGGAGACTAGTCTCCCAATGATCATCAGGGGGGATTGTAAACCTCAAATTTCCTTAGACTTATAATTGTTGAAAATTTCACCATTGGGATATTTCATACTTGGAAAATTTCTTACTGATAGTCTATTGGAATGGGAACTCCATTGGCATGGGAGGTTCCTTCTCTTCCCTTCTTAAGATTACTTTAGGACAGAAACCCTTTGCTGAACAATGGAAAGGACTTTGACCTATGCTTAAGCATAGAACAGGAATTTCTTTGAGTCTTGATTGATTTTAGAATTGATACAATGGAGATACTTGGAATAAATCTCCACCCTATTCAGTCCTAATAGGATTGAGTAAGGGCTGCAGCCTAGATCAAAATTTAATTATTCCAATCTCTACCATACTCAAGTTAACAGGATTTAGAAAGGGCTGGAACAAAGGAGTAAAGATTTAATCATTTGAAAAATATGACCTTCAACAGACATGTGCAAAAGCCAGAAACCTCTGGGCGGTCCTGGGTTAAGCGAGAGCCTCCATTGACAGGGAAATTGATGAAGAGTGATTGGTAGATGTAAGGACTGAGGGGAGGCAACTTGGATGGTTTCCTTAAAGATAGGAGGGTCTGGAGACTCGGGAGAGGATTGGGTTTTTGGTCGGTGTGGTGGAGTTTTTGAGCGGTGTGGTTCCTGGGCTCTGAGGAAGCTGGCTCTGAAGGAAGCTGAAGGTGGGGGCCTCTGAGACTGTTTCTCCATTTTGGACACGTGAGTAATAGGGACTGATCTCTTTTCTTTGCCCCAGCTATCTAAGGGCTTGGGCCTTTTGGCCCAGCCTAAACAGAAGGGGTATTTAAGCCCTATTCCCTTCTCTCCCCTTTCTCTCTCTCTCTATATCTCTAATTCCTTTCTTACTCCTATTGTAATTAAACTCCAAAAAAAGCTGACGGCTGACTTGAGTTTTTCATTTAGGAATTACATAGCTGATTCCTTGACGACCTTAAATTAATATATATCAGTCTTTTAAAGTGATTCCCTTGTAACACTGTACCATAGCAATATTACCCTATGTGTGAAATGCTTAATTATGGGGGAAGGAGGAAACACAGAAAGAACAGAGGCAAGTATTATGTGCTAAGAATACAATGTAGAAGAATGTCCTTAATGGTTTAAGTGAAAAGGGAAGGCCATTCATTATCTTTTCCCCTATATTCATTTGCTCCATGTCAGTCCTATGTGCTTAAAGTCATGGTGGAAGAACAGAAAGATGAACACTATCTTTGGAGTCATAAAATGTGGGCTCAATGCCAACCTCTGATGTTCCCTACTTGCAGGATTTTTGGTAAAATCCTTAAACTTTTAGGGAGAATTCCTAAATATGTGGGAGGGAGAATTCATCTTTATTTTTCCTAAGCTCTAACTAAATTTCATCATTTCCTTTAATTATTTTAAGATGTTATTCTGAGGCATCCTTTGGCTAAAAGCACATGGCCCTAGGGATCCATGGCAGAGGCACAAAACCTTAAGAACCCCTAACCTGGATCATCCTTTCTGCAAACAATTCCCTTTAATGAAAAGGAAAGGCATTTGCTGTTTAGGAATGTGGGTTTTTTATTTGTGTTTCCCTTTTTCCTTTTTTTTTAATTGAGGAGATTGTCTCCATACTCTCCCTGGGAGAAAGAATGTTCATAACAGTTATGTGAACTTGAAAATTACAAATTCTACCTGAGGGCATTCAGCCAGTCAGTTCTCAGCTTATCAAAGCTGCAAAAACCTATTCTGCCCAAGTCCACCTGTATCCCTTCTCAGACATTTCCTGTGGTTAGTCCCTAAACATCCATGATTGATTCTTCTGGGTCCTGCAAACATAAATGATCCCATAATCATTTTCGCCTGCCAGCAAGGCTTAGTGTGACTTGTTTGCATTTAAGGGGAAAAATGAACTCTCTGCCATGAAAAATGAAAGGAGTTAGTGACAACAAGGTCATTTTCTTTTCTTTCCTTTTGTTCTCTCTTATTCCCTTCCTCTCCTTCCTTCTAAGTCCTTATTTCCAAAGAAAAATTAAGGAGGGATGCTTTCTAATATCACAACCCCCCCACCAGATATAACAGTTGAGGGCCAGTATCTGTTACATTTGGATTTTGCTTCCAATTGTATAATCAATGAAAATCAGACTAATGAGAATTCATAATTTTCAAAATGTTTGTTTTAAGACTTCATTTTATTGATATGAGGGAATCTCAGTGAGATCTTATTTCTCATTTCAGATCAGACTTTTCTGGAATCCATTATCAAATGAGTTTGCATATTAAGAAATTAAAGCCTAATTAATTAAAATCACTTGTGCAATGCCTTATGGATAGACAGCCTAGTGTATATAAACTTATTTTCTAGAAAATTGTTTATAAATACTGAATTCATGTGACCATAAATCTAGAAATGAAATGGGTATAAGCTCAAAACACATTTACCCCAATATATTTTACAAAGTGAGAAATTTGTTTTAGGAAATCCCAAATTGACTCTTGTCCTATGGGAACTTGTCTTCGAGGTACTTCCTGACTCACCCTGGTCATAGACTGAACAACAAACCATCAAGTGCCCGTCAATCACCCCAGAGCCATGATGGTGAACCTAAGGCATGTATGCCAAAGAGAGCATGCAGAGACCTCTCTGTGAGCCCCATACCCAGCAGAGTTAGTTACTAGAAAGGCCGAGGACTCCAGTGGAGCTACTCCCCTTCCCCTCTCCATTAAGCTTCCCCAGCCCTCTATACTTACTCCCTCCCCAGGACTGAATACTCTGGCCATTCCATTCTCTTTCTCCCTCCAGTAGCGGACTAAAGGCTGCAGTGGGGGTCTCCTCTCCAACTGCTGCACTCAGCCCGACCCTGTTAAAGATCTCCACTTTTAATCTTTCCATCACTGCCAGCCACCAGTCTAAGGGGTGTCAAAATGGAATCTAGAAACCCCAAACTTACAAGCTAGCCCTAAAACTTGGGGTTGATCAGATCTTACTAGGCTACAAGTTTGGAGTTTCTAGATTCCATGTTGACAGGGGTGACCCAGCCCTCCAAAGACTAACTGCATTCTTTCTACCCCCTGCTCCCACCTCACATGGGTTGTAGCCCAATAAGCAGCCCCATTTGAGTCACTGGTGCACTACTGTAATGAAAATATAAGCAGTCTAAAAAGGCACAAAGGTTGCCTTTTTGGAAGAGCCAGCTTGGGATTGCATTTGAATCCAACTCAACAAAGACATACACCCCAGAGTTGTAATAAGAAGCTACCTCCCACCTCAGTCTTTCCCCAGCTTCCTGACCCTGCTAGTTTTCTCTGGCTAAGTGAAGCTTGGCAGCAGTCCCCTCACTTGGCCCCACATACAGGTGGATGCAGCAGTGGGTTCCCTTGGAGGCAGGAGGCAGCTTTTGTGACCTCCTCCCCAAACTCTGACAGAATGGGATCCCAGACCCAATGCAGGGTGGTGGTGCACTCATTTGGGGAGGCGGTGCCACACACGTGGTCTCTAAAAGATTCACCACCACTTGCCCTATGGAGGATTTGCAGATATAAAGAAATCTTAAGCATTCTTTTTGTCTTCTTAGTTTCTCTTATTATATTTAGGCCTCTCTCCTGTATTCAATTTTTTGACTACATCCTCTTTCCCAAGTCTCTAAGTAACTAGTCAGTTGTTTCTCCTTGGTTATACTCCCTAAGGTATAACTATTACTCCAAGTTCTTCAGTTCAGCAGAAATTCCCATTATTGGTGTCTTTCCTGGAACAGTGTTCTTAGAGTTGAGGGCAGTGGCTCTGTGTGGTGGCCAATGAGCATTGGCTCCCTTGTCCTGATTAAAGATATGTTCTATTTTAACTGATTTGTTGGTTCTGCATTTTTCTTCAAGTTGACAAAGGGAAGCAACTGACTGCAGAAGAAATTAAGTTATTTATCCAAGTTCACATTGTCAATATTTGTCAGAAGTAGTACTTGAACTCAGTACTTGAATTGTCCAAAGACAATTGTCTAATCAGCAGGACATGTGAGTTTTCTGTTATTGTCCAGAATTATACTCTGGTTCACAGAATGAGTGGATTTCAAAAACCCAAAGTTACTTCCCAAAGAATCTAAGTCAATACAAGATGGGGGAAAAATCTTCTATATCATATCCACCAAGAAATAATTCATCATTTTTTTATGAAGTTCACCATAGAGGGATATCTGATGACCTCCTAAGGCAATCCATTCAACTTTGTGTTAAGAGTACTTTCCTAACAAAAAGTTCCTTAAATCAAGATTAAAATTACTCCTTTGCCTGGTCCACTGACTGTATCTAGTTCCCATTTCTAGGACGAAACAGAATAGTCCTAATCTCTAATCCACATAAAATTTTCTCTAAATAGCAGAAGAACACTACCATCTCGGTTCTAAGCATTCATTTCTTGAGGCAAAACCTTCTCCAGTTGTCTTTTATCTTCCCTCTAAGCACTTTTTTTTTCCATTACAAAAACATACCTTTGGTCACATGCCACAATGACTTGGTTGATCATCTTGGAGTAAGGAAGACATGTATTCAAATCTTGACTCAAACATGGAACCCTAGGACAATGAATGGGTGACAATCTCTTGATGTAAATTTCCTAATCTATATAATTAGGATTGAACCTGATGGACTTCTAACTCCCTGCTAGTGTAAAATCTAGGGTCCAAAGAGATTTTCCTCCAGTGGTCTAGAAACCTTCTACTAATCTCAATAGTCTCCTCCACACACACTTGACAAACTTGTTAAAATCCTGCCTGAATTGTGGCACAATAAATCTGAGATTCACAGAGATGCTTGATCTTGGAGTTGTGTTTGTTTGTATCTTCCTAAAAATGCTTATTATGAGTATACTCACACCTTCTGAACCTCATTCTACATTCTGTCAGCAGATTTGTGTTGATTACCACAGAGCACTGAGGGATACCACGATGTGTAAGACATGGTCCCTGGCCTCCAGAACTGCAGGGGGTGGCGGGGATCAGACATGTGCATGAATAATTGCAACTCAAGGTATATTGGGATGAGTATTCTGGAGAGAGGCAGAGCAGATTTTTCATACCTTTGCTAACCACTGGAGGAAGAAAAAGCTCATCGAATTCTTAGGCACTATTACTATTCTAATCAGAGAAATGCAGCCCTTTCTGCAAGGCTGAACTAAAAGAGGAACTTTCTTTGTTGAATCTTTCTACCCTCTACAGACTCTTGTGTACTGTCTCTTCATGCCACCTCTCTAATAGTAAATGTCACCACCCTTCTTTTGATATATCCTATTGCCAATTTCAAAAACCCCTTTCCCCTTCCCCTTACTGCTTATCTATTTAAATTGAATAGCAAGGTGATACAGTAGATGGAGTGCCAGGCCTCTGGTAAGAAAGACTCATCTGCCTGAGTTCAAATCTTCCCTCAGACACTAGCTCTGTGACCCTGGGTAAGTCATTTCACCTTGTGTACCTCAGTTTCCTCTTCTATAAAATAAGCTGGAGAAGTGGTGAAACACTGCAATATCTTACTCAAGAAAACCCCAAGTGGAGTCACAAAGAAACAGACAAGACTGAACAAGAATAACAAGCAGTCCTTTGAATGAGAAATTCATCAGAATAGGAACAATTTCAAATCATATTGAATCAACCCCCCCCCAACAAAGTAGTGATAATAAGAGGTCTTTAATTAGGGGCAGAAAATGATGATCTGGGATCCCTCAAGAACCAGAGCACTGAGTTGTCCACTTGAAAGAGGAAGAGCAATTAAATACATTTGAAGGGCACAGCTTGGAGAAGAGGCTATGTAAATGATTTTACATAACAGTGAACAATATAGAGGTGGGAAAGAGGAGTCAAAAGCTGGGAAGGTGGGCAGTGATCTGTGCCCTCAGTCAGTGCTTGGCTTTGGGAATAAGGTAGCCAGCCAGGAGATATTCTGCAACTCGAGTCCATACGGGTAACACTTTCTATTCTCAGGATGAGGGTTAGATTTTCCCTTGGGTATATAATGTGCTTATAATTAGTCATTTCTCTATTGGTTTCCCTTTTAGACTGTGAGCTTCTGGAAGGCAGAGAATGTTTTGACCTTAATTCATATAACCACTACTAAGCAAAGTGCTTGCTATATAGTAAGCTCTTTAGAGAATTCCTTAAGTATCTATTCTAAGGCAAAAGTATTGGAAGGACTAGGCAATTGGGGTTAAATGATTTGTCCAGTCACATTGCTAGGAAGTGTCTGAGGTAAGATTGGAACCCAAGACCTTATGTCTCCAAACTTGCTGCTCTATCCACTGTGCCCCAAACTGCCTCTGTAATAAGCTCTTAATAGATGCTTTTTGATTTGTGTGTTTCCATTTCCCCCCAAAGGGAATAAAATCCAATGATTTCATGACATTTATCTTTACAAAGTATAAAAGTACTCAATTTATTAACACTCAATGAATATTGCATATTAATAAGTGAATATAAATGACATTCATTCTATGAACAAGCACTTAGAATGCACCCATCCTGTTTCAGACACAGTGATTGGTGCTAGGGATATAAAGAAAAGAAAAGAATCTCTTTTCTCATTCTAATGGGGGAGATATACCACAACAATAGGCAGAAAGATGATATAAACTTCTCAAAGGGGTAGTACAAAGAAAATGATAAGCTGCCTAAGGGGATCAGGTAGGGAGACAGTACTGTTCCTTAGCTTGTCAAGAAAAGCCTTTACTGGGGGCAGCTGGGTTGCTCAGTGGATTAAAAGCCAGGCCTAGAGATGAGAGGTCTTGGGTTCAAATCTGGCCTCAGACACTACCCAGCTGTGTGACCCTGGCAAGTCACTTGACCCCCATTGCCTAGCCCTTACCACTCTTCTGCCTTGGAATAAATACATAGTATTGATTTCAAGATGGAAGGTGAGGATTTATTTTTTTAAAGCCTTTATTGATCACACAATAGAAATAAAGACACTACTTATAATTTCTTCCACATAAGGAGTACAAAATCTTCCCCGTGGAACTTAGAATCCTAAAGAGCTATCTAGAGCACTTTGCCTTTTGAGCACCTTGTTCAAGATAACACAGACAGCATAAATCTAAAGGAGGAAATAAACCTAGTATTTTCTGTTTCTAAAGCTCATTCTCTATCCGCCATATAGGAAATTCAATTCACATTGGATACAGAGGATTGTATATTGATCTAGAATGGATAATTGAAGTCAACCAGTTCACTTCCACCATCTTCGTTTTATTGATGAATACTCGAAGGGAATTTAAGATACATTCATTCATTCATTCATCAAATGTTTGGCATACTTGACCTACTCTCTGAAAACCTATAATCTATCAACTCTGTTAGAGGTATGAAAATGGTTGGGCTGGAGGAAGCTCAGCCCAGGGAACTAGTTATTAAGTTTTCAAAATGTGTGATCATTCTTACCTCAGAAATAAGACAAATATGACAAATGAGAATTCACTTGGTCAATGTAGAAAGTGTTAATGATGAAGCATATAATTTAAAATGTATCATATGCAAATATAAGTTGCATATGTACATGTATATGCACATATGCATATAGACATAGATTTGTTTTAAAACGAGTATCATGTGGGTATATTTGCATGCATCCAGTTTTGAATATTTACCATCATATCCTTTGAGGAAAAATAAACTTTGGTTTCTAATACTAGGGGTTTTATAACAACCTATGCATAAATGATATGCCAACACATTAATATAATAAATGGTTGTATTTTGGGTATTTTGCTGTTAAAAAAAGAAGAGTCAAAGTCATTTTGGTCAATGTTTTCATTCTAAAAGACAACTAAATTGGAGATAATTAACAAAGGGAAGGCACTAACATTGAGGTAGATTAGGGAAATCTTTTCATACACCCGTGATGGTGAACCTATGGCACATGTGTCAGCACTGACATGTGTAGCCATTTTTGATGACACATGGCCATATGTGGCTGCATGCATACAGAGAAGTATGGGACCACATGCTGAGAAGAATTTTTTTTCTTGAATTGGCACACCACCTGAGTTATACTTGGTTTTTGGAATTTTGACACACCAAACTGAAAAGGTTGCCCATCACTGTCAAAGGCTATCAAATTTCAAATGTCCCTTGAAGGAAGCCTACAAACAAGGAGGGAAGAGAAGATGATGGTATTCTCTACAGTAATTCATTTAAAATTTTAAAAAAAGACTTCATATGTCTTTTCCAAAACAACCAAAATGTATTTTTAAAAAATCAAGAAGAACTTGAGGTCCTAAATGCAAATAATTAAATTTGCTTACATTGGAGAATTTAGGTGGCTCAGTAGATAGAGACATAGGTCTGGAATAAGGAACACCTAGGCTCAAATCTAACCTTAGACATTACTATCTATGTGTCCTAGGCAATTCACTTTACCCCATTTGCCTAGTATTTGCCCTTCTCTTTTAGAGTTGTTATTAAGAGAGAAAGTAGACATTTTAAAAAATGTCTATACAATTATCACTAGCATTATTTGGGATGACATTTGGGACTAAAATTTGTATGTATAAATGTTACTCCCACATATAAATATAATAAATAGTTGTATTTTGCTGCTAGAGAAAAGAAAAGATTCAAAGTCATTTTGGTCAATGTTTTCATTCTAAAAGACAACTAAATTAGAGACAATTAACAAAGGAAATGTTTATTATGTTTTATTCAGTAGGAAGATGATAAGTAATGGGTAGCATGGTAAATCAGGAATGCCTACTCATTTTCAATAATCAAGAAATCAGAAGTGGAAGATATGGCAGAGAGGATATAGTTTAATACTAGTGAGAAAGAATCAAATATTATTGGTAGAAATAAGCAATAATTGAATAGGAGACATATCACCGTTGAGTCACAGAGACATAGTAAGGATTCAGACGTCTGTTGGAACTCTACTTCTTTCTTCCAAAACATAGCCATTAATAATTTCTTGAATTGGCTTTGTTATCATCATATCCTTCAAAATCTAGATGAAATGTGAATGGTGATTTCTAGTCTAGAAAAGATTTTCATACATTATATATGTATATATATGTATATAAATATATGTATATGCTAGGATAAAAAAAAGAAAACTTGGGATGTAGGTCATTCCTTATTTGATATTGTGATAAAAAAGAGAATGTTAGAAATGCAGTATAAATGTTAAAAAGAGGGGACAGCTGGGTAGCTCAGTGGATTGAGAGCCAGGCCTAGAGATGGGAGGTCCTAGGTTCAAATCTGGCCTCAGCCATTTCCCAGCTGTGTGACCCTGGGCAAGTCACTTGACCCCCATTGCCTAGCCCTTACCACTCTTCTGCCTTGGAGCCAATACACAGTATTGACTCCAAGACGGAAGGTAAGGGTTTTAAAAAAAAATAAAAATAAATAAATGTTAAAAAGGGTGATTTCAAAAATATCACAAGTGATATAGATAGGATACTGTGAAATAATATTCTACATGTCATCATCCCAGCTGGAATGACTCTTAAGAACCAAATTCTGAAGAAAAATAAGGGAATCAGTATTAAAAAGAAAAATATCCATGATCTGAAAAGGATGATACTAATGTTGAATAAAACAACAATTAAGGTTTAGAATGGTTAAATACAGAAAATGAAAGGAAAGTCAAGGGAAAGAAGATGAATATGAACAGCAATAAATCCTGAAAAAAAAACTGTTTCAGGAGTGCTGAAGCTCAAAATAAGCTGAGAACATGGATGGACCTGAAGTACAACAAATCCAGTTTATTGCTTGGTTTAAGATATAGTCTATGAGAGAGAGAGAGACAAGAGAAAGATCTACTGCTTGGGGTAGACAGGACAATGAACACCAACAAATAGAATGTAGAGATGTTCCACTGCTATCCATGTTCCCCTCAAAATGAATGACCCTTGTCTTAGAAATTAGAATGAAAATACCAAAGTAGGAGTGTATATTCAAGAGAAGTTAGTAGGCAGTGAAGGATCAATTAATCTTCCCTTGATAACTTCAAGTAAAATGGTGCCCCCAAAACTCATGTTTCAGTTTATGCAAGTACTACAAGTTGTATCTTATAGACCATTTTCATTTACAAAAATTATTGAGAAAAGAAATGATACTATAAACTGAAGAAGGACAATTATTAGCCTTATGTAAAAAATAGCAGTGTGTTGGGAAGCAGTCTGCACTAATCTGGGCATTAGACTTGACTTTGATTCTTAAAACAAATCTAGATGGGATCTATGGGGAGCCACCTAAATGTCATGTGTGATATGTTCATATTTTTTTAAAGCTCTCATCTTGTCAGCTATCTTTCTGAAAGATAAATTGAAGAGGAGCCAGAATGGGGTCAAAGAGCCTGATTGCAAATAGTCACAGTGAAATTTAGGACATAAATAAAGTCATCGTCACATGAATGGAGAGGAGGGTACAGATAGATTGGGATGTAGGACTGGCATGCCTTCGAAGGTCACTATATATTTGGAGTTTGTGAATGCAAAGATATGAGATTGCCTTTGAGTTTCAGAAGGTAGGTAACTAGAAGAAAAGAAAGAAATATTTTGTCTAGAAAGAAACATAGTAAGTGCTTACTTACTATGTGCCATAGACTCTACTTAGCACTCTAAATAAATAGTGTCCTCATTTTCCCAATGTGTAAAACATGGATAATGGCACTGATCTCTCAGGCCAGTGTTAAGAATCAAACTAGATAACAATTGTAAATTGTTAGCACACTGCCTGACATGTACTAAGCTACATGTACCTGCTAGCCATTATTCCCTCATTTGATTTGCTCAACAATCCTGAGGGGCAGTTTTACTCTTATCACTATTTTAGAGTTGGAGAGACTGAGAAAGGGATCATGTTAAATGCTTTGACCAGATAAACTCAGGTAGTGAGTTTTTGAGGCCACATTGGAACACATTGGATTCTTCTTGACCCAGTGCTCTTGTTTACTGTGCCCCCGAGCTTCCTATAGGCATCTAGAAAGGTGAATAGAGATGAGGAAGGGATAGAGAAAGAACCATATCTGTTAGTTAGGCAGTGAGAGGAGTTCAAAGAAATGAAACAACTTTAATTAAATGCTTGTTCTATTTCTAGCACTGGGAAAGTTACAAATAGCATTATAAAGAGTTTGTTTTCTATTGGACAATATAAGGAGGAGGAGGAGGAGGATGATGATGAGGAGAATGATGATGATGATGATGATGATGATGATGATGATAGCTAACATTCATATAGCACTTTCTATGAGCCCGGAACTGCTCTTGGAATTTTATACTTTATTTCATTTGATCAAACCTGGTGGGGGACAGGGGGAGATGGAAGGGAGGTGCTCTTCTTATTCCCATTTTCCAGAAGAAGAATGTGATGCAAATAGACTAAGTGATTTGCCCAAGGCCAGATGACTAAAACTCATCTGAGGCTATATTTGAACTCAGGTTTCTCTGATTCCAGGTCCTGTGCTCTATCTACTACACTATCCTACTACTTTTAGGTAACTGGAAAGATATTTCTATTGTAGATAGAAAAGAAAAGTTGGAAAAGCAAAGAATTATGTCCATTATTAATAGTAAGGCAGTGGAAGAAATAGAATAAAATAATAAAGAAATTTTAAAAATGATTTGCTTACTATGTTCCTAGCTTAATTCAAGGTCCAAGTATAATTACAAATAAAGACACAAATGATACTCACAGAAATCTTATAATAGACAAGGCAAAGTGCATCTATCTATCATTCTTAATTGTATATGTATATAAGAAAAATGTGAAGAAAATATAATTATAGAAAAGTTTCATGTGTTAGGGTAACACTTATTGGGATTAGAAAAGGCATCATGAATAAGATAGCATGGGAGAGAATAGATCAAGGATAGATTATGAAGGAAGTTTTATTTAAGTTGGAGGATGTGGAGGTATAATATTTTGGCCCATTTTCCAAATACAGAGCATAGAGGGTCTTAAATGGTAAATTGGAAAATTCATACTTGATACCCAAAATAAAGATATTACTTTTTTCATAAGTATATTTCCAAAGTCAGGGGGAAAATATATAGTATTGGATGACTTTGAGAATTAGGAGCTAATGTAATGAACTAAAGAAAAAATGAAATACTTTCCTGGGAGTTGGTTTTGATACAAGCTCTATCATTAACTACTTTTGTGATCTTGGGAAATTCACATCGCCAGTCTGGGTCTTTAGTTTCCTGTTCTAGAAAAGAGGGGGGAAAATGAAGGGATGAATAGATTAATTACTTCTAAAAGCTTAAGTTCCTATAAAATATTATGATTAGAAATATTATCTAGTGGAATGATTGTGAGTTTGTTTGCTAACTATTGAGGTTCAAGATAGAAAAAATAAAATTAATTTCTAGGGAGAAATAACTTGCTAGTAATTATTCTGATTATTTTTTGGTAAGGATATATAAAATTTTATAATCTCATATCATGCCAAGGCTTTCACTTCTTTATGCAGTGATGTGCTAAAGGCAGACTGAATTGCTGGAGAAGTGCTGCTCATTAAATTTCCAATGTGATCATTTATACTTCAGAAATCAGAAAAGTATAAATCAAGGTTTGATTTCTTCTATTGTTAATAGTCCAAATTTAATGGAATTATGGAGAAAATGTTAATGAAATAAACTAAACTTTTGAAAAAATGAGTCCTTAATGCATTTTTAGGAGAATAAGTTATTAAATATTTATTACCACATTTCTTTCTATCTGTGCTATTTAAATATATGTGAGCTCATTTAAGGCAGGAAATACATTTTCTTTATTTGTAGCATCAAATCTTGGTGTAGATTTTGCAACATCATAACCTAATTAAATAGATTTTACTCAATAAGAAATGGATATTACCTAAACTAATGTAGATATTCATTGCAATATGACTTGAGATTCTAAACTCATCGATTACTATAAGATTTGAGTAGGAACAAAATATTAAATGTTTACTATCATCAAACACTGCTAAGCATTGAGTACTAAAATGTGTGCAAAAGGAAAGGTAGTTCCTATCCTAAATGAGCTTATACCATAAGAAGAAAAGACAAGAAAACACACACAAAAAAAAGGAAGCTAAAAGTGAGGAGAAATAAGGTGGAAAAAAATTGGAAAATCAGGATCAGTTCTAGATTACATGGTTCATTCCATTTTGCATACAATGAAACTACCCAAACTACATCTTGTGTGCTCACATTCACAAAATTCAATGGCACAATTGAAAATTTAATTTGAATCCTCTGACTCCAAACCTAGCCCAATTTTCATTATACTCATCAGTCTTGACAGTCTTTGAGAATTTTTGAATTAAAACATGAAAAATAAAATAAGAAAAATAAGGTCAAACTTTTTGCAAATCTTGCAATGAGTCTCTTCATTACCTATCATACAATGCATCTTCAGGTTCATTTTTTTGATGCCTTTCAATCTTGGTAAGACTTGTCATAATTTATGGTATTCTGCCATAGCCATTGAGATCTCATAGACATTTTCATGTTATGACTAGTTGATTCAGGGGAATAGATGGTGATGAGGAGGCTATATTGGAAAGATTTTTTAATGCTATAGTAACCTGTCAAGATTTTTCTTTAATTATAAAAGATCCCCGGATGTGCAGTCCAAAAATGGACCCAAGATGGCACCCTTCAGATTTGTAGAAAAACAGACAAGTAAGTTTCTAAGGGAACTGATTCACTTTCTTCATTTCTATAATGTGGATAATATTATCAACCTGTCCTTCCCTCAAAGGTCTGGGATAAGAATCAAATGAGATAATAAATATGAAAATAATTAGTAAGTCATAAAAGACTATATAAAAGTAAGACATGTTGATTTTTAAATTATTGCAAAAGTCTATACAACAAATTTTTTTCTAATGTTCTTTTTTGGAAGGCAGTGACTCAGATACAGATCTATTAAGATTAGGTATTGGTGAAATTAATCCTTCCTAGTATGACATCAGTTTAGCTAAAAGAAGCAATGAGTGGTAGACCTAGAGTCAGGAAGAATAGTTTAAATATGGCCTCCAACACTAGCTCTAGCTTAGACTATATAAGTCACTTAATTCTGTTTTCTTCAGTTACTCATGTGTCAAATGAGATGGAGAAGGAAATGGCAAACCATTCCAGTATCTTTGCCCGGAAAACCCCTATTAAGATCACAGAACATTGGGAATGACTGAACAACTACAACAAAAATGTGGAGTTGGAAATCATCAGATTACAGTTGGCATAGACAGTCCAATAGGAAATCAAGAGAGTATCCACAGAAAATTGTGCTGCAAAATCAATGTCTGAGTAAATTATAAAAATACATCATTGCTGTGGGATGGTCCATCCTCCCACAGGGGATGGGGATTTGGAGGTGGGACAGTGTTGGTGGAATGATGGATGGGACACCGCTTTCTATTCAACCTGCAGCACAAGTTTCACAGGAAAAACTGCTCTACTTTGGCTGAGGCTTGGCTCTATTTTATATCCTCATGATCACACATCTACTTGGCACACAATATCATTCTCAACATACATGTTTCCATATAACATAACAACAGACATGCAGCCTAAGGAGATAATCAACAAAACTGTTGATAAGTGCAGGGTCAGAAGGTAAAACCAACATGACACAGATTTGCCAGAAGTTTTTATGCCTAGAAAATTGTGTCCTATCTAAGTGGGCATATGAGAACCCTTAGTTTTAATTTGGAAAGTGGGATCTCCTGGTAATATTTTGGGGGAAAGAGTGGGACAACTGTGTTAATTCTGCAAGCATGTTGTTCTCAACTATTTTTCCTGGGGCTAAGCAAGAATAATAATCATAGCAATTCCAATAATAATGGGATGGTAATAAGGAAAGTCACTTAGGGGGATTTCAGTGGATGTTTACATCCTTCCTAGGGGCTGCTTTGCAGTCCTTGGTTTCCACATGTGACCATGTCAAACAGCATGGTCTTTGATAGTTCCCAGCACACAATGGAGTTTATGGGAAGGAGAAAAATTATTTCCAATGAGAAATTTCAAGGAAGTCTTTATGAAAAAAATGTTATTCAGTTCAATTATTGAGGGATGAATGAGTACATGAACAGGTGGATGCATGCATGAATGAATGAAAGAAAAGAAGGATGAACAATTTTTCTTATATGCCAACACAGTGCTAAGCACTTCCTTCTGTTGATTATCTCCAGTTTAGCTTGTACATTTAGCTTACAAATCCTTATTTGTCTCTTCCATCAGACTGGGTGTTCCTGGAGAGCAAGCCATGTCTTTTACTTGGAAACCCAAGTCATTAACACAATGACTAGAACATTATAGGCACTTAATAAATTCTAACTGATTAGCAAGAGTTTGAAGGTTTGTTTTTCCTCAGGCAGTATTTAAAGATTCATAGTGCCCAGGATGAAAGAAGTGAGAATTCCCTGGTACTCTTCCCAAGTCAATTCATGCTATTCAGAGGTTGTTTTTGTTTGTTTGTTTTTGTTTTTTTTACCCTATATTTTAAGAAAAAGAAAACTGATAAAGTGGTGAATATCCAAAGTGAGGAAAGCAGGGTTTTGAAAAGCCGTGAAATTATACTATGCAGCTAGCAAAACAGCACAAATATATAGAATAATGCAGGTATCAAGTCAAGAAGACTTTAGTTCACATTTCTAATTAAGCATGTACCATCTTGTGGCAGTCATTTAGCCTCTGTTTGCCTTAGTTTACTCAAATGTAAAATGAAGATGAGAACTAAATTTAAGACTTTGTTGTGAGAATCAAACAAGATACTATTTGTAAAAGCATTTGGAATAGTATCTGGCACACAATTGTTGTTGGTTGTCTCTCGAACCGAGGATGACTATTGTCTTTGTGCATTTTTGTGCACAAAGACACCTGTGCATGAAGATTTAAGTGGAAAAGTCAATGCACAGAGACAGTCCCACTCTCTCGGCGTTGGAAGCCTGGGTCCATTTGCACAAAAAGTCGTTACACCTGGAGACTTCCTCAGCTGCATTGGATGGCCATGTTGTCTTTTGTGCTCCATCACGCCCTAAACACTTCACAGTGCCTTGCTGCATCGCCATCTCAGCCGTTGAACCTTCTTATTGGTTTCTTCCACTTGTTCCGCCGAAGCAGTCTTCACATGCTGGGTGAGCAAAGCCCTAGTTCACCAGGGGTCGACATCGACCCAATGGCTACCCTCACAAGGTTTAGCTGGCCTGACGAAGCCGTTGCCCGGGGTGTGGCCACTGCCTCATGCTAGCAGCTACTAGGAGCCACAAGTGAGACACACACACAATAGATGTACAATATACGTCTGCCCCTTTCCATTTCCTAAACAAATATCAGGAGATAGACTATTCCTTTTGCAATGGGGTAGATCATTGAGAAACAATGAATAAGAGGCCTGTACCTGAATAAAGTGTGACTAAGATCATTGCTTCATCCTTAAGTATCAGTAGAAGGCCCTCAATAGCTACTACTCTGGGGATCTTTTCATTGAAATCTTCAAGTGTGCAATAAGCGAAAAATAAATTTGAGTAGAAGACCTATAGTTTTGGGGCCTTAGCAAAAAAAAATCTGAAAGTTTTTCTTGACTTTGAAAGTAGCTCTCAAGATGATCATTTCAGTTATATGAATCAAAGCATTCAAAAGATTGTGGTATCTAAAGATGACCACTGATTATATGTGCTTGTCAGAAAAGGGTCCCATTAAGTTTCTTTATTTCCAAAATGGTTAGGTAGACATTTATTATTTATATTCAGTTAATGAATAACACATAACTGGTGTGGCCCCTTTTCCATAACAAAAATGACAAAAAATAACATTTCTTAAGGTGATGAGAATGTTGTTTGGTTTGCTACAATCAAATCATAATATAATTTGTACATAGATATAGATTCAGGAGTCAGAATGCCCAACTTGTCCTGAGTCCATGCTGTTAAATATTGGATAAATATTTTTTTTTTCGTTTTCCCCTTGGAAACACATATTTGTTGTTCTTGGAGTAATTCTAGTATTTAAATAGAAACTATTTTAATTGGATAAAGATTAAATGCTTAAAGGTATGGAAATAACCAAAGAGATCAACCTTTAGGATAAAACTGTCTGCTTTTAAGAAAATGATTAAGATTAAAATATAAAAAGAAAAAAAAAACTAGAACTTGAAGGCTTCTAAAAAAAAAAACCCTTTGACTTTCCAAGGTTTAGCTACAAATTAAGATAAACTCTACTTTCCTTGAAATCTTTTGCTGTAGATATTACCTATAAAGATACTATAATAAGAAGAAATCAAATTTTCTTAATTGTCAAAATGTTTCATGAATAGTAATAGGGACTACTAAAAAATGTCCTGATGGAAAACGCAACTCACTAGTGAACTATTGACTATCCAATGTGTGTCGGGGGAAAGGTTGCTCAATATCACTACTAATATTTAATATTGTATTAGAAGTGCATGTTATAGCAATAAGAGCAGAAAAAAATAAAATTAACAATTAAAATAGGCAATAAAGAAATAAAGTTATTAATCTCTGCAAATGATGATGGTATATCTAAAGAAATCAACCAAAAATACTAATTGAAATTATTAAAACTTCAGCCGTCACAGGCACAGAATAAACCCATGTAAATCGTCAACATTTCTATTTGCCATTAGTAGAATCCAACAGCAAGGAATGGAATAAAAATTATGGAATAAAAAATGTCTGTGGGTATACCTATCAAAATAGACAGCAAGTATATGGACAAAATTACAAAACACTTCACTCAAAAATATGTCAGAATTAAAAAATTAGGAAATTTAAAAAAAACAATAATTTCTCATGGGATAGGAAAATAGTAAAAAGGACAGTCTTACCTAAATTAATTTACCTGTTCAGTGCCATCTCAATCAAACTACCAAAAATTATTTTATTGCACTAGAAAAAAATAACAAAATTCATTTGAAAGAACAAAGAGCCAAGAATGTCAAGGCAATTAGTGGGGGAGGGGGAATATATATATATATATATATATATATATATATATATATATATATATATATATATATATATTCCTGATGTATGTGTGTGTGTATGTGTGTGTGTGTGTGTGTGTGTGTGTGTGAAGGATGAGGCCTGGCCTTACCAGATCTCAAATTATAGTATAAAGTGCTAATCATCAAAACAATCTGGTATAGGATAATAGTGGTAGATCAATGGAATAGGTTAAGTAATCAACACATAAAAAGTTAATGTCCATAGCAACTTATCGCTTAGTAAATCCAAAGATACAAACTTCTAGAGAAAGAACTTACAATCTGACAAAAAACTGCTGGGAATACTGGAAAGCAGTATGGCTGAGAGTAGGCAGGGACCAACATCTCACACCATAAACCAGAGTAACTCAAAATGGATACTAGATCCAGAAATAGAGGGTGACACCATAGGCAAATTAGGGGAACATGGAAAAGTTTGTCGTTGTTATTTATGGATAAGGAAAGCATTTATTACAAACAAAGAATAGAGGATATTATACAGAATAAAATAAATAATTTTATTATGTTACATTAAAAAGTTTAACAAATAAAATCAATGCAACCAAGACTAGAAGGGAAACATATGTATTAAAATCATAGTAAATTACTGATAAAAGTATCATTCTCAAATATATAACTGAGTCAAATTCATAAAACAACACATTCCCCAATTGAAAAATAGTCAAAAAATATAAATAGGCAATTCTCAGAGGAAGAAATTAAAATTATCCTCACTCATATGAAAAAAATGCTCTAAATTATGATTGATTAGAGAAATACAAATTAAGAGAATTTTGAGATACTATCTCATACCAACCAAATTGGTTAACATGATCAAAGAAGAAAATGATAAATTTTGGAGGGAATGTAGGAAAATGTTGACACTGATACACTGTTGGTTGAAGTGATACAACCTTTCTGGAGAGCAATATTGAACCAATATCTAAGTGTCACAAACCTTTGCATCCTCTTTGACCCAACAATACCACCACTGGATCTGTATCCCAAGGAAATCAGAGATAAGGGGAAAAGACCTACCTGAAACAAAATATTTCAGCAGCTCTTTTTGTGGTGGCAAAGAATTGGAAACTGAGGAATTGTCTTTTATTTAGGGAATGGCTGAACAAGTTGTGGTATATCTTTGTAACAGAATACTTTTATACCACAAGAAATAAAGAGCAAAATGAGTTCAGAAAGACCTGGAAAGACTTATATAAACTGATGCAAAATGAAGTGAACAGGACCAGGAGAACAATGTACATTGTAAAATTAATATTATGTCATAATCAACTGTGAAGGTCTAAAACATTATCAGTAAAGCAAATCTCCAAGAGAACGAGAAACTCATGATGAAAATGCTATCCACAGCTAAAGAAAGAGTTAATGAAGTCTAAGTGCAGATTGGAGCAGGCATTTTCCTCTTTAATTCTTTCATTAAATTCACCTTCTAACATTATGTGAGCAATATGGAAACACATATTACAGAAAAGTACAGATATAGCCTATATCAGACTATTCATGGCCCCGAGGTAGGGGGGAGGTGAGAGAGGGAGAACATCTGAATTTTAAAATGTCAAAAAATCAAATGTCAAAAATTGTTTCCACATGTAACTGGAAAAAAAAATATTGGAAAAAACTAGTAAGAGAGCTGCAAAATCATTTGGCAGGAAATAGCATCTCTTGTCAATTACATAGTTTCTGTGCTTATATTTCCCAGTCTCTACTTTCCTTATCTAAATATTGGTCCATTTTCTTATTCTCTGGAGATAGATACTGCCTCTTGCCCTCCTCCTATCACTGTTGCTTTCGCTGCCATTATTTTTGCCACACACATTTCCCAGTTTCTTCCTAATCAGGAATAAGTGAATTCTATCTCATTGTAAACTATTCCCAGAAATCTACAGAATAAGCACTAGATGTTTCAATCCCTGAGAAGAAGTCCATTTCAAAATCTAGTAATGCATAAAGAAAATCCAAGGTAATTTTAGTGCAGAAAGCACTAACAATTCAGAGGACAAAATGACTTATGCTGATACTGGAAGTGAACATGAAAGTTAAAAAAAAGTATTAAGAATTAAAAGATGAAGAGATGAGGAAGCAAAGTTTTCTAGAGTGTTTGGTAGGTGATGCACATCTCTAGAAATACACACATGTATATGCACATACATAGCCAAATACCAAATTAGAAAATTCCAAGTGTTTTCAATATTTGCACTTTTGGCAGTTTTGATCACTACTTCTTCGCTGCCCCTTCATTGAAGAGTTGAAGAACAAATTTTGAATTAAGCGTAAATACTTGGTTGGTGTATCTCTAGAAGCATGAAATGAATCTTATGGGCCCACCACAGTGGGATCAACATTTACACAAACTTTGGCAAAAACTGCATTTCCCCTACCTTTCGCTGGCCAAGTTGTTTCTCTTATGGAAAAATGTGTTATAATATGATTCTGTAACTATCCATTCTGGGAAGATACAATGTAGATTTGCAAAAGGACAATATTATTTACCATTGAAAGTATTTGGAAATTTTAGCTTGGCTGAGTGAATATTTTGGAGACAGAGAACAAAATAGACATATATGTGTATATGTGCACATGTTGGTAGCGAGGGGAACAGAAAGAAGGGACCACAGAAACTAAATCACAGGTTTGAAAGAAAACCAGTTGTTTAATTTGAGGAAGATGCAGGGAAGTTTTCTCTATGAACTTTTGATTGAAATTCATTCATTCCCAAACTTAAGTAGAGATTTCAAAAGATGTAGTGACTATTCATTCACTCTTCTCAGCAATCTGTGTGACATCATTGAATGGTGTAACTATTCACTCCTCATTCATCCATTCACAGTCTGCTAGGAAACATGAAGTGCATTTCTATGCTTCATATGGATTAGGACATTACAATGTCAAGAGACTTAGAGAAAAGACATCAGGGTCAGATAGACTCCCTCCATTAAAGGATCTGCAGAAAGTGACTGACAAGTCACAATACGGGAGGGCATCCAGGTAATATGTGATATGCATTCATGTAGTTGAACACTGAAGTAGGTAACCATGGATATATTTAATGACATAATTAGGAGAGAAATCTATAGAATTTTGGGAAGTTTGTCACTTACAATTTCCAATCCTGTTCAAAGACACTCTTCTTTTATGTTTATTTTTCCCCTTATCTTACTCAATCTTATTATGGAACTGAGAAGAGAATTAATTATTGTCTTTGCTCCTTTCTGCCATTTCCTATAAATTTCTTTACTATTCACAATCAAGAAATATTTCTTTTAAAATTAACTATATGAAAATATACTTTCTTATCCCTCTTATTGTCACTACTATTCCCTTATCTCAAAGATGTGTTCTCTTCTTTGTCTAGGACTTTGAATTCTGAACCACACAGTTTTCTATTCCTTAAACTATCATAATGGCGACTTCCTTAAGTGTGCTGACAAGCATTTGAACACCCTGAATCTCTGGAATTTCCAATTTTGATGACTTGTATTTCTAGTCTTATTCAGCACACTATTTTGGCTAGGTCATGCCTTCTAATTTACATTGCCTCAAAATTGTGCTGTACCCTAACTTTGAAATTCCTCCCCTCTATACAAAATCTTTTGCCCTACTTCTCCTACTCCCTTATTTCTCTCATACATGTTTTTCAGTATCATTATGATCTTTAGTCATTCAATTCCTACTTACTTTCCAATTCTTATATCAGTATTATCACCTTTCTTTACCTGTCCAGTTTGCCCTCAATGGTCATAACTTTCACTAATAACTACTTGATCACATTTATTTCTCCACCCAACTTCAAAAATATAAACTGGAGTTAGGCATTTCAAGAAAGTATTTAATCAGCAAAACAACCCTGGATTTTAGTTGAATGTAAGCTCAAAAATAGTCAACAGTGCGACATAGGAGCTCACACAGCTAATGTAATCTAAGGTTCCATTAAGAGAGAAACTGTCGCCATAGCTAGACAGGTGATTTTCCTGATATCCTTCACTTTGGTCAGAACTCATCTTAGAGTATTGTATTCTCTTCTGAGTTGCACATTTTCCAAAAGATATTAATAAACTGAAGCTTAAAGGAAAATCTTTTAGGATGTTCATGGCCACTGACTGAGGTCTCAGAATAATAGATTGAGAGTTAAAATGACCCATCAGTCTTCCAGTCCAATCCATACTTCAAATAAATCCCTGTTGTAATATAGCCAAGAAAGAATTGTCTAACCTCAGTGTGAAGAATTTTAAGAAATGGGAACCAAACACCTTTCTCCTTGTTCCCCTTTTTAATTATCTCTATATTGTATGGGTATTGTCTTTTTACATGGTGGCTTTTATGTTTTCTCTACCATTAAATTATGAACTCCTTAAGAGAAGGAACTCTCTTTTGCCATTCTTTGGATTTCTTTTGTTTAACAACGTTCCTGACACACAGTAGATTCTTAATATATGCTTGTTTTCTGAATAATCTCTTAAAAACATCTCTTCCAGTAGACAAGATTTCTATTTCAAGTTTAAATCTGTTTTGTGTCTTGTTTTGTTTTGTTTTGGGAATATTAGGATTTGATGAAACTATTTAGGATGTTTATTATATAAATAAGAAAAGTTAGGAATACATAGTAGATACCTTTAAGAATTTTTTTTAAAAAATTATCATAATAGTTAACTATTTATATAATGCCTACTATGAACCAGGCATTTTATGAATCTTATTTCATTTGATCCTCACATCAACCCTTTGGAATAATCTACTGAATCCATATTTTACAGATGAGGAAGCTGAAGCCAAGAGATGAAGTGATTTGCCCAAAGTCACATAGTTAACAAGTGTTTGAGTTTGTACTCAAGTGTTTCTGACTCTAGGCTCAGTGCTCTGTCCACTTCAAACTCTAGTTATCTCAGTTTATCACACAGAATAGAGTTTATATTTGTTTGATTTTGTCCCAAAGCACAGCATTAGGGGTAATGGTTAGAAGTTTATAAGAGGGAGATTTAGATTCCAAATGAAGAAAAAAAGCTTCCCAGTAACAGATATATCAACATAAAATAGGTTGCCTGGGGAAGTAACTGGTTCCTTCTCCTTGAGGTCCTCAATGATGAATGATTACATATTGAGTAAATGATGGAACTGATTTCTTCAGGGTGGATGGGGATTGGAGGTCCTCTCCAAATCTGATCTCCTATAATTCTGTGATATTACTCTTCTCAGGGCTCCAATGATCTTTTTCTTTGTGGTCTCTGAAATCAATGGCTTCATTATCAGCTTTTCCCCAGAGAACAGGTCAGCATCTTCAGCTATATTAATGTGACAGTGTGTATGTGCATGTTTACATGTGTCTATATCTATCCATCTATCTATTTATCTATCACTTGTTCCCAAACTCTGGTCCAGCCCCAATGTCTATATGTCATTTTATGATGAATCAGATTTTCCTGGCACATAATTTGGGTAACATTATGTTTCCATCATCCACATTTCTCACCTCCATCATAGCTATAATATGAAATGGCTGACCGGGTAAGAAGATTGACAATTAAGCCAATCTGATATCTCTGGTTAGAGTGTGGGATACAATGAGACATTCATAGTTAATCTCATTTCACTTAAAGGAGATTCCTTAACCATAGCAGGAACATGTCAGTCAGAGCAGAGAAGGGATACTCCCTGAAGACATAGTTTTGAGTCAGCTGAATGTAGCATTTATTTGCCAATTTTTGTCATGCTACTTGTCTGTGGTTCAATCCCTGAGGGAGGAACTGAAGCCTGCTGCTGTCCAGGTGACCAGCAAACTATATCAAGGGCTCTGCTTTAATCTCCTGGGCCAATTAAAATTCAAGGGCAGTTTCAATTCGATTTAACAGAACAAAAATGAACCTAACCTATGTGGAGAGGATCCTTAAGATATTCTTCCCAAAATAAGATCCTAAAATTTCCCAAGTTCTTTGGAGGAAATCAGAGAATTTTATTTCACCTGAGTCTTCTTTTCCATTCCCACTTTAAACTTCCTATTTGATTCCTCATTCCTGACATTTTTAACACAGTGATATCATTATAAATGATGTTTTTGTTTTTGTTTTTGTTTTCCTACCCAGGATATGTTTTCTTGAATCATCTTCCAAAATTATATCCAGATAATCTTTAAATAATATATGTATTTGATGTGTAATACACACCTCTACTCAGAGCCTTCAGTAATTTTCCTTTTTCTTTCAAATATCTTGAAACAAACAAACTGTAAGGAAATGATTTAGTTGATCAGTTTTGACATAAAATCTATTCAAACTCTTTTAACTTAAAAAGTTATTGATTATGCAATTATTCATTTATAAACAGAAGTAACTCAATATACAAAGAAGAAAGGCATAGTCAAGGTAGCAAAATAAATTGAGATATAGTCTCAAAATGTCTATTTTATCTCCTTCACAAATTTCTAAAAGGTATACTAGTTTATCTAACTCCTGATAGAAGAATTTAAAACCACAGAGAGAGAGAGACAGACAGACAGAGAGAGAGAGAGAGAGAGACAGAGAGACAGAGAGACAGAGAGACAGAGACAGACAGACAGAGAGAGAGAGAGAGAACTAATTGTTTCTTTCTTTCTTTCTTTCTTTTTTTGATCCAGGTTATCATAAACAGACAGAAAGGTTGGCAGGCACCTGGGATGAAATCTAGTCAGGAGCACTACATAGATTATTGAAGTGTCCTCAGATGAAAATAAAGGAGGCTAAAAAATGCAAGAGCAAGTAATGGGAAAGAAGGTGGTCCCAAGATTTTTCAGAACTAGTACAGGTGGTGGGAAGGAGTGCTATCTCAAAGCACTGTTACTTATTACTTGATTCTATGTAACAGATATTGAAAAGAGGATCTGATGCTAGGGTGGCAGAGATTTTAGGGTTATAGGCCCTAGATTTGCCCTCAGCAAGGAACAAGATCACAAGCAATCAATAACTGTGAGCTTCTGACTTCAGGAGCATATCAGATGTTCAATTCCAACCTCCACCCTAGGTTAAAACCTATAGTAGGATAAATACCTAGGGCAGGCATCCCAGATAAAAGGAGAAGCTAAATTTATGTCTCTTTGAATATTATAAACTTCCTAGCAATCTCAGTGAATGAATACAGCAGCAATCCATGGGAACTTCCAACCAGATGTAAGCTAACAAATGTCACCGCAATTCCCAAAATCAAGTCAGGAACTTGGAGACCTCAATGTTCTGGAGGGCAGTACCCAGAAATTGTTGTAGATCACAACATTTTGGAAGTACTAAAAGCTTTCAGGTATCCATCTGAGCTGTCCCTGAGATATTGGAATAATATAACATACATTACCCTCAAATATATGTATAAAAGCAAAAAGACACAAGAGAATGCATGCTCAATGCAGATATCCCCTCCAGATGTGTGCAGAACTAAACAGTAAAATAAAGTTCAAAGTAAAAAACAATAGGTTAAAAGAATGAGTAAACAAATCCAAATTAAAGAAATGAAAAAAAAATCAGACTATAAAGAATTATTATAGTGAAAAAATAGTTCAAAAACAGACCCAGAGAGATTTCCTCCAAAATATCTGCAAGCAATGCCTCAAAGCCAAACTTGGGCACAAGTCCATCCAGATTTTCTGAAAGAAATAAATTGAATTAAAATAAAATTATATATATACATATATATATATGTATGTATGTATGTATACATATATAATGAAAATGATAGATAAATAAATTATAAAACAAATTAGGGCTATTGAAGGGATGTGTGTGTGTGTTAAGAGAATTAACAGCTTGGAACCAGAGTTAACAAAGTTTAACAAGGAAAAACATAACTCTGAAAGTTAAAATCAATGAAATAGAAGCCAGTGACCCCAGAAGAGAGGAAGAGATATCAAAACACTCTCCAAAGACTGTAGAAAATATAAGTATCAGAGTAAAAATAAATGAGGTGAAAAGCATTTTGAGGAGAGATTTCAGAATCATTGGATTTTCTAAAATTCAATATTTGAAGAAAAAGGAAAAAAATGAATTGTTTAGGAAACTGTCAACCTTAGTTAAAAAAGGTTTATTAAAGTTTATATTATATTTAAAACAGTAATATCCAGTTGCCATTTTTGGATCAAAGTATGTGTTTCTTTTTATTTCCTTTTAAAATAATTTATGTATTCTATTTTTTACATCTCTGCTACTACATGCTAATTCACCTCATCCATGAATCAAAGCTTCTCATATTACAATGAAATCACTGAACTCTGTCTTTCCTGTGAGAAAAAGAAAACAACATATTTTACCCTACAAAGGTTCTTTCTCCACTCTTTTCATTTGAATAATGAGCGTCAAATGCATAATCAATTTCACAAAGTCCCAGTAATTGAAGAACAATGAAATATAATACTAGGTTTATTTTTATATAAAAATTGGAATGGATTTTTGTCATGGAGATAAAAATTTGGGGTCAAAAAGAAAGAAACCTGCATCTGTTTGTTTCAAGACATTCCATCACCACAGGGACCATGTGTCATAGCTACCACTGTGACAGCTTTTCATGTCTAAGGGACCCAGGAGATTTTAGAATCAGTTTTGGGTCAAGAGCTTCAGTGGTAGCTCCTAAATGGAATTCACCCTTGCTCCTTAAAAATCACAAGTGAAGTAGTTTGTTTTGTCCAATTATTCTCGAAACACAATTGTAAAGGTCACATATCAAATTGAAGGGACATCTCTTTTCCCTTTGGGGTCTACTCTCGTCTTTTCAGCTTTTATTTTTATTGATAGCTACATTATTATCTAATGCTTCATTCCAATTAGCATATGAAGTGTTTATATTTGTCACATTCTAATGCAACAATAATCTCTAAATAAAGAACAAATTTGTATCCTCAATCATTGACCCATCCTTTCCTGACTCTTATTTTGCAATAAATTACAGGAGGATCAAATTAACTATATTAGAGGGCAGCTGGGTGGCTCAGTGGATTGAGTCAAGCCTAGAGATGGGAGATCCTAGGTTCAAAATTAGCCTCAGATACTTCCCAGCTGTGTGACCCTGGGCAAGTCACTTCACCCCCATTGCCTAGCCCTTACCACTCTTCTGCCTTGGAGCCAATACACAGTATTGATTCTAAGACAGAAGGAGAGGGTTTAAAAAATTAACTCTATTATCAGATTTTAAAAGATAAGAGCTAATTGATATGGAAATTATTTTCTCTGTCCTCACTCTCCTTGACCCCTCTGTGGAGACTTTGACACCATTTATCACCCTTTCCTCCTTGATAATGTCTTCTCCAGGTTTTTAGGACACCACAATCTCCTAGTTTTTATCTTTCATATTTCACTTTGTCTCCTTTGCTAGATCTTCCTCCAGATTATATTCTGTTACTAAAGGTATCCAAAAGTGTTCTGTGCTGAACTTTTTCCTTTTCTCCCTGTACACTTCCTTACATGGTGATCTCATCAAACTTGGACATAATGACCATCTCTAGCCTGATGATTCTTCTTATTTTTTTTTTAATCCTTACCTCCATCTTGGAGTCAATACTATATATTGGTTCCAAGGCAGAAGAGTGGTAAGGACTAGACAATGGGGGTAAAGTGACTTGCCCAGGGTCACACAGCTGGGAAGTGTCTGAGGCTAATTTTGAACCTAGGATCTCCCATCTCTAGGCCTGACTCTCAATCCACTGAGCTACCCAGCTGCCCTCTAGCCTGATGATCCTTAAACCTAATTATCTTCCTCAATCTCTGTTGACTTACAACTCTTTTAGATATCTCAAATTGGATATTCAAAAGGCATCTTAAACTCAATAAGACCAAAACGGAACTCTATTTTCCTTCCTATGTCTTTTCCACTAATCTTCCCTGTTACTATATAAAGGACAACACAATCTTTCTAATCACTTAGGCTCATAAAGATAGCATGATGAATTTTAGCCAACAAATAAAATGAGGCTATATTTTTCAGTATAACATTGGGTTTTTTTTTTCAATAGACACAAATAATCTATTAATAAAGGAAGAGTCAACCCAGCATGCCTCTGTGCAGAAAGACACCAAATGAAGTTCTTACATCAATTTTTATACCAAGGGTATGTCTTCCTTCTGATCAATCTGACATTTCTTCCTTTAGACATCCCTGGCAGTCTAGTTTGATGGATATTTTAAAAAAGGAAATTATCTTAGAGATCTCAGCTCCTCCCCCATTGCTTCATCACAGGAGGGAGGGAAGAATTCATTCTTCAGTTTCTTGGATCTCTATAGCTTCACTAAGCTGGTAAAATGTGACTAAGCTGCCCTTCTATGGCACTTTATTAAATAGAATGTCAAGGGTCATTGGGGGCAGCTGGGTGGCTCAGTAGATTGAGATCCAGGACTAGAGATGGGAGGTCCTAGGTTCAAATCTGACCTCAGACACTTTCCAGCTGTGTGACCTTGGGCAAGTCACTTCACCCCCATTGCCCAGCCCTTACCACTCTTCTGCCTTGGAGCCAATACATAGCATTGATTCCAAGATGGAAGGTAAGTGTTAAAAAATTAAAAAAAGAATGTCAAGACAGCTAGGTGGCTCAGTGGATAGAGAGACACAAGAGGTCCTGTGTTCAAATTTGCCTTCCACAACTTCTTAGCCAAGTGACCCTTAGCAAGTCACTTAAACCCAATTGCCTAGGCTTAACTGCTCTTCTGCCTTTGAACTCATATTTAAGTGTATTATAAAGTGTATTACAAAACAGAAGGTAATGTTCTATCCAGTTCTGGTTCAGATTCCAAGGAGGAGACATACTCGGTAATGCAAAATACAAGAGGTACTTTATTAAGCAAACTGCAGTTTGGGTCTCAGCCTGAAAAATTGGCTGGCTCCGAGTATGGGGTTTGCAGGCTTTTTATACACTTTTATGGTAGTGAGTTAAGAGGAATTACTGGGGTGGGGGGAGTGAACAGGAACTCCTTGGGCTGGGGTCCTTATCAGTTCCTGGAATATGTCAGGAGGGGGAGGGACAGGAATGCCTAGGGTCAGGGGTGTTATCAGTCTCTAGCACATTCCAGGGCATGGTAACTGGTTCTTCCTTAACTTGACTGAAGGGGCTCTAGGGGCAGGGGGTCAGGGAGAAAATAGGTTCCGGGCTGGTCCTTCAGTAAGAGATTTTTTATTATTGTTGTTTTTAATAAAATGTTAGCTAGTTTATGAAACAGCTTCCACTAGCAATCTTTGGCTAGAAAAAAATGTTTTAACATTAATATTTTTAGTGCCTCTTTCCTCTATTGTAGATCTAGAGTCACCCCAAATCTAGGTGACATATTTATCAAGGACAAAGGGAATTGTGCTATCAAATCCTTTAGGGAGGGTTTTGTTGTTGTTATTGTTTATAATTAGGTATACATAGCCAAAGAAAAAGGTAACTTATCAGTTAGATGCCTTGAAGGCTGAGATTAATTACATTAGCTTGAGAACTGAACTGTCTTACCTTCATAGGTCAGAATTTAAGAAAATAAATGGATTCACATAGAAATATTCATAATAAATGAGATAACTCAATATCAGTTTCTCTCATAACCTAGAAGTCATGCTGGATTCCTCAGAGTCCCTCAATTCTCATTTCCAATCTGTTGCCAAGACCTGATTATTTTACCTTTTCAACATCTCTCAAATAAAAAACCATTTTTCTTGAGTTCTGATATTACCAATCACTAGTACAGGGACTCATCACTTCGTTTCTTGATTATTTCAATAGGCCTCTTGCTTATTCCATGAATAAGATTATCTATCTCTCTGTTCTAGACATTCTACCTAATGTCCCCCAAGCCTGGAATTCTCTCCCTCATATGTTCAGATTACTGACCTCCCCTGGCTTCCTTTAACTGCCAGCTAAAACCCTACCTGATTCAGGAAGACTTTCCCATTTCTTCTTAATTCTGATGCTTTCCCTCTACTCCTTCTTTCCTAGTTATTCTGAATATCACTTGCTTTACATACCTCTGTTTGCATGTTGGTTCTCCCATTAGATTGACTATAAACTGTTGTGTCCTCTTTTTCTATCTCCAGTGCTTAGCACAGGGCCTTGCTCATTCTTCTACTCTGCCCATTCTGCCAAGGGAAGTCATGAGCTTGGAATTGAAGCAGGCCCTTGATTGATCAGAAATCAAAGACTCCAAGACCATCCAATGCACCATTGGCCATGGCCAGTCATTTTGATTTTTGTCCTGCCTCTGAATGTCAATGACTCTGGAAGAAGCAGTGAAGCCAACAACTTTTTATAACTTTGACACACTTAAATCCACTCAAAGGTAAGTCAAGATATCATCTTGTGATATCACTGGTCTTCTTTGAGGGAGAACAATAAACAACAGGGCCTGACATACAAAAGGTACTTAACAAATTTCTACCAATTGATTTTGTAAGTCAATCTCTATGGATATTCTCAGGTCACTGAGATGTTATAGAAAATTTAAATTCACTCTAAATCCCTGAAAGGACATGTGGGTCTGCCACCAGATACATAATTGTGTTCCAAAAATGAGCCTCGCAGGCACTGATGCTCACCAATCATTAGATATTTTTTTTGAATGCTAGATATGTTGGCTAGTTTGTGGCCATCCCTAGATCCAGGCTTTTCTTACTAAAGGGTTACAAAGTGATTGAGTAAGAACCTTGAAACTTAGTAGCAGCCAGTGTTACTGCAAAAGGAGAACTAGCACAGTCATCAAATAGTAAACTAGCCAAATCTCAGAGTGAGAAGGTATTTTGCAGAAGAGACGTGGAAAGGAGATCAACTGGGGATCTGAGATCTGTCTAGCTTCAGGTATTTTCTTTGTGTTTGTTTGTTTGTTTTTCCTTCCATAAGCTATTTAACTTGGGTGGCATTCAGTTGTCTTAAATAGAAAATGTTGGGGTTAGACATCTCTGGTCCCTGAATGTTCTAAAGCTAGTATAATGAGATCTACATTTCAATACTTACTTTTAATCAAGTCCCTCAGCCTCTCTGATCTGCAGAGCCATGGGTCTTAGGGTCCCAATTTAAGTAAGGGGATCAAAACAGACTTCTCCCTATCTTCCACCTGCAGCTTTTTGAGGGGGTATTTCCATAACATCCTCATAAGAGGAACTTTTCTCCACTCTCTTTTCTTTCATTCCTCTATTTTCAGAATTTGTGTCTGTTGTTTTGGCCTGTTAGAATATAAACTCTTTCAGCAAATGGTCTTTGTTTTGATTTATACCATAGTGATTATCACTAAGTCCAACACAAAGGAGGTTCTTTACAATTGTTTATTGACTGACTGACTGAGATCCAAAGGATGATGTAGGTGAGGTGTC
This sequence comes from Monodelphis domestica, assembly GCF_027887165.1. Taxonomy (NCBI): domain Eukaryota; kingdom Metazoa; phylum Chordata; class Mammalia; order Didelphimorphia; family Didelphidae; genus Monodelphis; species Monodelphis domestica. The sequence continues at coordinate 747,031,212 of NC_077227.1, read as the reverse complement.
AAAGATGAGCTGATCCAGGGACTTGAATAGGGTTAGAAATATACCATTTCAAGAGTTCGGAATCAGTAACAATCATAAGCATCAAAAGAACAATTTATAAAATTAAGAAAAAAGGTCCAATAGAAATTGAGCCTGGAGTGTAATAAAGCATATGTAAGCATTTAAAATAGGAACAATCATGACATGTACAAAAAATATGACTTGAAATATTAAAATGAGGATAATGAAGAGACATAATCATATGCTAAGGGATACATTTTAGAGACCACTGGAATTAGAATCAGGAAAATAAGAATTTAAATTCTAGATTTTAATAAACACACACACACATATACATATACATGAATTCATATACATCACATATGCCAGTGATATAATACATGCGAGTATATACCCAGAGTATATGAATACATATTATATAGTATGTGTATATATACATGCATATTATATTTATATATTTAAATATTATATATATATATATACATATGTAAACCTGAAAAAAAACCCTGAGAATCATGATACCAGTTACAAAAACATGTATTTAATCCAGACATGGGACAATGCTCTTATGGACACCACACAGAGTTATACACACTCAGTATCACATAGAGCCAATCTCTGAGACTCTGGGAACAATGTCTCCTATAAATTACACCACAATGGGAATTTCTGTTGAACTAAACAACTCTGAGTTCTATTTAGACTTTAAGGAATATGACCAAAGATAACTGACTGTTACCTAAGGGGTTGGCTAAGAGGTTGTAGCCCAAGGCTAGGGTACCTAGGAGAGACCAAAATACAATAAAAGTAACTTAAAAAACCAAAAAGGGTACTTAAGCTTTGACTGCCTTTACAATTCCCATCCAGGCTGCTCAGTGGGTGCTTGATGGCCTATTGTTCAGCCTGGAAGAAAAGGGTCAATCTGGAGTTTCTTGAATATAAATTCCCTTGGGACAAGGATAAATTTACAGTTTCATTAGATAAAGTTGTCATATATAATCTATAATTTCATTTATACCTTACAAACATTCTGTGTTGAATGTGTTATTATTTTTCCCATTTGAAAAATGAAATCGGAAAATTAGGTGAGCTACAAAATTTCACACATCTTGTTTTTGCCTGAGTCAGGGATTCAGACATGGTTATCCTTGAATACAAATCCCGTGCTGTTCCAAATAGACATTTTCACTTAAGGAATTCCCTATCGTGATGAAATCACAAATTTAAAGGAGACTTACCCAAATGCTTACTCTCCAAATGTAGCTTTCCAGGTCAATGATCATTTTAATAAGGATTTCTACCATGACCTGAGCTCTTAGCACATTTCCCAAACCTGTTTCCCAATTGTGAAATATGAGATTTATGAAACTAAAGCACACTTCTGAAATCCAAACCTACTTTCATTTACTCCTGACTTTAATCAAGGAAATCAATTGTCTTGAGAATAAAAGCCTAACAGGAATAAAATGGATGATTGTGAATCTTGTTCTTCCCTTGGTGGAAGCCACATTCATTTTTTTATAATTTAAAAGCTATGTCTGATTCACTATTAACAGTATTGGACATTCACTATAGTCTATTCAATTCAGTTTTTTTTTTTTTTCTGAATCTTCTTCTTATGTACCAGGGAGAGATTCAGAGAAGTGAATAATCTTGTGTACATCCATTTACAGTGACCCAGGAGAGCTAGTTATGCAAACATTTGCTTTTTCTGTGTGGTTGAAGAGACCACAACTACAGACCATCTGTTTGGGAAACATAGGGAACATAATTACAATAAGTTGGAGGTTAGAACAAATGATTTCTAAAGTCCTTTCAATAATACTTTTTAACACCTACTGTTTGTCCAGCCTTTTTCTAGCTACCTGAGACACACACACACACACACACACACACACACACACAAAATGAGTCTTTATCCTCAAATAACTTCTATTCATAAGAGCTAACAGAATCATAGCTAGCATTTATATAGTACCTATTATGTGTCAAACATCATTTTGAGTGTCTTATAAATATTAGCAAATCTGATCCTTACAACAACCCTGGGAGCTAGAAGGCTATTGACAACCTTGTTTTATGAAACCCAGAATTTACCTCTGTCCAAAGGGAATTTTCCATCAAGAAGCTTCCAGACTGACCCTTGTCCCAGCCTGAACAATTAGCTATCAAGCTCCCATTGAGCACCCTAAATAGGGGCATTAGAGCTAGTCAAGTTTTAAGTTTTGTTTTTTTTTAAGTACCATTTTTTCTCTAAGTTTCTCTTATTGTATTTTGGCACTCTCCTAGACACCCTAAACACAGGCTACAACCTCTTTCCCATAGTTCTCTGTAAATACTCAGTTGTTTTTCTTTGGGTGTATTCCCTCAGCTATAAATCGAACCCGAAGTCCTTGAGTTCAACAGAAATTTCCATTCATGGTGTATTTTCCCAGAGACATTGTTCCCAAAATTTCAGAGCATGGTGTGGTGTGATAATGGGATGTTTGTGTGTGTGTGTGTGTGTGTGTGTGTGTGTGTGTGTGTGAAACTGTGTGATAGCCATAAGAGCATTATCTCCGTTTTCCTGATTAAAGACATCTTATGAAACTGCTTTGGTGGATTTATGTTTTTCTACGTTGACATATTTAGAAGTTCTATAGAGGTTTGAAGTTGTTGCTATCTGAACCACCTGCTAGAGTGATCCCAGACATATGATATTCATAGGAACCCAGTGAGTTCCAGTCTAGATTCAACTTGGCAAGTTGACTAGGTGAGTGAAACTCTTGACAACAAACTCATGTATTTTGGGCACTGAAACACTCTTTAATCAGGAGTTTTTTGAACTATCACAGATTAGTGTGTGCTTCAGCAAGTCACCCAGTGAGTATTGCTGCTGGGTAAGTGTCCCCAAATTATAGACCTGTAGGTATTTAGATAAGTGGCAAAAATTTACTAAGTCTCACCCCAAGAATGGTTGGTCAAAATTGGACTTTTTTGATTGCAACAATATTGACTTTTCTCTGTCTATCCTAAACTCTGAAATCCCATGATTGAGAATACTGAATGGGAACCATTCAACCAATGGTTCCTTGAGGGGACCAAGAGACAATAGGAGGTAAACCAATCCTCTATTCCAGAGAAATGTAATAATTTGAAAAAGGTAAGTAGAGAAGAACATCAGACCTGTCCAAGAAAAGTGGAAGTTTACCAAGTACAGAAAAAAGAACAAATTTAAAGTTAGGATTCTAATTACAGAAAGAAATAGGTAAACTTAAGAAGGAGCTAAAGGACTCTTATTCAATACTTCCTCCTCTAATAAGTTTACCTAAGCCTTTCTGCTCACCTGAGGTTCACATTTCCCAGTTTCCTTTTGAGTCCTACCCCTCATGATTTCACACTTTTTACAATTATTGATTTGGATAGTGTATATTTTAGTGTGCCTCTCCATTCAGAAAGAAATTCCTTTTTACTTCTACTTGGAAGTGTAATGAATATGCTTGGAAGATTTTGCCGCAAGGCTACACATAAAGCCCAACTTGTTTTTCATAGTTTTGGAAAGTATGCCTTGCTGACTTTAGATTCACCTCAGATTCCACCCTTCTTCATCATGATGAAGATTTATTATGTGCTCCCCAGATCTCCAGCCCTCAAAGAATGAGACTTATTTTTTTCTCCTGACTTCCTTGGCACACAAAGGCCATAAGGCATTTAAAGAAGAACTGCAATTTATTTTTCCAGAGGTGAAGTTTTTAGGACACTTGATTTTGGCTGATAGTTTCAAACTAGGTCCAGTCAGGTTGGCTGCAATGTTAAATTTCCCTTGTAACAACTATTTGAGGATTTTTTTTTAATTTTATAATATTTTATTTGATCATTTCCAAGCGTTATTCGTTAAAGACAAAGATCATTTTCTTTTCCTCCCCCCCACCCCCCATAGCCGACGCCTGATTCCACTGGGTATCACATGTGTTCTTGATTCGAACCCATTGCCATGTTGTTAATATTTGCATTAGAGTTTCGTTTAGAGTCTCTCCTCTGTCATGTCCCCTCAACCGCTGTAGTCAGGCAGTTGCTTTTCCTTGGTGTTTCTACTCCCACAGTTTATCCTCTGCTCATGAATAGTGTTTTTTCTCCTAGATCCCTGCAGATTGTTCAGGGACATTACACCGTTACTAATGGAGAAGTCCATTACATTCAATTATACCACAGTGTATTAGTCTCTGTGAACAATGTTCTCCTGGTTCTGCTCCTTTTGCTCTGCATCAGTTCCTGGAGTTTGTTCCAGTCTCCATGGAATTCATCCACTTTATTATTCCTTTTAGCACAATAGTATTCGATCACCAACATATACCACAATTTGCTTAACCATTCCCCAATTGATGGGCATCCCCTCGTTTTCCAATTTTTGGCTACCACAAAGAGCACAGCTATGAATATTTTTGTACAAATCTTTTTGTCCATTATCTCTTTGGGGTACAGACCCAGCAATGCTATGGCTGGATCAAAGGGTAGACATTCTTTTGTCGCCCTTTGGGCATAGTTCCAAATTGCCCTCCAGAATGGTTGGATCAGTTCACAACTCCACCAGCAATGAATTAATGTCCCTACTTTGCCACATCCCCTCCAGCATTCATTACTTTCCTTTGCTATCATGTTAGCCAAACTGCTAGGTGTGAGGTGATACCTCAGATTTGTTTTTATTTGCATCTCTCTGATTATAAGAGATTTAGAACACTTCCTCATGTGCTTATTAATAGTTTTGATTTCTTTATCTGAGAACTGCATATCCATGTCCCTTGCCCATTTATCAATTGGAGAATGGCTTGATTTTTTGTACAATTGATTTAGCTCTTTATAAATTTGGGTAATTAAACCTTTGTCAGAGGTTTCTATGAAGATTTTTTCCCAATTTGTTGTTTCCCTTCTGATTTTAGTTACGTTGGTTTTGTTTGTACAAAAGCTTTTTAATTTGTTTTAGTCAAAATTATTTATTTTACTTTTTATGATTCTTTTTATGTCTTGCTTGGTTTTAAAGTCTTTCCCCTCCCAAAGGTCTGACATGTATACTATTTTGTGTTTACCTACTTTACTTATGGTTTCCTTCTTTATGTTTAAGTCATTCACCCATTTTGAATTTATCTTGGTGCAGGGTGTGAGGTTTTGCTCTATTCCTAATCTCTCCCACACTGTCTTCCAATGTTCCCAGCAGTTTTTAGAGAATAGTGGATTTTTGTCCCAAAAGCTGGGATCTTTGGTTTTATCATATACTGTCTTGCTGAGGTCCCTCAGCAGTAGAAGCCAAGCTCAGAGTCCACAATCCAAGCTGTAGTCTCCAGTTCTCCAGCAAAGCTCCCTCAAAGACTATCTCCAGAAGATACTCTCTTCAGACTATTTTTTCAAAGACAATCTGGTCTGAGGGAGTTTGGGGCTTTGGTGACTTCTTGTCCCTGCCCCTCTTCACAGGGACCAATCACAGTTTCCAAAGTGTCTAGTATTGCCCAGGGGGCAGTGTCTATGAGATCAATTTCTCACCTTCTGAAGATTAAATTCTCATCTAAGGGTATGAATTTTCTAAATCACACCTTCTGGAGAGATGAATACTCATCAAAAAAGTTCAAAGATGCCCTGGCTGATTGAGGTGTGAATTCTCATTTCTTGGCTGATTGAGTTGAAAGGGTGGAGAGTTCCTCCACCTAGTTCTAAGTAGCCTGTCCAAGTTTTTGTTGATTCAATTTAAAAGTAGATAAAGAAGAGTTACTCCCATCTTCAGTCTAGTAAAGTACTAAGGAGGGGTACTTAAGTTAGTGTTAACTCAAGATAGACAAACATATATTCTCTTTCACAGTTCCATGGCAATCTTCTGAGAACTTTCTGACAAAGGAAATTCCCTGACTGACTTGCCAAGGGTACTGCCATGCATTTCTAGTTTACAATAGGCACTGTGCTTAGTAGATATGGCATGGGATATTGTACCCCCAAGTTAGAGAAGTGCTTCTGGCAAAACTGTAAGCTGGAAAATGTCTTTGCTTCTTTGCATGCTTGTGAATACTAGCCCTAAAACATCAAAGACTCCTGATAAGATCCTGGACATCAAAGAGAAAGTCCCTTGAGAGAATTAACCCCCATGGATTCTTCCCTAGGTTTTGAGATGGACATAGAAATATAAATTCTGGTTATGCCCTAATTATCATTGGTTTGAAATCTAGGATATCTATCTGTCCCCTAAGCTCTACCCTATGTTTTAAGGACATAAGACACCACTGTGATCTTATTCCAGTGATCAACCCCCTCAATACACATGTAGCACCTTCTGTAAATAAAGTATAAAACCCCCAGAATTCATGCCTTCTAGGAGGCAGTCAATGAATATGTGCCTATCACCGAACCATTCAACATTACCTTCTAAATTAATAAATTCATCTTTTTTTTTATTTTTAAGCTAAGTTTTTGAGTCTTTCATTCTTGTAAAGGATACTCATTGAAACCCCAGGGGTTCACTTCAAGTCCCCACAACAGGAAGAATATAGCAAAAGAACTATTAAGATTCAGCTTGCCAAATTCATGGATGACTTAAATATGCCATGGCCCAGAGTTCTTCCATTACTTCTTCTAAATCTTAGGGCCACCCCTTTTGGAAAACTCTCCTTTTCCCTTTTTTTTAACCCTGACTTCCTGTCTTAGAATCAATACTGTGTATTGGTTCCAAGGAGGAGGAGTTGTAAAAGCTAGGAAATAAGGGTTAAGTGACTTGCCCAGGGTCACATAGCTAGGAAGTATCTGAGGTCAGATTTGAACCAAGGACATTGTGATAGAGGTTTCAAACCCTAGAAATGGAGTTACAGTCTGGGAAATTGCTGGAGCCTCAGCCACAATGGTGGAGGGGTCCAGGAGATGTTCTGGAATCTTGGAAGAGCAAGAGAGTCTGTCAGAGGGAGGCAGTTAGCTCTCTCAATCCTTAGACAGTCTAAGAAAAGGTCTGGTCAAGATGTTGCTCCTGGGAAAAGACTTACATCTTTCTCCTGGTGATTGGACACCCTTCCCTCCACTGATTCCCAACTGAACTGGCCAGTTTGAGAAGACACCAAGCAGCTGACAAGATCACCTGACAGCTCCTGGTGCCCTGGATCTGAATTGTGTTTGTTCAGTTGTGACTAAGACCAGGGCCATCCAAGCTTGAATCTCTCAGGGCCCAAGACTGCCAAGGCCTGGGTTCTCCAAGTTGAGGAGGGAGGTAAGGGTAGCTAGAATAAGGACAGCTTTCCCTTTTTCCTCACAAAAACCCTTCCTGCAGCCATTTCCCTGTGTTATTCCCAAATTGATCAGTTAGAATAAAGTTTGTCTCTTTCCCCAATTGACTCTAGTGTGAGTGGAAATCAGTTGCAGCTTGAGGGGGGAGGGTAACTCTTTTTCTCTCTGAAGAAAGACTTTAGTGTTGAGGGGGTGAAGAGGTGCACCTCTGGGGTTTGGGAAGGATACCTTTCTGCAAGAATACAATACTCCAAAACTTAGCTTAAAAATAAAAAGAGAAATTTATTAATTTAAAGAGTAATGTTGAGAATGGCCAGGAGGATGGTACAGGTGGGAGAGCAAGATGGAAAGGTGCTCCTTGGGAAGACAGCATGGATAGAAAGCTGCCCCCTGGGAAGACAGCATGAATGGAAAAGCTGTCCCCCAGACAACATCAGTTCTGAGGATTTTATACTCTTTACAACAGATATTGTGTCTTCGTTTGGACATGACTCTAGAGTAGTAAACCCTCGGGCATTCAGTCAGGGGTTTGGTTATCTTACTGAGGTCTTCCTGGAGACATAGGAAATGACCCTCATCAAAGATTCTTTAGTTTTATGGAACAGAAGATGTTTGAGATACATCCTGATAGAATTGAGGTGTAGCCTGGAGGTGCATCTCTCTGTCCATCTTAAATCTAAAGGAGGATCAAAGGAGGACGATCATGTCAGGGTCCTATAGGGGTCATTAGATGTTTTAGGCTAAGAGTCATGAGGATGTAAGGGAGCAAAGGAATTTTCCTGATAAAATTTGCCTGAGTTTCTGGGGGTACAATGCCCATATCAATTAGTAGTAGAGGAAAGTCGAGGCAGTTTGGGAGTGAGCAGGCATAGCTGAGGGGAGGCTGAAGGGGGAAGCTACTCACTCCCCTTTTTCTTTCCTTTGGCCAAGTTAAACAGCAACTATCTTCCTTGAACCCTGCTTTGAGAGGGGAGGCCTCCACTCTTTCTCCCTATGTCTCTCTCTTTACCACCCTCTATTACAATCTCCTGTCTCTAGGCCTGACTCCCAATACATTGAACTACCCAGTTGCCCCTCTTTTCACCTATCTAGATTGTCATTGACCACCCAATAAACCTTTTCTCTCCCTATGGAAATTCCATAAGTACTAAAGCTTCCCTTTCATCATATTGTAAGGGACTCACACAAAATTTTCAAAACCATAATTATCTTATTTCCAGTGATCATGACTTGAACCAATTCGCTTTACTATGTTTGGAACCTGGAGACTTAGTATAGAGGAAAAGAATCCTGCACAAATCAGTTCAGAAGGACCTCTTCAAGTTCTCCTAACCAACCCTTCTTCAGGCAAGCTAAAGGGAATTGACAGATGGATATATTTGTCTCATCTAAGGAGACCTTCAATTCTAGATTGGTCTGCTCACACCATCAGTGATTCAAAGTTCCTGCGGACCAAGAAAAAGGCATAGAAGACTATTGAACTGGAAGTACCATTTTTGCTCTCCCTTTCATTCCCCTTTTAGATTCTTCCCTGGGCCAGATATAAAATTTGGTCTTTATATTTTCCCCTGAGAATTCCAGTGGGCTCCACATTGTATGAGGTCCCTTTTAAGATTGGCAATTACTCTAACCTGAGAACTTAAACAAAATCAGAAAGAAAAAAAAGCTAGTCCTTACAGCTAATTAAAGTAGGAAAGATTTTAACTCAGTTGTATTTAATTTGTTATAAGGTTTAACATAATATTTCTTAATTTGGAGAATTAAAACAAAATTTCCAGTGTTTTTTTTCTAAATTTGCATAAATTATTATATGTTCAGTATTTATGTAGACTTGTAGAATGTAATTATTTCTCAATGTGACATTAGGAGAATTTTTGAAAGAATAGTGTATCCTGATATATATATATATATGTATATATGCATATATAAACATATATATTATCTAGTTGTTAACAACAGGAGGTAGTTATATTCAACTCTAAACAAGATTGGAGAAGACTGTCATTTGAGGTTAAATTGTATGGGAATATAATTAATAGGAATTCTATGGAGTAATTGATTGGTGATGTAAGCAGTCCAATTAGGTATCTTCTGGTTGCTATAGTTCTGTATTATGGGAAAGTTAAGAGGATTCTCCATTGTCTTACCCCGAAAGTTTCAACTGTGCAAAACACAGAGCCACTAATGGAATTACAAAGAACAAGTCTTTAATCAGGACAAGGGAGATAGTGTTCTTATGGTCACCACACAGAGTCATGCAACACACAAACCAATACCACCCCACAGAGCTAGGCTCGAGATTTTTGGAACAATGTCTCTGGGAAAATGTATGAATGGGAATGTGCATTATGGGAATTTCCATCAATCTAAAGAACTTGGTGTCTTATATATACATTAGGGAATGTAACCAGAAAAACAACTAAGAATCTGTACCCTGTAACTTGGATATTTGGGAGAAGCCCAAATACACAAAAGAGAAATCAATAAACCAAAAAGAATACTCAAACTTAAGTATCTCTGTCACTTCTATTCAGGGTGATTAATGGGTGACTAACGGCTTGGGACAAAGGTAAATTTGAGGGTTTCAGGAAACAACTTGGCTGAAGAAACTTTCAGTTTTATAACTGGTAGTTTATATACATGGTGGTGCATCATTGCCAACTTATACTTGGCATTAATATTCCAAAACAGGGGAGTACTTTCCCCTTATTTTTAGTTATGTCCCTCTTTTCTCCTTTTATGAGAGGTTTTCTATAATTATGAAAGGTTATATACTCCTAGAGAGATTATTACTGAAACACAGAGGAATTAAAGATGCAAGTGTCAATTTGGAAAAATAGAACCACCAAAGTAGTTTTAAAACCAAATCTTTAATCAGGAAGAGACAAGTTCTTAATATTAGGCAGTCACAGAGAGCCCACAGCTAAATACCACACAGATTCAAAATCCTGGGGGCTCTGGGGAAAGGGTCTCTCTGAGAATCACCACCAAAGATGATTCTCCAAAGAACAATAGAATATATCAATCTTATATGCCTTTTACAGAACTAAAGAGAAAGAAGTACAATTTATTGGCTTAATAATGGCAACCAAAAAAAAAAAGAGAGAGAGAGAGAAATCCAAGACAGGATTATCAGGGAGAAGCTGTTGCTTTACAATGGATACTAAAAAAAAAAAGAATCCAGCCAAGGACTGGGCTACCTGGGAGAGGAATTTGATACAAAAGGAGGAACTTCTTTTTTTTTATTTTTAAATTAATTTAGAGTATTTTTAATTAATATAGAGTATTTTTCCAGGATTACAAAAATCATGTTCTTCCCCTCCCTTCCCCCCACCCCTTCCCATAGCCAATGCACAATTCCACTGGGTTTTACATTGTCATTGGTCAAGACCTATTTCCATATTATTGATACTTGCACTGGGGTGATTATTTAGGGTATATAACCCCAATCATATCCCCATCGACCCATGTTATCAAGAAGTTCTTTTTCTTCTGTGTTTCTACTCCCACAGTTCTTTCTCTAGATGTGGATAGCATTCTTTCTCATAAGTCCTTCAGAAATGTACTGGATCATTGCATTGCAACTCATAGAGAAGTCCATTACATTCAATTGTACCACAGTGTATTGGTCTCTGTGTACAATGTTCTACTGGTTCAGCTCCTTTCACTCTGCATCAATTCCTGGAGGTTGTTCCAGTTCACAGGGACAAAGGGAAGAACTTCTAAGACAAAAAGGGTACTTAAGATTTGATTATACCTAAACTGAGATCATTAAGTACTTTAAAAGTTGATTATTTAGCCAGAGGTTAGTCTGGGACTTAAGGCAAGTTCCCAAGGGATAGGGGTAAACTTGGAGTTCCTGAAACCCAGTTGACACAAGTATATAGAATCTGTCATTCAAAAAATAAAACAGATGTATACTTAGTTTTTATCAGTTGAAAATAACAATAATAATGCACAAAGACAATAGTCATTCTCAGCTTTCCAGAGACTACCACTATCAGCAGAAAAGGACAATCTATGATATGGTTTCTTGCCTGGAAAAGATATCCAATCACGAATTTGGTATTGTTTAACATATAAATATATAGGAAATATATCCTAAAAGTACACAAAAATTCAATAGATCTGTGTTTTTGCTGTTGTTGTTGTTTTTTAAATAATGGTTAATGAGAGTGAAATGTCCAACCCATTTGAGTATGGTTATGGTTGTTAAATGAGCAGTGGAAGTTAATGAAAAGATTTAGCTTTTTAGATCCTAAGCATCTTATTCTCCAGAAGGGGGAAACGAGGATATTGAATTAGCATCTAATTCTCCAAAAGAGGAAATGAGAAGTTGGGACTTATTTTTTTTTTATTTTTTAATTTAATTTTAATTTTTAAAATTTTAGAATTTAATTTAAAAATTTTTTGAGGTGGAAATTTTAATGGAGGAACTTTAACATTTGAAGTTATCAATGATGATGTAATATATATTTCCTTAATATTGTTTTAGGCTACATAATAAAATACTCAATTATAATTTTAATTTCATATTAGCTGGTATTTTTATTTCTTTTCACTCTGAAGATTGGATTTGCCTATCCCCTGATTGTAACAATGAAAGTACTTACATCTTCCTTGATAGTGAAGATAAAATTGTAATCCCCAGTCTATTTTTAGATTTTAATCCCCAAAGTGTTAATTCAGTATTTAAAGTAGATCTACCCATTTTAACTATAAAAAAGGTGTTAACTATCTACAAAAGGTGAACTAACCATAAAAGGTACCAAAAAACCCAAAACAGTTTGAACACCCATTTAAAACATTGAGTGGGCAGTCCTGGAGAGGAGTATCTGTTGTGATTGGTAGATGTAAAAATTTAGGGAAGGTGACACAAAAGAAAAAAGTCTTTAAATCGAGGAAACAGAATCACACAAGGATATAGATAGATCCAGAGATCTTCAGTCACTCAGAGTTGGACTGGATAGAAGAGTCATTCAGAGGAGAGACTGGAAGACAGACACTCAGATTTGGAGTGAAGACACTTGGCTATGGACCCCTAAAGGAGCTCGTGCAGGAGACCTCAGACTGCTTTCCTTTTAGATGGTCACTATGGTTAAGTGGAAAAACTGACTTAGTTCCTTGCCCTTTCTGGAAGTGTGAACCTCCGAGAAAGGTCCATCGTCTTAAGACTCCTTTCCCCTGGAGGGGACTTAGAATTTTTACTTGGCTCATAGGAAGCCATAGCTCTGCCTCTCTCTCTTTCTCTCTCTCTCTCTCTCCTTTTCTCTCTTCCTTAATATCTTCCCTCTATTGTAAAAATAAACTACCATAAATTTCATTTACTTGAGTAATTCATTTTGTGATTTTAGAAATTAAATCCCTGCCAACCACCAATTAAATATTCAAGTCCAACCAACAATAAAATTTAACATCACAAATGGTAAGTAGATCATTTTCAGGATCATAAACCTTGATAAACGTGTTGTGTGTGTGTGTGTGTGTGTGTGCTTTTATAATTATTTCTATAGTTTAGTATTGTCAACCTAGAAAAATCTCAGAACCACCAAAGTAGTGAGAAAGAACAAATCTTTTAATAGGACAAGGAAGATAATGATCAGATCAGCCACTATACAGAGTCAATCAATAGATACTACACATAGCCAAAGCTCTGGGACTCTGGGAACAATGTCTCCCTGAAAAAGCCCCTTCAAAAGAGATTTTTACAATGAGCTGAAGAACTTGGGGTTCTTATATATCTTTGGGGGAATAAAGGACAGTAAGTTTTAATTGATAGATTTTACAATGGACACAAGGGAAGGATGATTCAAGCCAAGGTCTGGACTACAGAAGAGGTCTCTGATACAGTGGAAGAAACTCCTAAGAAAAAAGGGAACTTAAGACTTGATTATACAGGCTAATTCTATCTAGGCTGAGATGTTTGGATACTTTAAGATTTATTGTTCAGTCTAAGACAATGCCTGTCTGGGATTTCCCTAAGGCAAGTTCCCATGGGACAGGAGTAAATTTGAGGGTTCCATAAATACAGTTGACAGTATATATCTTTTCTTTAATGTTGCTTTTAATTATGCAACTACTTCAGTATTGATAGGTGAACTGTATATACTTAACAAGTATGGCTTATATAGTTCTACTTGCTGGTGGATTCTAATTGAAATAAGATGTTATTAAAGTTTAGCTAATGAGGATATCTGTTCATATAGTTCAAAGCACCAGTATCAAGTAATATCTACGGACAAATAGAACATTCCAATCAGGCCAGAATTATTGAATATCTATCTGATGCTGCTGAGATCGTAATTTAGTGTCATAGGTTCTTAGGAGAAAATATCCAAAGAGGCAATCAGTTCTTATTTGAGAATTTTGTTGTAGATTTCTCATGTTTTCTTTTCCAGCTATTAAATGGTTTGAGAACCAGTCCTATTTTTTTAAACCCTTACCTTCTACCTTGGAATCAATATTATGTATTGGTTCTATATGGAGTGGAAATTTAAGAGAACTTGAAAATTTCAAAGTTCACCCTCTTTTACCACTTATGAAAAAATATATGACCTGTGAAATTAATCATTTAAAATATAATGTTTCATTAAGAGAGATATGGGGAACAGGCACTGTCTCAAGTCATTGACCCATGACCAATGCCCCAAAATTTACAGAAAAATCCCTTGCTTATAGGAGAATCTTGATGAAATCAACTCTCACACAGGGGATTATAACATTTTTACATGTTATAATCCTCAAGACTGAGGCGCAAAGTTTGTGGCACATGGGGCATGGAACACCAGTTGTTACGGGAGATGCGGTTGTGGCCTGGTGTCGGCGTTCACGAGCAGCGGCAAGACGTCGATGTCACTCATATTCAAAGGTGGTGGCAGCATGGTTAATGTGGGTATGCCAGCTGCTTCTCTCAGAGGCAGGGAGTTCTAGTTGCTTTGGTGTAATGCCAGCCCACTTCAAGTTTGACTTTAGCTGATCCTTGTACCTTTTCTTTGGTCGGCCTTGTTTCCTGAGTCTAGCTGACAGTTCACCATAGAATACCTGTCTTGGTATTCGCTGTGGGTCCATGCGGATGACGTGTCCAGACCATCATAGCTGGGTTTTGAGGACCATGACTTCGATGCTGGTGGAGTTGGTTCTGTCGAGGACTTCCTGATTGGTGATTCGGTCCTTCCATTGGATCCCCATGATTGACTGGAGAGAGTGTTGGTGGAATTGCTCCAGCTGTTTCATGTGCTTCCTGTTCAGTGTCCATGTCTCACAACCATACAGGAGCGAGCTGAGGACCACTGCATTATACACTTTGAGCTTGGTCGCAGTGCTTACACCTCTGTGTTGGAGGACTTTGGACAGTTTTTATAAAACTAGAATTTTATGACAATAATAAAATCCCCCCTGAGGAGGATGTTGACAAACACACAGATCACCCTGAGATACATGGCTGAGCTATGAGAATCAATTTCTAAAAGGAAGTAAAAAACTTAAAAAACAAACAAACAAAAAAAAAACATAAGGACCTATGGTTTTGCTTTGGACAATGTTTGGCACAAGTTGGTAATGGACTTTTACAATGGTATTTTCTCTAGTCCAGTCATATGGGGAGGTACAAATAAAGACAATGTAACAGAATATATAGCTAAATGGCCAAAACAAAGTAACTGAAATGACCTAGTGTAATTGAAGATATTATATTAGATCAATATGGGAACTTAAAAATAAAATTCAATCATAAAACAATTAGCAAATACAATATAAGTGACAGGATATAGGCACCACTGAATTCAAGAGTCCTTTTTCTAATTACAATAAATATAATATAATAAATTAAAATATAATATAATTATAATAATTAAAGAGACTTCTTCACTACTCAGAGGGGAACAAACTAAAACAGTTAGCAATAGAGTCTGAAAAGCTAAAAATTCACCTCCAGACTCTTTAAAGTTCTTTTTTTCCTCAGTATGATCATCCATCTATATTCCTTTGGTTACACCTCTGGTGTTCCCCATACTGAGGGGGGTTTCTGAACTGAGCATTGTATTGATGGATCCCATATTGGATTTGTTGCAGAGATTAGGCAGTCCAAAATGGCAAGGGGGTGTTGGGAGATGAATCTCCCCCCTGAATCTCAGGATTATTCAAGCTAATCACAAGGACAAGTGCATCCAGGAATGGTAGTAAAAAAGATATTCCAAAACTTTGATCTGTGCAAGGTCTGTAATGCTCTCCAGGAATGGAAGCTGTGTGAGATAGACAGGAAACTGGGCCATGCTTACAATTCTTATTAAATTGTTTGTAAATCTACTTCCTGTATATAGATAGTGCTAGCCTAGAATGCACTGCCTAGGAGTAAAAACCTCATAAGGCTAGTAGATAGAGGTATGCCTCAATTAGCCTTTCAATGGAGAGTGGCTGAAAGGCTTTAGCCTGAGGTTAAGTTAATGAGGGGGAAACAAAAGCTTTATATTTTAGGTATAATGAAGGTAAAAACTCCTCAGAGCCACTTAGTTGAGCTTGTCTGGGAGAACAAAAAGGGTTTAAGTGGCTACTGTAAACCTCAAAAATTTCTCAGACATATGAATGTTAGGGGTTTCCCCCATTGGGGAATCTTCTACTTGAAAAATCCCCTAGAAGATAGTGAGAATTCTACTTAAGTGTGAAAACTCCTTGCCTTGGGAATATCCCTACTCCACCCTACTTAAGACTGCTTTAGGACAGAGAGCTCCTTGACAACAATGAAAAGTACTTTGATCCATGCATATGGAAGGGACAGGAAGTTCTTTGAGTCATGACTGTTTTAGAATTGATACAATGGGATAATAAGTACCTATAAAGGTGGGGCAACTTGTAAACTACTTAAACCTAAAAGGGTGATAACTTATTCAGTGGTTTTTTCTAATGAAATTTGTCAACACAGCAGCATTTTTTTTCCTGACTTACTAAAGAGATTAAAACTACTCAGCTGTGAATTCAAAATGGGTGGTCCTTTAGAAACACCTACAGTGATTGGTAGATGTAAGGACTTAGGGGAGGTGACAGAGAAGATTTTGCCCTTAAAAATAAGGGCTCAGGGAAGAGCTGGGAAGTCATTCTGAAATATTCAGATTGGAGAGACTCATTCTGAGGAGACTGATTCTGAAATATTCAGATGGAGGAGGGAGCTGGTGAAAGCAGCTGAGATGCTGCTGGCCTGGTGTCATTAGAAATCCTTACTTAGACAGATTTTATGGTGAGTTATAAAAAACTGACTGATTTCTCTTTTAAGACTCAGGTCTAGGCCATATTGGCTTGAGGCCCTTTATACTTATTCCTTTTCTTACTCTCTCTCTCTCTTTCTTTGATTACTCATTGTATTGTTAATTAAAATCTCTATAAAATCCAGTTGACTTGGGTATTTGAATAATTGGAAATATTTCCCTGGTGACCACCTTATATTTGATTTTAAAACCCAAGACACTGTAGTGAAACATATTTCTGCGGTCAAATTTACTCACCCTCTCTTATATCTATCACAATTTATATCTTCCACTATTTTAATCACTACAGTTTAAGACCTCAACCATTTTAAATCTCACACTACCATGCTTGAGACCAACTTTGGGGTTTAGGAAAGGCCTTAAAGAGAACAAAAACTTCTAGGAGTAAGATAAGGCTAAACTTTCTTAATTTAGCCCAATACTTAATACCTTCAAATAACAACAACAAAAAAATGAGCTGAAATTATTAACTTCCTCCAACACTCTGGGATTTTGAGCTGTCAGATAGTAGGTTCTCCCAGGTGAAAGGAGTGGGAGGGTTAGAGGCCAATTGTTGCTAAAAACAAAACAAAACAAAACAAAACAAAACAAAAACCACCTGGCTTATCAGGTCACAGGAAGAAATGTACTCAGCTGTTAGCAATGTAAGGGAAAAAGGGATTTATACTTTACCAGCCATGCAGAAAGCAGCTTGCAAGGACTCACAGTTTGTGTTCAAGATTTACAATAAACACATTCAAGCTAATTAACATCTTCAAAAAATTGGAGAATAACTTCACAAATAGATGCACCAAAGCAAATCAGTATTTTAAAGAAAAGATCAGGAAGTTGGAGACAAATACAAGGAGGGGAGGAGTTTAGGACTGGATTATCCAGGAAGGCTGATGAGGGGATCAGTCAAGCCATTGGGCTTGATCTCCTGGAATAGGCTTCAATAATCCAAATACAGAGATATACTAGGAGAATCTTGTAAGACAAAAGGGTACTCAAGATTTGTACTTAAAATGGACTTCTCTACTAGCAGCAATGCAATGATCCAGGACAATTCTGAGAGACTTATGAGAAAGAGCCCTGTGCACATCCAGAGAAAGAACTGTGGAATAGAAAATCAGAAGAAAAACAACTACTCAATTACAGGGGTTCATGGGGATATGATTGGGGATGTAGACTCTAAATGATCACCCTAGTGCAAATATGAACAATATGGAAATAGGTCTTGATCAATGACACATGTAAAATCCAGTGGAATTGAGCATTGACTATGGGATGGGGTGGGAGAAGAGGAGGGAAAGAATATGAATCTTGTAAGTATGGAAAAATACTCTAAATTAATTAAATAAAATTTTCAAAAACATATTTATGCTTAAGATTTGTTTGTGAGTAATGCAGGATGTAATACAATCAGGCTGGGACTCTTGCCTAAGGAAATTCCAAGCCAGACCCACTTAAAGCTGTAAAACTCTTGTTAGGATGGGGGAGGGGGAGGGAACACCAGTTTAGATATTAATAGCTATTAAAAACTTGAGAATAATACACTAATTTCTTTCTAAACAGTTCCAAAGCAGAAGAGTGCTAAGGACTAAACAATGGGGGTTAAGTGACCTTTCAGGGTAGCATAGCTAGGAAGTGTCTGAGGCCAGATTTGAACCTAGGAGCTCCCATATCTAGTCCTGGATTGCAATACACTGAGTTACCCAGCTGACAGAACCAGTTCTATTACAAGGGAGACTTCTTCAAAAGAAGAATGTTATTGAAGCCTTCATCAGACTCACAGGATATGAAAGTGAAATTAATAGTTTTGTTGTTATTGTTTAGATTTTGCTAAAGTGGAATGCCTGTCTTCTGGATAATTGTCATTATGTCTCTGCTAATGGTGAGTGTCCCCTGAAGCTAACTGCAAAGTTAGGATTCTGGTCGTCACCCCTCTACCATTGGTAACAGAAGGCTATTCTCAGACTCTCCTGGACAAAGTGTCCTTTGACCCTTTTATGGTCAATGGCAGAATTGTTATGACCAGAAAGGGGAAATGACAATCTTGTTTTATGAAACCCCAAATTTTCCTCTGTCCCATGGAAACTTACCTCCAAGAAATTTCCAGGATGACCCTTGTCCCAGACTGAACAATAATCCATCAAATATGTATTAATCATCCCTTGAGGATCCTGGATAGGAGTGATAGTCAAGTCTTATGTACATTATTTTGTTCTCTTAGTTTCTTTTACTGTATTTAGGCCTTTTGCAGATAGCCCAGTCTCAGATTACAACCTTTCTCAAGCCCCTATGTAAGTCATTTGTTTTACTTTGAGTATCTTCTCTGATGTATAAATAGAAGCCAAAGGTGTTTTTTTTCCCTACAGAAATTCATATGCTTAGTATATTTTCCTGGAGATATTGTTCCTAGAGTCTCAGATCCTGACTCAGTGTGGTATTGGTATGACTCTGTATGGTGGCCAAAAGATGATTGTCTCCTTTGTTTTGGTTAAAAACATGTTCTTTTTTAACTACTTTGGTGGTTCTGTGATTTATCAGGTTGAAACTATTATTGTTTCCATTTTACAGGTAAGGAAATTGAGGCAGTCAGATACTGTTATTTATCTAGGATCTCACAGATAGTAAATGTATTACGTAGGATTTTAACTAATGTGTTTTTGATCCCTGTACTCTGTCCACAGCTCAACCGTGCTGCTTACATTCCCTTCTGTCCTTCCTTCCTTCCTTCTTTCCTTCCTTTCTCTCTCTCTCTCTCCCTCACTTGCTCTCACTCTCACTCTTGTTCTTTCTTACTTTTCCATTCTCTATTTCAAATACTCAGATTTTCAACTGTAGACTAACAAATCTTCTATATTGTAACTAAGAGATATAAACACAATGAGGCACTTGCAATTTGGTCTGAATCTTAATAACAAGGAACATCAGAAAGTATCTATCCTCCATCCATCTAAATGTATTAATATTGCTAAATTTATTCCAGTCCATGAAAGTTGAGTCTAGATTCTAGCTCAGAAGGGTCATACTTAATGGAACTAGGGCTTGACTTCAGTAACAGTGTGTTTATATTGAAAAATACCTCTTAAATATTGGCATTAATTCTTATTCTTGGAAAGTGGAATGGTGGATATATATAAATGAACAGAGATGACTTTAACTTGAATTGGTTAAACCTTGATTGAGGAGCAAGTGGTAAATTTCTGAGAGCTCAAATTTAATCTAAATATCTGGGGAGTAAGAGGGGCAATTTCCTATTAGAGTTATCAAAATGAAATTATACTGCCTTAAGAAGTTTTGTATCTTCCCTCTACAGAA
The DNA here is from genome assembly GCF_027887165.1 of Monodelphis domestica. Lineage (NCBI taxonomy): Eukaryota > Metazoa > Chordata > Mammalia > Didelphimorphia > Didelphidae > Monodelphis > Monodelphis domestica. The sequence continues at coordinate 747,011,422 of NC_077227.1, read as the reverse complement.
TTCTTCAGGCAGAGGTTGGATCAAAAAATTAAGAGATGGAAAACCCTTTACAAACTTTAAAGTTCTATGTCAATATTCTTCTCTGAAGGTAGAACAGATTCCTTTTCAGTCATGTGTTGGTCTTCTAGGCCAGAGATTGCCTTTGACACACTCTCCAAATCAGAGAATATGTGCATCTAAGAGAGAAGCTCTTTCAGCTTATAGGGAGCAATTCTGATTTCATCTCCATATTTAAGTCAAAGACCTAATGATTCCTAAAATATGAATCTGAAGTTGCACAGACTTAACAAGTTTCCTCATTGCTTAACCTAGTAAGTTTCAAGTTCCAGGAATCTGATCATAATTCCTTGAAAGATTATGGTCCTGATAGAGGGGTGTATGGGTTTCCCTTGGACAACCCAAAAAACCCAGAAGTATCCCAAGTTAAAGGATATATAAGGGATTCTTTTTCTTTACAGTGCTGGCTGAAGAAAGGTGGCTGAGCTCCACATGATAAGAAAGGAATTTCTGAGATAGTCCCTTTTGGCCTTTTCCTTTAGCTTCTTGGTGAGCATATATATGTTCCTCCCAGTTCTACTCTAACAAACATTGGGTTGTATCTAAGACATCTAATCATCCTCTGACCTGCTCAGGTCACTCCTTCTGTACTTGGGGCACACAAAAAAATCACCCCACCCCTGGTTATTTAATAACATCACCTCATCAACACATCTCCGGTCACATAGAACCTGTTGTGAAAAGTGCATAATAATTCCAGGCTCATTTCCTCTAGGAGGCAGTATTCTACCTACACCTGCCTTCTGGCCATTCAAATCAAAAATTCAAATTTCAATCAACTTAATATATTTCTCTATGTTAAAGCTAATCATTGAGCCTGTCATTCTTGAAGAAAGCCCTCTTATCTTTCAAAGGATGCCTACCCTTTGATCCAGCCATACCATTGCTGGTATGGAGATAATAAGGAAAAAAGATTTGTACAAGAATATTTATAGTTGTGTTCTTTGTGGGAAATGAGGGGATGCCCTTCACTTGGGGAATGGTTGAACAAATTGTGGGATTTTTTTGGTGATGGAATACTATTGTGATCAAAGGAATAATGAACTGGATGGATTTCATGTTAACTGGAACAAACTCCAGGAATTGATGCAGAGTGAAAGGAGCTGAACCAGAAGAACCTTATATACAGAGAAGGTTACACTGTGGCAAATCAAATGAAGTGGACTTCTCTTCTAGCAGTAATGCAATGATCCAGGACAATTCTGAGGGATTTATAAGGAGGGATGCTATCCACATCCACAGAAAGACCTGTGGGAGTAGAAATAGAGATGAAAAACAACTGCTTGATCACATGAGTCAATGGGAATATGATTGGGGATGTTTACTCTAAAACATCACCCTAGTGAAAATACCAATAATATGGAAATAGGTCTTCATCAATGACAAATGTAAACTCTAGTGGAATTGAGTGTTGGCTATGGGAAGGGGGTAGGAGGAGGGAAGGGAAAGAACACGAGTCATGTAACCATGGAAAATTTTGTCTTATTTAATCAATTAAATATTTTTTTAAAAGAGAGAAGAAAGCCCCATTCCCAGCCCAGGTATTATCTCTAGTTCTCCCATAAGCAGTTCTAAATACTACTTTAGGCATCACAGGAATTTCAAGCTAACTTTCACTTCCTTAACTAGCCATGATGCAATGATTCAGGGTGACCTTAATCAAATATTATAAGTTCTTTGTGTAGTTTTATTTTGCGATTTCATTTTTGGTCCACTTAAGGAATAGCCTAAAAATGTAAGAACTCTCTTTATGGAGACACAAAGATATGAATTCTCATCTTGCCTCTGACTCACACTAACTATAATTATGAGCATGGATGCCACCTTACTTCTCAGCAAATACAACAATAAATTACAATTGAAATGTTGATCTGTATCTGGCCTGGAAATTTCCATTTTGGGAATTTCTTATGTGAACAAAATCAAGGCACAATAAAAATAAAAATTTAAACTCCCATTGTGAATGAATCATATGTTCTCTGGTATTTCACAGGCAGGGAAATAAAATATTGCCATCTCTGGAATATCTTTTCTCAGCACTCCATTCAATGGAATGATATAACTATATTTCTTTATTTGTTTTTTCAAGGGACAGAGGGTGTTCTATTTATGGAAGAATATGACAGCTCAACAAGTAAACTCTGTAAGTGTTCTGAGGTACAAATTCCAGGCATGTTTAGCAGATTTCGTCTTGATTTAACCATTGATTCTAAGAGGTTCCTAGTAGATTCCAGAGTGGCAAAGCCATGTGTAATGATGGGAATCCATCCCATTCTTTCTGAAGATAGATGGCCTAGAATTCTCAGTTAAACCCAGAAGCCTAGACTAGGTGTAATGAAGTTTTCCTTTTAATTGTATAATTTTCTATGAGATTTCTGCTATTAATAGTTTGGGAAGGGATAGAAGGTTTTGATCCACTGTTTGAAATAAAATGCCTCCCATCTCCCATCTAGACATTTAAAATGGGTTGAAGAGTATAAGCCACCGCTTCTGGGGTTTTGATAAAATAGTGTGCTTGTTTATAATACAGAATCAAGAGCATATCCTTGAACATAAAGAAGGTATATCCAAGTTTTTAAAAGGGATTCACTTGAAGAACAGAGAAGAAGAGTCCATATCCCCTAACTCCTCATCCTTAACCCAGAAGCTGACATCATGAACTTCAAAGGACTGGATTTTAGACTTCATGGGTTTCATAACAGTGTCCCCAAAATAACTAATGAAAGTGTTTATATTGAAAATGAAAGATAAACTAAATTAGATGAGGAAAGGCAATTTTAGGACCCTACCAGAAATCTCATAGAAAGTTATACAATTAAAAGGAAAACTTCATTAACACCTCATGATAGAGTAGAAAAAAAGACATTAATCCAGTAGCTGTGAGTTACCCTATTATATTAGCTTTCTGAATCTAAATCTGCTTTCTCTTGGGCTCTATATGTATTTATAGAAGTGTATATTCTAACTATTTTGTGGGAGGGAGAGGAATTTTTCAATATAAATTCTTATTATTTAACTTTAGTATATATTAGTTTCTAATAGCTGAGTATTTTTGGTTGGCTAGTAGAGAATAAGTGATATTTGATGATAAATGGGTACTAATGGGGGTTATGAGGAATGGCATCTGAAAACCACATCCACCACCTCAGATTCCCCTAAAACTCTGAGGTTTTAAATTATAATAAATATCTGAAGATTGAACTGTGTGTGGGATTGGGGTAATGTAAAGATTAAAATTTAAGGAATATGAAGAGAACTGAGGCAGGTAGAAATTCGTTTCTCTCTGCAAGGAGTATTATATTTTTTAGAGGTTTATTGAAGATTAAGGATTAAAGAAAATACAGGATAAGAAACACATGCCCAGGCCATAGAGAGGCCTAGACACAACCTCACCTACATTATGAAAAAAAGGCAGGCCTGCCCCAAAATATGAGAGAGAGAGAGAGAGAGAGAGAGAGAGAAGAGAGAGAAGAGAGAGAAGAGAGAGAGAGAGAGAGAGAGAGAGAGAGAGAGAGAGAGAAGAGAGAGAGAGAGAGAGAGAGAGAGAGAGAGAGAGAAGAGAGAGGAGAGAGAGAGAGAGAGAGAGAGAGAGAGAGAGAGAGAGAGAGAGAGAGAGAGAGAGAGAGAGAGAGAGAGAGAGAGAGAGAGAGAGAGAGAGAGAGAGAGAGCTCAAAAGCCTTTGAATCAGTTTAAATATCTTCTCGATCTCAGCCCAGGTGAGATTACAAGGCATTCTGGGGAAGTGGAGCAAAGGCTTATGGGGATTGTAGTCCTGTATTTGAGTCTATTTTTTACAGTAATAACTCCAACCCTGCAATGCACATGAATGAATGTGATTAAATAATATCTATGTCAGATGATTTCAGGTGATCAATATTTCAAAAAAGCATTGAGGGTTAGGGTTATATGTCTAATACTATGCCTAACACATATATTATATGTGAAACTCTGTTCTAGCCATTGGAGATATGAAAACAAAAACAAACAATTACCGCTCTTGAGGAGTTTGTATGCTATCATGTGAGGAGGATGTATACATAAAATATGTATTGAATAACTAAAGTAATATAAAGGTATTTTATATACACATACAGGGTTTTCCAAGAAAGATTACAAAGTCCTAGAAGGAAGTGAAAATTTCTCTTATATCTTCAAATTTTCAGTGACTATACATTTACACAGAAAATAACCATTTCTTTTTTATTTGAGGGTGCAGGGGTGCCTTATTGAATGCAGAAAGAAACCAAAGCAATTGACTTCTCAGTTCAAATATGATTCTAAGGATGACACAAATGGCCAAGTTTGAGTTTATTAAGAATGGCCAGGTTTGAATTACCTTTACGTTATTCTAGCCCCAATTATGTAACTCCAAAATGATATGCCATGTGAGTGATAGCCTCAAAATCAATTACTGTGTGAGAGAGGAAGAGAGGTGGGTAAGTGGTACATTATGTTTTCAACATCATTTTGAATGAAGAGGCAAAGATTTAATTTAAAGGAAGAAAGGGAAAAATAGCATTTAAGTAGCAGAAATTATTTTCCTTAATATTTTGGTAGAATGGCCCATTTTCTTGTTATCCAAAAAGATCCTCTGTTCACTGAGGTTCTTCGGGTACTAGTCTCATCGACTAGTGAACATATGTCGCCCATTTTGTATTGAAAAGATACTCAAATAGATCTTTGCCATTTGCCCAAGAAAATCTATCACTTAGATACACAGTCATTTCAATGAGCCTTAGGTTAAATAAAAATTGAACATCTTAAGGATAATCAACCCTAGATCGAGATGAAGTAAGAACTGTCCCTAGTGCTGAAGCAAGTACCAATTTCATGAAATAAATTGAGGTTATGTTAAATTTAAATTATATCTTGTAATAATCTTGCCCAGGTGGAGATTCAGGTGAGATTATAGGGAATTTGGGGAAACACCAAGGACTTCTAGGGATTGAAGTCTAGGGTTCAAATATCCATTTTTACAGTTAATAGTTAATCTTAATATCACAGTATCATATATCTAGAGCTAGAAGGATCTCAGGTTTTTTAATTCTTTCTAATTATATAGGTGAAGAAACTAAGGCAAAGATTTGTAAAATTATTTACCTTAGGTCATACAGGTAGTTAGGTTAAGAGGTAGAGTTTAAAAACAGGTCTTTTATCTCTAAAACTGGTATTGTTTTAATTTTTTCACATGAAATTATTAAGCATTAACATATATCCCTTTAGGGTTCAGGTCAAAATGAAAATTAGAATAAAATAGGTGATATTTATAGAATTATTTAAATTTTGGAAAGCACTATGTATAATATATTATTTGAGAATCACAATAAACCTAGGATACATAGGCATTATGACACATATTATTGTGAAAACCAACATACTTTGCTGGATTAAAAGTGAATATACCCAAATTCCAACCTTGAATTTGCAAGATATTCCCTGTGTGTTCTTGGATGTACTACTTAAATATCATTCCTCATTATGGACATTCTCGATCTTGCCTCAAAAACTTGTTCTTTCTAGAAGTTCATTGCTGTCCACCAATTCACACAATGTAAGTATCCTCTGAATCCTGTAGCCTTTATTTTTTACTTAATGGCTACTCGCAGAACTTCTTTATAAATAGAATATGCAGGCCACTCCTGTATCATTGCTTTCCAGGCTACACTAGGGCATTGTTTCTGCCACAGAACTGTCTCCCTTTTTTCCATCTCCACATTCATGTCCAATCTCCATTACTTTTTAAGCTTCCTTTTATGCATCATCTTTCCCCATTAGAATGTCACCTTCCTTGAGATAAGGAATGAAATTTTTTGGGAGGAATCTCTTATCCCAATACCCCATTGTGCAAGAGCCCTAGTAAGAACTTAATAAATACTTCTTTTTCTTTCCTTTTAAACATTATTTTATTTAGTCATTTTCAACATTAATCATTGGAAACAAAGATCATTTTCTTTTTTCCAGCCCCCCTCCCACAATCCCTCCCATATCCCACGTGTGATTCCTCTAGGTATCACATGTGTCCTTGATCTGAACCCATTTCCATATTGTTGGTATTTGCATCAGGGTGTTCATTTAAAGTCTCTCCTCAGTCATATCCCAATAACCCTTGTAATTTAGCAATTGCCTTTCCTCATGGTTTTTACTCCCACAATTTGTCCTCTGCTTGTGGGTAGTGTATTTTCTCCTAGATCCCTGCAGATTGTTCAGGGACATTACACCGTTACTAATGGAGAAGTCCATTACATTCAATTATACCATAGCGTATTAGTCTCTGTGAACAATGTTCTCCTGGTTCTGCTCCTTTCACTGCATCACTTCCTGGAGGTTGTTCCAGTCTCCATGGAATTTCTCCAGTTTATTATTCCTTTGAGCACAATAGTATTCCATCATCAACATATACCACAATTTGTTCAGCCATTCCCCAATTGAAGGGCATGCCCTCATTTTCCAATTTTTTTGCCCCAACAAAGAGCTCAGCTATGAATATTCTTGTACAGGTCTTTTTCTTGATTATCTCTTTGGGGTACAAACCCAGCAGTGCTATGGATGCATTAAAGGGCAGAGAGTCTTTTATAGCCTTTTTGGGCATAGTTCCAAATTGCCCTCTAGAATTGTTGGATCAATTCACAACTCCATCAGCAATGAATTAATGTCCCTACTTTGTCAAATCCCCTCCAGCATACATTACTTTCCTTTGCTCTCATGTTAGCCAGTCTGCTAGGTGTGAGGCAATATCTCAGAGTTGTTTTGATTTGCATCTCTCTGATTATCAAAAATTTAGAGCACTCTTTCATGTGTTTATCAATAGTTTTGATTTCTTTAACTGAAAACTGCCTATTCATGTCCCTTGTCCATTTATCAATTGGAGAATGGCTTGATTTTTTGTACAACTGATTTAGCTCTTTGTAAATTTGAGTATTTCAACCTTTATCAGAGGTTTTTGTTATGAAACTTGTTTCCCAATTTGTTGCTTCCCTTCTGATTTTAGTTACATTAGTTTTGTTTGTATAAAAGCTGTTTAATTTGATGTAGTCAAAATTATTTATTTTACATTTTGTGACTCTTTCTAAGTCTTTCTTGGTTTTAAAATCTTTCCCTTTCCAAAGGTCTGACATGTATACTATTCAGTGTTCACCTAATTCACTTATAGTTTCCTTCTTTATGTTCCGAGTTTATCTTGGTGTAGGGTGTGAGGTATTGATCCAAACCCAATCTCTCCCACACTGTCTTCCAATTTTCCCAGCAGTTTTTATCAAAGAGTGGATTTTTGTCTCAAAAGCTGGGGTCTTTGGGTTTTGCATAGACTGTCTTGCTGAGGTCACTTACCCCAAGTCTATTCCACTGATCCTCCTTTTTTTCTCTTACCCAGTACTAAATTGTTTTCATGACCACTGCTTTATAAGATAGTTTGAGAACTGGGACTGCAAGGCCACCTTCCTTTGTATTTTTTTTCATTATTTCCCTGGATATCCTTAATCCTTTGTTCTTCCAAATGAAATGTGTTATGGTTTTTTCTAATTCAGTAAAAAAAAATTGGGGGGGAGTTCAATGGGTATGGCACTAAACAGATAGATAAGTTTGGGTAGGATGGTCATTTTTATTATACTACTTCATCCTACCCATGAGCAGTTAATGTTTTTTCAATTGCTCAAGTCTAGTTTTAGTTGTGTGGAGAGTGTTTTGTAGATGTGTTCATATAGTTCCTGTTTCTGTCTTGGCAGATAGATTCTTAAGTATTTTATATTGTTTAAGGTGATTTTAAATGGAATTTCTCTTTCTAATTCTTGCTGCTGAGATGTGGTGGAGATATATAGAAATGCTGATGACTTATGTTTTTTGTTTTTTTTTTTTGTATCCTGCTACTTTTCTAAAAGTGTTGATTAATTCCACTATCTTTTTGGTTGATTCTCTAGGATTCTTTAGGTAGACCATCATATCATCTGCAAAGAGTGATAGCTTGGTCTCCTTTTTGCCAATTTTAATACCTTCAATTTCTTTTTCTTCTCTAATTGATACTGCTAGTGTTTCTAGTACAATGTTGAATAATAGAGGTGATAATGGGCATCCTTGTTTCACTCCTGATCTTATTGGGAAGGCTTCTAGTTCATCCCTATTGCAGATGATGTTTGCTGATGGTTTTAGATATATACTGTTTATTATTTTTAGGAAAGACCCTTCTATTCCTATGCTTTCTAGTGTTTTTAAAAGGAATGGGTGTTGTATTTTATCAAAGCCTTTTTCTGCATCTATTGAGATAATCATGTGGTTTTTGTTAGATTGCTTGTTGATATGGTCAATTATGTGGATGGTTTTCCTAATATTGAACCATCCTTGCATTCCTGGTATAAAATCTAATTTATCATAGTGAATGACCCTTCTGATCACTTGCTGAAGTCTTTTTGCTAGAATAATGTTTAAGATTTTTGCATCTATTTTCATTAGGGAGGTCTGTAGTTTTCTTTCTCTGTTTTTGACCTGCCTGACTTTGGAATCAGTACCATATTTGTGTCATAGAAGGAATTTGGTAGCACTCCCTCTTTGCTTATTTTGTCAAATAATTTGCATAGTATTGGGATTAGCTGTTCTTTGAATGTTTGATAGAATTCACTTGTGAATCCATCAGACCCTGGGGATTTTTTCTTAGGGAGTTCTTTGATGGCCTGTTGGATTTCTTTTTCTGATATGGGATTATTTAAGAATTCTATTTCTTCTTCTGTTAGTCTAGGTATTTTATATTTTTTAAAATATTCATCCATATCACCTAGATTGGCATATTTATTGCCATATAATTGGGCAAGGAAGTTTTGATGATTGCCTTTATTTCCTCTTCATTGGAGGTAAGGTCCCAATTTTCATCTATGATACTGTTAATTTGCTTTTCTTCTTTCCTTTTTTAATTAGATTTATCAGTACTTTATCTATTTTGTTTGTTTTTTCAAAGTACCAGCTTCTAGTCTTATTTATTAGTTCAATAGTTCTATCACTTTTGATTTTAATAATTTCTCTCTTAATTTTTAGGATCTCTAATTTGGTTTCCTTCTGGGGGGTTTTAATTTGTTTGCTTTCAAGTTTTTTTTTTGATTTGCATGTCTAATTCATTGATCTGTGCTCTCCTTAGTTTGTTAATATATGCACTCAGGGATATGAATTTTCCTCTGAGTACTGCTTTGGCTGCATCCCATTAGGTTTGAAAGGGTGTCTCACCACTGTCATTTTCTTCAATGAAACTATTAATTGTTTCTATGATTTGTTCTCTAACTGATTTTTGAGTATCATATTATTTAATTTCCAATTGATTTTTAATTTGGCTCTCCATATACCCTTACTGATCATTATTTTTATTGCCTTATGATCTGGAAAGGTTGCATTTATTATTTCTGTTTTTCTGCATTTGTTTGCCATGTTTTTATGACCTAGTACTTGTTCAATCTTTGTGAATGTGCCATATGATACTGAAAAGAAGATGTATTCCTTTTTATCCCTATTTATTATCTTTTACCTCTTTCTTATTTATTTTTATATTTGATTTATCTAAATTTGATAGTGGTTGGCTCAGGTCTCCCACTAATATAGTTTTACAATCTACTTCCTCCTTCAGTTATCCTAGTTTCTCCATTAGAAATTTGGGTGCTATACCATTTGGTGCATACATGTTGATTAGTGACATTTCCCCATTGTCTATATCCCTTTTATCAGGATGTATTTGCCTTCCCTATCACTTTTCATCTGGTCTATTTTTGCTTTAGCTTTGTCAGATATCATGATTGCAACTCCTGCCTTCTTTCTATCAGTTGAGGCCCAATAGGTCTTACTCCAACCTTTAATTCTGACCTTGTGAGTGTCTACCTGCCTCATGTGTATTTCTTGAAGACAACATATGGTAGGGTTTTGAATTCTAATCCACTCTGCTATTCATCTACGTTTTATGGGTGAGTTCATTCCATTCACATTTAAAGTTATGATTGTCACTTGTGACTTGCCTGGCATTTTGATCCCCTCCCCTAATTCTGACCTTTCTTCTTTTGCTATAACCTTTTAAACTGGTGGTTTACTTTAAATCAGTTCCCCTAGTTCCCTCAGTTGATATGCTTCACATTCTAGCCCCTCCATTTTTGTTCTCTTTTTTTAAGGATCTGTTAATTTTCCTCCCCCATCTCCTTCCCTCCCTTTTTGTACTCCCTCCCCCATACACACCTTAATAAATACTTCTTAACTTTTGGTGATTAAATATTTCTGAGATTCATTTTTTCTGATTAAAAAATAAATTATTTGGATGACATGATTTAAGTCCTTTATTTTTCTAAATTATATTATTCATATTTTTTCAGATAAGGAAACTGAGGTTCTAAGAGTTTAATCAATTTATCTATAAATGTATAGCTAACCTTAAACAGAATTAAACCAAGTCATCCTGACATATAGACTGAAACTTCTAATTATATGATTCTCCAAAGAATAACTCATTTAATTAGGCACATTTAGTAATTTGTAGAACAATGAGTTTTAAAGATTTTGTTAGATCCACCTTTAACAACTAATAACTGCCTTGGAAATAGGAATATTGTTATCATTCCCAGTGAATTCTCAGGTATTTATATATCCATTACTTAATTCCATTACCATCTTTGAATGCATATCATTTGGGCATGAATTTATTAAAATTTTGTGTTAATACACATTTACTAAGTCCTTCCATGGAGGAATGGTTGTGGTACATAATTATAATCAAATACTATTGGATTCTAAAAATGAGAAATAAGATGGAATCAGAGAACAACCTTGGCAGCCCTACATGAACTGATGTAAAGTGAAATAACCAGAACCAGGAGACCAGTGTGAAGTACAGTACAGTAACAGCAATACTGTATAATGATCTACTATGTGTGGCTTGGCTATTCTCAGAAATACAATGATCAAGACAGTTCCAAAGGGATTATGACAAGAAGTTATATCCACTTCCAGAGGTGGGAAGGGGGAAACTGATGGAGTCTGAATGCACATCAAAACATAGTATTTTAATTCTTTTCATCATGACTTTTTTTTGCTCATTTATTCCATGTCTTTGTTCCCAAAATGACAAAAATGGAACCATGTTTTTCAAGATCACAAATGTATAACAAATTAAATTGCTTGACATCCCAGGAAACGGTTAAAGGAGAGAGGGAGGAAGAGAATTTGGAACTCAAATTTCAGAAAAAAATGTTGAAAATTATCATTGCATGTAATCATATAAGAGGTAAATTTAGAGGTTTTTGACTAATATATTATCCTTATGGTTGCCAGGAATTAATTAAAATCCCAATAAAAACACTCCAGTCAGTTTGGGAATTTTATGGTTGTTTAATTAATATAGAGGGAAGGAATTAAGAAGAAGAGAAAGGGAAAAGGGTATAAGATTCCTCTTGCCTAGCCTGAGAAAAGGGGAGTTCAGAAACCTTCTAGCCACAAGGTCTCCTCTGAGATGACAGGCCTCCTAGGAGGATGGCATTTTTTGGAAACTTAAAGGAAAAAAGGAATCAGTCTAACCTCCAAGAGAGCTCAGGGAAGACGCCTGAGCCATGCTACTAAGCTTTTCCCAGTCTCCACATCAAGGATGCTTACAGCCAAACCTGGACAATAGCTGCAGCCACACCAAGATGCCCAGAACACTGCCACCAGTCACCTCTCCATTGAAAGAGAGTGGAGAGAGGAAGTGATGCAAAATATATAGACCATTTTTTACATAACTTCCTCCATCTCACATGTACCAATGGTAGCTTAAACTTGACTTAAGACAGCCCAGGGGGGTCTGTCAGTTGTTTCTGATTTGTCATTTGCTAGCATATGTCTGTCATAAGTCATCCTTCTCAATACTTAATCCTTAAGTAGACATTCCTGTTTGTTAGACTAAGCAGGGTGGAGTAAATCTAAAAATTCACAATCAGAAAAAATAAAATATTACCAACATGTATTTATTATATTTCATTTCATGCCCTCTATATTATAATTCTTCCTGTCATAATCTCTGACACTGTAGCTCTGTTCTTGGTCTGTGGAAACTCAGGTTCACAGAGGCTTTCATGTGCCACCATAGTTTTAGTCATGTATTATACACCAAAGTCATAATTTGTAGATTACCAACTCCCCACTGTTTTAGAGTGTTGCTGTATTTGAGGCATACTTTCTCTGCCTAATGGGTGGAAGGCAACCCTACACTGTTATTGCTTCTTGCCTTTTCTCTAGACTTATACTATTATCCTCCAAGGCTTGCTATTATGGAACCTTCTCTTAGTAACAACCTTCCTCCACTTATATACTTGTTTACTTTCTCTCTGGAAAGGAAGAATAATCTATATGTTGTAATGAGGAATTGCCTGAGTTACTAAGCCTGCATATGGCATCTGTGGGTTAATTTCCCTTCAATTCCCAGCAATTAGAACACAAGTTTCTTTTTTTTTTATTTAAATTTAATTTTTAATTTTTTTCCATTTGAATTAGTTTATTTAGTCAATTTAGAACATTATTCCGTGGTGACAATAATCACATTATTTCCCTCCCTCCCCTCTACTCACCTATCCTGTACCCAACATGCAATTTCATTGGGTATTACTCGTGTCCTTGATTAGAACTTATTTTCATGTTGTTGATGTTTGCACTAGGATGTTCATTTAGAGTCTACATCTACAACAATATCCCTTTGTTGCATGTATTCAAGCAGTTGTTTTTCTTCAGTGTTTTTACTTCTACAGTGTTTCCTCTGAATGTGGATAGAGGTTTTCTTGTAGATTCCTCCAAGTTTTTCAGGGTCACTGCATGGCTACTAATGGAGAAATCCTTTACATTTGATTGTACCACAGTGTACCAGTCTCTGTGTACAATGTTTTCCTGGTTCTGCTCCTCTTACTCTGCATCAATTCCTGGAGGTTGTAAGAGATAAAATTATGGTTAATACTGAATGTGATAATATTTTTTGGTTGCTTTAAGGATTTTATTTATAAAATCCTAAGGAACACTCAAGTCAGCTGGAAATTTTATGATGATTTAATTGATAATGGAGGAGATTAAGGAGAATGGAGAAGGAAAGGAGTAGGTTTTCTCCCCCCTCCTCCCTCCCCCGACCTGGCTGGTACCGAGCAGGGATATCAGGAGATGAGGTTTTGGACTATGAAAGAGGAAGGAGTCAGGCTTGAATTCCATAAAGGGAAAGGGCTAAGCCAAGATGCCTGAACCTGAAATCAGCTCCAGGGCAAAACTCACCACTAAACCCAGACAATAGCTGCCACCATGCCAAGATGTTGGAATGCTTAGCACGCTGCCAGCCAGAGTCATCTCTCTGGGGGGAAAAGGAGATAGGAAGTGATATGACTTATATAATGACATTTTTACTTAAATTCCCTGTGTCTCATCTATACCATTAGCTAGTCCCACCCATGAGCAATCAATGTTTTTCCAATTATTTAGATCTAATGTTAATTGTGTGGAAAGTGTTTTGGAGTTGTGTTCATATAGTTCCTGTGTTTGTCTTGGCAGAGAGATTCCTAAATATTTTATATTGTCTAGGGTGGTTTTAAATGGAATTTCTCTTTCTAATTCTTGCTGCTGAAATGGGTTAGAGATATACAGAAATGCTGATAAATTATGTGGGTTTATTTTGTATCCTTCAAATTTGCTAAAGTTGTTTATTATTTCCACTAGCTTTTTGGTTGATTCTCTAGGATTCTTTAAGAAGACCATCATGTCATCCGCAAAGAGTTATAACTTGGTCTCCTCATTGCCAATTTTAATACCTTTAACTTCTTTTTCTTCTCTAATTGTTACTGCTATTGTTTCTAGTACAATGTTAAATAATAGAGGTGATAATGGGCATCCTTGTTTCACTCCTGATCTTATTGGGAAGGCTTCTAGTTTATCCCCATTGCAGATGATGTTTGCTGATGGTTTTAGATATATACTGTTTATTATTTTTAGGAAAGGCCCTTCTATTCCTATTCTTTCTGTATTTTATCAAAGGCTTTTTCTGCATCTATTGAGGTAATTTTTTGTGATTTTTGTCACTTTGCTTATTAATATGGTCAATTTTGTGGATGGTTTTCCTAATATTGAAACATCCTTGCATTCGTGGTATGAATCCTACATGTTCATAGTGAATAACCCTTGTGATGACTTGATGGAGTCTTTTTGCTATAGCCTATTCAAGATTTTTGCATCTATATTCATTAGGGAGATTGGTCTATAGTTTTCTTTCTCTGTTTTTGACCTGCCTGATCTGGGGATCAGTACATTATTTGTGTCATAAAATGAATTTGGTAGAACTCCTTTGCATATTCTGTCAAATAGTTTGTAGAATTTGGGGATTAGTTTTTCTTTGAATGTTTGATAGAATTCATTTGTGAATCCATCTGGACCTGGGGATTTTTTCTTAGGGAGTTCTTTGATGACTTGTTCAATTTCTTTTTCTGATATGGGCTTATTTAGGTAATCTATTTCTACCTCTGTTAGTCTAGGCAATTTATATTTTTGTAAGTATTCACCCATATCACCTAAATTGCCATATTTGTTGCCATATAATTGGAAATAATAGTTTTCAATGATTGCCTTAATTTCCTCTTGATCAGATGTGAGGTCTTCATTTTCATCCTGGATACAGTCAATTTGGTTTTCTTCTTTCATTTTCTAATTAGACTGACCAGTACATTGTCTATTTTATTTGTTTTTTTTTCCCAAAGGAGCAGCTTATAGTCTTATTTATTAAATAAATAGTTCTTTGACTTTTAGTTTTATTAATTTCTCCTTTGATTTTTAGGACCTCTAATTTAGTCTTCATCTGAGGATTTTTAATTTGTTCTCTTTCTAATTTTCTAATTTGCATGCCCAATTCATTGCCCTTTACCCTCCCTAATTTGTTAATATATGGACTCAAGGATATAAATTTCCCCATGAGTACTGCTTTGGCTGCATCCCATAGGTTTTGAAAGAATGTCTTATCATTGTCATTTTCTTCAATGACGTTCCTAATTGTTTCTATGATTTCATCTTTAACTGGTTTTGGAGAACCATATTGTTTAATTTCCAATTAAATTTTGATTTACCTCTCCATTTACCCTTACTAATTATTATTTTCATTGCATTGTGATCTGAGAATATTGCATTTATTATTCCTGCTCTTTTGAACTTGTTTGCAATGATTTTATGCCCTAATACATGGTCAATTTTCATGAATGTACCATGTGCTGCTGAAAAGAAGGTGTATTCCTTTTTGTCCCTCCTTATTTTTCTCCTTATATCTACTAATTCTAATTTTTCTAAGATTTCATTCACTTCTCTTACCTCTTTCTTATTTATTTTTGGTTTGATTTATCTGGTTCAGATAGAGGAAGGTTCAGGTCTCCCACTAGTATAATTTTTTCTATCTATTTCATCCTTGAGCCCCACTAGTTTCTCCTTTAGAAATTTGGATGCTATGCCATTTGGTGTATACATGTTGAGTACTGATATTTCCTCATTGTCTATGCTGCCTTTTTTTCAGGATGTAATTACTTTTCCTATCTCTTTTAACTAGATTTATTTTTACTTTGGCTTTGTCGGATATCATGATTGAGACTCCTGCCTTCTTTTTGTCAGTTGATGCCCAATAGATTTGGCTCCATCCTCTAACTTTCATCCTATGCGTATCTACCTTCCTTATGTGTGTTTCTTGTAGAGAGTTTATATGGTAGGGTTTTGGATTCCAATCTACTCTGTAATTCACTTGCATTTTATGGGTGAGTTAATTCTATTCACATTCAAAGTTATGATTACTAGCTGTGTATTTCCCAGCATTTTGATTTCTACTCCTGGTTCTGCCTTTTCTTCTTTCACTATTTTTTTCCCACACCAATATTTGTTTTAATCAGTCCCCCTAGTTCCCATCCTTATTTTGCTTCCCTTTCTACCACCTCCCTTCTCATCCCCCCCTCTTATTTTCCCTGCAGTATTTCTAAAATCACCCCCACCCTCTCCCTTCCTTGTACTGCTTCCATCCCCACCAATCTGTTTGTTACCCTTCAACTCCCCTATAGGGTACCAATCTATTCTCTGCCCCAATAAATTGGATAGGTCTTCCCTCTTTGGGTCAATTTCAATGAAAGTAAGAGTTCAGTAATTCCTATCTCCAACCTCTTTACCCTTCCAGTGTATTGATGTTCTCCCCTCTCCTGCCATAAGCTACTTTGTGACATAAATATACCCCCTTTTGTTTCTTTTCCCATTTCTTTTAGTATTAACCTCTTTTTTTAGCTCTAGTTGTATATATACATGCATATATATGTATATTTATACACACATGTATATGCATTTATGCATTGGTCTATCTACATACCTATTTATGTCTTGTCATTTCATCGTATACAGTTTGTCACTGTTCCCTCTAAGTGTAATTCTTCTAGCTGCCCAGGTGATAATAACAATTTTGAAGAGTTACCAATGACCTTTTTCATTATAGGGTTAAGTATCATTTTAACTTACTGAGTCTCATAAAATTTTGTTTTGTGTTTTTTTTTCCTTTTTTTTAATTACCTTTTGATGATTCTCTTGATTTCTGTGCTTGGGCATAGAATTTTTCTGTTCAGGTCTGGTCTTTTCTTTACAAATTCTTGGAATTCTTCTATTTTTTTGAATGACCATTTTTTCCCTTGTAAGAATATAGTTGGTTTTGCTAGGTAGTTGATTCTTGCTTTTCAAACTAGTTCCCTTGCTTTCTGAATATCATATTCCATGTCCTTTGGTCCTTCAGTGGGGATGCGGCCAGATTCTCCATTATCCTCACTGTGGTTCCAGGTATCTGAATGACTTCTTCTTGGCAGCTTGTAATATCTTTTCTTTGGTCAGATAGTTCTTGAATTTGGCTATAACATTTCTGGGTGTTGTCAGTTGGGGATTAAGTACAAGAGGTGATCTGTGGATTCTTTCAATCTCCACTTTTCCTTTTTGTTCTAGAATATCAGGGCAGTTTTCTTGGATAATTTCCTGTAGTATTATGTCCAGGCTTTTTTCTTTTGTCATGGTCTTCTGGCAGACCAATGATTTTTAAATTGTCTCTCTTCTAGAGAAAGCTAAAGTTCAGATCTCCGGAAAACCCTTCCCGACCGATCTCAAACTATAAGCGCCTAAGGCGCCGAAATTCAAAACGATCAACAGCACAGACCCTGGGAACCCTCCTCCTGGACCTGGACCCGGATCAAAAGGTACGGCTCCCCTCAAAAGCCAGAACCCGAGATCACTCGGACCTAAGGGGTAGGAGCGCAGAGTCCAAGGCTCCGGGAAGCCGCAGCCCGGCCTGGCTCAGAGAGCAGGGTCCTCGGAACAACAACCCTCAGGGCCTTCTATCCGAGTCCCAGTGAAAGTCACTGCCTGGAGCAAGACAGCCTCATGGGCTGGATCCTGCTATCCAAGTCTCAGTGAAAGTCCCTGACCTCGGAGCTTGGGGAAGCTGCAGCCCATCCCCCCGCAGGCCGACGAAACAGCCTCACGGCCAGCGATTCTGAAGGCAACTTCTGGAAAGCAACGTGGTCCAACCCTTCCATTCCAGTTCCAGTGAGGCATATTCAGTTTAACCCAGGGAAAGCTCATAGAACCGACAATCTGCCCAGGACTAAAGCCTCTGAACACCAGAAAGAGATAAGAAAAGCTAATCCTCCACATTCAGAGATGGCAAACTCCACAGAAGCACAGAAGCCCCAAAATACCAAGAAAAATAAGAAGAAAGGGGCGACTTTGGACACATTCTATGGAGCCAAAATACAAAATACAGAGCAGATAGAAGATAATATACAAGAAAATGCTCCAAAACCTTCCAAAGGAAATGGAAACTCTCCACAAACCTATGAAGAATTTGAATCAGAAATGACCAAAAAGATGGAAGCCCTCTGGGAGGAAAAGTTGGAAATAATGCAAAAGAAATTCACGCATCTAAATTGTCTCTCCTCGAATGACTTTCCTAAATCCTCTATTTTGTGAATGAGATGCTTCATATTTTCCTCAGTTTTTTCATTCTTTTGGTTTTGTTGTATAATGTCCTACTGCCTTGTAAGGTCACTTAATTCTAGTTGTATTCTGGTCCTTAAAGACTGGATTTCATCCCTGGATTTTTGGTCATCCTTCTCCTTCTGGTCTGATTTTCTTTGGAGGTCATCTTTCATTCTCTTTACCTTATCTCTCATCTCCTTTGCCTCATCTTTCATCTTCTTTGCTTCATCTTTCATCTGCTTGGCCTCATTTTCAAGCTGGTTAATTTTGGCTTTCTAGACACTATTTTTTGTTTCCAGATGACTTATCATAGTTTTTAAATTCTTTCCCCAATTACCTTCAGCCTCTCTTAATTGTATTTTGAATCACATTTTGAGTTCTTCCAAAGCCTGTATCCAATTTGCTGGGATTTCTGCTTTATGGTTTGGTGATCCCTCCTCCTTTGTTCTGTTTGCTCTTTGTTGCCTGTAAAGAAGCTGTTGGTTGCAATTTCTTTTTTCATTTTCTGTTGTTTGCTTATATTTACCCCTTCTTTGCTCCCCATATTTGTCTGTGCTCTTGTTCCTCTCATTTTTTTTGTTTTGGGGCTTTCTGTCAGTCTCCCCTCTTAGAGCTTTGTCAGATCTCTCAGTGCAGTCTATGGGGGAGGGGTGTTGGAACTTGGGCTTCCCTGACCTCTGTAGACTTTTGATAGGATTACATTTAGCTGGGTTGGGCTGGATGTGCTCTGAGGCCAAAACATCCTGGAAGGCTAGATCAATATGGAGGGCCTCCACAGCTCTGACCAAGCTTCCCACTCTGTGCTCCCTCTCTAGCTCCTTTCCCACCGCCTGTGTTCAATGCTCTGAGCCTGGAACAGCCCTGTCCACAAGGTACACCCTCTAGACCAGTACCTTTGCCTGCCCAGAGTTTCCCGCTGCCACTGGAGGCTTAGCACTCTAGGTGGGGGAGGGAGCAGTCGTGGCATCTTTCTTCTGCCTTCCCCTTGAACCCAAGTGTTCTCAGATTCTGGCTTTTGGGGTGCTGTACCTTTTGAATTGAGTCCTGCTGGACGGTTCTTTTGCTCTGTCTTATGTTAGGTTTGATTTTCAGTCCTCTTAGGGCATTCAGTTTGTGATCAGTAAGGAAGGGTTTTCAGAGGTCTGGAATTTTGCTGCTTATATGCCACCATCTTGACTCTGCCTCAAGCTCTTAGAACAAAAGTTTCTTGAAGGCATGGAATCTTGATTTTTTTGTATCCCTAACACCATGAATAAAGACACATATAATATGTCTTTGAATTTTTATTTGCATATGTGAATAAATATACCTAGAGAGTCCATATTTGCTTTGATTGTGGTTATCTCAAAATCTACTACTGGTCAAGACAGGAAATTTAACAAATATTCTTCATAGCATGACTGATAGAATCCTAGAGACTTTTGACATTACAGAGGGAAGCTCTCTCAAGAGCAAATGAATAGCATGTTTCCCTAAGCCAAGTCACTTATTAAGTTAACAAGTCAATCAGGCACAAGAAACAAATCCATAATAAAACAAGCTTCATTGGTTCCTAGCCTTCTCCAAGGAACAACTTGCTAAGTCATGCAGGTTGTAAGGATACCGTGAGTGTGCATGCACATCAGAGGCAAAGGCAAAATGCTGGATAATGGGCAATTTGGTTAAATAATGGAAGGGCGTTCCCCAAATATTGCTTTTTTATTCCTCAAAGTTGCATTTACTCTGGGATTTATGAACTATTTTTTTCAATACTTCAATGATGCTTGAAAATGCTCATTAAATAGCTTCATTACCAAATCCTGATTGGTTTGATGATCTTTTTATGAATATTTTTTATTCTTCAGACTATCTGAAGCCTTGATATATTTTATTATCAGCAACTTAATTTCCTGAAAATCCACCTTCTTGATGTATATCCTTTATGTACTTATATGTTTATTTGGTCTGAAGTTTTAGAATCCCAGACATAAACACAACTTTAGGAGTCAACTAGTC
The DNA here is from genome assembly GCF_027887165.1 of Monodelphis domestica. NCBI lineage: Eukaryota > Metazoa > Chordata > Mammalia > Didelphimorphia > Didelphidae > Monodelphis > Monodelphis domestica. The sequence continues at coordinate 746,991,388 of NC_077227.1, read as the reverse complement.
TAATCTATGCAGAAACAAGAATCCCTTTGGAAATATTTCTGACAAGTGATCATCTAATATTTATTTGAATGTAATCCTTTAGAAGGAACTGGTTCCCTCTCAAAGAAGGCCAATCAGAGCACATTGATAATTGTTGTGAATTCAATTTCTTAACATCAAATCTAAATTTGCTTCTTTTTAACATCCATTTATAGATCCTAGCTCATTCTTCAAAGATCAAATAGAACAAATGTAATCCATCTTCTAACTGGCATTGCTTCAACTCTTTCATGATAGTCAATTGAGGATGCTACTTCTGATTCCCCCATCAGTTTTTCTCCAAGCTAAAGGTCTTCAGTTCTTCCAACCAAATTCAGCAAATACTGAGGACTTCAATCCCACTGTTTCCCATTTTTCTTCAACTAGACTCCTTCCATTTTGTCATTATACTTCCAAATCTATAGAGGGCTGAACTAAACACAGTATCTGAAAAGTGGACTAACCAAGACAAGCACCAAGGATCACAATTGAATATAGCTATATGTCTACATGTCTCCATGAATGAAAAAATAAGTTGAATGAATGTGAACAAGGATTATTGTCTTCATAGCCGTACCCAGTGTGTGATGTATGAGGCACATCATGGATGATTTCTAAATATTTGACTTATGGACTGATTAATTAACTATCACATCATATTTTTAGATGCTATGCTCCCCTCCCTGACCCTGCCACGAAACACAAGTTTCTTTTAGGTTTTCAGTGTTCGTGTCACACTTCAATCTCAAAAAAATGTATGAAAGCTACTGAGGCAATTTCTTACAGGTCTTTTCAAGTGAATTGATTTTTAGTCACAGCTACTTTATAATGTACATGCCTAGTTTTAAACAAAAGCAAATATTTGCATCCATCTCTATGTGTGTTATTAGATTTGACCCCTTTATGTAGAAAATTAAGATTTCTTTCTATAAACATTGTATGATTTGTATGATTCCAAATTTGTATGATCTATACAACTGACAAGCTTTGCAACTCTACTTTTAGTCAAATCATTGGTAAAATTCTTAAATGGGAAAGGGAAGATGGGAAGATGACTGATTTGGGGATTATTACACTCAAAATAGAAATCCAACTTGACAATTACTAGCCTTCAAAGCCAACATTTTTAAATCTAGTGATTCAGTCAGTTGGATAGGCACCTAATTGTACCATTTTCTAGTCAATTAACCCCTCCCTATACACAAACACACACATGTACCCAAACCCCATATAATTTGTCCTTAGGAATAGGATGAGAGGCTTAAAAAACTCTTTCCTAAATTTAGATAATTTAGATATACATCATTACCTTCTATCAGTTTAGTAACCATGGCTAACATAGGACATGAAGGTATTCTCTTAACACAAATTTATTTACTGAGTGTTTAATATAAATGAGGCATTGGAATAAATGCTGGTAATTAATTAGAAGTCATTCCTGCCTATTTCAGGGTCTTTACAGATGTTTTAAAATTTTTTTTGGTTGTTTATCTCTGTGTCTGGATCTGTCTGGCTTTGTCCTGATCTCCCTCTGGGTCTCTTTGTCTCTCACCTCCACTCTAAAAAAGGTAGAATTATTGGGGATTGTTGGGACAACTTATGGGAGTTCAATTCAATAGAAGAAGAAGGAAATATCTTCCTTTAGGTATCTCAAGAAAACTATGGGAGGGGAGGTAAAATAAATCAGGATTGGCACTGAAAGAGTAGTGCTAGGGAAAATATGTCACACTATCATCCCCTTTTAGCTATCATTTCTACTCTATTTGATAACATGGCTTTAAAAAGTGCCTGTTGATCAGTGGGTTACCTGTGAATACACATCACTTTTTTTTTTACTTCCCTTGAAATTACCTATTTTTTTCATATTCCAATTTTCATTCTTGAATTTTCAGTCTCTCATGGCTTACATCCCTCAGAAATTTTAGTACATAAGATTATACCTCTCTGTTCCTTGAATCATTCAAAAGTGGTTCTCATTGCATATCCATTGCATCTTATACTTCTCCCGCAGATACATTTTCTGTCTTTCATGAAGGCAAAGTTCTTATAAAAATACTTACAAGATCTTTCTCCTAATACAGCTCAGGATTATTCTTTTTTCCCCTCTTCTTATCACTTTGATATCAAACAAACATCCAATCTTCCAATAGACTAGTTTCCTCCAAATTTTCCACTATTCCTAAATTTCCCCCCCACTACAATTAGGTTTTGACCTTTACAAATATCCAAGCCTCCAAATCATCTAAATAATATCCTTTCTTCTCACTGAATTGAAGTCCCATTGTCTTCTCACATTCCATTTCCCACAACTTTCAACCATAGAAAATGAGAGTACAAACTTTACCACATAATCTGAACTGTCCCCCACAAAACAAATTAACTTGACTTGTCCTGTGCGAAAGGAAAGTACTTTTAAAAATACTTTTATACTTATTTACCTAATGCAGAAGGCTGCACAGTATTACAGGATTTAATATAATCAATACAATGTCATCTAAAAAAAAGAACATCTGGAAGATCCCACAATTTTAAAATAATTCATCAATTTTGTCTCTGTGTTCTATTTGACAATAGCAAAAACTTTTGGCTTGTTCACATTTCCCTATTTTATGCCTCAATAGATATCAAGAATCAGAAGGTGGCAGAAAAAAAAATTATTTTTCTTACATTAGTCTTTGTGTGTTGCATAATATATGCATTGGGGATGCATTGTTTGTGGGAGAATCCTATCCCTCACTCTCCCAGAGAATGTATGATTTGAAGGCATGGATTATCACAGGTTTTAAATAATTTAAGCTAATGGTTGCCCAAGGTGCCCTGAAGAGGTCTATGATTTATGGTGGTTATTTTGTTCTTCAGTCATTTTCCAAGACCTGTCCTGCACTTTGTGACCAAATCTGGGTTTGTTTGGTTTTTTTTTTAGCAAAAAAACTGGAGTTAAAATGGAAGAAGATATCAGAGTGGATTAAAAGCCAGAATCCCACAATATATTGTTTACAAAAGTCACATATAAAGCAGGGAGATATACAGAGATGAAAGGTAAAGGATTACAACAGAATCTATTATATTTCAATTAAAGTTTGAAAAAGTAAAAAAAAAATCAAACTATAGCACTTTGCCATTTTATTCTCCAGCTAAGTTTGCATATGAAGGAACTGAGGCAAACAGGGTTAAGTGACTTACCCAAGGTCACACAGCTTATAAGCATTTAAGAACAGATCTTAATTCATAAATTAATTTTAGTCTTTCTAATTTCAGGTCTGACATTCTATCCAATAAACTACTTAGATATCCATGGAAGGTGAATACAAGTAAAAAAAAATGACCAGTGATGGAATGGAAAAAAAGAAGTGTGATAAATATTATGATGACTGTCATGTAGACCTGGAAAATGAAGTAGTACCACAGTGTTATGAGATGGAAAGGAAAGCTCCTAATATATAGGTTAAAAGAATCAAGAGATATTTAGTGGAGGAAACAGATAAGAATCCCAGAAACTGTGACAGCATAGTTAGATTTAAATCTGCATCATTTATAAAAAACCCACATTGATGAAATCATTGGTATTTCTTTGTGGAGCAGCAAGAAGAGAGATGAGGAGAAAAGAAAAGTTACATGAAATCAGAAGACCAAGGTTGTTACTGAGAAAGGAAAGGGGGTCATGTAAGGTTTTGTTGAAAGAAAAGCCAATTTTGGACAGAAGAGGAGCTGGAAAAGATGGGTAAATATCCCGCAGTCAAAGGGAAAGAGAACATTGTGAATAAAGACAGAGAGAAAAAAGCACCACAAGGCATATCTGGGAGCCAGGAAGTAACTCATTAGCTTAAAAAAAAAATTTCATGAAATGGAAAAAGAAAAACAAAAAAAACAACAAAGACAAGCAAAGTATCAACTAATCTTAAGAGTCTTTGACTATGAGACAAGACTTGATTTTTTTCCCAGCTGATCATTGGTAGCCTCTGAAACAGGGATGTGCTAGAGTCATGTCATGGCTGCCAGTGGGAACTAGTTATAAAATTCTTATTTTCAGCATTTACACCTAAGGAAATTGTTACAAATGCTACAAATTATGGATTGATGTATTATTTTACTGAACATGTAGACCTGAGAAAAATGATGGAGAAAATATTTTTAATGAAGATTTAACCTAAAAGTTTATCTGTATACACATTTTTTTTCCTTTCTAGAGCTAGAGGTTAAAATGTTTACCAGGATATCATTTTGTTGAAGGATTTTGAACAAAGTGATAGCAAAAGATATATTCATGAGATAATTATTCTGGTAGCAAAACACAGATTGAAAGAAGGAATGAATGAATGACAATGCATGAGTATTTGCCATATGCCAAGGGATGTCCTAAGTGCTGGAAAGATAAATTAAACAGTGGAGACAATCCTGGCCTTCAAGAGACTATATGATAAAAGTGGGTGACAACATGAATCAGGGAGTGGATAGCAGGGAGAGTCATTTTGGTTAAGAAATTCACAGGGAGAGTTATTGAATGAATTGACAGGGTTATTGTTGTTGTTCAGTTGTTTCAGTCATATCTGACTTTTCATACTCATACTTGGGGTTTTTGAATAAAGATAATGATGTGGTTTGTCATTTCCTTCTCTAGCTCATTTAACTGATGACATAACTGAGGCAAACCGGGTTAAGTATTTTCAAAGAGTCATACACTAGGATTTTAGTCCAGATTTGAACTCAGATCATCTTGATTATAAACCCAACTCTCTTATCAATTGTGCTACCTACCTGTTCCATGTTTATTGTACCTGCCAGGAAAAATCACGTTATTAATTCATGGCTCTATGAATTGATATTGTGGGTAGATATAGGGGGTGGAGTGGGGAGCAGAGATTGAAAGAATTATGAAATTTTAGAAAGTTATTGTGATAATCTACATAGATGAAACAGAGGAGTGACATAGAGTTGTAGTGCCTGATATGTAGTAGGTACCTAAGAGGTATTTATTGACTCTATTGACTAGGTAGAATAGAGATGAGGGAACAGATAAAAAAACATTGGAAAAGTAGAATGAAAAGACTTGACAATTGATTGGATGTGAATGATGAAGGAAACACAGAAAAAAAACATAATAAAACTGTTTCAAATATGAAAATTCTTTGAATGGTGTTATCAGAGGAAAAAATAGGGGAAATAGCTTTTGAGGAAAATGTAATAAATTGGATAGAATTCACATATATATATATGTATATATATATATATGTAACTGGATAGATTTCATACATATGCATTCTATCCAGTTATAAATAATAAGATATATAAAAATATCTGGATCTTTGTAACTGTATGTCTCTTTATCTCTTTCTCACAGTCTCTTTCTTTTTGTCTCTCTCTGTCTCTTTTCTGTGTGTCTCTGTATTTGTCTCTGCCTCTCTCCTAAACAGATTGCTAATCTCTGAACAAAGAACATCTTGGTTCCCTTCCTGCCTCAGATGCTGGCCAGGTCACGTGACCTCTCATTTCTCTGGACACTTCTCGGACACTACAAATCACCCAGAGGTTACGTGTACACTTTGGTAGATGGACCTTCTTCACCTGAAAAGAGTCTATTATCAATGGAATCTTAAGCGCAGTCCCTATGTCTATCCCAGATGAGCATCAGCTATTCATCAACCACATCACAGTTCCACTAAAGTATTTTCTTGTCCATATATTTGAATATGACTATTTGTCATTGGATGCTCTAATGTAATTTATATTCAAACAACACAAGAAGTAGCTGGCCCAAGATTAAAGTGCAATTTATTACGAAAATCAACACAGGCAAATTTCATTGATGCTTCTCTATTGTGGCACCAAGTGGATATAAACACTAACTGCTTGGAATTAAAACTTTCAGATGGAGTCCCAATCAGCTGGGCAATAGATTTATTGCAAATAAAAGCATACATTTCTGTGTAAAGAAAATGAGTTGCCTATTCACAACTATGGGAGTTGTTTCATGATGGGGACATAATGGTGTGAAATATGTCTCCAGATAATATCGGGATGGTGTTATTTACATCTTAATTCTTAGTTAATCATTAAAACCCGGAGGATGAGGGAATTGCAATGATGAGCATCTCGGGCAGTTTATGCTGAGTTATTTATGTTTCTGTGGAATGGAAGCCAGTCTTTTGGAGGCTGCCGAAGAAGCCTCGGTTCTGGCTGTCAGAATGGGCTTAGTCCTCTTTGGCTTGCAGGGGAGTGATTCAGGGTCACTGGGAGACCTCCCACATCAAATTATACACCTGGCTTCCCTGAGTAGATGCACTTCAATTTCAGTGTGATGCTGAAGCCGTGAGAAAAAGCAGAAATATGATTGTCAGGCCAACATTTTCATCAGCTGGGACGTTTGCAGAATAATTCTAGCTGGTTTCAGGCAAAAGAGTTAAACATAAAGCCTTTATCTATGAGTATATTTAAGGGTAATTGTTTTAAGCACAGCAACATTTTTAGCAACAGTGGGTGGACTTAAACCAAAGCATTGACTCAGAGAGGACTCTATTCCCATGAAGGGAGAATTTAGTTCCTTCCTATATAATTCATTGACAAGTGATACTCTTTCATTGTGATGTCATTGTGATGCTTGAGTCATGAGAGAAAATGTAAAGGACAGTGGGGGAAAGAAGCTAAATATAAAGGACCATTGTGTTACCCAGAGCCAAGGAAACAAGATTCTGATAGATGAATCCACTTCAGATCTGACCAGACACTCCTCTAATCCAGAGCCAATCACTGGCTCACTGTTGCCTCAAGGATTAAATACAATTTCCTCTGTCTGATTTCTTAACCTCATCACCCACTCTTCGGCTCCAGACTGTATTTCCAGGTTTATAATTGATCACTTCACCCCCACCAGAAGCAAACTAACTTTTAAGTCAAAATGAACTCTTTGCCTGATACTTAAGAAATATGCAAGAAAACTTCCTCACTTTACACTGTGGAATTCCCTTCTTCCGTTCAAGTTTTGCTGGAGTGCCATTGTCCCATGAGCCATTATCTATAAGGGGGCAGGTGGGAGGCACCAGAGGAAGAGTATCAGGCCTGGACTCAGGAAAACTCATATTCCAGCCTCAAATACTTCCTGGCTGTGTGACCCTGGGCAGGTCACTTGACTCTGTTTGCCTTTGTTTCCTCATCTTAAAAATGAGCTAGAGAAGAAAATGGTAACCCACTCTAACAGTTCTGCCAAGAAAACTCCAGTTAGGGTCACAAAGAGTCAAACTCAACGGTACAACAATGACCTATTAGTGATGTACCCACTCAGCCTCATGAATTAATTAATTAACTTAATTAATTAATTTACTTAATTTATATTTGCATTTTATAATGGGAAGAGGGGAATATGGACATGAATTTAAGAAGCAATTCCCTCTAGCAAATAGTGAGCTGGTCTTCAGATTCAGAAGGCTTTGCATTCAGTCAATTTATCAGAATACATCACTGGCAACCTGTCATCTAAGTCAGTCACCTACCTTTACAGTGTGCCCTAAGAAGTTTTAGAAGGTTGAAAGTTACAGGATTAAAAAAAAAGAACAAAAAATTCAGTATGCTTTAGGTGCCTGAGGTTACAAACTGGCATTTCCCTATATCAGTAAAATCAAAAGTCCATATTTGTAATTAAATTAATTAATTAATAACTGATTAATTAATCCATTAATAAATTAATTAAACTATTTTAATTATCTTTGTATTAGTTGTTTTCTATGAGTACAACATCAATGGCTTGCTTAGGTCCTTTTTCCCCCACAACTATCCTATTTTGGACCAGTCCCAGGATTTTACAGATAGAGGGATCTTTCTGTTGAAGAAATGTTCTTTGACCAATGCAGGTCAGTTCTTGACCTATAGCATGTCATTTTATAGAATTGCCTGGTGAAGGAAGATATTAGACTTTGCCAAGGTCACACTGTCATTATTGTCAGAAGCAGTACTTGAACTTCTTGTCTCTGAGGCTAGTTATTTGTACAATCAGACACAAGATCTGTTATCTGGGATGTCACAAGTCCTTAATAAATGGTTACTGAATGAATACCTATCATTGGGTATGATTTGTCTTCTATATAACAATAACCATCAACAATAAGAAATTCCTTTCCGCCTCCCCCCTAACCCATTTGAAAGAAAGCATATCATTTGATCACTAAAAATCTTTGTAACAAGTTATGGTAAAAGAACATTTTTCTTTCAAGTGAGGAGAGATCTTAGGGGCCATATTGTTCTAGGTGCCCAGGACGGTGTTCTATAGTTCTCCAGGAAGATGTCCCTATTTCTAACCATTCTTGATTCATTCACAGTGAAATAATTCACCCTATTTTTGGACCTTGTAATTCCAATTCAACAAGTCATAAATTATCAACTAAGAACCTAAATGGATCTTGAAAAAAGAGAATTTAAGAGTGATTGAGAATGTTAGAGATCTTCTACTCATTTGTCCGAATATTTCAATTTAGATAGAAGGAAATTTGGAACCAGAGAAGAACATCTTCTGGGAAGGAAGTTGTGTTAAGGAATGAGTGATGGAAACAAGCATTTATTCAACTCCTAATAGATACCAAGCACTGTGCTAAGCACTTTACAAATATTATCTCATTCGAACCTCACAAAAACCCTGAAAGGTATAATGATTCTATGCCTATTTAGAGATAAATTTGGAGATTAAATTACTTGCTAAGGGTAAGACAGATAATAGTTGTCTGAAGACAGATTTGAACTCAGTCCTTTTTGACTTCAGGCCCAGAACTCTATCCATTATGTCACCTAAATTTCCTTAGCACAAGTCAGTCTGGGACTCAGTTGTCAAGGATGATAGCAGGTAGATATCCATTTAAATGACAGATATTAAATTTTTAAATGAAAATAACAATTGTTATTTTTAAAATAATAAGAATAATACTTTACTGTAACACTTTCAAGTCATAGCACTAAAGAAAATATGGTGACAAGGACATTAAAAATCATATGATCACAGATGATTCTCTCTGTTCATTTTATCAAGGAGGAACCTGAGTCCTAGAGAAGATAAATGACTTGTTCAAGGTCACACAGGCATCAAGTAGAAGATCTGGTATTTGAAACCAGATGTTGTGACCTGAAACCAATTGCCCTTTCCATGGAACCAGTTCCACAAATTACTTTGTCTGCTAACTCCATCCATCATATTTTTCTCTGCTATAAATCAGGGTCCTCCATACTTATATTTGTTTGTGTGGTTATTAATATCCATATAGATTCCACATACAAGGGAAGAGTTCCCTGAAGACAACAAATGCAACTTATTTGTCCATGTACTTTTCCCTGGCTCTCAGATAGCTCTGTTGTCTCAAAGGGCAGATAAATATTATTTTTTATTTATTATGACATAAAACTTTGAGTAAAGTTTTATTTTTGCTTATTGTGAACTAATCCAGCAATATTAAATTCTATTCAGCCTTTCATATTGTTCCTGTTATTGCCTTCATATTCTCTACTCTTTTTGTAGAGTATCAAGGATCAGACTAGGGTGATAACTAAAACTGAGGAGAGGAAAGGAGGCAACAATTGGTCCAAGAGCATAGAAGATCGCAATTGCAATCATAGTGGCATTCTTCATTTTTGCTTATGTAGACCATCAAACCCAATTACCTTTCTCCACGATGAGACAATTATAGCTGAAAGGGTAGGACTCCCTCATCAACTCCAAGACCTCACGAACTCTGAATGGGATTGCCATCTAATTCTGAGTCCATTTATTATGCCAAATCTCAAGAACAACAGTCCTAACTGTGATATTGAAATCACTTTAAAAGACTGATATTTATTAATTTAAGGTCACCAAGGAATTTACTTATGTAATTCCTAAATGAAACACTCAAGTCAGCTGCCAAATTTTTATGGTGTTTTAATTACAACAGGAAGAAAATATGAGAGAGAGAGAGAGAGAGAGAGAGAGAGAGAGAGAGAGAGAGAGAGAGAGAGAGAGAGAGAGAGAGAGAGAGAGAGAGAAGGAAAAGGGAGAGAAGGAAAGAAGTTTAACTCATAACCACTCTGGCTCAGGCTGAGCCAAAGCAGGCATTAGGGCCTTGGATAGCCAAGGAAGGGAAAGGGATCAGTCCTTATCACTCACATGACCAATCTGAAGGAAAGCAGTCTGTGGGGCTCCTCCAACCTCAAGCACCAGCCTCGAACTGAACTCTAACTCTCCTCCCAGGAAGTCCTGAGAACTCCAGAGGCTGTTCCCTACATCACTTCCTGTGTCTCACATGTGCCAATGGTGTCTCAAGCTTGACCTAGGACCACCCAAAGGTCTGTCCTTTTTTTGCACATGTCTGTTGAAGGCCATAATCTCAAATAATTAAATCTTGTGTTTGCTGCAGTCCTTCCTAATCTTGTTACACTGAGTAGGGTGGAGAATGTAGTTTCCAAGACCTGATTCTTCAGGTATTAATTCAAATATCTCTATTATTTCAAGTATCTCTGATTATTTCAAGTATCTCTATTGTTATTGATCAGGAAATGGCTAAATCTGATCTTCTAACGAATGGTCTGAATAGGGTGGAGTAGTTTTGAAATTCACATAGCAGACCAATTTAGTCCATTATTATCAATCAGTTATTCTTCAGTCTTTTCCAACATTTCATGACCTAATTTGTTTGTTTGATTTTGGCCAAAACACTGGAGTGTTTTGCCATTTCTTTCTCCAGTTCCTTTTATAGATAAGGATACTGAGGCAGATAGGTTCAAGTGAGTTGCCCAGGACCACACATCTAGTAAGAGCATGAAGCCTGATTTGGACATAGGTAGATTAGTCTCCCTGACTCCTTGCCTGGTGCTCTTTACCATTGTGCCACCTACCTGCCCCAATTATGTTTTCGGTATCAGATAACTCAACCAACTGAAATGGAAGGATCAAAAATTCCTGGGAAAACTGTTATTTACCTATTTTGTCTTCTCTCGGGGCTCAGAACCATAAAGAACTGAGCAAACTCACCTTGCATATTTTCTACAACTTATGAATACCAATCAAACCCATGCCAAGATATAAGAGCCTGGCAAGCCTAGGGCTGCTTTGTGAAAGATGTATTATTAATCAGGTGCTAGTTATTATGTTCTACTTATTTTCTTTCTGATTCTATACTAAGAGTAAAAACGACAATATGATGCATTAGGCATGTGTGTCTGCTTTGGTCCAAGATGAAGTCAATTACGGAATTATCATGTGACTAGAATTCATTAAAATATCCCAATTAAGGAGAAAGTACAGTTTAAGCAAGAATATAAGAGTGAAAAGTGGGCAGCTATGTGAAAGAATGAAAATGGGAGAGGGTATGAGATATACAAAAGCCAATGAAAGAATGATATTACTGGAATAGAATTCTAATGCTGTTGTTCAATTGGCATACAACTCTTCACAACTTCTTTGGCAAATATATTGGAGAGAATACCCAATCTAGATTCAGAAAGACTTGAATTTAAGCCTGTGTCTCTAGGTAAGTCACTTAACCCTATTTGTCACAGTTTCCCCATCTTTAAGATGAACTGGAGAAGGAAATGCAAAATATTTCATAATCTTTGACAAGAAAACTCCAGATGGAGTCAGGAAGGATCACACACAATTGAACAACAGAATTACATATACAATATGGAAGATGGGGTACCCTGGACAAAATCTGTTTTAGACAGGCCCACAAATTTTCATTCCTCTCTGAAAACTAGTTGATGTTGCATAAAGAAAAGAGGCTGAGGTAAGGGAGAGAAAGTCACTGTCCGAATTTTATGAGAAGCATCAGCTTTCACTTACATCGGAAATACTTTCCCCTAGAATAAAGGTCTACAAGTGACCAAGGTGAGATGGGACTCTCCAATGAGTGGCTATCAACACCACCTAGTGGTTCTAGTGGGATTAGCAACACCAAGAAATTATTTCATTTTCATTTACCCATCAATAATTTACTGAACATCTGATAAATAAATATCTAGCTAGTTGTAGGTCTATAACAAAATACTTTTAAACCATAATTCTTGTCTCAATGGAGGAGTAGTCTAAAAATGGGAAAGGGTATGAGATATTCAAAAGCCAATGAAAGAATGATATTACTGGAATAGAATTCTAATGCAGTTGTTCATTTGGGGTTCAACTCTTCACAATTTCTTTGGCAATGATATTGGAGAAGTTTGACATATTCTCCTCTAGATCATTTTACAGATGAGGAAACTGAGGCAAATGGGGTTAAGTTATTTGCCATAGATCACAAAGCTAGTATCTGAGACTAGATTTGAACTCAGCTCTTCTTGGCTTCTGATATGGTGCTTTAAGCACTGCCATTGTTATCTGCCCATGACTATTAGACAATTGGATGTTATATACAATATATGACATATACTTATTATACGGACTATTAGTTTATTTCACAATCTGGAAGCTGAGAGAAGAGAACTCTCTGATTCTAAGGAATTTTATGTGAGGGAGGGGACATCCAATCAATATTTCATCAATCAACTAAAGACCATTTATTAGACACCTACTATGTGCTAGGAAGCAATAGGGATATTTTTAAAAATGACAATCTAGTTCCTCAGCACCATCAAGAAATGAGAATTTAATTTAAAAATTATTGAATAATGCCAGTGAAAGAAAACACATTTTGAATTCTTTTCACTCTTCCTGTCTAAGATTATCTTGAGTATCAAATATAGCATTTGCTTTTGGGGCTTTAATGTCTTCCATAAGATGGCCCCTTCCTACCTGTCTAGCCTTCTATTTTGCTCCCCTATCGCTGTTTTATCTAAAGGCACTGATTCCCCTTGGTGTTTTTCAAACAAGTCAGTCTATCTCCCTACACCTTGATTTTCATTGTCCTTCAAGCCAAGAAGTTCTTTCTCATCTCAGTCTCCTTCCTTCAATCCTTTCCTTTAAATTAGAGGTAAAATGCCAACTTCCTCTATTCTCTCTTATCCTGATATCTTCCCTATGTTTTCCTCCGATTTATCTCATCTGTACTTTGTTTATATAGAGCTGTTTTCATGTTGTCTCTCCCATTAGAATTTGAACTCTGAGAGTCGGTATTATCTGTTGTTTTTTGGTTTTGGTTTTCCTTTCCCTGTCAGCTCACCATTTAGCAAAGTACCTTGAATTCAAAGGCGCTTAATAAATCCTTGTTGTCTGCCTGATTTAAAGCTCAAGTTCTAGCCTTTATTCTCCCCCCTCCAATTACTAAGGACGAGTACATGTACAATGATGTACAATCACATTCATGTGTTCTTTTTGCTTAACTGTTTTAGTACTTTTGGAGAGGGAGACAAGTGTTTAGAGATTATAACTTAATTTATTTTTCTGATTATTTAAAATTTCTCTATAGTAAAAAACACAATGTGCCAGAATGATATGCATGATGTAATAAGCTACAGCCAGAACTTATTAAAATGGCTTTTTGACTGGCAATGTAAGCAAGAAACTGCCAGAGAATATGAGAAGAGTATTTAGCATTTTTATGGGCCATTGTGTGTTTTCTAGTCATCATTTACTTAATCCTCCCCACAGCCCCAGTAGGTAAATGTGGATTTGCTCCCACCTCCTTAGAGAGGATAAAGCAGAGACCCAAAGGGTTAGGAGATTTTCCAAATAGCTCAGATACAAAGCAGAGATTAAAAGCCCAAAAACCTCTTTGCTATACTCCCTGTCTAAGTGCAATTCCTGCCAAAAGTAAATGTGTATATGTTAACTTAACTTGAAAGAATTTAAGGATCATCAGTTTCCTCTTCTTTCAGTGACTTTGGAAAGTTGAGTTTGTGCTGTTATTCTTCCAGTTCAAATACCTTCCTTTAACTCTATCTAGTGGTTCTGGAAAAGTATTTGTAGTCATTTTGCATATTAGAAAAAACAGTTAATAACCTTGAACTTGGAGTCAGAAGACAAAGGCTATTCTGATCTCTACCATTTTCTAGCACCTTTTCATCAAATGTCTCCAAATCCCTGTGAACATGGAATTTAGGAATCCCAAACTTGTGGCCTAGTGGGATCTGATGAACCGCAATTTTCAGATTTAGCTTGTAGATTGGAGACCCCAAAACTTGTACTTGTTCCCTGTTCCCATGGGAATCTACCCTGAAGGGAAATGACAATCCAGGTTGGGTGAGATAAGCATATGCTAAGGACCTTCTTTGTTTTAGGTAATCTCCCCTATTGTATTAGAACCTTTCCCAGGAAGATCCACACCTAGGCAGGAACCATCCTTTAGTATCTATTGTAAGCAGCCCCTTCTCTTACACCCTAGCCTCTAGCTATGATTCTTTTCCCAAGCTTGATTGTATCCTGTCAGTGTAGTTTGAACACTCCCATTTTCCTTGTAGCCATAGTGATGTCAATCATCTTTCCCTGCCCCTGGTTTTCCCAAATGGTATATAGGTTCCCCAAATTCTTTTGTTCCTCAGAGTCTATCCTGAGTTGGTGGCACTCCCAGGGGTCAGTGACCAGGGCATCCAGACTCTGTGCAGTCTTGGGAAGCAGCTCTGTTGTAGTACTTAGTAACACTAACCCCTTTTCCCTTTATTAAAGAGTGATTTTGACTATTTAATAGTTCTAGGTTTTTTCTAGTTGACATCCCATTTTCTTCATCATTAAAATGAGGATGATAATTCTCATTCTGTCTTCCACTTAGACTTTTTGCATAACTTTTTTTTTGTATTTTTTGGGGAGGGGGACATGTGTGTAGAGATTATAATCAAATTTATTTTTCTGATTGCTTAAAATTTCTCTATAATTAAAAACAAACAAACAAAAAACACCACAATACGCCAGAATGAGGAAAGCAGAAAGCATTTGTTCAACCAAAATCTGTTAATTAGCTACCAGGTGTTAAACATTATATTCTGTTCTGAAGATATGAATGCAAAATCAAACAATTCTTGTCCTCAAGGAACTTCTGTTATATTGGAGGGAGTGGGTTGAAAATGGTAAACACAAATATAATTTCTTTCTTAAAAACATTATATTATACATTAGGTCTTTTGAAATGCTAGAAGAAAATTATAATGTAATATTGATTGGGTATCTAATTGGCATAATCAGTAGACTGCCAGGTATGGAATTAGGAAGAACTGAGTTCAAATCTAACCTCAAATACTTATTTACTATGTGTCCCTGAGCAAGTCACTTAACCCTTTTGCTCATTTGTCAAATGAATTGAAGAGGAAAAAACAAACTCCTTCAATACCTTTGCCATGAAAACCCTAAATGGGGTCATGAAGAGTCAAACAAAATGGAAGAGTCTGGAGTACTATGTTCTACAAAAGTGAAGTGGAGCAACTACAAGGATGTCCAAAAAGAGGAGAACTTTTTTCCTGGTGGTGGTGATCAAAGTAATTTCCAAACCAGGAGATGCACAAATAGATGGTGCTGTGTGTGTGCTTGTGTGTGGTGGGAGGTAGGCTACCCTCACTGGGTCCAGAGTCTTTTGACTGGGTTGTGGTGGCATTGGCATAAATTGAAGAAGAAATGGGAAGCAGTTTATAGTTTTAATCTGCAGTCAGGCATCACAAGAGAACGGCTCTGCTTTTCTTCAGGCTTGGCTTTATTTTATACACTCATGGTTACATATCTCCTTGGCACACAGTTTCATTTCTCAACATATATTTTTCCTTACATATAATTGGATAAGTCCTACATTAACTTTTAATAAATCATTTAATCAACAATCGATGATTATCCTACATACTATGTTTCTATAGATTCTAACAGCAAAATCCAATGGTTAGTAGATATATGTGTTCTCATCACAGGCAGCATGGCTAGGAGTCAGTTCCCCATTAATCTGTGAGGCTCTAACATGTGGTTAAGCTAAGAATAATCATTTGTTACTTTAATCAAATACATTAAACCTAACCTTAAATTTCTAAGAAGACAATCAATACACAACATAGTTTTCAAGTTGGGGGGTCAAGGGGTAAAAGAAACATAACCCAGTTTCAGATATTTTTCCATATCAGGCTTTCATTCTCTAATGTTTCACTAAAGTTTCCAAGACAGATTACCTAGGCTTCAGTTAGCAAAACAAATCAGTGAAATATAACACACCAATCTCTTCCTGAAAAGTAATTAATATACCTGTCATCCCTCACTTGTAGTGAGGGTGGAGGAATCTAAATGCAGTTTTGTTAGAGGTTTTAAACTTAGGAAAGGGGGAAGATTACATCTAATTGGGTACATAGGAATCTTTAGGTTTAATTTTGTAAGTAGGATCTTTTGGTAATATTCTTGGGGGATGAAGTGGGATAACTGTATTAACCCTGCAAGCATTTTGCTCTCATCTGTATTTTCCTGGGGCTGGGGAGAGAATAACAACTATAAAAACTCAAAAATAAGGAATGTTAGTGAGAGAAGTCACACAGAAGAGGTCTGAGTGGGTGTTTCCATCCTTCCTGGGGGCCAATTTGCAATCCCTGGTTTCCAACTGTGACTATGTCAAACAACATGGGTTTGATGGTGCCCAGCAAGATGGAACCAAATTTTTAGACTATATCCCTACATCCCTACATACATACATATGCACAAACAGATTTGTGCAATGAGGATAATTTCCATTTGTAAAGTACTTTATTCTTTGTAAAGGACTTTCCCATTAAATTTCTCCTTTGAAAAACCTTATAAAAATGCTATATGGTAGGTCAATGATGGTGAAACTTTTAGAGGGGTGGGTGAAGTCCTCAGGCAGGCTCTGAGTGTTCCCTCTGCCATGCATGCCATAGGTTCACCACCACAGGGTTAGGCAACTTCTTAAATCTATGTGTCTCTCTAAGAGTTCCTATGCACTCTAAAAAAGCCTTTTGTGGTGTTTAAAAAAGGAGATGAGAAATGATAAGATTGAGGTTCTCAACAGATACAAAAATGACCATCTAAATGACCTCATCATTTAGAGGGAATCCCTGCTTTGACCAAGACATTGGATCTCCTATATCACAATAATTAAGACTTTTGGAAAGCATTCATGTGCCTCTTTTATGCCTTCCATATGTTTGATGTCAAAAGGTTATTTAATATGAGTATTTCTGATGCTACACATCCCCAAAATTTTAAATGTCCTTGACATATGGGTTGGAGACACTTTGTAAAAATTAAATGTATGTCTACATACATGAGTATGTGGATAGATCACATATATAATGTGTAGAAGTATGCACATGTAAATATGTATATGTATGTGAATTATATAAGTATGTGTGTTTACATACACATATGTATATTTGTGTAATCCATTTAATTTACCTCTTCTTCCTATTGTTTTTATTTTTTACTGCCATTTGTTTTTGCATTCACATATCTCACATATCTAGGTATCTAGGTCTAAGTATAATCATTCCATCATCCTTGATGGAAAAAATAAAAGACTGTTGTGACTATTTATAGCAAATCGTTTCCATTTTTCTTCTGTTTGAAGTCCTCTTTACTTCTTCATCTTTGAGTACCCTTGGAATGTCTTTGCTTAGTTAAAGATCTTGTCATGTTTTCCTTAGATTGATTTTACCCACCTCTGCTGTTCTCAGCTTTATGAGAAGATACTTTGCAGAGTAAGACCATCAACTCACCAGAGCTCAGATCAGAATTTATGAGAAGCAAGAAATAAAAGTAATGGAGAAAATGGCAAACAATTAAGATTATGTAATCCTGAATTATTTAAATAAGTTATTGTCAAAATGACAAAGGGACAGCAGAAATGACATTTATACTATAATAATTCCATCTAGAAATTAAACAAATGTAAAGTAATTGCCACAATAAGGAGAGAATAAGAGCACAAAAAATACTTCATAAAACATCTAACTTCCTTGCCAAACAGGGAGAGATGGTTGCTATATATGTGTGTGTGTGTCTTTGTCTGTGTGTGTATTTAAAATCCACGATACAGTGAAGTCTCAATAAGTGAATCATGATATAAGAAGGGGTAACTATATACTAAATTTCCAAGAACTCAAACTCTGAAATATTTATCCCCAACTACTTCAGAGTCAGAAATATGTCTTCATTTGGAGAAGGGGTTCAAGTCTTTCTCTCATGTAGAAACTACTATGATTCTGAAGATTTCTTGTCCTTTTGAGAAAACCTATGTTTTGGATGGGGCTACCTGTTATTTATATTTCTTTTCCTTTGATAAAGAGCCTCAAGAGAACTTAAAAGGTCAGAAGTAAATATAAATGTTTTCTAGCAAAAAAATTCAGGTGAGGGGTCAGTGTAGACCAATGATGGTAAACCTTTTAGAGACCATACCCCATAGGAGGGAGAGAGAAATCTCCCCTATTGGGCTTCTGGGTGGAGGGGCAGGTGAAGTGAAAAAATATCTTCAGTGCATGTGAAGAGAGGGAGGGGAGTAGCCCAAGTGCTCTTCTCCCCTCCAGCTCTGCCACCTGTGAGCCACCCACCATATCCCCTCTGCATTCCTATTTTGCTGTTGGGCATAGGGGCAGGTAATGTGAAGAAATGTCATCAGGCAGGATGGAGAGAGGGGAGAGAGCTTTTCCACCTGAGTCTTTCTGCCTTTCTAATAACAATATCTGGAGGAAGGGGAGGGTAGTACACATTCTCACAGAGAGAACTTTGTATGCCGTCTTCAGCACATGTGCCATAGGTTCACCATCAGGGGCCTAGACCTACCAATATAAGTTGTGTCCAGCATTGAGGATACTGTGTCTTGCAAAGGAGGAGAAACTCACCAATGGTTATATTACAATTAAAAGTGGCACAGTGGATTGAGAGCCAGACCCAGAGAAAGGTAGTTCTGCATTCAAATCTGGTCTCAGATACTTCCTAGTTGTGTGACCCTGGACAATTAATTTAAAACTCTTTGTCTACACCATACTACTATTCTGCCTTAGAACCAACACACCATATTAAATCTATGATGGAAATTAATGGTTTATAAAAAAAAAGAAAGAGATCTTGGTTAGGATAATTCATAACTAAAAACTTATAGTACATTGATAGAAATTTAAATATATATATACATAACAAATATATCACAGTTGATAATAATCAGGGACAAAAGCAATGGGATGAAGAGAAGAGCTAGTTTATCTGAAAATATCAATTAAGACTCAGTATATCTTTGTTTTGATGTTTTGTTTTGTTTTTTTCCATTTATGCAATGATGTGGTACTTTACATATGAGGTAGTTGAAGGAAATAAAATTAAACAACTTGCCCTGAGTCACCCAGAATGTAAGTGTGTCTGAAGTAAAATTTGAACTTGGGTCTTCCTGACTCTATGCCCAGACCTAAATTTACCCAGCTGCCCTTCTGTCTATTTAACACTTTATAAATTCCATACATTGGGTGATTCTATGAATTGTCAGAGAGTCACTTGTCAAAACTTAGCTAGATTTTCATTTTCTGGTCAAGGACCATTTGATTAATTCCTTTCAAATTCTGTCATTGGGTAAATTCAGAATTACATCATTACCCATATAGACCTAAGGATAATTTCAGATAGACTTAAAAGTTAAAGAATTTTTTTTTTAAATTTTGCTCTTAAAATTGTAGTTGGTTTGATGTTAAAATTAATGTTTTTTTTTTTCCTGAGAAAATATGAAGTTGGAGAAATTACTTTCATCTGGGATATCAGAAAAATCATTATGGAGAAGGTGGCCGAAGAGCCATTGAAGAATCTGAAGAACTGAATAGGTAGAAATGAAAAGCAAACATATTTTCAGAAATTGGACTAGCCTCTGCCAAAAGGCAAGAAAGGCAGGACAAAGTATGTCTGCTTGAAGACTAGATTGGCTTGGAAAATAATTTTTAATTTTTTCCTCCAGGTTACATGGTGATACTATTTTTTTTTAAACTTCTACCTTTCATCTTGGAAGAAGAGCAATAAGGGCTGGGCACCGGGGGTTAAGTGACTTGCCCAGGGTCACACAGCTAGGAAGTGACTGAGGCTAGATTTAAAACTAGGACCTCCTGTCTCTAGGTCTGCCTCTAAATCTACTGAGTCATCTAGTTGTCCCCTGAAATTAATTTTAATAAAGGTTTTCTGATATTCTGTGATCTGTGTTCTTTCCTTTCCTCTCTCCTCTCCTTCCCTCCCCCTCAAGATGGCAAGTAATACCCTAAGGTTATACATGTGTTCTTGTATCATACATACATATTTCTACGTTTTTCTTGTTATGAAAAAAGATATTCATGGAGGAAATGAAGTGAAAAATGATACATTTCAATCTGCATCCAGACTCAGGTCCTTTTCTGGTGATGAAGAGCCTTTTTCCTCATGAGTCCCAGGAGTTTTTGGATCTTTGCTTATAATAGACAATAATGCTAACATAGTAATTAAATACCTACCGTGTAGGAAGCATTATGAAGGTATTGGTACTTTAAAGACAAAATTCCAACTCCTTTCCTTCAAGAATCTATTTCTCTCCGTAGTACACACTATGTGCAGCATCCTGCAATGAGTTTCCCTCTAAAATCAAGGAATTTTGAGGTCCTGATTTCACCTTCAATGGTCACCAAATATGAGATCTTGAGCAAGTCACTTTACCTCCTTGAACCTCAGCTTCCTCGTGTATAAAATGAGGGTTGGAACTGTTAACCTTTGGAGTCCTTTCCAGATCTAAATAGATGGTTCTAGAATTCTCATTGTTCAGCTTTGTTTCCGGGACCGTATCTTGTCTAGAAGTCCTCCAGGAAACCTAAACCTGGGATGTGCTTTCACAGAGAAATATTTAAGTCAGAAGACATAAGAAATGTCCAAGTTGCTCCCTCAGCATGGTGGGAGGAATAATCCTTGCATCAAGGAAGTTTTATCCCCTCCCATTCCTGAGGAGCTTTACTATCAAACATTCCTGACATACCACAGTTGAGCCAGGCTCTGCATCTGCCTATGTTCGGGATGTCAATAAAAGTCATCTTTGGGCTTCTGAGCAGGAGAATGGAGAAAGAAGCTGGGAAGAAGAACCAAGAAGAGAACAGAGCAGGCAGGTGAGGGGGGGAAGAAGAGAAGAGACATGCAGGCTTGGGGCCACGCAATCAGATTACTTAGGAACGTTTGTCTACCCTTCCAATAAACTTTATAAAATATATATCTGGGTAGAAATATTATTTAATTCTTACATCCTGCTATGCTTCCTGTAGCATGATAGTTTCTAGGAAGGATAAAGCATTTATGTTTACAGTTTAGCTTGGTTTCCTTACAGCAATGTCCCAATTCTAAGTCCACATCCTCTAGGTCTCAAGGTTTAGGCCAGAGTTGGTAAACCTTTTTGAAATGGCCTGCCCAAACTTCATCCTCAAGCCTCCTGTGACCCCCCCCACCCCCATCATCCCAGAGAGTGGAGAGAGGAAGTGCTCTCATTGGTCTGCTGGTCAGAGGGGAGGGGCATGCTAAAAGTGCTCAGGCATGGTGGAGAGGAAGAACACAGCAGCCCCCTCTGTGTGGCCAGGGCACCTGTGCCACACCTTCACCAACACATCCTAGTCACTTTGAATTCTTAGTGCTCCTATGCCAGGCAGGCTAGTGACACTTTCTATGCTCCAAGGCCATTCTCAGGTCTCATGGACCCATGGGGATCATTTGGAAAACTAAAACTAAGAACAAATAATAGAGAACAGAAACATTCAACCCCTAGCCCATTTCTCAGAGCAGAGGAAGAGAAGACTCTCCTTCAGATTCAGTTCATGGGATCTTCACTGGAAGATAAGCAGAATCTTTAATTTCTGGACCCAAACAATGGGTTGCAAAAGATGAGAATAATTAGCTTGTCTTGCCAAGTTTAAAGATACCAGTAGCCAATCCAAGCAGGTTATCCTCACTGGCATGGTAGGAGACAAAAAGGGCTCTGCTTCAGGCAATCTGTACATGCTCCAAAGACCCCTCCAAGAATCTAGATCTTGGCATCCCCAGATGAGCCCAGGTTATATAAATAGTGAGTTTTTCACAAGAGAAAACAGACATACATATATAACAAAATGGAAAAGATAAAACAAAAACTGGATCAACATTCTTAGAATGGGATCCTTGATAACAGGGATTGTATTTTGTCTTTGTTTGGTCTTGGTGCATTTAATACATGTCTATTGATTGATTGAAGTGACAGGTAAACTGAGTAACCATGGGTTCTAAGAGGAAATAGTCTGCAGGGAAGACATTACAGGCAGGGAAGATGAGCTGAACAAAGGCAAATAGGAGAAAGATGACATGTCAAATTAATGGAAGAGTAATCAATAAAGAAGTTTGACTAGAATATGGCATTTAGGAGTCAGCAATACATAATGGATGAAGATTTGTTCTCAATAGAGCCAGGATGACCTGTGACCACATTCTGCTTCTGGCATATACTGGCTATGTGACCTTGTAAAAGTCACCTAACTTCTGAGTTCCTCAGTCCCATTTCTAAGATTATAAATTGCATAGAATGTGCCAAGTTGCAAAGGGAGTTCTTTTAATAATGAAATCAGAGGTCCAACATATAACAACTTAATGCAATTAAAGTTCCAAAGTTAAATTCTTTCTCTCTCTCTCTCTCTCTCTCTCTCTCTCTCTCTCTCTCTCTCTCTCTCTCTCTCTCTCTCTCTCTCTCTCTCTCTCTCTCTCTGTCTCTCTCTGTCTCTCTCTCTCTCTGTCTCTCCCTCTCCTCACTCTCTCTCTCTCTCAGGTAGCTATGCCCACTGACCAATAGTCTCACATATGGGTTGACTTCCACAAAGGCAGTAACCAACTAAGTTTATATGGTGGTCCCGCAGGTCTACACCACTAAAATTATAGATCAGAAATCCTCACCAATTAGTTTATATTCAATAGTCTGCCAGTAGAAACTGGTAACTCAAAGAAAATATATTTACTGAGACCAGAAGCAACAAAAAACATTCTCTCCAGAAATTCAGGACTCAATGTCCCACCAATGCACACTGTGCCCATGGAGAAAGTGGAAATTCCCAAAGAGCACACCAATGGGGGGAATATATGTGCCCAAGGCAATCTAAGCCTTTGTCTCCTGGCAGTTAAGTAGTGCAGTGATTAGCATGGTGACTTAGAAGCAAGAAGATTTGAGTTCAAATTTCACCTTAGATACTAGCTCTGTTATAATTAAAATTGTCTGAGAGACTGGTTTGTGTGTAAGAATATCAATTAATTGGTTAAGCTAGCATTATAAGCAATAAAGCAATGGGTCAGCATCTCTGTCCAATTACCAAAGATCCCAAAGAATCTCCAGTCATATCTGTAGAGTTTTGGGATCTTCAGCCCCTTTCTTGAATATTCCAAGGCACGTTTCCTTGGTAAATAGCTAAGGTAAATAGCTAGAAGGTGGTCCATCAGACTCAACCCTTCCCCAGATCATAGGTGACAGAGATCAGGCATTCAATAAGAGAATGATTGTCTCCCTTTTTTTATCAACTAAATTTTTTTTTTAATTTAGTTTAAAATTTAAAATTCCATGGGACTTCTTTTTTAACTCTTGCCTTCCATCTTAGAATCAATACTGTGTGTTGGCTCCAAGGCAGATGAGTGGAAAGAGTTAGGCAATGGGAATTAAGTGACTTAGCCAGGGTCACACAGCTAGAAAGTATCTGATGTCAGATTTGAACCCAAGACCTACTGTCTCTGGGACTGGCTATCAATCCACTGAGCCACCCGGTTGCCCCCTCCTTGGTATTCTTAAGGACAAAGAAAATGCAAAAAAAAAAAAGGTAGTTGAAGGGAGAGTCCCTCTAATTCAACTCCCTGATAGAGAAATTAATACACTCTATGAAAAATTAATTTTCCCAACCCTTGTTAAATCACATTAGCTCTCTCTGCCTCAGTTTCTTCAGCTTTAAAAGAGGATAAATTAGCACCTAACTTGGGGGATTGTTGTGAAGATTAAATAAGATAAATCTGCAGTCTGGCTCCTCCTGTGTACTAAATATATGCTTCTTTCTTTCCTTCCTCCCTCTGATGCTACAGATATCTGATGTTATTTCTCCTTTTTTTGCGTGTGATTTCCTCAAGGCTCTCCCCTTTTTTGCCTTTTTTCTTTGTGGCGAGGGTCATCCTCTTTGAAAGTGCATGCTGCCATGAATGTTCAAGGCTTCTCTGTGTCTGTATCTCCCCAGAGAGTAGATTTCTCTGCTCTCTCTTGGATTCATCATCTCCTACTGAGCAAGTACTTATGTGCAAAGCACTGAAGTTGGTTCAAAGTGGACCAGGGGGGGAGAAAAATCCCTGACCATCCTCTGAAAAGGTGTTGCTACTGAAACACTTTGACTGTTGGGACTCCCCTGAGGACAAGCAAGTTCAGCTTTCTCAGATCAATAAGAGTCATGACCAGTGGCTTCTCAGGCAATGCTGATCTTCCCTTCGAATTAGTTAGAGATTTGTTTTCATAATCTAGAGAGCTCTGGAAAGCCACAGATACAAAGAACTGCCTTTTCAATTCATTAACTTTAATTATTATAATAACAAATATGAATGATAATAAGTGGATATAATAAAATATTTTAAATAATAATCATAATTTTCACTTCATATTACTTGAGTTTTCCTCATACTTCCTAAGACTAAATCAACTAACCAATGGCATGAAAATGAAATCCCCCATCAACCCCCTGTATAATTGAAAACCTGTTAATCTAAAAAAAGAACTACATTTCCCAGGAGCCCACTGATTTCCTGACATTATGTCCTTCCTATAGGCAAGGAATATTAGGCGGGGACATGAAAGGTCCTGCCTCTTTACTTCCTGTCCCGAGTTTGGTGGTGTTAAGGCAGGTGTTTGAACTGGCTGATCAGCCATAGGCACATGGTCTTTATTTTGAATCTTCTTTATTCCTTGATTTCTAATGATTGTTAATAAATCTCTTAAAATATAATATTTTTATTAGTGAGATTTAATTTTACCTTTTATATCCCCTTCCACTCACACGTGCACATGCACACACATAAACTCATCTCTATTGGAGGAAGTGTCTTATATAGAAGTTGGGTAAAAAGGAGAAGGGAGGCTAGAACTGAATTTTTGGAGAGAAGATGTGGACACTACACAGCTGATGTTAAGAGATCCTTGGAGATACCTGATTGAATGAGCTTTCTGCTACCATTACATTTCAGTTAGGCCCAGGAAAGGCCGAGGCTTAAAACTAAGTTTTTTGTTGCTATTGCTTATTAAAAAAAAATAAACCCTTATCTTCCATCTTAGAATCAATACTGTACATTGGCTCCAAGGCAGAAGAGTGGTAAGGGCTAGGCAAGGGAGTGAAGTGACTTGCCCAGGGTCACACAGCTGGGAAGTGTCTAAAGTCAGATTTGAATTTTGGACCTCCCGTCTCTGATCCTGACACTCAATCCATTGAGTTACCTAGCTGCCCCCTGCTGCCTTCTTTAAAGGTGGTGAAAGGATGAAATTGGAGGCTTAGTTTAAGAGGCCAGGGCTTTGAAAAGCCTAGACATGGAGTTTAAGAAGTTCTGGGTGGATGGTGATTCTGTGAATATGGAAGATTGGGAAGGGATGCCTGAATGGTGCTAGGCTAGGGAGCTGGATATCAGATAGCATAGAAAAGAGAAAAGGGATTCTAAGAAGAGACTGTCATCAGCAAAAGACAAAGGATATAACTATCCCCAGGCCTTGAATCCAAGATTCAGGATTTCACTGAGGCCATCATTAGGTCAGTAGCCAGTTAATTGCTCTCATTTAAGAGAGAATATATACATGTATAATACTATGTGTATATATACATGTATGTATATGTACATATATATGTATTTCCCACATGTATTAATATATAATTCTTTTTTTTTCTTTCCCTATTGTAAAGGATAATTTTAGCATTGTGACTTAAAATCTAAATTTAATTTGGTCACCAGGGGAAATCGCAAATAATAAAATATCCAAATCAGCTGGAAATTTTATGCTGATTTAATTGATAGTGGAGGAGATTAAGGAGGAGGAAGAAGGAAAGGAGTAAGTTTTGTCACACACCCCCTCCTCCCCGCCTGGCTAGTACCAAACGGGGAGATTAAGAGATAAAGTTTTGGAGTATGAAGGAGGAAGAAGTCAGGCTTGAACTCCAAAAAGGAAAGGGCTAAGCCAAGATGCCCAAACCTGAAATAAGCTCCAGGGCAAAGTCACCACTAAATCCAGACAATAGCTGCCACCACACCAAGATGTCGGAACACTTAGCACACTGCCAGCCAGAGTTGTCTCTCCAGGGAAAGAGGAAGAGAGAGGAAGTGACGTGCCTTATATAGACGGTTTTACATCACTTTCTATGTCTCATCTGTACCAATGATAGCTTAGCTTAACTTAGGACAGCCCAGGGGTCTGTCCGCTGTTTCTGCACATGACTGTTAAAGGCCAGCTCCTCAGATAATTAAACTTTTGAGTTTGGTGCAGATCTTTCTAATCTTGTTAAACTAAGGGGGGGAGGGTAATGTGGAGTTTCTAAGACCTAATTCTGTTAATCCAAGTATCTCCATTGTTACTAATCAGGAAATAGCTAAATCAGATCTTCTAAAGTACGGTCTGATTAGGGTAGAATAGTTTTAAAATTAACACAAGGAAATGACACCATAGAAAAGTGATGGTTAACCTTTTAGTGACCAAGTGCCCAAAATGCAAGCTCACTCTGCATGTGAGCCCCCCTCACCCCAGACTTACCCAGACATAAGAGGGAAGAAGTGATCCCTTTGGGCTGCTGGACAGATGGGCAGGTGAAGTGAAAAATATCCTCAGGGAAGGTAGAAAAAAGAAAGGGAGCATCCCACTTAGGTACACCTAACATAGATTCACCAACATGGACTTTGTAAGAGACAGGGGTAGCCTGAGGTATAATGGAGGGAATACTAGGTGTGGAGTCAAGAAGTTTCACCTTCCTGAGTTGAAATCTGGTTTTAGACACTAAGGTGTGTGACCTTGAGCAAGTCACTATACTAGTTTCCTCCTCTGTAAAAGGAACTAGAGAAGAAAATTCCAAAATCTCTGCCAAGAGAAACTCAGATATGATCGTAAAATATTTGATGTGACTATAAATGATTCACTAACAAGTGTGAGAAAAAAAAATTGGAAGTGAGCAAGAGTGGCCTTTAGTTATGCAAGTTCTCTGTGTTATGTACTTTCTCCACCAAACTAGCTTTTCCTTTTGTCTATCCTTAGGCACCTCATTTTCCTATTCTCTATTTTCCCTGCTATTTTGCAAACATAGGATCATGGAAAAAATGATGGGATTGTTGTTCAGGGAGATATGAATTCAAATCCTGCCTGAGACATTTAATAGGTTTGTGATTCTGATCTAGTTATTTAAGTATTCTCAGCCTCAGTTTTCTCATCTGTTAAATGAGGGGATTAGACTTGTTTGCCTTTGAAATAACTTCAAGCTCAATATCTATGATCCTACAGTGCTAAGAAACTGCCCTAAATCCAGAACCAGAGGAGCAATTTTTGGAATCTTAACTTCCCTAAATGCTTCCTGTGCAACCTTGGGGAATGGCTTTTGCTCTCTGAGCCTCAAGCATGCCATCAGTTCCATTTAATTAAATTCAACAAGCACTAATTAAGTGTTGACTTTTTTCAGTGACTGTGGGAGTTGCTAAGAATACAAGGACAAAAATGAAACAATCTCTATCCTCAGGCACCTTATATTTTTCTTGGGGACTACCCTATATATGCTAAGGTAAGTGAGTACAACTAAAACCTAAGGTCACTGCAGGAACTGAAATCCCACCACGGGCCCTTAATAGCTATGAGCACCTCATTGAGTCATTTCAACTTTCTAAGCCTCAGTTTCCTCATTTGTAAAATGAGATATTTAGGTTCCATTGTCATAAGTGTCTTCCAGATGTAAATTGATGTCCCTCTGACAGACCCTCTGATGTAGACAGATGGGCAAGGTGTTGAGTCACTAGGATGCAATCACTGTTATCCAGGTGACTTTGGTAGGAGGCTTTTGGAAAACCGTTTGTATAGAAGATGGTCCTAGAGCTAGGCCTTAAAGGAAGAGAGAGATACCACAAAGGGGAGACGGACATTATTTCAGCTTTTAGGGACTACCTGGGAAAAGATCTGTGCAGAAAAGGAAATTAACACAAGTTTTCCAGAAGGTAGAAGAATTCAAAACCATGCTGGAAAGGGTGAAATGAGCATAGATTGTTTAGTCACCAAACTCCCCCTTCCCATATTTCACATAGGCTGAAACTGGGTCTCAGAATGGTTAATTGGCTTGCCCAAAGTAACTTAAGGTCATATACATCAGTGGTCACATTTGAACCCAAGACATCTGATATGAGTTAATGGTTTTAAGAACCTGATTGTGAATAAAACAAAGGATTTTTTTATTTACTAAGAGATAGTAGGGAGCCAATGAATTCCATCAAGCAGTTGAGTGGTTTGATCAGATCTATGATTTAGGAAAATTATACAAATAGATGGGTGGAACTCGGGAGGGGATCAGATTTAAAAGAAGCAGAAGAGTAATTTCTCAATAAAGAGATAGTCCAGGGGGCAGCTGGGTGGCTCAATGGCTTGAGAGTCAGGCCTAGAGACTGGAGGTTCTAGGTTCAAATCTGGCCTCAGATACTTCCTTGCTGTGTGACCCTGGGCAAGTCATTTGACCCCCATTGCCTAACCTTTACCACTCTTCTTCCTTGGAGCCAATACACAGTATTGATTCCAAGATGGAAGGTGAGGGTTGAGAGAGAGAGAGAGAGAGAGAGAGAGAGAGAGAGAGAGAGAGAGAGAGAGTCCAGTCTGGCACCACTCTGCCATGAAAAGTTTTGATGACTTATATAAATTTTAGATTTTCTCCACCCTGATCATTCTTTAAAATTCTAGTAAGCAGGAATGTCTACGCCCCTACGTAAGGATTAAGTGTTGAGGAGGATGGCCTTTGATGTGACCATGAAAATATGGGTTTCAAGACTGAATTTCCAAAATTATAAAGATAATTTTTAGTGTCTTCATTTAAATAAAAAATTAGTGGTCACCATGGGAAAAATTCCCAAATATGAAATACCCAAGTCAGCTGGGGTTTTATGGAGATTTTAATTAATATAATGAAGGAATTAAGGAAAGGGAGAGAGACAGAGTAAGAGTAAATAGTAGGAAAAGGCTTAGACCAGCCTAGGCCTAAGCCTTAAGAGAGACCAGTCAGTCTTTAATCACTCACCACAAGATCATCCCAGTGTTCAGAGAGACCCTCCAATTCAGCTTCCAAAGCTGAATTAACTCGAACTCCTTCAACTGGTTCAGACAACTCCTTTTAAAGAGAAATTTCTCTTGTGTCACTTCGCCTAAATTTTTACATCTACCAACAACAGTAGACGCTTTTCCTAGGACAGCCCATTCTTAGTTTTCAGATCTCACCTTCTCTGGGTAGATTATATCTTCTGAGTACTTCACACCTTTTTGCTAATCTTGCCCCTTGCAAGTTGTCTGACCTTTTATTGATTAATTTGACCTTCATAGGTACTTAGCACCCTTTTGTATTAGATCTAAAAATAGACCCATCTTAAGGGCTTTTTCCTGACTATAAGTATGAGTTAAGTACTTTTTCATTGTTCAGTAAGGAGTTTTACAACTTTATCTTCCCCTAAGGTATGCCTAAGTATGGGTGGAGTAATATTAAGTTCTCAATACATTCCTGATCAAGTATCATTGTTTAAATGGGGAATAACCTTAACCACAACCTTAAGATAATGTTCCAAGGTAGAGCCTGAGAAATTTTAAGATTCACAATGATCAACATGTGCTAGCAAGTGACAAATAAGAAACAACTGGCTGACCCCCTGGGCTATCCTAAGTCAAGCTTAAGCTATCATTGGTACATGTGAGATACAGGAAGTGATTTAAAAAAACAGTCTATGTATTTTGTGTCACTTCCTCTCTGGCCTCTTTTGCGAAGGCGTGGCTCTCTCTCTCACTCGTGTGGCTCGTGGCAGTGTGCTGGGCATCCTGGAGGTTTGGGGTTTGCAACTTGCCAGTGAGGTGACTGGGAGAAGCTCTGTAGCATGGGTTAGATGAGGCATCTTTCCTGAGGACCTCAGTGAGTGATTCCTCCTGTCCTCCTTTCCTTTACCTCCTAAATCACTATCCTCTTAGGAGGCCCCTCATCTTGGAGTAGACCTCATGGCTGGGAGCCCAGCTAGTTATAATCTTCTGTGGAGGCCTTGTGGCTGAGTTCTCTGAACTTCCCTTGGCTTAGTCTAGGCAGGAGAAAACTTATACTCTTTTCTCTTTCTTCTTCTTCTTAATTCCTTTCTTCTATTGTAATTAAACCACCATAAAAATCCAAAACAGTCTTAAGCATTTTATAGGGATTGAATTAATCTCTGGCGACCACTAGTATAATATATTCAGTCAAAAACCCCTCATTTTTACCCCTTATACTCAGAAAAAAATGGAGGGACCTAAGTTTGAATTTTGGCTCTGGCACAGTATCTGGGAACATAGTAGGTGCTTAAGGAATTTTTTTGATTGATATGTGACTAAGTCATTTGAAATTTTCTTAGCATAAAACTCTTCATCTTGGACTAGTTCCCTGCAGAAATAATTTCCAGCTTTTTCTCATCTTCTGACCCAAGAGAAAGTAATTGGAGCCTGGTGGAAGAGGAATCAAAGAGTGGGGAGATATGTTTGAGGTAGAAGAATAATACCAGTGGGCCTCTGATTTGAGATGGGGGTAGTGATGGGAGATGAGGAAGGGTAGAAGAGATGCCCTTGATGGAAATTGGAAAGTTAAGAGTGTTTGTGCCTTCATGGAAGAACAGGACGCCCTGGAATCTCAGCGCAGCTTGAAACATTACAAACTTAAAAGTACAGAGAGACTTTGAGAAGAGGCCTTATAATGAATTCTCTTCCGGTCACTGGGACACTGGACTCTGACTATCATCAGGCTTAGAAGACTGACTTATTAAATACTGAAGGAGAATATTTATATCTCAGCAATTCCCTGAAAATCAAGGAATTTGTTTTTTTATTCATTGTCAAGACTTCAGAAAGTACTAATAATGAAGATTAAACTTTAATTGTGAGAATTTTTTCCTTCTAGAAATCCTCCTTGTTAAACACTTATTTGTATACCTTGAACACAATAAACAAAAAAGTAACTGTCAAAACAGTCAGTCTCTGCTCTCTGGTTGTGTACCTGAAGCTTCTCACATCTTTGTACAGAGAAAAGTGATGTGTCACATTTTGCTTTTGAAAACTTCCTTCACTTTAAGTTACGATTAGCTGTTACCAATTTAGAGTATTATTCTACCTGCTTGGCTCCCTCCTACCCAATGCTTTTATCTCTTCATCAAAAGGGATAAAGGTTTCCATAATAGAATTTCAGGCCTCCAGCTCCAGGTAGGGTAGGCGTGGGACTTGTGGAAAGGACACTGTGTGCATGTGTGTGTCCTGGGAGAGATCAGGACATTGCCACTGTCCCAGATAGCAAGGAATCTAAGCCCAGTCTCTATTTAAGGTCAACGTATATGTTAATTATTATTCTTAACAAAAAGCCTTCTTGGTTATTAATATTTGCCTAGGCAATCCATAGCCAAGGACTGTTTTTTTTAAACATTTTATTTGCAATAATCTACACAAAGAACAGATGCTTATCTAAATCTCATTTAAACTTCTTGCATTTGTAAAATTAGGTTAGGAATCTTACCCAGCAATCTCTCACTCACAGCATCTCACTGGTTCATGCTTCTGGGTTGCGAGAATGCTGCAGTTTGACAGATGAATATGAAATGAATAAATGAAGGGAGCCAAAAAAAGTTGGGGGGGAGTTATTTGAAGTTTTCTGAAGTTCAGTGCAAGTTCAGCTGCCAAGCATGCCCTAGCTTCATACCTTATCTCGAAGAGTTCATCACTTCCTCCCTCCTTCCTTCCAGAGAACTTTCCAGGCTCCTACTATATAAATGCCCAGGAATCATAATAGTGTGCTCAAACCTTCAGTGAGGCTGAAATTCATCAACCGAGAACCAATTTATATACTCAATGTGGAAGAAGGTTGGGAAAAAATCTGGAAATACTTCCAGCTCTGATTGTTATAAGGTTACCTGCCATTCCATGCCGTTCATGCCTCATGTGTTTTCTTACCCAGTGGATGTTTAATAAATGGCTGGGTAATTGGGTTAAGTTGGACTGAAGTGGATCCAACTGGATTAATGTGGGCCATAGGGTATTAGTTTTGGAGTCATGAATACGAGCACCCCAGTTCCATCTAGGGCACTAGCTATGTGACTACAGGTAAGTCATTGGACAATTCTGAGCCTCAGTTTCCCCCATTTTATATGCAATTAGAATTGTGTACTACAGGACTTCATTTCCCATAATCCCACATTTGTCCTTATGTTACACCCTTACGTTTCAGTGGATGGGGTGCTCAGGGAGGGGTAATATCTCTGGTATGGAGGGCTTATTGTGCCCTCCTAGGGCAGCTCTCCAACCTCTGACCCTCACCTGACACCCAGCTCTCACTTGTGGCTCCCAGTAGCTGCTAGCATGCAGCAGCAGCCACACCCTGGGCAACGGCTTCGACAGGCCGGCCAAACCTTGTGAGGGTAGCCATCGGGTCGTAGACCCCTGGTGAACCAGGGCTTTGCTCACCCAGCATGTGAAGACTGCTTCGGTGGAACAGATGGAAGAAACCAATAAGAAGGTTCAACGGCCGAGATGGCGATGCAGCAAAGCACTGTGGAGTGCTTAGGGCGTGTTGGAGCACAAAAGACAACATGACCATCCAATGCAGCTGAGAAAGTCTCCAGGTGTAACGACTTTTCGTGTCACTGGACCCAGGCTTCCAACGCCGAGAGAGTGGGACTGTCTCTGTGCATCGGCTTTTCCACTTAGATCTCCTTCACGCACAAGTATCTTTGTGCACACTCATCTATACACCATAGATGAAAATGCACAAAGACAATCGTCATCCTTGGTTACCGAGAGACTACTACTACTACGTTTCAGTGTAAAAATTAAATTGATTTCTCTAATAATAAAAATATTCTATTTTATGAGGTTTATTAAATGATCATTAGAGATCAAGGAATAAAGAGGATACAAAATAAAAACCACATGCCCATGGCTGGTTAGCCCATTTAAAATCCCCACACTTAGCTTACCACCATACTTG
Organism: Monodelphis domestica; assembly: GCF_027887165.1. Lineage (NCBI taxonomy): Eukaryota > Metazoa > Chordata > Mammalia > Didelphimorphia > Didelphidae > Monodelphis > Monodelphis domestica. The sequence goes on along the minus strand of NC_077227.1, from coordinate 746,958,313 downwards.
CTGCATCATCCCAAAGAAAGAGAGCATAGGAGGAGTTACTGCCAGTTAAATACCAATAATTGATCCCACCAATATGAAGACACAGGAGAGATTATAGGGAATTTTGGGAAACACTAAGGACTTCTGGGGAATGATGTCAAAGGGTCAAAATCTCCATTTGTAAATGGAGATAAGGATTCTGTAACCCTGCCCTCCCTCTCTCTCTTCTCCTGCTTTCGGCATCAAGTAAACTTGTCTTTACTCAGGCTTTATCTATTTCTTCTACTTCAAGTCATTACTAATAAATCTTATAAAATATAATACTTGGAGTTATTGGCTATTAATTTTAATCTTACATTTCAAATACTCTGATTTTCAGATGGGCTGAGAAGACCACTGAACAAGCCTATATTATGTGGCTGGATTGATTACTGGATTAAAACTTGGAGATACATACTGACATACCTCCAACACAAATAAAACCCAAGCCAGTGAGCTCACTGATTTGGAAGTTTCCTGAAGATTCAGATCACCAGCTATTAACTGACACCTTCGATGAGTTTTTCCTTTTATTATCATCATCATCATCATCTAGTATTGATATAATCTTTTTATTTTCAAAGCTCTTTAAAAACAACTCACTTTATCTAGCAACATACCAATGAGGCATCAAGGATATCAAGGTATGATCTCCAATTTACAAATGAGGAAACTGAGACAGACTATCTGACTTGCAAACTTCATATAATGAGTTACTGTCAGTGCTTGGATTTGAACTCAAGTCTTCTTATCTATGTCCTCTCTACCCTATCTGCCTTCTAATGCAGAGAAAAGATGTCAGTGGGGCTCTGTGACCCTCCACCAACTATACTCTCCCTCATCCCAGGACAGGCCTTTTTCTTCTTTTCTTCATACATTTCCTTGATGACATCCTTTACTCCTGCACTTGAGAATTTCTCTTGATTTTATATTGCAGCTTGCTGCCACCTACCACACACCTTTTTAATTTGTCCTCAGAGTATATGGGACCCCGAAGATCTCCCTTACAAAGTTGTTTTGAACTTCAAATGAGATGTTACATACACTGTATGGAGAACTTTCCACTTGGATTCTCCTGCCCATCAGAAATCCCACCATCAGCTATTTTCTTCAAGCACATAAATTGTCAATTCACCTCTACCTTTAAGATTATTAGTCTACAGTCGCTGGGAATATTCCTAAGGGTGACAATGAGGACTTTTAGCATTTGTTTAGGGACTTTTTTCTTTCTTTTTTTTTAAAATAGCCAATTACTGTAGTGCATTTCAAAAACATTTCCTCAAAACCTTCAAAGGTAGCTATAGTCTTCTTTTTTTTTTTAAACCCTTACCTTCCATCTTGGAGTCAATACTGTGCATTGGCTCCAAGGCAGAAGAGTGGTAAGGGCTAGGCAATGGGGGTCAAGTGATTTGCCCAGGGTCACACAGCTGGAAAGTGTCTGAGGCCAGATTTAAACCTAGGACCTCCCATCTCTAGGCCTGACTCTCAATCCACTGAGCCACCCAGCTGCCCCCTATAGTCTTCTTTTTATCTTTTCCTTCTATGGACCTCTAGTTTCATCTTTGCTGACGATTTTAATTGTGGAAAACCTCCCCTCTCCATATACATATATGTATAGAAATAGATATAGACAGACAGATAGATCTAGATATATACACACACATAACTATATATATAATATATACATACATATGTATATATATGTATATGAATATTTTATAAACAATTCAGTAGTAACTGATATAATGGACAATGAGAAACAAAATGACTTACCCCTTCCTCATATTCATTTATTTAATTAAGCAGTCAATCAAACTGAACTCATATCTTAAGCACCTACTATGTGCCAGACTCTCTACTAGAGCCAGGAGATGCAAAGATAGAAATGATGTTGTCCTTGTACACAAGGAATTGCCATTTTCTTAAAAGGAAATTGTGTGCCCCAAACTAACCAACTGTGAAACACACACATTATATACATTACAATTATGAGAGAGAGGAGTACTTATGGGTAGAGGAGTGATCTTAAACAATTATTAGTGGTATCACAGTGGGTAGAGAGATAGTTAAGGAGTCAGGAAGACAAGTTCAAATCCAGCCTCTGATACTTGCTGGTTGGATGATCCTGGACAAGTCACAACCTCTCTCTGCTTCAATTTTTTCAGCTTTCTAATGGGAATAATAATGTCACAGACCTTTCAAGGTGGTTCTCAAGATCAAATAAGATAATCTGTGGAAAGCACTTAGTCCATTGTCTGGCACATAACAGATGCTTAGTAAATGATTGTTCTCTTTCTTCCTACCACTCATCTGTACTCCTGCCTCATGCTACAATTTGTGGTAACCTGGGATTTCATTGATGACAATTCACAAGTTTAGATTGGATAGGAAATGACTTTCATCTTCATCCCCATGTCATGCTGCACCAAAAGCTACCAATGCCTTCGAGCTATAGTAATCAAATTGTCCTCACCAAAATATTCTAGCCTGGCTACTCCTCCTCTGTATGTGCTGGCTTTCCTTATTCAAAGGCAACCTCTTGGAGTGCAGGGACCATCTTACTCACTTTTATTTGTATGTCTAGAATTTATCAGAATTCTTGAAAGAGGAAATGTTCCCTTCAAGGCTCTGGGGACACTTGGGATCTGGAGGATCATGTTTTATATTCTCGTTATCCTTCACCATTGTGTCCCGTATTGAACACTAACTTATCTATTAGTCCAAAAGACTTAATCCACTTTTTAAAATGAGTAATTACTACAGCAGTAGAGCTTATACTAAACATCCCTCCCCCTTACATCTCCCACCAGGACACAGAGAATAAAAGGGGAAAAGGTTCAATCTTGGGAATCACATGTGACAAAACCCATAGTTTCTGGAAGGTTTTTGCTAGAATCCTAAATAAACTGTTTCCTGGGATATCTATTGTCATGGAAGGACCAGACAGAGTCTGAATGCAATTTGAAACACATCATTCTTTACAGTTTTTCTTCTATGAACTTTTTGCCTGGTGTAAGCAAATAGGTGTCTTCTTTCACCATGAGAAAAATGTGGAAATGGTACTGTATGATAATATAAGCACAATCTATAGCATATTACCTGCCTTTCTTGGGGAGGGGGGAGAGATGTGAAGAGAGCATATGGATTGCAAAATATCAGAAAACTATTATTTTAAAAATTGTAATAATGTGTAATCTGGAAAAAATAAAAATTATTATTAATATTGTTTCCTATAAGTGTGGTTTAGTTGTCTTTGGTTTCTAGTAGAACAAAGATTCTTAAACTCTGTGTGTGTGTGTGTGTGTGTGTGTGTGTGTGTGTGTGTGTGTGTGTATGACAGAGAGAGAGAGAGGAAGAGAGAGAGAGAGAGAGACAGAGAGACGGAGAGATGGAGAGAGGGAGAGAGAGATGTTCCTTACTAGTCTGGGGGAAGCTTACAAATAGACTCCTCAAAATAATGCTTTAATTTAATTAAGGGAATCTTGTAACCATGGAAAAATATTCTAAATTAATGAATTAGATAAAATTTTCCAAATTAAAAAAAGAAAAGAAAGTATTAATAAATGCTACATTTTGCTTATTAATAATATTAATTAATTATAATAATTAATAAATAATTAATAAATGCTACATTTTGCTTAATAATAATACAAATATAATCCTTCCCATTGAAGTTCATGAAACTTTTGAAATCTATTATCATATGTGTAAAGACACTAGAAGTTTGAGAATCCCACTCTTGACTGCTTTTCCTTATACTATATAACCTGTCCTGGTCTCATGATATAGATAGTTCAATCAATTTTTGGTGTTCCAGGACCACTCAAGAATGCTGATAAAAAACTCAAAATCTTCATCCTCTAATAAGTTAGCTGGTTCTTCACCAGATGAGGGAGGAAGGAAGAAGTAGGACCCTGAAGCAAAAAAGGTTCTCCTTTGTTCCCAGAAGCAATTCCTCCCGGAATTGAGTGGAGACCTCTGCTGCTAAGACATTAGACATTTCAGCTCTCTTTTCCCAAAATCAGCACAGAGTAAGACCACTTCTATCAAACAATGTATCTAGATTTTTTGTCACATCTAATTGAGTCCTATGATGGAAGAGAGAATGAAAAGGAAATAGAAGACAATTAGAATTTAATAAGTACCTACTATGTGCCAGCTACCTCTGATGGTCTCATTTGATATGTATTCCCAGCAAACAAATTTTGAATTACTTTGTCAGTTGAGGTAATTGTCTAGTCTGATCTCCCTTCTCTTCATAATTAGATACAGATATATTCATACAAATCTATAATGCATATATATGTATATTAATAAGTATAAGATTTCTTAAGGAGGAAAGAAAGTTAGGGATGGGGATCAGGAAAGGGTTCATGTAAAAGGTTGAGCTGAATTTTGAAGGAAATTAGGAATTTCAAATGGAGGAGGTAAGGAAGGAGTGCCTTCTAGTGGGGGGAGGGGAAGTTTAAACAATAGTATGGAGAGGGGAAATGAAATGGACCATAATGCCAATTAACTAAGTTTGTCTGAACTATAGAATTTAGGAAAATAGGTATAAAATAGATCTAGAAAAGCATGACTCTAACCTCCGGCTTTCTGATCTTAAGGCTTGCCCTTTTCTCTCTCCTCTTGGATAATACCATTTTTATAATGAATTTTACAACTTTGTTTTTAACTAGCCATTTTAGGTCCTTGTTTGCATGATTTTCAGCCTGACTGGCTCAAGCCAATTTCAATGTTGCTTCTTTAAAAATAAAAACAAACCAAGTTGGAGAGAGAGAGACAGACAGATAGACAGAGAGAGAGAGACAGAGACAGAGAAAGAGACAGAGAGAGAGAGAGAGAGAGAGAGAGAGAGAGAGAGAGAGAGAGAGACAGACAGACAGACAGACAGACAGACAGACAGACAGAGAAAGAGAGAGACAGAGACAGAGACAGAGACAGAGAGACAGAGAGAGAGACAGAGAGAGAGACAGAGAGAGAGAGACAGAGAAAGAGACAGAGAGAGTTAGAGAGAGAGACAGACAGACAGACAGACAGACAGACAGACAGAGAGAGAAGCAATCCTATAAGATGCACCATTTCCCCTGTTGCATCAGGATAATAAAACATTTGTAATTTGCAGAGGGAAAACATATTCTGGTCAGGGCCTCCTTTAAATAAATACCGCTGATTGCTAAATATGGAGAGAACAGGTGTTTTATTTAGTTTTTGTAGTCAGTGCGAGGAAATCTCTTCCATAAACATTTAATAATCTTGGGGGGGGGATGTTTCTGTGCCTTTAATTTTCCTGTCTGAACGAGAGAGGGAAGGCTGCAGAGCCCTGACAGGCTCACTTGTTCATGCCTTTAATGTGCGATCTGTTTTCTCCAGTGGAGGGCACTCAGTGTATCACAAACGAAAGCATTAGCACCAACAAGCTCCGAGCACCATCAGTCTCAGGGAAAGCCTTCGGAATTAGACAAGAGCTGCCTCTCAGCCAAGCTACAAAGCGCTCTAGACCTGCCCTGCTCAATGGAGAAACCGAGTCTGTCTCCCTTCTGAAATCCCCTGGCTGGGGTGGTCTCCCCTCCAGCCCCCGGAGGGAGGCCTACTTGCTCCCAGAAGTGAGGGGGGGCCCCAGAGGATGCCTGGCTGGAGCTGGGCATGGCCAAAGGCAGCGCCATAAGGAATGCCAGGTACTGGGGGGAAGCTCTTCAGAGAAGTTGGTTGCCTTCCCTGCGATGTGTTAGGGCCCCTCCACAGGGATTGTCAATTTCAGCCTGGGGCCCTATGGTCAATTACACAATGGCCCTTAGAGCCTAGAGACTCTTCCCTCCTCCCCTCCCTCCCCCACCTGCTTCCTCCCTCCCCCTTCCCCAACCCCCATTTCTTTTTTTTTCTTTTCTTTCTTTTCTTTTCTTTCTTTTTTTCTTGTCCTCTCTGGGGAACTTTGTGTGGGTTCCTGGCACACATGCCCGATCATGATGGTTGTGAGTGACAGCTGTACCCATGGCATGAAGGCTGTGGTGGATTAAAGACCAAGAGAGCCAGCAAGAAGAGACCTGAGGGAGAAAGGAAGGAAGGAAAGGAAGAAAGAGAGGGGGAGCTGCTTTTGGATGACAAAGGATGGGTAAGTGAACTTTTGTTATTTCCTTCTCATCAAAGCTCTAGCTCTGGGGGACAAACTCAGCCCTGGCATGAATGCTGACAGAAGGGTAGGGGGTTGATGGGGGGTGGCAGCTAACAGTAGGGCATTAGTTGGCCAGGTGACTCACTGGAGTTGTTACAATATTTTTAGATCCTTCCCCTCCACCCTTTCCCCCCTGCAGCCTCCCCCCCCCATCCCAGTATACAATGGTTCTGTAAATGCATAGAAAGGAGTTGACCAGACTTAAAAAGGGATGCCTCAGATGATCTCTAGCTGTTCCTGCGTAGCCAGATTGGGATCTGTGGGCTCCACAATCAGGGCTGCCTCCTGATTCCCTGATAATATCACCCATGCTTTGAGTTCTCTTGGCTGTCAGGAGGCTAGTTAACACTTTCTAGCTTGTGTGTGTGTGTGTGTGTGTGTGTGTGTGCGTGTGTATGTGTGTGTGTCTTTGGGGGTGGCATTGTTACTTTAGAGGTGATTTTAGCAGCATTGCTCCCTACCAGAGCCCTAACCCGGCTCCCCAATTCCAAGCAGTCATTTGGCAGCCTTATTTCTTTTTTTCAAATGTGACTCTCTGCCCCCCTCCGCTTTAGTTAGCACCCCCACTCCCTTCTCCTGTCTGGAAGAACTGGAACGTATTTCAGTGAGACTGGGGCTGGCAATGAGAGAGCAGCGCAAGATCAGGGTTGAAATTAAAAGGGGAAAAATCCATTCCTTTGGAAAAACAGGATTTCAGATGAGGGATCTGTGCTGATTGCTTCTTGTTTTAAAATAGGAGTGTGCCAGAGAGAAACTGCAGTCACCCGAAGTCATCCCCCCAAAAAAAACAAAACAAAACATTATTGATATAAGAGAGAAGAGCTTTAACAGCCAAACGTCAAGGAAATGAAACCTGATTGCTAGAAGCAGGGCAACTTTGCGGGAAGCCAGCAGTCCTGACATTACTGGGGGTTGGGAGATGGGGGGGGGGGCGCGGGATGTAGTCAGGAGACGCGGACTTGGAGGGGAGAAAGCTGTCTGAATTCTGCTCCCTTCCTCAGTCCCGAAATATGAAAGAGCGATTGGCAGGATTCACTGGCATAACTCTCGGCCCCCGGACCATTTCTTGCCGGGTGGGAAACGTTTGAGGAGGCTCTAGCGAGGGAAACTTTGCAGCACCCATGGATCACGGACAAGGGACTCACAACACGCAGCTATCTCTCTGTATGTTTATTGCGTGCGCATTTATTAGGAGCCGGGGATTGCCGCTCCGTGTTGTGGGTCTTCAGGCTCTGCTCCATTGGCTGCCGGGATCCGTCCCCGTGCCATCTCCCAGCCCTCGCCTCCTAACTCGATTCTATTAGGCAAGGGGCACGCATTTTACGGCGGGGGAAACTTTATAGCCTGGGAACTCTTCTCTCTGCAGTTAGGTTAAAGCATCGCATTTCCCCCAGTCAGGGAGGATTTGGAAGTGGTGGGTTTATGAAGTGACCGCCCCCCTCCCCCTTCCTGCCCCCCTTAAATCACCAGAAGCCACAGTTCACTTCCTCCCATGGCTGGCATTCAATACAGTGACTTGACAAATATGTTACTTGTTAGAACTGTGGTGTCAGGTGATAAGAAAATCCCTGCAACGTATCACGCTGATGAACATGCGAACCGCTGGAACTCGAGGAGGAGGCTGTGCCTAGCTCCAGAGACCCATAAATCATTCCCAAAGTAATTGAGCATCAAGAAAGAGACACTTCCTTAAGAGCTCCTATGCAGCGATAAGGAAAATCGTGCCTTAGGAAAAGAAAAGGGCGGGCGGGCGCGCGGCGGGGGGGGGTGGGGGTGGGGGGGGGAGCGGTAAGCTGCCTTTCCACGCACCCACCTGCCCAACAAAGCGCTCCGTGAAGCCCCTCCTCCTGCCCCGTGCAAAGCTTCTAGGGAGAGCTTTGCCTAGCCCCAAAGGCCCACTTGTTTTCTTTCTCCCCTGTTGTAGGTTTCCATTTAATTAAGCAGCTGCGAGGCATGAGCGTGGTACTGGTGCTGCTGCCCACAGTCCTGCTTGTGATGCTCACGGGTGCCCAGAGACCTTGCCCCAGGAACTGCAGATGCGATGGGAAAATTGTGTACTGCGAGTCTCACGCCTTCGCAGACATTCCCAGGAACATTTCGGGTGGCTCCCAGGGCTTATCGCTGCGATTCAACAGCATCCAGAAACTGAAAGCCAGTCAGTTTGCGGGGCTCAATCAGCTCGTGTGGCTCTATCTGGACCACAATTACATCAGCACTGTGGACGAGGACGCCTTCCAGGGGATCCGCAGGCTGAAGGAACTGATTCTGAGCTCCAATAAAATCACGCACCTGCACAACAAGACATTCCACCCGGTTCCCAACCTCCGGAACCTGGACCTCTCCTACAATAAGCTCCAGTCGTTGCAGTCGGAGCAATTCAAGGGCCTCCGCAAGCTCATCATCTTGCACCTGAGGTCCAACTCGCTGAAGACAGTGCCCATCCGGGTTTTCCAAGACTGCCGGAACCTGGACTTTCTGGACCTGGGCTACAACCGCCTGCGGAGCCTCTCGCGCAATGCCTTCGCTGGCCTCTTGAAGCTGAAGGAGCTCCATCTGGAGCACAACCAGTTTTCTAAGATCAACTTTGCTCACTTCCCCCGACTCTTCAACCTTCGCTCCATCTATTTGCAGTGGAATCGCATCCGCTCCATCAACCAAGGCTTGACGTGGACTTGGAGCTCTCTGCACAACTTGGATCTATCAGGGAATGACATCCAAGGGATCGAGCCAGGCACTTTTAAGTGCCTGCCCAACTTGCAGAAGTTGAATCTGGATTCCAACAAGCTCACCAACATCTCTCAGGAGACTGTCAATGCCTGGATCTCTTTGATATCCATCACCTTGTCAGGGAACATGTGGGAATGTAGTCGGAGCATTTGCCCCCTCTTTTCTTGGCTTAAAAACTTCAAGGGGAATAAAGAGAGCACAATGATCTGTGCGGGCCCCAAGCAGATCCAGGGGGAGAAGGTGAGCGACGCGGTGGAAACCTACAACATCTGTGCCGAAATCCAGGTGGTGGTGACCGAGAAGTCCCATCAGGCCCCACCAACGCCCCAGAAACCTCTGGTGGTTCTCAAACCCACCATTTCCAAACTGGAAACAACCCAAGCGACTCCAGTCACCTCGAGCCCTTCCCCGGGTTTTCCGATGCCTGGCGCAGAGCCAGAGTACGAGCACGTGTCCTTCCACAAGATCATTGCTGGCAGCGTGGCCCTCTTTCTCTCGGTGGCTATGATCCTTTTGGTGATCTACGTGTCTTGGAAGCGTTATCCCGCCAGCATGAAGCAACTCCAGCAGCATTCTCTCATGAAGAGACGCCGGAAAAAGGCCAGGGAATCTGAAAGACAAATGAACTCCCCTTTACAGGAGTATTACGTGGACTACAAGCCAACAAACTCTGAGACCATGGATGTATCAGTTAATGGATCGGGGCCTTGCACATACACCATCTCTGGCTCCAGGGAATGTGAGGTATGAACCATGATCCTCCTAAAAACATTTCAGCTGCTGGGAAGGAGAGGTAAATGTTTGAAGCTCTTGAGGTGTCTCTAATCACTAGAAAGATTAATGAGCCTTTTGCTTTGGGGTTTTGCTCAGTGTGAAAGGTTATTTAATTAAATTACAACCACCAGGAAAGTGACTGTGGTTATTTTTAAAGGAGTTGAGACTTGAAGGAAGTTCATTCAAGGATGAGATTAAGTTGGAATAAACCTCCGTGTTGCGGCATCTGCTTCTTAAAGTTTGTACATAGGGGTTGGACTTTTAAGAACTCTTTGTTTCTTTTTCTTTCTTTCTTTCTTTTCCTTTTTTTTGGTATGGATTTGATGTCTGGTTCTTGGTTTTCTGGTTTGTTTATTTTTTGTTTATTTTTTAAGAAATATGAATGAAGGAGGGGCCATGTTAATAAAAGAAAAAAATACAAAAATTGCTGGATTTGAAGAGGATATAAACCAAAGAGAAATTGACCAAGGGTTGATTTTTGCTGTAAATGTGTCACAGTTTCTAACTCAAGCAGGTAATAGCTATGTCTAATCCACAGGGATACCTTTTACTTTCCATCTCAAACTTTTTACCAACCTAGAGAATGTCAGGAGTCTGCTCTGATGTAATGCAAGGAGGTTTTATTATTATTATTATTTTCAATGTCATCAGAAGGGTCTCGGACACTTCTTCTGGCTTGTTTTTAAAGGCATATTATGTTGAGAATTGGCTAGTTGTCTGGAATCAGGACTTGTGTAACTGTAACTACATGTCAAGGGATAGCTTCTTCTGGGCTGACATCCGGTAGGTGATTTAGCCATTATACAATTCAAGGCATGAGATGAACTGTTTGTCATTGCTGGTATTATCCTAGAAGGAAATGATGTGTATTGTTACTCTTTTTGGACTAAAATGGACCACAAATACTGTTCCAGAGAATGGCAGGGGATTGAGTTTTGGCTATTTTCTCCTTTCTCTACCTTTAGCCTCACCTGATGTCTCAAAGCAATATTTTAAGGAATTGCCTCTTAGCATTTGTTTTAAAGATTTGAGGGAAGAAATATCATCAGAAAATAACACATATTTCAAGTCCTTTGGGTTTTAAGAGAGATTGTGGGTACATAATTAAGACTAGAAAAAAGATACAGTTCCTTAGAACCTGCCCCAGCTCATAATTAGTGATAAATTCATAGTATTCTTTTGAGGACAAAGTCAACCTTAACACATGGATAATTATGGTGACAGCATCAAGACATTATCATCCCACTACTACAGTATAAGGAGAGGCTCAGGCCTGGCAAGGGGCTGTCTGATATTCTATTTATAGTTACTTGTCTTTGAAAAAGAGATTTTCCCTGTGAGTTGAGAGCCATGTGACTCACAACATTCCCCCCACCCCATTTCCATATCAACTTAAATGATATAGTTTATTTCATCTAGCCTTTAACTGTCTAGAATCCAATCTAATCAAGCTATACTCAAGCCAGCCAGTGACTAAAACACTTTGGGGCAGAGCTCTAAAGTTTAAATAACCTGAAAACAGAAAAGTGAGGGCTAATAAAAGCATCATAATTGGGGGCCTTTTTATCTTTGGTTTTACAATGGATACAGCTCTAGGATGAAGAGGAAACAAGACACCCAATTTATAAATTCCTTTCTGAATACTAGGTGGTAGTGGAGGGCCTTCTTAGAAGGCCTACAATGCTTGGTGTGTTTTGAGCCCTCATTAGCACTCTGGAATGCTGATATTGATGAAGAAGCTTCTTGCTATTTGGTGCCTTACATTTTGTACCCACTGAAATTCTGAGGAAGATAGAATGGAAAAGAAAACCATATTCTCGACTAAGTTAATTAGTGTTGTTGCTTTAGCTATTCACTGATGCTTTTTTTTTCTTCCCTTTGGAGAAATATTGAGTAGGAAGGAAATTTTCTAGAGGCATTTCAGAGCAAGAAGGGGCAGTAGAGATCACCAAGTCTAATCCCATTATTTTACAATGAGGCAACAAAGTCTTGGGTAAAGAAATTAGTTTAGCCAAAGCCAAAAACCTGGTTAGCAATGCCAAGAGTAGGTCACATTTCACTTGATGTAATATCCATTTTTGTTAATATTCCTATTGTTTTCCATCCAAGATCTTTCTCTTTCCCATGCCAAAATGTTCATTGAAATATTTATCAAAGAAATATTTATTTCAGTTTGCTTTTAATAGAGGGCTCAAAGAAACCTATGTTTGTTGATAAGCCATTTTTTCCTCTAAAATATAGTGTAGTATTGATGAGAGGAAATATTGAATAGCATAATAGAAGAAGACCTACCCAGCCAGAGAGATCAGTCATGTATCTGTGTTTTTTAAATGTCTATAGCATCTTTGCAAGAATAATTCCTGAAAGAGAAAAACAAAGTGGAACAAAACTAAGTGTGTCTATTTGCTAAAGTTAGTCAAGTGTTCTCATGTACCTCATATTCTATACACATAATGGGATTCTCTCAATTGTTAAGTTATCTAAAAAATTCAGACAGCTATTAAAGCCCTTGATTGTGCAGGACATGAAGTAATATCCAGAAGTCACTACAAAGACTCCATATGACAAGATAATATTGTCTTTGTTTCCATAGCTAAAAGTATTCCCTTTCTAAAAATAATCATATATCATATAATACTTATAAGTCAAATTTGAGAAAGGAAAACTATAGATATATTATATTAATATATTCTATGGCTACACACATCCCTACTTCCATTTCCTCAATTTGATTTGTAAGTGTCATAAGATATCTCTATGTACATATATGTGCATTTATATATACTTGCATATATAGCTCTACACACATAATATTTGGCAGTCCCAAACTAATAAGCAGAAAGCAGGTAGGAAAACAATCATTATTATTACTTAGTATTCTGATGGAAGGAATGAAAACATCTTTTTAAAAAATAGAGTCATAATTCAGAAAGCTTGCATTTAGAGTTGTTCCACTGTGATCAGTCTGTCAGGTCACTCACTGTTTATTCACTGAGTATGTCTAAAGAGAGAAAACATAAGAGTCAAACAATTCTTCCATAACTTTAATGTGTTGATTGAAAGAAAAAAAAAGAATCCCAATTATAATTTTTTATTTTGCTTTTTCTCATGACATTTTCTTACTCTTTCAATAAATGGAACCTCCTCTCTTACATCATTAAGGACTTTTCTTCTATGCTTAAATACACTTATTTATTCATTTCTTAATGAAGGGATCATACAGAATAAATTAGTGACTGTTTCTGTCTCTGAGTGGGTTCATTTTTAATGTTTTCGATGAAGCTGGATAACTAAAAGAATACTAACCTAAAGAAAACCAAGAAATTCATAAAAAGGAACATGAAACATGATGGAATGTAGTGGAAAGAACACTTCATCCTGGGTAAGAAAATCTGAGTTCAAATTCTACTACATTTGTGTCATCTTACCCATATGCCCTTGGGCAAAACTGCTGATCTTCTCAGGGCTTGAGTTTCTTTATCCAAAAATGAAGAGAGTTGAACTAGATTAACCCTAAGGACCACACTGGTTCTAAGTCTGTGCTCTCCTATGATTTAAAACTTTTCTTTTAAAGAAAAAATAATAAAAACTAGGAAGAGATAAGACTAATCCTGGAAATAAGCACCTTATTGTAATCTTTTCAGGGTTAGAACTGTGATGGTTTTAACAGTTGGTGAATGATTTTCTTTTGTTGTTGTTTTTAATGGGGATACATTAGCTGTGGGTATGGTCCATTTGCATTTTCTTGGGATTTTAATGTTACCTTGTCTCTATTTTTACTGATTCCAAGATTTCAGACATTGTACGACTATGCAATCCTTATCCCTTTTCTATTTATAGGTGCAAACTCTCCAATTTCCTAATTCTCTTGACTATTTTATAGACACTTTAGGCATTGACTTTTTCCAAGTTCCTGAATGGCAGCATTCCAGTGGCCTGGAAGGGTAACCTACTTCTGAAAATATAGGATGATGGTAGGCTTAGACCCATTATCTATCCTGATCCCTGATCTCATAAATAGTTACCGCTACACACAAGTGTAGAAATTGTAATAAAGAAAAAAAAATATTGTGACAATCCTTAATATATTGTATGATATGGATAGGTTACAATATTCTTAAAAATATAAAAAATACTTTGCAACATTGCTTTTTTCTAAGTCATCAATTTAATTTTGATTAGTAGAAATAAAAAGTGGGGAAAAAAGAAAACACCAGACACATATTGCAATCGAAATAAAACAAGATGGCTCTCTTAAGTGTAGGTTGATTAAGCACTCTAGTGGCCCATCTTCTTGGAGGATTATTTCAGATTATATTGCCTAATACATATATGATTTTCTATTTTTCTTACATTTTGTTCCTTTGTCCAATTAATGTTGGGTCCACCTGCATGAACTGATTTTGAAAAATAAAATAAAAAACCACAGGACAAAATAATTCTTTCAAAGAAATTCTTATTCTGAAAGAGTTCCTTCAAATACCAATTAATCCATCTAAACATCAAGCTGTGCTTCAAAATCCCCAGTTGTCCGTCTGGAATCAATTGTTTTTAGTTTCAAAAATTTCCTGTGAATTAACTTAATACTTTCCTATGTATACTATTCCTAAATGTCTCAAGACAATGATATGGTAGAAAGACATCTGTAAGGAATTTGCCTGTCTGGAAATGAAAGAGAAATCAAGAACCTCCAGGCTTTGGTTTCTACTAGGTAGTAAAGCTTTAAAATTCTCTTACTTTTAGATAGACGATTTATCCAATATTTGACCATATATACTTCAGGCTATATACTACACCCTTCGTGATGGCAGACATGGGGGCATAAAAAGGGGGGGGGGAGCTACTCATTATCACCCTTGGAATTAAAAGCATTAATTGATGTTTCTTTACTAAGTAACTTCTCTCTCGAGGTATCAATAAGCATTCAGAAATGTATAATTTTTCCCCCTTTAAGAAATTAAATTTTTAACATAATATGTTGTTTGCGGGAAGTATTTTAAGACACTATTGTTCATGGGATTTTATAAGCCTTCAAGATTTGGCTCTCCTAAGTTAGATTATCACCCAGAAATCCCTGAATGACTAGAGGTCCACCAATGACTACATTCAAACATGGGGCTTTTTACCACTGGAGCATGAGAGATGTTAATTCATATGTGAATATCTGGGAAAATGAGACTGTCTTCTTATCAGTGGAAAAACATAAAATTAATGGCAACACTTTATATTTGGAAGATTTTCCTTTAAGTTGAAACAGTTCTAGATATAATAGTTGAAAAAAAATCAGGGGCATTCTCAGTTTTCATGAACACAGATTAAGAATAAGAGAGAAATTACCTGGATGATTTTTCCTGAAAACTCTAGTCCTTTAGAACTCTAAGCCCAAGTTAAGAAGCTGAAAATTGTGCTCTGTGGGAGAGAAACTGTTATCCACTTAGCAGAACATCTCCCAGAAACTGCTAGGAAAGGGTCAAGGCCATGGGCATTGTTCAAGAACAGATTTAAGTGGGCTGTGTTTTTCCTACTGAGGAACTTACAGATTCAAGTAAATTTTGCCATCATAATATTATCCATTGGGAAAGATCTTTATGTTAGGGTCAAAATAGACATGCTAGCAAGCAGCAGGAGGCTTGAAAATTGGGTTAATCAGAGGTCACACATGATAAATGATGGCCGAAGGAAAGGGAAGAATATCAAAGACTCAAAAGAGTGAATGCTAAACCATTCATCTATTCTCTGACAGTATCTGTTAAGGGTTTACTTTGTGCCAGGTGAAGTGCTAAAGAGAGGAACTTGGCTTCTAACAGGAGATTGCTAATAGTCATAGAGGTACGATAGAGGTAGAGAGAGGCATACCTGTCTTATCTCTGTATCCATCTATAGATCTGTCTCTATCCTTCTATCTCACTGTCATCTATTTGCCTCTGGCATGAGTAGGACCTCTCCAGAACCTAATCATCAGGGCTATTGGACATAGTTATTTTAGGAACTGGAATTCTGTAAATCCACTCCAAGTTGGAGATGAGGCAACATTTTACGTTTAACAGAGCACTTCAGCATTTGGATAGATCCATGCTATCACTCAGGTGTGCATACCTACATGCACACCTATACACACATAAATATACTGACATGTATACACATAAGGATTATATTATTTTAGTTTTAATAATGGATATGCATATTACATAAGAGAGGCATCATCGCGTAATAGACAGTTGGGCAGATGTAGAGTTAGGAATGCCTGGCTGGGTTACAGTCCAGTCTCTGATGCACGATGGCTGTGTGACTAGACAAGTTATAACACTAGGCCATGTTTCAAGAAACCTTCTAGAATAAAACAAAATGTCCATAAATGTCTTGTCTCCATGAGTGGAAGTTCTTTATTCCAGAATTCCCCATACCAGGGAAATTACAAATCCAATTTTCCATTCCTCCCCACCCCCCAAAAAAGAAAGCTATGGAAATATACATACATATATATATATATATATATATATATATATATATATATATATATATATATATATATATATATATATATATATATATATAGTCAGAGGCAGTGTTGAATTGGGGACAGAGTTCTGAACTTAGATTTACGTAGGCCTAAGTTCAAATTTTGCCTCCTATGTGATCCTGGACACATCAATTAATCTGTCAACTTCAGTTTCCTTATCACTAAACAAATTGTATGTGTTTATGGGCTTAGAACATAGGATTTGAGTAAAGTTTCTCCTAGTTTGAAGTCCTTGAGAGAAGGTAAAATAATGTGATCGTTATAGTCCCATCTGACTAGATCCAGTCCCTCCCATAATTCTTTGCAAATGTACACTTTTTATGTCAATGATCATTTCTTCTCTTTTCTTCTTAGGTAGCCATCCAGAATTTTTCTAGTCTTCTCATGCTTTCTCATTCTTCAACACTTGTAAATTCGTTGGCATTCTCTATGCTTGCCTTCCAAGGCAGCATCCTGTAATGTAAAGAATACTGAATCTGTAGGCAGCTAAAATGGTCTCAAATCCTGCCTGGGGACCTTCTTTTGTGACCTTGGACGAATCTCTTAACTCCTTTGGATTTGAGTTTCCCAATCGGTAGACGATGGTCTTAAACTTAGTTATAGCTGAAGTCCTTTCTAGCTTATGTTCTGAGCCCATAAACACATACATATATGTACATATGCAGTTTGCCTGGAACTTTCATCACTGAGTATTGTGTTCCCTTTCTGAACAGTCAGTGATAGAGCCAATGCCCCTGATAATTGCCCGACAAAAATCCTGATCATCTTTTCTTTAATTGCATTCATCCCGCATTCAATTACTGATGAAAGATCCTGAGTTGTTTTCTCCTCTAGTGACACTTCTCTCACTCCTATTTTAGATCCAAGCAAAATGAAAATAGAGTAAATGCCATCTTTAAGAAGTTGGCGTGGAAATAGAATCCATTGACCAAACCTTCTGGGGGAGTTAGAAACATTTCAACCACTCATTGTTCCATATCCACACTTGACTGACAGTCAAGAGTGAGTTTCTTTTTTCTTTTTAAATGTGCTTTGACAATTTGGATGCAGAGATACTAAGTTGGAATGGAGATCAGTTGTTGTGGTTAATATCATATTTTCAGGTACTATTTTACTTTTCGTCTATGAATAAGCAAAATGGCCACTTGTAGATAATGATGGCTACAGGTAGCAAAATAGATCTATCCAGGGCAAACATGCAGTCATTCCATTTCAGCCACTACTCACTATTTACTCTTTGTGTGCCAGGGACAAGCCATGCAATACGAAAACAAAACAAAAACAAGTCCTTCTCTCAAGGTCCTAATATTTTACTAGGTCCTTGTATTTCATTTGTGCTGAAATTTTAGTTCTATCATGTTGAGAGCAATTTGGAAAGTATAGGAGGAGTTCTTCAAATGTTGCAGCTAATGGAGATAAAGAAAAGGGGTGTGTGTATTTGTATGTGTGTGTGTGTGTTGCATTAGAATAAACTGTGATTTAGACAGCTTGAGTTATGTCCTATTACTGGAACCTACTATGCCATATATATTGAATTCTTTTTTTTTAAACCCTTACCTTCCATCTTGGAGTCAATTCTGTGTATTGGATCCAAGGCAGAAAAGTGGTAAGGGCTAGGCAATGGGGGTCAAGTGACTTGCCCAGGGTCACACAGCTGGGAAGTGTCTGAGGCCAGATTTGAACCTAGGACCTCCCATCTCTAGGCCTGGCTCTCAATACACTGAGCTACCCAGCTACCCCCTACATATTGAATTCTAGCGTTTACTTAGTATACATGTCCAAGAATTGGAACCACAAAGAGATCAAGTGACTTACCCAGGTCATACAACCAGTGTTAAACATAGGATTTGAACCCAGGTTATCTGATTATATTTTTTCAACTTTATTGAATATCTTTCAATACATCTGAGATTTGTGATTTCATCTCTCTCTCTCTCTCTTTCTCTGTCTGTGTCTTTCTTGCTCTGTCTCTCTCTCTCTCTCCCATTCTCCCTCCCCCCCCCCCCCAATTTAATCTATACACTTTGCAGGTGTATAGATTAGGAGCACTAGGATTGGAGTTAGGAAAATGAGTTCAAATGCAGTGAGTGGCATTAGAAACTTAGTGTAACCCTGGGCAAATAACAGCATTTTTTTCAGTTTCCTCAAATACAAATTGGGGCTGATAGAAACACTTACCTCTTAGAGATGTTGTGAGGACAAAATGAGAAAATGTATATTTTAAAAGTGCTTAACACAGTACCTGACAACATAGGAGGTTCTGTCTAAGTGTTTATTCCCTGCCCTTCTGCTATATATCATAGTCCCTAATGGTACCATGGTGAGTGAAGTCTGTGAATTGCTCCTAATAATAATGATTTTCAATTCATAAAATGAAATTTATGTAGGATTACAAATGGAACCAATAATCTTGTAAGAATAACAATCTATATTTTTTAAAGTTCAATAACTCCCAGGTTAAAATTTCCTGATATAAAATAGATTTAAAAATCATACTTGAAATACTAATCTAGATATCAGTGACTCCCTTTGTGTATTAAGCTGCTGACCTTAAGTCCATCAATCAATTGTGATCATAAAATCCTATACCTGCAGCTTGAAGAATACTTAGAGATCAACTTGGTCCCATTTTACAGATGAAGGAAATGAAGTCGAAAGTTGGAAGTGTGTTTCCTAGTAGCCCATAGTAAATATCCACAAAGCTGTCTGCCTCAGAATCCTTTGCTCTTTTCACTAGTTCAAGAAAAGCCCTTCTCTTTGTTTTTCCCCCTTTCGTTGTTTTTAGATAGACTAATCTGAAGCTTAGGTGATCTTTCTTGAATAAGCTTAAATGTCACTGGATATAGCTTGGAAAGTTCATTGTAATTATTAAAGAATATATGGTTATCAGCTTTGGAAGGTAAACCCAGCTGTGACAGGCTCCCTGATTATTATTCCCCCTCTCCTTGATTCTCCCTCGAGTCCTGCTTAATATAGCTCAAATAACTCTCTCCTAACTCTCCTGATATATACATATTTGTTTTATTTTAAGTTAGGTCTCTGCAGTTTCTGGACTTTATGCTCATGTGAAGTCATCCATATTCAAGTATATCTCTAAAAATGGTTGATTAAGGTAATATTTAAAAAAAACCCATAAATTTGAGCATGGGGGGATTTTCATTACATTTACATAAGAAGCATTTTGAAACTGGGAACTAAAAATTGTTAGTAATTTCTGTGGATAAATTGCTCCAAATGAAAGAAAGGTAGCAAGAGGGAAAGGGAAATAGGAAGAATGGAGGGAGGGAGACAGACAGACAGAGACAATGAGAGAGAGAGGCAGACAAACAGAGGCAAAGACAATGAGAGACAGACAGACAGATGGATAGACAGGCAGACAGAGACAAAGACAATGAGAGAGAGAGGCAGACAAACAGAGACAGACAATGAGAGACAGACAGACAGATGGACAGACAGGCAGACAGAGACAAAGACAATGAGAGAGAGAGACAGACAAACAGAGACAAAGACAATGAGACACAGACAGACAGATGGATAGACAGACAGACAGAGACAAAGACAATGAGAGAGAGAGGCAGACAAACAGAGACAAAGACAATGAGAGACAGACAGATGGACAGACAGGCAGACAGAGACAAAGACAATGAGAGAGAGAGAGGCAGACAAACAGAGGCAAAGACAATGAGAGACAGACAGACAGATAGACAGACAGGCAGACAGAGACAAAGACAATGAGAGAGAGAGGCAGACAAACAGAGACAAAGACAATGAGAGACAGACAGACAGATGGACAGACAGGCAGACAGAGACGGTATGAGAGAGAGAGGCAGACAAACAGAGACAAAGACAATGAGAGACAGACAGACAGATGGACAGGCAGGCAGACAGAGACAAAGACAATGAGAGAGAGAGGCAGACAAACAGAGACAAAGACAATGAGACACAGACAGACAGATGGATAGACAGACAGACAGAGACAAAGACAATGAGAGAGAGAGGCAGACAAACAGAGACAAAGACAATGAGAGACAGACAGACAGATGGATAGACAGACAGAGACAAAGACAATGAGAGAGAGAGGCAGACAAACAGAGGCAAAGACAATGAGAGACAGACAGACAGATAGACAGACAGGCAGACAGAGACAAAGACAATGAGAGAGAGGCAGACAAACAGAGACAAAGACAATGAGAGACAGACAGACAGATGGACAGACAGGCAGACAGAGACAAAGACAATGAGAGAGAGAGGCAGACAGAGACAAAGACAATGAGAGACAGACAGACAGATGGACAGACAGGCAGACAGAGACAAAGACAATGAGAGAGAGAGGCAGACAAACAGAGACAAAGACAATGAGACACAGACAGACAGATGGACAGACAGGCAGACAGAGACAGTATGAGAGAGACAGAGACAACAACAGAGGCAGGAAAAGAACAAAAGCTTTCAACATTTTCTCTCAGTCAAACTTCTAAGTGAACAGGAGATATTCACTCTTAAGTTTACAAGAATGTAAAAATAATGAAGGACAAGTCACCTATGGAGTATTTTGAGGTTGATGGTCAAGTCATAAAGAAGGACAATATTCCATTGGGCCCATTATTAGATCAGCTGGTAAAAACTAAATCTCAATAGTTTTATAACTAAATTGCTTGACTTATGAAGTGTTGAACTGGGACATATCTTTGACCCTTATGTGAAACATTTATCCCATCTATAGACCAGGGAGAATAACTACCCAACAAACTTGCAGCATTGTTGAAATGATTAATGAGGTACTGTTTGGAAACTACTCTGAGCTCTTCCATTGCGAGCTGCGGCACAAATACAAAATGATCATTATCGATAAACACAGCTGTGGGTATAAAAATGCCCTTCTTGCCATAGAGGCATTATTATCATTGTCATTATCAGCTATAATGGTGATGATAATTCCCATTGATGTGGCAACAACTGACGTCATGATGGTTGCACTAACTGGGCAAAGCCCCTCTATTTTTGGATCTATTACCTTGAGTCCTTTTCTCATTCACATTGCAGATGGGAGCTATCTATTAAAACATAGTCCAGTCTCCATCCTCCAAGTGATCTATTATCTCATCAATATGACCCTTCCATCAGTGCAATTTTAATTCTATCCATACGTTCTCATCCTGTGTCTGTCTTGTCCATGTTCTTGAAAATTACAGAAAGCATTTTTATAAACCCTGATGTTATTTCATGAACTCCATTGTCCACCTACATTGTATATGTAATAGGGCAGTGATAGTGAACCTTTTAGAGTCCAAGGGCCCAAACTGCAACCCTCATACACCTGTGAGCCAACCCTCCACCCTGTTACCCCAGACAGTGGAGAGAGGAAGAGCTCCAATCAGCCTGCTGGGCAGAAGGACAGGTCATGTGAGAAATGTCATTAGGTCCACATGAAGAGTGGGAAAGGAACAGCCCCCTCTGGCACTTGTACCTTTGGTTTGCCAACATGGTAAGTCAGTTTTCTTTGGATAGAAATGAATATTTCTACTCCCCACCTTACCCAGAAATAGGAATGACAGCATTTATAGTATTAACCACAAATGCTATCAGGATTTTAGGCAACAATAGTTATCTATAAAGAACTTTATAAATGATAATGAAAAGATACTATAAACATATAATATTTCAGGAGGAAAACTAGCTTGCCATTTCAAGCAACACAAACCTTTATAAATACCAATCAAAATAAATAGCCATTTCCCTGGGGATGACTTTAGGGAGATTTAAATAATTAGCATTCCAAAATGATAACTGTGGATATTAGATACGCATATACCTCCTATGATGACTATGTAGGGGGTAACCTATAATTGTGATTTTATTGGTGTTACAACTCCCTCTACTTTTAAAGATCTCCATTAAAATAGAATCCCAGAAAGTCAACTAGGGGCACTAAGAGATTAAGTGAGTTCTCCAGATCATATGTCCAGTAAACAACAGAGGTAAACTTGACCCCAGGTCTTCCTGACACCAACATCATTCTCCTTTCATATTCCTAATTCTAGTGTCTACACAAACATAATTTACATAGTTTGTATATCTCTGTGTATGTATATCTATTCTGTTCAGTAAATTTAATCTTATTGTAATGAATAAAAATTGATAATAGTTATCTTGATTAGTTCTGTCTCAGCTCCTAGTATGGAGATATATAAGATTTAATGGACATAGGAGACCTGGTATTTTCCCCAATTTCATCTGTTTTAATTTTCTGCCATACTTGAGTGATATTTTCTTTCTCAGTATCCTTCATTCCTCATTTTTTATTGAGCCTTTCACAGAATAGTCTCATTTCTATGGTCTGGACTACCCTACTGCCTTACCTCATGGGTGACAGGAAAGTCCCTGATGAATATCACATCATTCCTTTTTATTTAAAAAATACGCTGCTCGATATAAGTTTGAATCATGGGTGACCTTGATCATAGGATCAAAATACAGGTCTTGTTGGCCTTCTGAGTCACCAGCTTTATGCTGTCCATAGAGTTGGGAATAATGGGTGCTGCATTCCAATGCTATTTTCCATTGTCATCTCTTCTCCTATAACCACCATTGCTATGTGGCAGTGCTGCTCTTCTAGAATATTTTCCTCTCCTTTTGTGCTATAACTAAAAAACAGTATACCATTCACACTCACTACCCTTAATATTCTATTGCACATTTGAAATTAATATCTTCAGATTTTTACTCTCTATAAATTTAAATATATTTGTGTATATACAGAAATATGTCTGTATATATACATATACAGTTAATACATGAGCATTTACATGCATATATATGTATATATATATATATATATATATGTATAGGGGCATATCTCTTCATTCCCCATCCACTATTTTTTTGACCTGCTTTGGAATCATACTATAGGTAGGATAATTTCTAAGACCTCTGGCTAACTTTACCAGATAAAAGTAGAATAAAAACAAAAAAGGAGCGCTTGCAGCTAATGTGAGGTGGGAAGAGATAAAGAAAACTTCTTTCCTTCTTTCATTTTAGTAATGAAGATTAGATCTGTAATTTCATTTATTTCTATAGGTAAAATTCTGATGGAAACTCCCACTACCAGTGCAGTGTGATAGCTTCTTTGAAATTAATAGTTTCAGAAATTTACCTACAGTATACAGTTTAATTGACTTATCCGGAATCACATACCCAGTATGGATGAGAGACAAGATTTAGAATCAATTCTTACAGGCTTTTAAAGGCCAGCTCTCTATCCATTTTGCCATGCTTTTTGATACTTTTTATACATATATATGTATATGAAAAACTTTATAAGCCAATATAATATTTCTTTTTTTCTTTGAGATGAGAATGTTCCATTTGACATTATTCTTGTGACTTGGAACATCCATCTAAGGTGGTTGAAATCCAGGTAAATGTCTCTTTATTTTATTTTGTGAACCATTCCAAAGTTCTTGACATTAGCAGATTCCATTGTGAGTTATTCTTTTAAAAATGTTGACAGATTAATTAGTTACATGGTAAAGTGTCATGTCTCTTGCTATCTCAATTTATTCCTATACTCCAATTAAGTGTCTTAAGCCTTCATTTCCCAGATTTGAACAAATCTAAAATTTTAACCAGGTAGATTTGTCAGTCGATAGAAATAAGTAATAATAAGTTTATTATCCTACTTTTATCCAGCTCCTTCCTCCCTCCCTCCCTCCCTCCCTCCCTCCCTCCCTTCCTTCCTTCCTTCCTTCCTTCCTTCCTTCCTTCCTTCCTTCCTTCCTTCCTTCCTTCCTTCCTTCCTCCCTCCCTCCCTCCCTCCCTCCCTCCCTCTCTCCCTCCCTTCCTTCCTTCCTTCCTTCCTTCCTTCCTTCCTTCCTTCCTTCCTTCCTTCCTTCCTTCCTTCCTTCCTTCCTTCCTTCCTTCCTTCCTTCCTTCCTTCCTTCCTTCCTTCCTTCCTTCCTTCCTTCCTTCCTTCCTTCCTCCCTCCCTCCCTCCCTCCCTCCCTCCCTCCCTCCCTCCCTCCCTCTCTCCCTCCCTCCCTCTCTCCCTCCCTCCCTTCCTTCCTTCATTACTTCCTTCCTTCCTTCCTTCCTTCCTTCCTTCCTTCCTTCCTTCCTTCCTTCCTTCCTTCCTTCCTTCCTTCCTCCCTTCCTCCCTCCCTCCCTCCCTTCCTTCCTTCCTTCCTTCCTCCCTCCCTTCCTTCCTTCCTTCCTTCCTTCCTTCCTTCCTTCCTTCCTTCCTTCCTTCCTTCCTTCCTTCCTTCCTTCCTTCCTTCCTTCCTTCCTTCCTTCCTTCCTTCCTCTTTTACTACTCTCTCTTCTTCCCCTCTCCTTTTCCTTCTCCTCTTCCTTATTTCTCTTGTTCATCATCTTCCTTCCTCTATCTTCCTTTATTCTTTCCTTTGTCTCTTCCTTTGTTCCTTCATTTGCTTATTCCGTCTTTCCATTCTCTCTCTCTTTTTCTTTCTTTCTCACTTTCCTTACCACATATCTTTCTTTAAGATGAAGAGAGTATAGAAAAAATAAATGATAGAAACAGATAAAGAACAAATAATATTTTGTATGTATTGATGTTCAGAATAGGAACTACTAATGGTGAATCAAATGGATATGCTGTGGAAAGGGAGAATATCATCAGTTTTATATTTTATATCATTCATAGATATAGGCTCTTTATTTACAAGTATTATTTACATAGGAAGCAATATTTAAAACTACTGTCAGTGTAGAGTCTGTGGAATAGATATGAAAAGTATGCAAAATTTAGGAAGGTTCTTACTGTTCAGTTTCTATTAACAAAGATTTTTATATATTCCATAATGTTTAAATTATATGATATTAATCTATATTTATATTATAGTCATCTTATTTTCCAGATATTTCTTGACTAATTATACAGTCTCCCTTGTATCTGTAAAGTCAAAGCTCTTTTGGGGGGATAGTGGGTTGGGAAGAATGCAATGGCCATTTAAATTTCATAAGCACCACCTCCTTATTTCGACTGATAGAAGAGAATTCTTATATTTAAGATTGACCAAGTATTAAGTTATGTTAATTTGTTAGAAGTTAAACTGTATGATTCATTTTGGAAGTGGAATCTAAAGAACATATGTGTATATATGCATTTCATTGTTTTCTTCCAACTGTTATTATATATATGCATAATATTTTGATGAAGAAACAATTTATTGTAAACATTGGAGAAAAAATAGAGATGGATGGAGAGAGAAAAAAGGGTGATGTTGCAATTAAAAGAGTGGGAGCCATAAATTGTGGCATTTAAAAGAGTGGGTTCAAGATTCACAGTGAGGAGATGAGAGTATCTTACTTTTTTGTTTTTGAGTTTATTACTACAATTTGAGTGACTACTCTATTCAGAACTGTTCACATCACAGTGCAAAGTTTCAGGTAGTCTCTAGAGCCTTATTATACAGTCAGAAAAATATTGTGTAATTGGTGATCGCAGCTGAGACCACAAACCTGTTTTTTTTTTTGTCCATGATAGAGCTTTATCTTCAAATTTCACCTAAGAGATAGATAGAAATACAAGGAGTTCATTAAACATAAGAGAATAGAATTTTATTTACTAAATGATCCAGTTGGAGTGAATGATGATAGACCAATAAAACTAGAGATAAGTTACTTGCAGAGTCTGCTCAGTGCCATTCTCCAAAAGGAAAACTGTGGGTCAGTTCTATGAATAAGTCATTTAAAAAATCCCACCAAAGTATTGGGCATGATGCTCTTTTAGCTTTCTGTTAATTTTCATAAATTCTATTGCTCAGTGTGTTAACATTGAAGAATCCAGAAAGTGGTATTCAAAGATTACATGTATTGTAAGTGATCTGTGCCACTGGAAATTTGTACTTATTATTATATTAATAATAAAACAATGCTTTGCATTCTTTCAGCATGCATGTGTTCTCATTGATGTCATCTGGCCTCCCCATTTTGGAATGGGCAGGATGAGGGTGAGGGAGAGAGAGAAAATGTGGGTTGTTTGGCACAATGGAAATCATTCATTTCATTACTACATGATTAGGTATCACGAAAATAACAAGAGGTCAGTTATCCACACTTGTTGCAGGTAGGACCTGCTACATATTGGTGGGTGGAACTTCCTACTCATTTTTGACTCACTGTCCTTTTCTCCAGAGATATTATTTGCCCCCCCTTCTCTATGATTATGATGATTGTTTTTGAGTTAATCCAATTAGGTAAAGTAAGGGAGTATGGGAAACAAAGCAATATATTTTTATTATTAAAATATGTACAAGAGGTTAAAATCAAAATAATTCTTCTGAAATCCCCATTGTTTGTCTCTGATTTGTCACTAGCTCATATCAATTTCTCAAAAGGTTATTAAATCAATTTAATACACATATAGGCCAGGGGTCATATACATTCCACATTTATTTTGACAGCATGTGTGAATAGTCAGTCATCTGGGACCTGTTTTCTTCCTCTGAGAACTCTGTGATATCTTGAAGTGTCTCCACTAATTAATTAAATCATCCAAATTTTAGTTTCCTATAATGGATAGACTATAAATAAATTTGGAAAGAAAAGTTCCCTAGTAATTTGATATTAAAAACAAGGATGGTGTTTGGGGATCAGCCAAAGAATATTGTGTCTAATCACTTCATAGGAGGTTTTAAAAAACACACTTATATATATTTTTAATCTTTGTTTTATATTTTACTTTTTTATGACTGGACTCTACTTTTCTGATTAAATTGGAAATGCTTTATATTCAGGTTACTTTCATTATTAATCTGACAACCTGTAGAAGCCAGTGATACAGTCAGGTATTCCCAAGAAAGTTGCTTTGACAAGAAGAGTTAGAAATGTCCCATATTAGCTGATAGATGGGAAATAAAATAATTTGTTCAATTGTCATTATTTTATGACCAAAATATATCAGGAAAATAAACTAAAGCTTTGACCATAATCAATTACTTTCATTCTTCAACCACAATGTCAAGATTGTGTGAAAAAATCATCTTCTATGAGCCCATCCTCACTAAAAAATAGTTTATAATTAGAGGGGTAGAGTGTAGATTATTATCACCACTCATGGATGATGGTTTGAGATGTTCTCTGGAATATGATAAAATTTTACAGAATGTGAAGAAATTAGGTCATCTTTTAGAGGGTTACAATACAAGAAAAGATTTTACCAGAATGTATTTGGAGAATGGGTGGTTATTCTCATTCAAAATGGGGTTTGTGAGAGAAAATGCCCAGAAGAGTTTACAAACTTTGTTTGAACAATCCCTAGAAGACTGGGCTTGAACACGTGATGGACAAATATTTATCTGGAAAACATTAAAAAGTCATCTGACACCATGAAGATGTGAGTGTTTTGTGTTTGATTTTGTTTTCATCAAGACATACCCTATGTCTTTAACTTCACTGTTCCCTACACCAAATGGAGATGGACATCCCAAATATATTTCCCTGTGACTTGACAGAACACAAATAGGTGTTGGGGTTTGGGAATTGACACTTTCCTTATAAGTAGTTGGAAAGATTTATTGGGGGGAGATTTTAGGTTCTTTGCTCATGAGAGATCTGAGTGAATTTCAATATATAGTCAATAGAAGTTTCATTTGATCTTTAGATGGGCTGTATGGCCAAATCTGTACAAGACCAACATGAATAATGCACATTTTTTAACCTTTACGCATATATTTTCAAGTTAGAATGTTAATCAGATAAATATCATTTTTTTTCAAAATTAGATCAAAGCTAATATTGACTTTGATATTTTATGATTTGGATTCTAGACAGGTTAAATCCTCAAACTTTTGTCCACCAGGAAAAATAAAGAAAAATTCAATTATAAACATTTTGCAAGAAGATCCATTTGAATATATATATATATATATATATTTATATATATATATATATATATGTGTGTGTGTGTGTGTGTGTGTGACATTTTAGAGGTATTGATGTACTTGCATAAATATGGCAGGACCTTCATGAATGGTCAAGTTACCATTCATTCCTGAAGAGTTACAGGACATAGCCATCCCAGTGAAGCCTCAAATAAGGCCATATGACATAGCTCTCTACTTGTTTTTTTTTTTTTTAAACCCTTACCTTCTGTCTTGGAGTCAATACTGTGTATTGGCTCCAAGGCAGAAGAGTGGTAAGGGCTAGGCAATGGGGGTCAAGTGACTTGCCCAGGGTCACACAGCTGGGAAGTGTCTGAGGCCAGATCTCTACTTGTTTTTATATCCTCTGAACCAAGTACAGTCCCTGGAACATCATAAGCATATAATACATGTTTACCTACAGCCTGACCCAACACAAAGACCACATGTTGAAGGACTGAAGATGTCTCACTTAGATAAAAGGAAAGAAACTCCATATGAAGATAAAAAGTCATTTTAAGAAAATGAGGGGAGAAAATAGATGTGGCTACTAGGATTCAAAGTGAAATCTCTCCATCTACCCCCAAACAAAAAAGCAAAACTTCCCTTCCTCTGTGTTCTTCATAGTTATTGACCTATTTCCACTTGAAATCCTCTCATATACTAGACTCAAACTCAAAAACTCAACTTACATTGTTTGATTCGTGCGTTTTGACCTTGCCTTACTGGACTTTCCTGTGAGAACATTCCCCAGGACCTAGAAGCTGCATTCCAGTTTGTAAGAGAAGAATGGATAGATGACTCAATCTACATACTCCACAATTCTTTTTTTTTTTCTGATGCTATTCCCTAAGCTTGCTACTATATATAATTTGAATGTACCCTTGCTTTAATTATACATTACACCTCTGTATTTTTTTAATTAGGAAATTCATTTTGCTGAATTTAAGAAGATCGTATTAAATGAGCTTACAAACAATGGGTTATTTTTTTCCCCAAATAACAAATTCGATGAGCATATATACCTCCTTCATAATGTGGATATTGGTCCTTAATCTCAAGTCATTCAATTAATCATTTTCCTACCCAATTACTAATTATCATTCATTCATTCCACAAAGATTTACTAAGCAACTATTCTCCTTCAGGGCCATGAATAGGACTCTACCAGATACTCACAATTCTCATGATACCTTGGGTTATTCAAGGACCTTCCCATTTCTGTGGTGCCCCATTGAGGCCTTTGCTCCTAGAAAATATAAAGTTTTGAAGAGTTTTCTTTGTATTTCCACTTTCTATCACAATTCAACAGTCTTGTTTTTCCTTTTCTTGCCATATAACAGGATAGCTAATTTAACTAATAAACTTATATTAGTACAATAATACTAATGATGACTCACTTTAGAATTGCTTCAAAATGTGCCATAATTTCTTATCTCATGTGGCATAATGGAAAGAGTGGAGTGAGGTAAGCCATAAGTTCAAATGCTGCCTTGGTCACTTAATAACAATACATATGCATGCTACTTAACCATTATGAGTATCATTTTTCATCTATAAAGAATAATATTTGTAGTCTACTATCAGAAACATTTGGAGAAATTAATCTGTAAAATTTATAGATTTTTAAAATGTACATAGAAATTTATTTTATAATATTGGGGTTTCTAACCATAACAATAATAATGTCCTTGGGGTTCTTCTAGAGTTTACAATCATGTGTGATGCATTTCATTCATATTACATATAAAAAATCCTTACATTCCATCTTAGAATCAATATTGGTTCCAAGGCAGAAAAGTAGTAAGAGCTAGGCAATTGGGGTTAAGATTGGGGTTAAGTGACTTACCCTAGATCATGTAGCAAGTAAGTATCTGAGGACAAATTTGAACCTAAGACCTCCCATCTCTAGGCCTGGCTCTCAATCCATTAAGTCATCCAGCTCCTCCCATATTATGGTTTTGAAAGTTCCTATTTTTAGATACATATTTATTTATCTAAGAATTATACTAGGCATTGGAGATATAAAGGTAACAATAAGCAATCACTAAATTCCCTCAAGAAATTTACATTTTATAAATTAGAAATAATATATAAACAGAAAATGCCAATTATGCACAAAATGGTTTAGGGGATGAGGTCTAGAATGACTTTTGTATGAGGTGGAACCTGAATTGAACCATGAAGATTCCTGGGAATTTCGAGGAAAGAGTTCAGGGGATTGTAGATTCCTTGAATGCTGCTGTGATGGCTTTGATTGTGATGTATACCTTTAACGTGTATTTCTATTTGCCATAGGGTTGCTCTCCCCTACAGTGAAGGGACCAGGGGATTAGGGCTATTTTAGCTCAATAGCTGTGCCCAGTTTTATTTTCTTAAGTAAGCCGATTGGACTGGATACTAGCTCACAGACACTAAAGCTGCCCAATATGACCATGTTTATCTTTAAGTACAACAAATGCATGCTCTTAATGGTAGATCGTAATCTCTCTCTTCCTCAGCCTTTTCATTTACTTCTCTGAGTTACAAAAATGTTTGGATATTTGATTTAAAAGCCTGTGCTATGTAGCAAGTAAAAATGGCAAATGAAGACTCCTCTCTATTGTCACAGTTGCAATAAAAGTTCAAATCACGCTAGAAAGAAGGCACTTGAGTCTCAAAATTATTTTAATTTGTTGATGCTTGTTCTTGAAAAGTTTTATTCTCTCACTTATTCTTCTTTGCAAGGGGGGTGGAAATATTATTTTGAAACCTAGTAACCCCTCTCTCCTTATAACCTCAAGTATGGAGCAACAGGCATGAGTAAGTTTTTGAAAACTTTTCCTTATTATTGTATAGTTTATTGACAGCGAGGTTTACACAAATCAAGGGACTCTGTTGTTGAGAGAACATGACAGTTAAGCCTGCTAAGAGAATCATCTCTTTCAATCAATAGGTCAGTATTCCAAAATTAGGGCAAAAATATAACAAAAACCTTTCATGATTTGTATTTCCCTCTCCTTCCCACTCCCTTCTCAGCTCTTTCTCTCTCATTCTATTTTTATCTCTCCTGGTTTCCCTCATTTTGTTTCTATCTCTACAAACATATATCCACACTGTATATCATATCATATATCATATCATATCATATCATATCTATCTATCTATCTATCTACCATGTTTATATATAAATAACAAAATATGGAGGGATTTTAATTTTTGAATGACTTATTATTATTAATGGGCTCATAGAATTCATTGAGAAAGGTGTAGGATCCAAGCCTTAAAATTTTCATTTAATATCCTAGATTAATTATTAAATAGTCAAAATATTCTGTTGATTTTTAGCACCATGGTTTTGATGAGATAATAAGTTGAAGTAAGTGGAATGGTAAAGCACCCCAAAAATAATGCCCCATGGTAATCAGATCATATATTCTGAGATTATTAGCAAAGACTACTTGTGGTTTAAAGGGAGTGTACAGAACATATATGTCTTTGAGTATTTGAAAAGCTCTCACACAGAAGATCTCTTAGGCTTGTTCTGCTTATAGCCAGACAAAGGATGAAAAGCAGTGGGAAAAAGTAAAAAGAAGACAATTTGGACTCCATCAAAGGACAAATACCCAACAAGTTAAGAATATCCCAAAGTTGAAGGAGACAATATAAAGAACAAGCTAGGAAAGATCTCAACCTTAATACAACTGAGAACATTATTATAATAAATAAGAATAATAAATTCTATTTCTCTAACTCTATAAACATTTCCAAAGGATGTTTCCCTGACAAAACTCAGAGAAACCAATAGTAGAGGGATGATAATCCTTCCCATTTAAAAATTGTGGAAACATGTTTTGAAGGACTAAAGTGGATTAGCTATTGTCCCAAAGAAAGTAATCATTTGTCTCTAAGGTCCTGTCCAGATTCAAAATAAAATAATACTCCCAAGGCTTTGCTGTGAAGTCATGTCAACTTGATTCAATCAATGTTTATTATATGCCTCTATGTTTAAATTACTGGTCTAGAGATAGAGGAAATAATATAATGAAAAAAAAAATGTGTTCCTTCAAGTTCACATTCAATTGCAGAAGAAATGACAAATTAACAAATAAATTGCTGAAGTATAATTGGCAAAAAAGAGAGCTATAAACAGAGAGAGAAGAGAGGGGAGAGAGACCAAGAGACAGAATTCAAGATAGATAATGACCCTATAGATCAGTGTCGAAAGGATTTGAATTCTGAAGGACTTGTCACTGATCCCTAGAATTTAATTTAGTATTTCACTCTTCCTGTCCAATGGGGAAAATAATGGGTCATGAGAAAATAGAACAAAAATTAGTAAGTGACCCTAGAGTCAAGTCCAATCCACTTGATTTGGAGAGAAGGAAA
The DNA here is from genome assembly GCF_027887165.1 of Monodelphis domestica. Classification (NCBI taxonomy): domain Eukaryota; kingdom Metazoa; phylum Chordata; class Mammalia; order Didelphimorphia; family Didelphidae; genus Monodelphis; species Monodelphis domestica. Next base: position 746,925,856 of record NC_077227.1, on the reverse strand, counting down.
TTTGGAACCACGGAGCTCAAGTGACTTTTTTTTTAGACGACACATGTAATATGCAAAAAGAATTAAAATCTAAGTCTTCTGACTGTACGCCAGATCTCTTTCTACTGTACCAAATTACCTTCCTTCAAAATTTGTAATGTACACTGAAATAATTTATTAACTAGATAGTACTACATGTAGTTATTTTCCTTCCTTTCCTCTTGCCTGCTCATGAATCTCCTCCCTGCTCTACATTACTCAGAAGAAGTGCTGTCTCTGGGAATCAATGAAATGTAAATGATGGTTGCAGTGGAATCTGGGAGAATCCCATCAGTGTGAAAAAGCCCAAGTAAACAAGCTGAGTAATTAGCCATGGACCTTATTTTTCTTTGGGAAAATACACTAACTCATGGTGTTGTTCTGTGGTTTTCTGTTAAGCTGCACAACTCCAAACTCAGGTTATCTCTCATAAGTCTTTAATTCAGAAGTCATAAAATATTTCTATGCATTAAAGATATAGTCTGTTGGGAATCCTCTGAGGCCTCACTGTTTGAAACTTCATCTTTATGTAACTTTCATTTTGTATTTATGATCTTTTGGTAAATAAAGGCATCCTAGTTATTCTATTTTTGAATCTGGATTAGATACTGATATTTTTACATTGAGTATTGGAAGGCCCTTTAAAAACTCCTTAGGTTGGCCTTCATTTTGGAAAAAAAAAGTGTTAGGGTATGAGCATTTATGAAAAGATTATCAAAGGAACCAAAAGATGCTTAATCAAGAAAACCATGAAAATTAAAGAAAAAAAACATGGTGGATGACTTCATGTATTAGAAAGTTTGTTTTATGGGAGGGTTTCATTTATTCTTTACAGTCTCAGACCAAGAGAAATGTCTAAAACTGGCTTGGATGCAGATTCAGACTTAGTGTTGGTGTTAGGGGCCATGAGCTTGTTCCAGAGTAGTAGGTTTCTCATCATTGAAAGACCTTCAAGCAGAGACTAGATGATTATCACTATATGTAGAACATATTATAGCAAGACTCCTTGTTAAGACACAGACTTGAATATATTAATATTTTCCTATCCAATTCTACAGTTTTGTGATTCCATTCTCTAATAGTAGTGCCCATTTACAGAACATGTAAATGGTACAGGGGATCAGGAAGATCTAAGCTCACATCCAATCTTAGACATTTCCTAGTTTTATGGCCCTGGGTGAAACCCTTAATCACCATCTACTTCAAATTCATAAACTGAAAAATAAGGCTGGTAATAACCCCTACTTTTCAATATTTTCATGAGAAACAAGTGAGAAAATATTGGGAAAAAAAACATTTAGCACAGTATTTGGAACATAGTAGGTACTTCAATTCTGCTCCCAATGTCCCTGCATCACATTGGACTGCATCATATCTTTCTTGACTTATTACTTGCTTTTACAAGAACCATGGTGATGGGAAGTAAAAATCCATGGAAATTGAAGCCTAGAGAGTTAGGATCATTACCCCTAGGTCATATTGTTGAGAAATGATGGAATAGGAGCTCAAAACCACTTTAAAATCTATTTAACAATCCCATGTATACAAAGAACTGTGTGCCTATGAACTAGATGCTGGAGGAGAAATCAAGTAACATAACATATACAGCCCTTGAAAGTTGGGACTCCATGGTCTCTAAGGTACTTTTAAGCTTTCATTCTGTGACCCTAAGATTTTAAATGAGTGGAGAGAAGGCCTAGAACCCTCTTTCTACAACCTGCAAATTTGGATTCCAATTGGGTTTCTATCTATTTCCTCCCTTTGTTGCTTAGAGTGAATGATTTCAATATTTCTCAGCTTTATCTCTCACAGTTGCAGAAGTTACAGAAGAAAACCAGTAATACAAACCAATGGTCTGACTTTAGGAGGTCAGAGGTCTTCAAGGAGAGGGTACATGGTTACTTGCAGTGAATGAGCCTGGATTTGAGGTCCATTTCAACTTCTGAACCCTGAGATTCTGTATTCAGTATCAAAAACTTCTTCCAATGAAGCAGCATGAGATAGTGATAAATCTCAGAACTTAAGTGCAATCTTTTGCACCCAAGTTGAAATGGGTATTTTTATTTTTTCTACACCATACTCATTTGGTAAAGGGAAAGATTGTTTGTGGTTGGGGAGGGATGGAATGGAAAACACATTCTAAGCTGATAATGTTTACCCATTAAGCATCACTCATGAATCCATAGAGCAGCTTCTTGACAGAGTAACAAATATAAATATATTTTGCCTGATTAAATATCTCAGAGGCAAAGCACATTTTCTATTAAAGGAGGTATATGATAGAAAATCTGTTACCCTAAATGAGAAGAGTTTTGTTCTCTTTTCCTCTTATCCTCAAATTATTGCAATTTCAAAGTTGGTATGTTTACAAGACCCACTGGAAAGACTAGTCTTCCACCGGTCTCAGGGGGGAATGTTTGATTGATTACCCTAAAAAAGAACTACATATCCCAAGAGCCCATTGACTTCCTGTCATTTGCATACTTCCTATAGACTAAGGATAAAGGGTGTGGACTTTGGCGACTCCCTAATGCTCGGATGTAGAATCAGCATTGATGGTGGTGAGTGGGGTTGACTAAAAAAATGGCTAACCAGCCATTGCCAAGTGATCTTTATTTTGTTTCTTATTTATTTCTTGATTTCTAATTGTCATTAATTTCTAAATTTATTAAAATATAATTTTTATTATTGATATTTAATTTTAACTTTTACTTTGAACAAGTATGCTCTTCTGTGTGAAGAAAGAAATCTGATTATTATTACATATATCAACTGAAACACTGATCTAGGGAGGTATGGCAAGCCCCTATTACATGTTTCTGCACTGTTATAGATGGTTAGATGGTTAGAGGTAGATCACATAAATGTGATATGGTTCTAACCTAAGGAGTTTTCTTCTTGGTTTAAGAGAGAAGAGGGCATCTATCATGACCTTTGACAATGGAAAGAAAGCAGTGCTGGAGCAAAGCCCATGTTTCAGTTAAGGATAGGAAATTGTCCCGTCCAAGTCTGAGATTCTTGGATTCCTTCTTATTTCTTAGCTAAATGGCTTCTGCATGATGCATCAAGGGGAATGTTTTGCAAAGTTCCACCTCAGTCATATTCCCTGCTCTTTCTTCACACTCTACCTGGGCAATCACATGGAGCCATATGCCATTTTTGTGCCCTTCTTCACCTCAGAAAGGAGATCATATATCACTATATATCAATGGTAGGCTGTTCCCACTAGATATTCTTGAGCTGAAGGTTAGTATTGAATCCCCTATATTAGACTCCTATCATCAACCTGAGGCTCTGAGTTCCTTTTAGATGTACATTTCCCATTCTTCTTGTCCCCAGACCTGCTTCAAACAAATCTGGACAAGTTGTCCATCTACAGAAAAATAAGTTTCTTTTCTATCAAATTAACAAAGTGCAGAATACAAGAAGCAAATTCAAAAGCTGCTATTGGTCTGAAATTTATCATGATTTTTCCAGAGGGAGAAATGATTTGACTCTCAGCATCCCAAATGAGAGCTCAAGTCAAAGTCCCTTCATGTGTGTATAAGCACACACACATACGCATATAGACACACACACGACTCCTCCTGAGTTTCTTTGAACATGGTAGTATATTCAATAATAATACAGGGTTTTTCAAGAAATTAGAGTTTGGGAGAATAGATGTGAGTTTTCTTTTGGCCATAGTACAGAACTCAGAGTGATGCATCCAGAAAGAGGAAATGGGTACGAAGCCCTGCTATATACTCTTTGCTCTCTGTTTATCCATGGGTAAGTAATTTCACCTCTTTTCCTCATCTGTAAAACAAAGAGGCCTCCAATCTTTAATCTCTAATCTTTAGATGTTAAAAGGTATTCTGAAGAAATGCTATGAGATGGAAGAAAGAAAATCGCATCATTAAGAGGATTCTGTGCCTTTCCTTCTCTTTTCCTTGACCCTACTTAGCCACCGTTATGACTAATAAAACTAATGCCTATCAGGAAATCAATTTTCTACCCTGTAGTAATTTCTATCTCTAGCTCCAAGGCTAAATGAGGACATACGACATGGGATTCTTTCCATCAAGCTTAACACCTCCTGACTATTTTTTTCTAACCCACTTGTGGAGGGTTCCAGACTTGTTTTTACCCAATCCTGCTGGCTATGCAGCTGTCCCTCCAGGGACACATGATCTTTCCTGATTCCCAATGCCAATGGCTTTCATCAGATACACCATCTGCATCTGTCTCAAGCCTCCAGCTTCTCTCTTGTGACTGACTGGAGAAAGTGCCCCAAATGTCACCTCTTCCCACCCTTCCAGGAGTACACAGTTTCTGTTCCAAAATATAACTTATCAGTAATTTTGGAAATCATGCATGTGGGAGAGATTTGTCTTTAATCTGTCAACTCTCCAAGACATCACCCCATGTGCTGAACCTAAAGCTAGAGAGAAATCCAAATATAAAAGGACTGACTGAAAAAAAGCATCATAGGTTACCCATTTGAGCATTATAAATTAAACTTGTAATCATCAACAATAGAAAGAATGAGGCCAAGTTTGATGTCAACATCACAAAATGGGGAAAAAAAGGAAGCAATCTCAGTGGCTCTTTTCTAGTCAATGCCTCAAAAAAATATGCTGAAATCCAAATGGGAAGTAAGTGGTCATTCATATGATAGGTAGCTAAGTGGCATTGTGGATAGAGTACCAAATCTGGAGTCAGGAAGATCTGAGTTCAAATGCAGCTACTTACTAAATGTGTAATCTTAGGCAAGTCATTTGACATCTTTTCATCCATCTTTTCAACTATAGAAAATGGGATTAACAAGAATAGGACTTACCTCACAGAGTTATGAATATCAAATATCTGTGAAGTTCTTAGCAAAGTGTCTAGAACAGAGTAGTCACTATGTGGATGCTAGTTGGTACTATGATAACGATAATTGTCATTTTTGATGAGGTAAAATGACAATGACTAAACCTAGAGTGATAAAACCTTTGTTATCTTCAATGATTGTATTAAATCTAGTGGAACCCTCTTGGTCACCTCTTTGCTGCCCTTAGTTCTAGATTGGGAGACATGACTCAGGTAGTGTAACATGAACCAAAGAGAGATGGTATTTTTTTTAGGCCTCCTACAAGATCAATCCCAGTCCCCTGAGGCCCCAGGCTCTTGGCTGAAGTTTCACAGTTTATTATCTAGTCTTCTTCAAAATTTCAGATACATCAGTTTTCAGATTGCGTAATTTCTTTACTGATAGGCATTGCAAGTCTCTCCACCTTGTCTGGATCCCTTCATCCCTAAAAATAACTCATTAGCTACACAAAGAACTCCTTTCCATCATGAGATTCCTTGAAACTCATTTGTCACATGCTGGCTAAGTTCAGAGGGCCCCAAAGCTGAAGAAATTGAAGCAATGAGTGAGTTGTAAATGCTTCTCTAGGCTCAGGGTAAGAAAGCCAAACTCCTTGCAACTAGAGATATACCAAAGTGGAATGGGATTTCTCAGTGTAATGGCGGGGCCTGTTCTTCATCCCAGAATATGGAATGGTGATCCTCCAGGAATGTTGTGGAGAGACCCTTTTTCTCGTTGGGACTAGTCTGGATGATCTCTGAGATCCTGCAACTGGCTATTCCCAGCCTGTGCTCAAGTCTTTGATATCTTGGAAGCATGTTGCACTTTGTGACTTCCTGATCTACTAGGCAAGATTCCAGGTTCATCTCCAAGAAACGAAGGGGCATTGGAGCTAGACTTAACCAGAAAGGATAACCAATAAATCTAGAGGTAAAGGGAATCTCAGCAATCATGGGTCCTCATTTTACAGAGGAGGAAAGTACTTTAACCCAGTCCATTTGAGTCCAGAGTCAATGCTTTCTCTGTTACTACTATTGTGACATGAATGTTCAATAAAATGGGCTAAAGATCTTTTCTGGCTTTCTTACAGACTAGGAACAGACCTTACACAAACTGTATAATTACTCCCTTCTTTCCTGCCATGAACCCTGATGCACATCTTCATTCTCTCATGCCTAGGTTACTGTAATATGCTCCTGGGGAGAATCTTGCCTTTCTTACGTCTCTCCTCACCCAAGTGTATCTTTTACTGAGCTATCAAAAGGAGACCCTTAAAATTCAGTTATGATCAGCTCACTCCTGACACAGTAAACTGTAGTGGCTCTTTATCTTCTCTGCAATAGAATATAAATTATCTTGGCACAGTTACCTCAGACATAACAGGCACAATATACATTTTAGTTGTTCTTGTTCTTGTTATAAGTTGACTTATCCAGGATCACACAGCTGATCAGTCCTTAAGTCTGGATTCAAACTCAGGTCTTCCTATTCCATAAGCAGCACAATCACAATCTAATTAAGCCTTTCATACATCCTTATCCCCTAGTATTGGGGATTTATAACAAAGAAAAATGAGGCACAGTGGATAGCGCCTCAAGTCAAGAAGGATCATCTTCCTGAATTCAAATACGGCTTTAACACTAGTTGGGTGACCTTGGGTAAGTTACTTGACACTCTCTGTCTCAGTTTCCTTATCTCGAAAATAAACTGGGAAAGGAAATGATAAGCCATTCCACTACCTTTGCCAAGAAAATCCCAAAGAGCATTAGGAAGAGCCCAACATGACTGAACTAACTAAAGAACAACAACAAAAATAACCAAAAAATACCATGTGGAGTGTTCCGATATATGATGCTATGGCAACATTCTCCACTCTATCTCTTAGTTGACTATAATTATCTATTCTCCTAGACTAAAGTTAGTTATTAAAATTGCTCAGTTAGGCTGCTTTTAGAGATGTTTTCCCATTTACATTCCTGTATGTATTGCACATAATAGTCTTTTGATCTTTCTTCATATCAGTTCTTACAAACATTCAAAATTTTGGACAGGATTGCACATACTTGTTAATTCTTCGAGCAAACCCTTTGTTCATATGTAGATTTTTAATTTGGGGAGAGTATATATAGTACCTCTCATTCTCGCTTTGATTTCCTTGGGATTCCTGCTCCAAGGTATACCACAGGTTTAATAGGACTGCATGTTAAACACCCCATCCATTTTTTTGTTGTTGTTGTCATTCAGTTGTTTCAGTCATGTCTGATGCTTCATGTCTACATCTGAGGTTTCCGGGAAAATATTCTAGAGTGCTTTCTAGAGCCATTTCTTTCTCTGGATCACTTTACAGATGAAGAAATTGAGGCTATAGAGTTAACTGACTTGCCTAAAGTCTCACAGATAGTAAATGTCTGAGATCAAATTTGAACTCAACTCTGCCCGACTCTAGACCAGCCACTCTATTCACCATACCACCTTTTGCCCTACATAACAAATCCTTTTCCAGTCTAGCTGGACCAATTCACAGTGCTACTAGTGATGAAAGAGTCCTTGTCTTTCCACTCTCCTCTTGCATTGACTGGCCTTTTTTTGACAATCGCTTCTTCCCAATTGATCAGGTCTTGATTGCTACTTAGTGTGGGTGATGAGGAGAATCATCTCATGTTGGCAACTTTTCAAGGATGACTTATCAGGTGTCCAGGCTTAAAAATTGATGCAATTAGAAGTGGAGCTACCTTTTTGAAAAAGGAAACCTCGATTTCCCATCCTCTTTCTTTATTAGTATCACATGCTGTGGTGCCTTTGAGCTGTTAGGCAGATGCATCAGCCTAAATACCCCTAGCAGGAAGTTTATTGAAAATCAACACAAATCAAAGTCCATTATGAGTTCAGTGTCCCTGAAGAAACAATTAAGCCATGGTGACAGCTTGGGAGGCCCCTGGAGACTAAGATCAAGAGCTGGGGATAGAGGCCATTACTACTGAAGTTGTCAAATCACGATTGGAAGCAATGAAGGCAGAGTTCCTTTGTTTTCTTACTCTCATATGTGCATGAGTATGACAAACATTTGTGGGGATAATATAGTTGTTACAATCCACATGGGTTTAAGGAGTGGGATTCCTCTTCATGGGGAGGGATTGTTTTGTTTTTGTCTTTACAGGGGGCCAAACCCTAAGATCATGCCTGCCCTGTAGTAGGTACTAAATAAATAACTCCTCAATCAAGTAGAATTGAATGGATTGAATCAGAGCCCTAAGGACAGGTCCTATGAGAAATGAAGGGGAAAAACAGTCACTTTGTAATGGGTATTGATCCATGGGCCTCTGCATGATTTGGCCTACTGTTCCCACTGAGTTTGTACTCCCCTTCATCCACCTTTTTTCCGCTTCAAGTTAGGAAGAATGGCAGGGCAAAAGGCCTTCCATTTAAGGGATTGGTGAAGTGTAGCTGCTGATTTCCAAGGTACATGATCAAGGCCAGTAGCCAGGCACATGGCTTAATATGGGGGCATATTTTTGTTGCATTCAATTCAACTCAACAAGCCCTATGTGACAGGTACTGTTTAAGAGTCTTGGGATGGAAAGCTCACAATTAAAGAATCCTTGCCCTTAAGGAGTTTCCATTCTAGGAGAGAGCATGGAGAGTTCTTGCTTCTATATAGCAGATAAATAAAACACAAGATCAATTGATGTTGTGAGCATTACTAGATGAAACTAATTCTCTACTTAGTGACTTGAAAAGGTGATAGGCTTTCTTTGTCAGTAGGAGCTGAGGAACCTTGGGAATTCCCTCAGAACTTGAAATTCTAACACTGTATATGTGCTAGTATATAAAATTGCATAAAATCTAAGTATAAATCATCTGAATAATAATAATCACTTAGAATTCTCTAATTAAGCTTTGAGGCTAATATATTTTCCCTACATTATTCCCTTTTATCTCTTCAAGTCTCCCATTTCATAGATGGAAGATGTAAACTCAGTTAGCATTGAGGCACTTGCCTAACACCAGAATGAATGACTGCGATAGGAAAGTATCTCAGCTTATATGACTTCATAAAACATTTTCTCTCATGAAAAGAGAGCTACAATGAAAAAAAAAAGAAATGGCATGATGGAGAGAAAGATGAAATCAAAGTCAGGAGGACCTGGATAATAATGGGATAATAGACTAGGTATGACTTGGCAAATGCTTTAAAAATATTCTACAGCCATGTTTATTCCCTAATAGTATAAATATCTGATGATGGAGTTTTCTACATCAAGGAAAGGATTTTCTACAGAGGATGTTTCCTTGAATTAGAAAATTATTGTCTAGATCATAATTCAATCAGAAGAAATGATTAAGATTGATTAGAGAAGACCACAGAGTTAGGAGAGACCTCTGATGTCATAAGGTCCAATTCCCCATTTTTGAAGAGAAGGACTTGAGAGCCAGGAGATTAAATTATATTCCCAGGGTATCTGAAATGGGTTTTGAGTTCACATTTTCATGACTTCAAATATAGGAATCTATCAACTACATCATGGGATAGCTTGAGAACAGTTATCTTTCCTTACAGATAATAGTTCTTCTCACCATAAAGGTGGTCAATTACAGGTGAAGAAAGAAATAAAAATTGGTTTCCTCAAACTTTAAGGCAGTTGGTTTACCAACCATACTGGAGACTTTCTCTGCTTTCCGTTGACATAACAAGGATATCAATGATATATTCTGGCTGTCTAGCTGACATTTTGCTACATGGTCTTTTCACCTCTCTAGTCTCTTACTGAGTTTTGATTTGTTACCCTCCCTCATTCTTCAGTATTCCTAATCGATTATATGTTGTATTCTACTCATATTCCTCTTCATTGCCCTCTATGGGATTCTTTTCTATAATATTACAGAGATAGAGACAGAGAGATAGATAGAGAGAAAAATTAGTTGTATCCCATAACTTTGCACTATAAAACAACATTGGCATAATATTATCATTAAAAAATATAGTCCTTTGCTTCTATAGGAAGCTTGGAGACAGAAGTTTCCCAAAAGTAAACTCATCTACTTGTCCCACTCCATTCCCCATTCAGTTCTATGATAGGCTCATTTTTCCATCTATACTATCTGACCCAAATATACATGTCATTGGACAAGTTCTAGGGAGCTTCCATCTGAATAGATGTTTTTTTTTTTTTTCTCAGCCACTTGATTTATTTATTTTTTGCATGGTATATGACATCAATGTAAAACAACAACAACAACACAATGAAAGTTAACATTGGTATAATAGCTTATATTTCTTTGGTCCTTTAAGGTTTGCAATTATTTTTATAAATAATTTCCCATTTTTACCTAGAATACCCAGAAAATGTTGGTAAATTGTCATCTCCATTTTACAAATGAGGAAACTGAGGTAGATGAAGCCAAAATGAATCTGCTAGCATCATATGCCTAGTATGAATTTGGATTCATATCTGAACTCCTTTCTTCCTGACTCCAATTATGATTAATTGGTTATTGTCCTTCTTTCTTGAAAAGAACCAAAATAATCTCACTAGCACACTTGACTTGTGAATGAATTGGATTTAAGTGAGGGAGAATTTCAAAAAGTCTCTTTCTTCCAAAGTCATCTAAGTCCAGTGGCAGGACACATGTTAAGATGACTAGTGCTGGCTTGGGATGTTATTGATGACCTTGGCTTCTTCAGTGTTGAACCAAACTCAGACTACTCTACAGTATGTGCTAGTACTGTCTTCATGGCTGTCAGGATAATTCTTTTTTTTTAATATATTTTATTTGATCATTTCCAAGCATTATTCGTTAAAGACATGGATCATTTTCTTTTCCTCCCCCCCCCCCCATAGCCAACGCGTAGGTCCACTGGGCATTAGATGTTTTCTTGATTTGAACCCATTGCTTTGTTGATAGTATTTGCATTAGAGTGTTCATTTAGAGTCTCTCCTCTGTCATGTCCCCTCAACCTCTGTATTCAGGCAGTTGCTTTTCCTCGGTGTTTCCACTCCCATAGTTTATCCTTTGCTTATGAATAGTGTTTTTTTCTCCTAGATCCCTGCAAATTGTTCAGGGACATTACACCGCCATTAATGGAGACGTCCATTACGTTCGATTATACCACAGTGTATTAGTCTCTGTGTACAATGTTCTCCTGGTTCTGCTCCTCTCGCTCTGCATCACTTCCTGGAGGTTGTTCCAGTCTCCATGGAATTCCTCCACTTTATTATTCCTTTGAGCACAATAGTATTCCATCACCAACATATACCACAATTTGCTCAGCCATTCTCCAATTGTTGGGCATCCCCTCGTTTTCCAGTTTTTGGCCACCACAAAGAGCGCAGCTATGAATATTTTTGTACAAGTCTTTTTGTCCATTATCTCTTTGGGGTACAGACCCAGCAGTGCAATGGCTGGATCAAAGGGTAGACATTCTTTTGTCGCCCTTTGGGCATAGTTCCAAATTGCCCTCCAGAATGGTTGGATCAGTTCACAACTCCACCAGCAATGAATTAATGTCCCTACTTTGCCACATCCCCTCCAGCATTCACTACTTTCCTTTGCTGTCATGTTAGCCAATCTGCTAGGTGTGAGGTGATACCTCAGAGTTGTTTTTATTTGCATCTCTCTGATTATAAGAGATTTCGAACACTTCTTCATGTGCTTGTTAATAGTTTTGATTTCTTTATCTGAGAACTGCCTATCCATGTCCCTTGCCCTGCCAGGATAATTCTTATCTGCTTCTTCCATCAGGGAAATCTTTGTATACTTGGAATAAATGCCACCACTTCAATTTGCCAAATGGTTGGAGACCTGTTCATTACCCTCAACCTGGTTTTGCCCTCCTGCACAAGACTTCAAAATATATAACTCTGTTCACCATGATAACTAACTGCCCATTATTATTAAGAAAAGGAATAAATATAAAATGATTCACCAACATAATACTCAAGGTAAAAAGTTACAAATCTGTCTAAGAAAGAAAGGCATATTATTCAATTCTCATAAGAACATTTGAAAAACAATAAACCCTTACCTTCCATCTTAGAATCACTACTGTGTATTGGTTCTAAGGCAGAATAGTGGTAAGGGCTTGGCAATGGGATTTAAGTGACTTACCCAGGGTCACACAGCTAGGAAGTGTCTGAGGCCAGATTTGAACCTAGGACCTCCTGTGTCTAGACCTGGATCTCAGGCCACTGAGCCCCCTAGATGCCCTCACAAGTATATGTTTTACTTTTACTTTTATTTTTTTTAACCCTTACCTTCTATCTTGGAATCAATACTGTGCATTGGTTCCAAGGCAGAAGAGTGAAAAGGACTAGGCAATAGGGGTAAAGTGATTTGCCCAGGGTCACATAGTTGTAAAGTTTCAGAAGTCAGATCTGAACCCAGGACCTCCCATATCTAAGCCTGGCTTTTAATTCACTGAGCTACCCAGCTGCCCCCACAAGTACATTTTTAAATTTAATTTCACTGTTTTCAATTTATGAATATTTTTTCTTCCTCCCATCTCTACATTGAAAGCAAACAAATAACCACATGTACATGCACACACACATGGATTTTTTTGCCTATAATACATGTATATTTTTCCATACATGCACACAGATATATTTAGGTAAATTTTTCTAATTCTAATAGATAATTTTGAGAGTCTAAGGAAAAAATACAATAAAGCAAGCTACTTATTCATCCAGCCCAATACTTTGACTCTAGAAATAGACTGTCTTCTCAGGATATATATATATATATATATATATATATTTTTATCATTCTCAGTGAATAATGAATCTTGAGGTGCTTTAGGTTTCCCTAAAATATATATAGAATGATCAAAAATCTTTTCAAATTTATATATATATATATATATATATATATACACACATATATACACTTTACCCCACTCACCCCCATCTGGAACTAGTTTTCTTTATCCATTAGTCTCTTAATAGTCTAAAGTGAACTTTTTTTTTATTTCCCTTTTTTCAAAGAATTTGCTTAATCTTCTAAAATGTTTTTTTTTTCTGAGTCACTCTTTGTAATTTTATAAACAGTGGTGCCAATATTCCTTGCCTCTTAGGATCAATCAACTAGCATTTATTAAATGCCTACAGTGTTCCAGGCTCCTTTTAGGTAGTAGTGATACAGCCCCTCTTTCTCCTCCAAAAAAATAATAAAGTTTTCTTTTCCTCAATGATATCACAATCTACTTGGGATTGCATGGGGATGGAGTAGGAGATATATTGAATGTCCACAGATAAGTAAATATAGATTATATGCAAAATAAACACAAACTTATTTCATGAGTGGTGGGTCTTGATGACTGGGATATCAGGAAGAAATTTCTTCAGTAGTTGCCCTTAGAACTCAGCCATGAAGAGAGCTACAAGTGTTAAGAGTTAGAGTTGAAAAAGTAGGGCATTTCAAATGGGATCCATTCCTAGGATGTTGCTTCTGCCAGCCAGCTGTGCAACAGTTTGATCTTTGTGTCTTCAATTTATTAATCCCATTGGGAATGACTTCAGGAGATTCTGTAATCTTCTACCATTTCTAACTTTACCAAGATATAAGAAAGAAGATGCCCAACTCCCTTACAAGGATTCAGTGAAGCCTGGGTAAATAATGCACATTTGATATTTACTTCACCTCTACCCTGCCCCCAGAAAATATATAATATACTAAAGGTGCCCAGGAGCCATGAACTAATGCAGAAACACCCAAAACACCCAAAGTGCTAACTATCCTATAAGGGTACTGAATTGGATGGGTATCTCCACCCACCCATCTGTCTTTTCATTCAGAGGTACAGAACTAATTACCATCCATTGGCCACGTTTGGAGACAGTCTTCTGCCATCTTCACAGGAAAGACATCTATTAATGATGCTCTGCTCTAAAAATTGAATCAAATCAAAACAAAACAAAGCAAAACTTGATTATAATCACATTTTGACCTGCAGGAAGACTGACTGGTTATCTCCTGCATCCCTTTCTACTATTACTATATCAAACTTTTCAAGTCAATACAAATATGGTCTATAGATTCTCTCTTTTATTATATCAGCATAGGATACCTTCCAAAGAAAGAACCAGACAATGACTGGGTTGTCTAAAGTTTCTTTAAACTATCTATTATATCATGGCCTTCCTTACTTAACTACCCCCACAGCATCATCAGCAATTTTGGCAGTCTCAAAAATATTAAGTTGTAATGGTTACAAAGCATGATATATATGATATACTATGCAGTAACTGTGGGTGATAAGTGATCTGATTGTCATTTTCTCCATTTACCATTCAGAAATTTTTACTTCACAGAGAACTGTTGGAAAGGCCTAGTGACTGAAGAGACTAAAAGCAATCCATTCTAATATCTTTATTCCATAGGCTCAGGCATCATGGAGTTTTCCAAAGTCACACAACAGAGTAAGCAGCATAGTTAGGAATCAAACTCTTGTCCCCTGACTCTAAATCCTGTTTTCTTTCCATGTTTTCTTATAATTATTCAGTCATTTCTATTGTGTCCAGCTCTTTATTGGATTGGTTTCTCATTTCCTTCTCTAGCTTATATGGCAGATGAGTAAACTGAGGCATATAGATTTAAATGACTTGCCCTGGGTCAAACAGCTAGCAAGTATCTGAGGTCAGATTTGAACACAGGAAGATTAATTTCCCTGGTTCTATGGCTGACAGTCTATTTAATGTTCCAGCTAGCTGTCCCATTCTCTTTACAGTAATATGATATGGTAAATACCCAAGTTTATAAAAGAAAAGGCAGTGGTGGTTTCAATACAGGGCTTGAATTCAAGAGGATGTGAGTTTAAATCCAGGTTCAGATATTACTTCCTATGTACTGGGGAAGTTACTTCACTATTCTTCCTCAATTTCCTCATCTAAAAATAAGAAAAAAATTATAAATATAATAATTTATTTATATTTATATAATATATAATAAATATATAATAATATATAAAAATAATAACAATTACAAAAATTATCTCAGTCACATAGTGTTGTGAAGATGAAGGAAAAAATAAAACTTTGCAAATGTAAAAGTCCTATGTAATATTAGCTAGTATTACAAGTAGTAATTACATTACAAGTATTACAACTAGTAAAACACAAGAGTCGGGTTTTAAACCCATATATTCTTGTGTTTTTCCAAAGCACCTTTCCCTAAAGCACATCTACTCCTGTGATTCCAAAGGAAGCATCTTTTTTGATGCTTAAGCCATTTTATATAAAGATTTGTTGGGAATAGTTAAGAGCAAAGCAAGTGAGACATCTGTTTTATGAAATATTAAACTTGTAAACCATCCCTGATTAATCAATCTCACAATATTTTTTGAACTTTGCCTGAGATTTTCCCATGCTTAGAATTCCCTTCCTCCTCATCTTTGATTATTAGAAGTCTAGTTTCCATCAGAACTCAATGAAAGCATCCTTTTCTACTTGAGAACTTTTCTCCCCTGACCCTCCACCCAAGTAGCTAGAACATTTCCCTATAATTATGTTGTAATTATTTTACATTTATCTATATATCCAGTTATCCAGTGTTTAGCACAGTGTCTGCCTGTACTTTGTAGATATTTAATAAATACTTGAGTGTAAGATTTGCACATATCTTCCTTAGTTAAAGTGTAAACTACCCAGGGGCAGAGATTTTCACTTCATCCCTGTGACCTGAGATATCAAGTAGCTGTTAAATGCTTATTGAGAGATTACATTATTTTAAGAATAAAAGAAGAGAATGTATGTCGGAAAAAATGTAGTGGGAAAAAGAAATACAGAATTAGAGATATAGCTAACAATTAGATTAAATAGAAGATAGAAAGATAAGTAAGTAGGTAAAAGGTAGATTAAAAACCAGGAAATTGATGGATAGTTTGGTGAAAGTAGATAAATGACTAATATATATATATATACATATATATATGTATATAAACATATATATATATATAGGTAACAGATAAATATTTGAAAGATAAAAGAATTGTAGAAAAATAGATTATTTTTGTTATTCTGTCACTCAATCATGTCATCCCCAGCTCTTTGCGACTCCATTTTTGGGTTTCCTTGGCAAAGATATTGGAATGGTTTGCCATTTTACAGTTAAAGAAACTGAGACAAACTGAGTTAAATGACTTTCCCAGGATCACAAAGTAGTAAATTCATCTGAGGCTGGATTTGAACTCAGGAAAATAAAGCTTTCCTCATTTCAGGCCTGACACTCTCTGTGTACCACCTAATGTCCCTGTGTGTGCATGTGCACACACATATACCCATTCACCCACATATATATTCTTATACATTAATCCTTTACTCCTGGAAATAAATTCAAATAAAACAAAGTCTTCACTTTCTCTTGCCTGAGAACAGTATCTTGATGTGGCTCATAACCTGGCACTGTTTCCCATCCATTCAAAAAGCAATATCTTTAGTGTTAGCAGCAAGCTTATAATTTCAGCTACATTAGTTTTCTATTATTGAATTTCAGTTTGAAATCTTGCTGGGATTTTTTTATCGTGCTCCCCTATAATTCTCATCTCTTTCTCCTGCTCTCCTCCCCCTCTGTCTCTTAACATTTTCTCCTAAGAAGCTTCTGTTTTACTCATCTATCAGCCTCCTCTTCTCTGAAAGAAAGGACCTTCTGTGTCCGCTTCTGTGTCGGCTTGCATTACCCACCCCCCATGGCCACTGGGAGGAAGCTCAGTGGCTTTATTTGCCAAGCCATGCTTTCTATGGTTGCTTCCTAGATCATAGAATAACAGAATTCCAAGCACAGAGTAAACTGGGCTTGGTTTCAGGAAGGCCTCTGTATCCATCTCTGCCTCAAATGCTTACTAGCTCTGTGAGAATTAACAATTCCCTTGCTCTTTCTGCCTCAGTTTCCTCATGTGGAAAAAGAGAAGATTGGAATCAATTGCCTCTAAGGATGCTTCCAGGTCTAATTTATCATGTTATAATCTATCTAGTTCAATCATTATTGCCTGAATAGGAATATACTAAAATTGGTTTGAAATTAGAAAATTGAGTTTTGTATCCCTATCTCCTGTTGACATTTGCTTTGAGAAAGTCATTTAACTTGTCAATATCACAGTTTCATCATCTGTCAAATGAAAGGGTTTGACTAGATGACTCTTAAGATCATTTTTACCTTTAAAGCCTATGAGACTGTGAAGGGTCTTAGATTATAAATCAAAAGAAGGAAGGATCTTATAGTTGCAAATCCTCTTTTTATAGAAAAGGACACAGAAGGAAAGTGACTTCCCCAAGCTCATAGACCTAGTTAAATAGAAGAGCTGAGATTTGAATTGAGCTTCTCCAGCTATAGAGGCCCCCGTCTTTTTACACAAAGTTTCTTCACACAGGAAATTATTTGTAATCTATTATAGTTACCCAAGAATAACAGAAAATTCTATACCTTTTACTAAGTGTCAAGTACTAAGCACTTTACTGATATTATCCCATTTAAACCTTACAACAGTCCTACTAGTTAAGTGTTGTGGATTATCCCCAGTTTATAATCCAAGAAACCGAGGGAAACATAGGAGAAGTGACTTGTCTGGGGTCACAAAACTAGGGAATATCTGAGGCTGAATTTGAATTCAGGTCTTCTTGACTCAAGATTCAAACCTATATTCACCATGTTCCTTAGCTGCAATAAGTCATGGATTGGATGGGAATAGAGGATGAGAGAGTGGTAATTTCAGAGAATGAGATAGTGACTGATGGGAGTTTGGCTTATGTGGGATAATTTAGTAGAAATATATAGTTATTTTGATGGGGGAAAGAGTGTGCATATGGAGAGAGGAAGTCACAAAAGTGATAGGTGTGAACTTGGCAAAGACAAATTGACCTACTTCTGGTACTCAGCCAGTGCTGGCCACAAATAGATGCCTAGCAAATCCTTGTTAATGGAGTTACAAATTTCCAAAATGAAATGGTAGCTACATCAGTATAGTGCAGCTGGTCCAAGAAGAAAATAAGAGACCATGAGCTGAGGGATGACTACTTCAAAGACTAGGGAAGCTAGAAGCACAATCCATGTCCTAATGGTGTATTATGGTCCATGACAGCCCTGAGTATCTGAACTTCAAGTTACCTCCTGTTGCTTGGTCTCACTAATGAAATCCACATCCTTATCAGGATTAGGGAGCTGCGGTCAACATAGTTTGCTTTATATTTGCACATTATGGGATGGCCTCTGTTCACTTCTAGACCCTTTGCTACACATGCAATGCAAGATTATAGGGATGAATGTGACTACTAGGATTTGACCTCTGGTTTAAAACTGCTATAGAATAAATAGGAAAAATACACCAAAAATTGCAAATTTCTTAAATCAAAATTTATTAGTCTATTATTACACTTTAAATTATTAATTTCCATTGGTAGAGAGAATTTTCTCATAGGGAGTTCCCAGTAGTAATTAAATTGCATACACTGACACCAATCCTTAAAAAACTCTTCAGATAACAAAATGTGAGAATAATAACTTTTATTAGGATGATTACTGATCCACCAATAGGAGATAAGCTCCTTGAAAAAGACAGAAAATGCTTATTTTTGTCTTTTTTCCCCAGGATTCCATAACAATGGCTCTGGAGAGTGATAGTTATTTAATCTGAGATTGCATTAGGTTAATCACCTTCTAGGTGAGGACAATCTCTCTACAAATGCAGACCATCACCTCCTCTTAACTTAACTTAGATCACAGAGCAGGTGAAGTTAAATAACTTGTTCAAAGCTATACAGCCTGTATTTTTCCATAGGTAGTTAATATCTGGAAGATGCATAATAAGTATTTTTAAAATTAAATTTCAATTGCACTTTAAGTTTTTGAAAATATTTAGTCTGAATTATTGAATATCAAATATGTGTTATCTTGATTGTAGGTTTTGAGTGTTGTTGAAAGAATAATAATGCCTTTGTTGAGAGGGAGAGAGAGAGAGAGAGAGAAGAGAGAGAGAGAGAGAGAGAGAGAGAGAGAGAGAGAGAGAGAGAGAGAGAGAGAGAGAGAGAGAGAGAGAGCGAGCGCACATTTACTAGGAGACATTTTGTCTATATTGAAGAAAATGTTTTGTAGTTTAAAAAAAAAAGCTAAATTTGAAGTCAGAAAACTGTGGTTTCATTCCTAAACCTATACTTTGTGAGCTGTATGACATTAGACAAATTAGTAACTGTCTTCTCTTTAGTGGCTCATTCTTCACATACTTTGAATGAAGGAGTTGTAAGATCTTGTTTTAGAAAGGATATTGATGGCTATCTTGTTTAATTTCTACATGATAAAAATCAGGGAAATGAGACACAAGTAGATGACTTGTCACTTGCCCAAGTCTTTGTAAGTGTAAAAGGCAGGATTTGAACCAAGGTCTCCTGAAAGTAGAGGGTCTTTCGAATATAAACTCACATAGGCATGCTTGGTTGAATGTTAGTCATTATATTTTCTCCCCTCAAAGAAAACATTATTTTTGGACAATGTGTTAAGAAATGGCTTATATTTTCTTAGAATAAATACGTTTGGAAAAATAATAATTCAATCATGCTATTTCATTTTGTCTTTTTAGTTCCCAAAAGAAAATGGCAATTACACTTCAAGCTAATTTTACCTACTCTTTTTTACCACTATGGAAATATTTTATTTTCACTCCCTAATCAAGAGATAATAAGAGGACTTTCATGACAGTAGGAAGAAGAAATTGGAATAAAAAATCCTTATTATGTAATTCCTGTGTGCCAGCTACTGTGCTAAGTGTTCTTTCTACTATGACAAATAAGCAAGACAATCCCTGCTCTTGAGGATTTGATATTCTAATAAGGGAAGAGAAAATATTAACAGGATTGATTGGCCTGGAGAAATGTTGGGGACACAGAAGTTATCAGAATATGCCAATTAGAAACTATTTATTTTTCACCTTTGACAGGAATGGTAGTATTCATTTGATTACTGTCATCAGAGGTTGATTTGGAATGACATTAGTTGGAGGAAGGAGTATAATATTCAAGGAGCAGGGTAGGGAATGGAGGAAGAAGGGTCCCTTAAACCAAGAAAGATTTGGTGAATATTAGCCAATCTGAAGTCTAGGAAATCCCAAGTGGCAGTTGGAATATAAGGATGGTCTCAAAACATCTGGATTCCAATGCTAATTCTATCAGTATTTATCTTTGTGGTCTTTGGCAAATTTATTCACCCCATTGAAATTTAGTTTCGTCTGTTGCAAAATGTAGTGCTTTCTCATAACACCTTCCTAGGTGAAAGATCTGTTTTGCAACATAGGAAGTTGTTATGTTTTCATTTACTTGTTGTTCAGTTATTTTTCAACCCAATTCTTTGTGATCACATTTTGTGTTTCCTTGGCAAAGATATTGAGGTGGTTTGCCACTTCTTTCTTCAACTCATTTTATAGATGAAGAAACTGAGAAAAACAGGGCTACATGACTTGGATCACAGCTAGTAAATGCCTGAGGTTGGATTTTAAATCATGAAGATACATGTTCCTGATTCTAAGCCTATTCTCTACCCATTGTATCACCTAACTGCCCAAAGATTTCCCAAGATGAACTGTTTTCCTAAGATATTAGAGATTTTCCAAGATGAATAAAGAATCACATGCTGAGGAACCAGAAAGGAAGACCTAAATGAGGATTAAAACCTTCAAGACATTTTTTGTTGGGTGCAAAAGTAGTTCAGATATTTGTCTAAAAGAAGGCATGGGAAATGAATTCTTTAACATTTGAGTTGGACATCATCACTCTTCCTTTACAGAGACTTCTCTCTGAGAAGAATAAAATAAAAGGTAGTATGTGGTATGAATAGGACACTATTTGATGTTGGAAGACCAGAGTTCAAATAAGTCAGGAACTTGTTACCTTTTTGACTCTGAGAAACAATTTATCCTATTTATCCCTCAGTTTTCTCATCTTTATAATAAAGAATCTCCAACTCCAAGTCTATGATGCCATGAGGGATATTAATACTCTTTCAGAGACCCAAGAGTTAATAGATCTTCTTTAAACTAAGCATCTACAAAGGGAAATTGGGAGATCTTTTTATTTTTTGGCAAATAAGCTTATTCCTTCAGGATTTATGACTTGGGGGGGTAGAAGAATATTCAGTTCCTTAGAGTTTTCTCCATTCTTGTCTTCCTGCCCACAGAGTTAGTCATTAGCAAACCTTCCATTGGTGTACAAGGTTTCCATCTTTCTCCAACTCCTCTATCCCTTCACAGAAGAATGAGAACAACACAGAGGATTTGAGTATATACCTTTAATTTTTCTACAGACTGATGGGATAGATGCTGATTATAAATGCAAAGGCCTATATAAGTGTGACTGGAATGAAAAATTGTTATATTCACCTATTTATTTGTAAGCTGTTGCTAACATTAATAATGACTGTGTATTAAAAAAAAGGACATGGTATGACATTAGGTCCATCCTAGGTTTGAGTGGGAAACATTAGTGTTTTTCTTTTCTCTGGACAAATGAATTTCAGTCATTTCTTTGATTTGTTCAAGACAGAATTATCTCTTGAATCAGATTCTGAAAAAATCTTATATTATTCCATTCACTTTATGTACATAAACCAGATTTGAAACCAGCCAGCCTTTGAAAAACTAGGTGTCTACTATCTGTTCTCTCTCTAAGTAGGACATTAATAATGGATTTACTCTCCCTTCTAGGCATTGAGCCTATTAAGTAAACAGCTTATAATTTTAAGAGAATGGAGGCAAGGAGTAGGGAGTGTTTTGAATCTATACTTTCATTTTATAAATATATATATATATATATATACATATATATATATATATATATTTCTCTTTGACTTTGGAGATCAAAACTAGGAGAAATGAAATGGAGCACTAAAGAGACAAGCTTAGACTTAATGTAAAGAGGAAAAGTCCCTAATAATTAGACTTGTCAAAAGTCATAGTGTAGTGATGCAAGTTAGTTCTCTCTTACTGTAAGTCTTCAAGTAAAGACTAGATAATCATTCATTGAGTAGGGTTTAAAGAAAATATTTAATCTGGCATAGGATGGACTAGATAGCTCGTGAGATCATAGGATCATAGCTTCAAACTTATAAGGGACCTTGGATGCCATTGTTTCCAACCTGTTTATTTTACAGATGAGGTTACTTAGGTTCTTAGAGGCTCAGTGGCTTGCCCAAGGATGCAGAGTAATTAAATATCTAAGCTAGGATTCAAGTTTAGCTCCTCCTTAAAACAAGTCCAAACCTTTATTATGTCCCTTAACTCTTCCTTCCAATGGTGGCCTATGGAATGGTAATCATTCCAAGTATTCTAGCTCTTTAATTAATCATGGGAAATGAATTGATGGAATCTGTCCAGTCCCTAATGGAAGAGAATCCGTGACACCACCAACATCATTTCCTTCCTTATTTAGAAAGACATTTTTGGCTGACCCTGGAGAAGGGTCACAGATTGAACTTTTCATGGGAGCACCCTGCCTTCCTCTGCCACCTGTCAAGGTATTACATCTAAATAGTGATGGAGCCAGTGGGAGGAAAGCCCAAACACCTGCTGTCTATGTCAGGAACAGTCCTCTCTTCCCAGAAGCCCCTGTTAATATTTTGTTACTCTGTGCACAAAAGAGAGACAGAAGCTGACCAGCCAGGCTTTATAAAAATGAAAACATTCAAGTTAATGCCATCCTTGACTCAATTAAGAAAGACTAACTTCCAGGAATAAGGATGAAATCCTTCTGAACACTGTCATGATCAGACCTCCTCTGAAATATCATATTCACTTCTGGCTACCACATTAAAGAAATAATACTGATAAACTAGAAGATGGCAACTAGGTTGATGATTATGAATGTTTAGCATCTGAGGGAACAGGGGAGGTTGTGCTTGTAGAAGAAAAGACTCATTGATAGCATGATCATGGTCTTCGATTTATGGGAAGAGCTCCCTTATGGAAAAGAGATCTGATTTATTTAGTGTGACCCCCATCAGGAAGAACTAGGTATAGACAATGAGTGAAAGTTGCAAAGAGAATAATTTCTTCTTGCTATCCTATTTTGAGCTGTCCAAGAAAGGACTGGGCTATGTGCCTCACTAGCCACTGGGTTCTTCTTTATGGAAATCTTAAAGTAAAACAGGACAGTCACTGCTTAGTTATGCAAATGATATTTGTATTCTAATATTCTATATTAAGATGGAATTTTGACTTCAGAAGTCAAAGTGAACAAATCAGGTGAATAAACTTTCTTTTCTCTAACCAAACTCAGAAACTTCATATTACTTCCAATAAGGGATCTCTGACAAATGAAATCAAAACTTCACCTGAAAACGGAGACGGCAGGTGATGAGCCCCCTTGACTTCTAATATTTTTCCATCTCTCTAGTAGTAAAAAAATGATTTGACTCTGACTCGCCTCAAGTAATTAATTTAGTTTTTTTTCCCTTTTAATTAGAGTTCCAAAGAAGCTGGGCTATTTTCCCTTCCACCCAATTACATTTACAAGCCTTTGCTGGGTCCATATGCTCCTGTCTGATAAGCTTTGTTCAGGACTGCGAGAGACAGACTGGATTTAATTCTTTTGTTTCTATGAAATGTATCCCATGGTTAAAGTCAGGTTGCTTTTTCTAAACAAAGATTTTTTTTTTCTCCTCTCAAACGAGAAGAGATCCATGGAGGTATAGGCCAGAGTTACAGAAGTTTCTGTACTTTATTTTCGAACATGTCATGTTTTCCAAACAAAATGTTTTCACAAAGGAGGAAAACTGAGAATAGTGCACATTGCAATTAAAAAGAAAAAAAAAACTTCCTCTGTTTTATTATGACTACAGATATTGGTGTTGTTGCTTTTGTGGTGTTTTTTTTTTCCAGGCTGATCTCACAGAAACAGACAAGGACACAAACACTTTGACCATTAAATCATAATGTTAGAAGGGACTGGAGTTGGCAGTTAGGCAAAATCTAGGTAGTCCCTTAGGATGTGCTTCTACATTTCAATCCTCTCCAAATCTTGTATCAGAGTACCCTGTCAACTTAATTTCCCATTAGTGCACAGAACATATTTTGTTTAGGTAAAAGAAAACCTTAAATCAGTTAAGATTTAAATCTGAAAGATCTGAGTTCAAATCCTGTCTCAGACATTAGCTATGTGATTCTAAAGAAGTCAGTTAATTCCTTGGTTTAAGTTTCTTCATCTATAAAATGTGTATAATAACATCACCTACCCTGACAAGAATGAGCATCAAACAAGAAAATGGAATTGTTGTTGTTGGTCAGTTGTGCTTTAAATTTCATTACTGCAAGAACCATGTACCATACCAATACTGTTATTGGGGTTTTCTTGGCAAAGATACTAACATGGTTAGTCATTTCCTTTTCCATGCATTAAGGAAAACAGAGGTTAAATGACTTGCCCAGGGTCACACAGCCAGTAAGTGTCTGAGGCTGTATTTTAAATCAGTTTTTACTCATTCCAGGCTCAGTGTTTTATCCACTGATTCTCATATAAGAAAACACTACTTTGCAAACATTTTTAAGCAAGCACTATATTTATTATATTATTGGCTTTGTAGTTATCATTCCTAGAATTCAACATTCCATTTCCTTTCTCTGAGCTTTTGTATTGCTACTTTTCAAAGTCTACAATACATTCCTTGATCACCTCACTCTCTTAGAATCTCTACTTTCCTGCCTAATTCAGTTTGATAAGCACTGCCTTCTTTTACATTCTATTTGTCATCTAAGGTCTCCTACGTGCCAGGAATCTTATCCCAATCTATTTAGGTGATGTTGTTCTTTCTTATCTGTATAGATATTGTCTCCTTGCCCAGTAGAATATAAACACCTTTAGGAAATCTTCCATTTTTGTCTTTGTTTACCAGAACATGGTTAAATGCTTGATACCTTTCAGGCCTTTAATAAATATTCATTGAATTTTATTTTATATTTTTATTATATATATTATAATTTTGTATTGATATATCTCTCTATATATAGAAGGGAGAGGAATCCAAACAGCCAAGGTATATTCAATGGAATCAATATCTGTCAGTAACCCTTTAGAGTTATCAGAGCCCTTAATTCAATTCATTTAAAACTGGTGCTCTTTGTCTCCACGGGTTAGGCATGGGGAACATAAAGATGAAAAATGAAAAGAATAACATAACATCTGACATGAAGGACTATACATGGAATATACCATATTGTAAAGGCCGCTAGGTCTAGAGTCAAATGGTTTTTTATTATTTTTTTATTTATTAAATTATTAATTTTATTGAATTAAGATGGTTTGTTGCCATGTGACAGTAGATAAGATCATATGCTTTCCTTAAGTGTCCCTTTAATTATCTCTTTAAAAAAGAGGAAAAATATTACATTTAATTCCATTCATGTCAATAAATATTTGTTAAGTCTCTACTCTGTCTTGGGAAATGAATAAGCTTCTGTGGGAAATAAAGGAAAAAAGAAGACCTGTCTCTCCTCTCAGAAAGCTGACATTCTAGTAGATGAGTAACACCATGTATATCCACAAAATATGTGAAATAAATGAATGATAACAGGAGAGAGCTGTAGGAAGTTGACCTAGGGAACATTAAAATGAAAGGCTTCCTAGAGATGACTTCAGAGGTGGTTCTTGATGATCAGTAGGGCTTCCAAGAAGTCCAGTAAAGGGAGAAAATTCTAGGCATGGAGGAGAACCTGTGAAAACATCCAGAGATGGGAAATAGAATATCTCTTTAAGAGAAAGAAAGCAGTTCAGAATGACTAGACCTTAGAAGGCTTCATTTTCCTCATGGTAAGCAGATAAAGGTTACGAGTGTGATGACACCAAGTTTACTGATGAAAGAATCAAGGATCAAAGGTCTAGGGTCCTAGCCAAGAAGTATCTGGACAAAGAATATGAGTCCATTTCATTTTGATGTGGGCCAAGTTGAAAAGCTATCTCTGTCTACTAGTTTGCCTTGCTGACCTTGTTTCTGCCCATGTAGGCATTTGCCAGACTCCTCCTAGTCATGTTCTGAGTGCTAATTTGGGTGGATGGAATCCATACTCTATTTCTTTTCAAATGTAATTGTTTAAGATCATTTCATCATCTTTGAATTAAGCAACTATATGAATATTAAAAGGATTACTTACAGGTTTTCCTGACACCTCCTTTTTTCCCCAACTGAATCAGCACACATTTCCCCAATATTTTAGCATATCAAATTGAAATTTAGTGGAAAGCCTGCTATATATGTGTTTGCAAGCATGGGCTTGCCTGTTTGTGATGTGAGAGAAATTAGAGAGATGGGGTCTACTATGAATCTTCTCAAGCACCATAAATAACTCAAACACACTCAATAAGTATTATATATTGGTTGGATGCCATTCACTATTCTAAGAGCTAGGGAAACAAAGATAAAAATTAAAAACCTCTTGCCTAAAAGGAATCTGTATTCTAATAAAAAAAATAATCTGCTAATTAAAAATACCATAAACACAGGTTAAAAAATATAGCATGCAAACTCTATGTACCCTGATTTTTCCCCCTTGGAAAAAGGACTGCTGACCCAATATAATTCTTGTACCAAGTGGACTGGCAGTTAGCTCTACATTTCCATTCCTTTCTTAGTCTTATTGGAAGCAAATTTTGGAGATTCAATTTGACATTGATGATTTATAGGGGAATTATGGGGACATAGATTGGGAACATGAAGGTTTAAAAAACAAAACTATCAAGTCTGGCCTCCCCATTTTAGGCAAGAAGAAACTGAGGCACAGAGTGTTGAAGTGATCCGACTAGTCTAATACAGGCAGTAAGTATCTGAGGTGGGATTTGAGCCACAATCTTACTAATACAAGTCAATTTCTTCATCTATTGTTAGAGAAGAGAATTGTAAAAAAAATTCTGAACTTTCTAAGAGACTTTGTCACTATCAAAATAGCTTGAACATAGTGGGAAAATGTAGACCCACAGGATAATATATTTACAGATGGAAAGGACTTTAGAGAATGTCCAGTCTAAATTGTTCAACTTGTAAATTGGAAACTTGGGGCCTAGTAAATTGACTTGCACAAGGTATCACCTAGGTTAATAAAAGGGAAAGGGAATATCATAAACCATAGTAAGCACTTAAGTCCATGTTTTGATTGAAGGATTGACATCAAATAAGGCACGCTTTCTACTCTAAATGAATGAATAGTATGCTCTTTGGACACCAGTAAAATAAGAAACTCTTTTCTCAAATAGTTTACATTATAATTGGGAAATAATACATTTTGGTTAGTCATGACAGGAGAGAAGTATTTCTCTGTAGAATGTTATGAGACTGGTGAGTCTGGGTGCAGTGGTATAGATTGAAACATCATCATTCAAGAAAAAATAAATCAATTTGGCCACGAGTTCATGGTTCTATTATCAGAGGGAGGCAGAAAGAAGAGAAAAAAAATCCATAGTGCACAGTGTAGAGGTGGATGACTTGGGAGCTTTGGAGGAAATGTTTGGAAATACGGGTTAGTCATGCAAAGCTATATTATTCTTGCTCAGTCATGTCTAACAGTTCATAACTCCATTTGGGATATTCTTAGTAAAGAACCTGAAGTGGTTTAGTATTTCCTTCTGAAACTCATTTTACAGATGAGGAAACTAATAGAAACAGTTAAGTGACTCACCCTGGGTCACACAGCAAGTAGTGTCTGAAGCAGGATTTAAAATCAGGTCTTCTATACTGTACATCTAGCCCTGTACCTATTGTATCACCTACCTACCCCAAGCAGGGTTTTACGTTTCCTGAAATACAATCCTTAGGCAGGTAGTGTGACCAACAAAAAGAGTGAATCCATAGGGCAAATGTTCCTTCAAGGCCTTGTCTTTTGTGTGTGTTGTGAGCAGATTTTTGGAAAGGGTTGTTGGAAAGGTAATTTCCCATTCCACCACCAATCATTCCCTCCCTCATTTTCTTTAGGCAGGCAATGCTAAAAATAGGGTTTTCCACATTTCCCAGAAAATATTGATGTTACCAGAAGAGATTAGGCTAATGTCAAAAAATGTGACAATCAAATCTGGAAATTCATTAGAGCTTTATTTATGCCTCTATTAACCACTAAAATAATTTGCTTATTGAAACTTATCTCTTTTGTTTATATGAGCTATTATTACAATAATTATAGCCTGTCAAGAAGAGATCAGCTGCTTAAATTTCACAGGAATCTGTGAATTGCAGATCTGATCGTGCCATTCTGTTTAAAAACAAAATAAAACAAAAACAAACAAACAAACAAAAAACTGAATGGGTTCCTATTGCTGACTGAACAAAATTCAAACTTTGGTGCCTTTCATTTTTCATTTGTGACACATTTTTGTGCTCCCCAACTTTTCTAGATACAGGTTATGTTAAGCACTATTGGATGCTCTCAACCTTTACTATAGAAGGCAGCTAGGAGGTTCAGTAAATATTTGTGGGTTGGTTCTATAGTCATGAAGAACTGTGTTCAGATCCAGCCCCAGACACTCACTAGCTGTGCGAGCTTGGACAAATCACTTCACCTGTGTTTTCCTTAATCTGCTGGAGAAGGAAATGTCAAACAATTCCAATATCTTTGTCAAGAAAATCCCATGTCATGAAGAGTCAGATATCAATGAACAACATTCTTGCCATAATGAGTTCCTACAACTCCAAGACTCAATTTTTCAGCCCAGTACCTTTGCTCAGAAAGTCTCCTATCTCAATTTTGTCATCTTTTCCTCATCATCCCCATACCAAAACTTTGCTTAAATCTATTTTGAACTCTTTCTATCATGAATTACTTTGTTTTATCTTGATTTCTTTAAAGCACTATCATATCTGGGAAAAATATTAGCCTTGGAATCAGGAGTGAATGGGTTCAAATTCTGTCTCACATATAAAGAAACCAAACAAATATTTATGATTCATTTAATGTCTCTGATGTCAAGTTCCCTCTTCTTTAATTTTGGAATAATAATTGTAGTTAATATTGCTATGACCCTCTGTAAGTCACAGAAACACTGAGAGACTCAATTTTGCACCTGTAAAATTAATTGACTGAACTAATTGGTCACTTGGGCTTTTTTTCAGATCAAATCTTTTGATCCTATTGATTCATAGGATTATCATGTTGATCATCAGCTGAGTTCTAGAAGACATCTTATTTTTATTTAATGTCAATTCCCTTTACTATATACAAAGTGATTTATAATTATTTTTCTATATTAGGAGACTTGCACAGTGGCTTTCATAAACATGTGCTTATAAGTGTGCAATGATTGGTCGATTACTCTTATATATTACAGTTGAGGAAATTAAGAATCAGAAATATAAAGTAAGCTAAGGTCTCTCAGGCAGCACATGTTAGAGTAGGATTTTAAGGACAATTCCAATGATTCCAGATTGAGATGACATCACTATGCAAAGGTGCCTGGGATAATTACATAGATATATGTATATATATATATATATATATATATCTATGTTAATTTAGATCACTTTGGAAAATCCAAAACATTATATTAAGGCCATATCTGATAAAGTGTTGAGGTTCTATATTATCCTTCTGAAATATTAGCTTGATGAGAAAATCAAAACACTTGCATTATTGAAATAGTCTCATCTTTAATGTTTATGGTTGGTAGGAATATTATTACTATTTTCAAACTGAAGTCACTACTCAATCTAGTATCCTGAGAGCCTATTATGGGCCAGGCACTATGTTTCTACTGGTTTATATAAAGACAAAAATGAGTTACAGTGTGTTTCATTTCTGTTTGTTAATGTAGAAGTTAAGATGTCTTGTTTTATCCTAAATATGGCTTCAGGATGTTTGAATTGTTTCTTTCAGGATGCTTCCAATGTCTTCTTGAATGGGAAGCTCTGGAATTTAGCTATAATTTTCCAGGAAGTTTTCAGTCTGGATTTTTTTTTTCAGGAAGTGACTGGCATTTTTTTTAAGTTTCTATTTTACCTTCTAGCTCTTGGATATCAAGGCAATTTTTTCTTGAAAATTTACTGAAATATGATATCTAGACTTTAATTTTTATCATGGCCTTCACATAGTCCAATAATTCTTAAATCATGTTTTTTGGATCCATTTTTGAGGGTAGTTGTTTTTCTAATAAGATAGTTTATATTTGTTCTTTCTCCTTCATTATAATTTGTTTTATTATTCCTTTTTCTCTGATGGTATCATTAGCTTCCACTTGCCCAATTTTATTTTTAAGGAGTTATTTCCTTCAGTGATGTTTTCTACCTCTTTCCATTTGACCTCTACTATTTTTCAATATTTACTTTTAGCATTTTTGACTCCTTCACCAAACTGTCGACTTTTCTTTTTAAAGTGATTTTCTTTCAGTGCTCTCATTTCTTTTCCCAACTTTTCCTCTACCTCTTTTGTTTGATTTTAAAAATTATTTCTCAGTTCACCTAGGTTTTGGATATGAAATCAATTCACATTTATCTTTGAAGCTTTGAATGATTATATTTTGACTTATGAGTTTGTATTTTGACTTTTTCTGTCGCCATAGTAATGTTCTATAATTGGATTGCTCTTTTTTTGTTTAACTTCCTTTTAAAAATGGCCTTTGCTTCCAGGGTGGAAGGAGCATTGTCCCAAGTGTTAGGTATTTTGTGTTATTGTTTTCAGATCTAATTGTGTGTGTTCATTTATTTTTTTTCAAATTTTCCAGGATAGTAGCTCATATGAAGTTAAAACATTCATCTGTGCTGAACTATACTCTACTCTTACCTCAATTTCTTGCCAGCCTTTAATTGTTTGACTTTGTCCTTTTGTTGGTTCTATCACTCCAGAATTCATTTTGAGCCATTATTTTAACATTTTTGGGGGGTCATTTTGGAAGAGTAGAAGTGAGTTGTGTCTTTACTACATTATCTTGGCTCCCAAATAGGCAAATTATGAAAAGGCAATTTATTCTAGGAATGGAGGACAGCTAATAGAAATTCATAAAAATGGGAGATGGGGCAACATGTATGAGGAAATTCAAAAAGGTCATTTAGGTTGTACTAAAGACCGATATATATGATGTATAATGATGCTTAGAAGATAGGCTAGATTTAAATCATAACAGGACTTGGCCACAAAACAAGAGTTACTGTTTTATTCTAAAAGTAGCAAGGAACTAAATGACACATTGATATGGTCTGCCTGTGTAGCTAGGTGAGCTAGAGATATATGTTCCAATAAATTAAAAGATTACTGAAGAAGTAGGGCCAGAAGAGAAAGGAGATGATGAAGAATACAATTCTAAAGAAAAAAAGGGGAAAATCAATTAAAGAGAAAAAAAATTACATTAACCTTTAGAGACTGATGTGGATATATATGGAGAGCTCACCAAAACCTCAAACTTGTTGTATTAAAAATAATCCAGATATTGGAAAAAAAAGAGGTAACAGAAGAATAATCTAAACATATGGCTTATTTAGTTAATTATAATATTAGGAAGGCTAAAGTTCACACTAAGCTGAGGGTGTGTAGGAAAGGTAAACATAAAAAGAAAGGTGCATTATTCTTAAGGTATTCTTGGACCAAATAAGGGTTAGAAATATTATTTCAGGCTAAGAGGTAAATGGTAACTCCCAATAGGATGAAGGCAGAATTTCTCAATTATTATTTTAGTGTTGTTTCCTTTTCTAAAGAGAATTCAAAGTCTTTACTCTGGAAATGACATAACAAAATATATTGGTAGAGAGAGACTTGATACCCAAGAGAAGTTAGGGCATAGTGAGTGAGAACATTGAGCTGCCCTTGATGAATTCAAGCCACCTGGCTCAGATGATGTACGACCTCAGGCCATGAAAGAACTGGCAGATGTAATTAATGAGCTACTGCCAGCTATATCTGAAAGAAAATGGAAAGTTTGAGAGCCAACATAAGAAAGAAGATGGGAAAAATATTGACAGTAATTTAAAAAAGAAGGAAAATATAGCCATAAACTTTAACATGTTGAATAGGGCAGAAAGACAAATGCTGTCCTTAATTAAAACAAAAACTCAAAAGGAAGAAAATAGTCTGTCCACTCTAGTCAAGACCTTGACTTTTATTTCTTGGAAACTTCTACAAAAAAATTGATCATTAAATAGTTGGTTAACATAAAAAAGAATCCATGACTACCAACAAACAAATGAAAACAACATGGCTTTCTTTAAGATTAATAAAATCATTTCCTTTTTTATTTGAGAGAATAAGTTGGCAAAAGAGGTGGGGTTAACGCAGATTTTAGTGATTTAAAAAATACAATATGCTGTTAATGTGACTATGAGGAAGAGATGAAGATCAGATGGTTCAATTTCAGTGTGGCATGATGTTCCCAATGAAATGTCACAGAAGTTGTGGCCCTCCATTCTCAAACATTTTTATCAGTCACTTGGATGAGGTCATATAAAATATGCTTATCAAAGTTTCAGGTGACAGAATATGAGACTATTAACCCACCTCTCAAGAGCATCAGGATAAACAATGCCTCAACAAAAATTTAGGATAGTAATTTAAATCTAAGAAGCTTTAAATTCCATTGGAGAATTGTAAACTTATAATTGTATACAAAAATGAACTTCATAAGCACCAACCAAAAGAGATGTAGTTAGATAATAGTTGTTCTGAAAATAATCTAGTATTTTGACTTTGTGTCCAACTCAAGGTGAATAAAAGGCTGCTTAGGCAGTCAAAAACAGAACAAACAAAAACAAAAGTAAAAATAAAACAAACAGATTTGATGTTAAGCTATTTTAAGAAAAAATTACTTTGAGGAGTAGAGAAATGATGACTCCACTGGACTCTGCTCTAATTAGACTTCATCCATACTATTTTATTCAACTTTAGATAGGATAGTTAAACTGCATTTGTGAGATGGAAAATGTCCAGAGGATGATTTCCAGTGTATTGTTGAATATTAATTCCATTTCATATAAAAATTTGCTAAAAGAACTGGCTATGTTTAAGTGGAAGAGATTACTGAGAAGGGACATCCTGGCTCTGTTAAAATCATTATGGATGCCATGGATCATAGTATTACAAGTTCCTAAAAGCAGAACCAGAAGTAATAGGTAGAACTTGCAAGAAAGACCAACTTCTCAACAATGAGAGCTTTTCCAGAGTGGAATGGGATGCCTTGATATCTGGCAAGTTTCATCTTTTTTTAAGTCTTTATGAAAAGACCTGAATTACCACTCTTTGAGCATGCTGTAATAAGGATTTCTTTTGTGTTCTTGTTGGACCAGATGACCTGTAAGATACTTAGTATCTCTCAAATTCTTTAAATCTATGATTTTCTCATATTACAAGAGAGAAAAGCCTTGGCATATTCCATATCAGGTATTAGATAAGAAATTATTTTCCTTTAACAAGAAAAATATAGAAAAGAAAAAAAATGAAAAGAAAATAATATAACTAAAATTGCCTTCTGTTGTGTAAGTGGGAAGAGCAACTCTAGTTAAGAATATCCATTCTGATTTGATTCATATATACTTGTAAATTCACATGTATGGAGCAACATAAGTGCTCAATATGTGCAATTTTTAGAAGGGGTTACAGCTGGTTAGCATTTTCCCCAAATTAAAATTAACTTTTTTTTTTCTTTCTGGGTTGGTTTTATTCTTTTGAGTGCCCATGGAGAATGCATTACAGCAAAAATTCTTTCAATTAGATCACTCTGGTGTAAAAAGGAAAGTACCAACTACAATATTATCGCTTTTTCCAACAAGCAGAATGGACAAGATGGTGCCCTGAAAGTTGGACTTTTAATGACTGAAATTTTACCTCAGCTGAGCACCATGAGAGGTATAGCCCCATATGAGAAAGGAACAGTTGACTCTGGGGCATTCATTTCCACATCACCCAAAAGACAGTGTAAATAAGGGTCACAATGTAAGAGCTTTCAAATGTGTGAATTGGCTCATCCAAGCCAATTCATACATGGAAACGGCAGGACTTTTTAAGTGTATCTTGAAAGGGGGACCATTTATTTGTTCTTCCAACTCAATGTGTTTTACTGACTCTTTTCCTGAGAGAATCATATGAACTCTTAGGGCCTGTCATTTTCCTGGGGAGAGGATCATAGAATTTCTGAATTTTCAAGTAAGAAAGTACCTCAATAACAATTCAGGGCAACCCATTTCCCCAAAAAAGAATCTTTACTTACACAAAAATTGGTCATTTATCCTTTGCTTGAAGACAACCAGTGAGGGGGACCAACTAACCCCTGAGGTAGCCCATTTCACTTTTAGGCAGCTCTAATTGTTGGAAAGATTTTCCTGACATTGAATCTAAATTTGCTTCTTTGCAACTTCTAGCTGTTGCTGTTACTTCCTTCTTTTGTGACTAAGGAGAACAAGACAAATCCTTCTTCCATCTGAGAGACTTTCAACTACAAGGATATATTTGTTCTCTTCCCCCATGAACGTTCATTTCTATAGGTACAAAAGCCTCTTGACCTTTTCCTAGCTTCTCAGTTTCCTTTTCTAAATTGTTTCCCACCATTTGAATATAAGCTCCTTGATTTCTGGCACACTCTTGCTTTTTTCTCCAATTTGTTCCTTAGTTCTTAGCACAATCACGAGCACACTGTAGGTGCTTAATAATTGCTTGCTGCTTTGTCACAATAGGTGATATTAATGTGAAATATGGACTGTACATACACAATTTTTTTTACCTTTTTGTTCAATGATATAGGCAGTTCTCAATGAGAAAATGTCCTCTACCAATAAGGATTCACATGTGTGGTTTCTTTATTTTTTGTCTTATAGTATCAGCTTATTTCCCAGGCACCAAGAGATAACAGTGTGACAAAATCACATTTTGATAATATCATCCACATAGAACTATAAAATATCTCAGAGACCTTGATTTTTAAAACCCCTGATTTTACAAATGAGGAAATGCAGATTAATTTAGATTAAGGAACTTGCCCTAAATCAACCATGAATCAAGAATCAATACAATGAATTAAACCCAGATCTTACCATTTCATAACTGGCCCTCTCTATTATATCATGATATTGCTCTCATTATTCATATTTTTAAGAGTGAAAGAGGTAAAAAACATGTGGAAATGAAGAGATATTGAGCTCATAATAAAATGTTAGTGATAAGGATTGGTTTGACCACATGCTGCACTAGTCAAATAATTCCCCAGAACATTGATTAGATCCTTCTACATGTGGGAACTAATGGGAATATATGAACAAGCATCAAACATATGGCAGGTATGAATGGCTTGATACCTAGATAAATTCATGCATCAATGTGGAAAGAAGATCCACATTGACAACCCTTTAGGACTATTTGTGTATTTGTACACATCTAGGCTTAATGAATTGCCTTCTAATACTTTGCCAGATACTGAGAATTTTGGGGAATGAC
This sequence comes from Monodelphis domestica, assembly GCF_027887165.1. NCBI lineage: Eukaryota > Metazoa > Chordata > Mammalia > Didelphimorphia > Didelphidae > Monodelphis > Monodelphis domestica. The sequence goes on along the minus strand of NC_077227.1, from coordinate 746,890,655 downwards.
TTAACAATGGAGATGCCACAATTAGCACAGATGGTGGCAAGCATTAATTGCCAAGACTTGCAAAAAGGAATTCTTTGTGTGTGTAACTACTTTACAATAGACATCATGGTAGTGACTGTGTGCATGCATATATTATATCTATATGTAAGGCCAGAAGGGCAGGTAAATGGCACAGTAGATAGAACAATGAATTTAAATGTTTAAAACAGATATTTAATGTGAATTATGAAAATATAAAAAATCCAGGAGCCATTAATTCAAGATATCCAAATTCATCAATAATTAATTAATAAAAACAATTGGCATTTATTTTAAAATATGCTAAACAATTCTTCTGAAGGGATGGCTGAAAAATTAAGAGGCAGTTTGGAATTGTGGAAGAAATATTTTATTCTATAGTTATAAGAATTCTGTTCAAATTCTGCCTCTAGTGTTTATTTCTTGTTTGTCCTTAACCAAGGCATTTATAATCCCTGATTCTCAGTTTCCTTTACTGTAAAGGGAGTCAGAAAGATGAGTTGAAGCTAGATGTTCTTTTTCAGTTGGAGATCAATGAACCTATAATGCATGCAATATGGCTTGGATGGGATATATTTTAATTCAAGAACATAAATTAAATGCTTCCTCATGGAATAGAGTGTACATCTGGGAATTAAAAGACACCCTTTAAAATTGCTTCTACTTTCAAGGATCTTCTATTCCATAGGGGTGATGAATTAAGATTCAGAAAGATATATGTCAACATCATTTGGAAAGGGAGAGAGTTCTGTCAATTTTTTGTTACAGAGAAGGCTTCTAGGAGGAAATAGTAATTGACCTGCCATATTTCTTTGTTCCTATTCAGTGGGCATGCCTCCCATTCCTGGGATGCTTTCCCTTCTACATTTCAAGTACTAATATCTCTGACTTTCTTTCATTCCCAATTAAAATCTCACCTTATATAAGAAACCATCCCCAACACCTCTTAATTCTAGTGCTATCCCTTTATGAATAATTTCCTATTTATTGGGCATATGGCTCGTTTTGTATATATTTGTTTGAATGCTGCCTTCTTTATGTAAGATTGTAAGCTCCTTGAGGACAGGGCCTATATTTTCCCTCTTTTTGGTTTAATTGGTCTTAGCAAAGTGCCTAGAATATGGTAGATACTTTCAAATGTTTACTGATTCATTAAGCATCATGGTTTCTGTGGAAAAAATGTCTTTTTTGCAGACACAAAGACTTGAATTCAAATCCAGTCTTCAAAAATTACTAGCAAGTCATTGAACTGCTGTTTGCATCAATTTTCTCATTTGTCAAATGGAGGTAATAATTGTACCTACCTTTCAGGATTTTTGTGAAGAATAAATGAGATATTATTTGTAAAGCACATGGCACCATATTTGGCACATAGGAAAGTACTACATAGATATTTGTTGTAATCATTATTACTTCAGGCCAGGTATCCTATGCCTCTCTGATAGAATTTAAATTGAAATTGTCCCATGGCATTTTTCTATTCTACTATTCCTATTATTCTTTTTCAACAAATGTTGTACAGGATTTCCAATAGGTCAATTAAGTCACTGATTTTCTGTCTGAAAAAAATTTAGGATATGAATTTATTCTTTGTAACTTCGCTCAAAATATTTTCAATTTGATTCTAGTAGCAGACAGGGTCATTGGAAAATATATCCCCTATTGTATTAAATAGAGCTCTGATTTCTTCTTCTATGACTCCTCTATATTATAAAAAATCCTACTCATTCAATATAACTTAGAAAATATATGCTAAAGTGATAGAGATTTAAAACAACTTTTACATTTTGTATGTATCAATGTTACCTCTAGGTTACTGTGACCAATATTTAAGTCTTGACTGAAGATCAGTTTCTGTGAATGTTTGTTTAAGTCTAGGATATTTTGAAGTGGTAATTATAGATGATGCTTAGACATCTGTTAGTTTATGAATGATACCAGGCTTCCGATCCCAAATTCTAGTCACTAGGTCATATCCTGCTAAATATATAGCAGATGTTTACTTTATATACCCTGTCTGAAGTCCTGTGCTGCAGACTTTTGTTGTTGTTTTTACCATCTCCTTATCCAATTTGTAGCGATCCCTTATATGGACTCATTTAAGTTAACCCTTCTATAATTTCAGGCATACATGTCCTAGTATGTTATTGCCATAATCAATGCCTTCACTCCTATAAACAAATTCAAATGACTCAACCTTTTGTTTAATACATCTTTGCCTGCATATTGTTGGTTGAGTTTATGTGGGTGTTTCTCATCACCATCATCACCTTCAAAAAATACTAAGTCCTCAGGGACCAAATAATTATGATTCCTTCTTGTTGTCACCAGTATAGAACATACATATCTTAAGGGAAATTGCTTATTGATTTTGCCAAATGGGAACACAGCTACTTAAAGAAACACAAGTGCTCCTTTAATCCTTTTTGCTATCTTCAGAAATAACACACTCCTTCATTCAAAGTATGAAGAATTTGAGGAAAGGTCAATAAGAGGGCCATTGAAAAACTTATTTTTATAAAGGGCATTTGAATTTGGTATTACTGAGCAAGAAATAATACTCAAGTTTCCAGTGATTTAACCAGAAATACTAGGACCCTCTTCTGAGCTATTTATGAAATAAAGGGCTAGCTACAGGGAGATAATGAAAATATAATTTTATTAGCATGTTATTATATTAAAAACATTTTGAATTATGATTCTTATCAATAATGACAATGGGAAAGTCATTTACCCTTTCTAAACTTAATTTCTTCTCATAAAGAAAATGATGATATCTGCAATATGTATATCACCACAGCTAGCATTTGTACAGTGATTACTTTTTGCCAACCATTGTTTTAATTACTTTACAATTATTATCCCATTTGAAGTAGTTGCTGTTATTAACTTCACTTTATAGTTGAGGAAACTGAGCCAAATAGAAATTAAGGAACTTCCAGAGGTCACTCAATTAGTAAATATCAGCAGCTGGATTTGATGTCAAATTCTTCAGTGCTTTATTCATTGTGCAACCTCGATTCCTAACAGGGTTGGTATGAAACAAGTGCTTTATTATCATTAAGGCAATGGTTATACATGAAGATCAAGGAATGAAGACAATAACAGGATGCTGCTATTGGAAGTGGAAATAAAATAAATTTACTGAGTATAACTGAGGGCAATTCTTTCTCTTTTTCTCTCTTTCTACCCATCTAAATCTCTCTCTATCCAGCTACCTAACTGTATGACTAATTATACATCTATCTAATGTCCATTTACTATTTACCTATGTACAGTCTATATATCTTTATTAATATGTATATCTCTATCTAATATGAAACAATCTATCTAGACATGTATATAGCTAGATGATAGATAGATAGATAGATGCATAGATGGATAGATAGATAGATATAGATAGATGGATAGACAGACAGACAGGCCAGGAGATAGAGAAAATGCAAGATATTATTGTGAGAAAGAACAATGAAAGCTGAGATAAGGGAAAGGGGAATAAAGCAAAATTTCATGGAAACCATGACAATTGAGTCTTGAAGGAAGCTTGAGGTTCCAAGAGACAGGTACTAATGTTGCATAATCCAAGAGTGTTGTGCACTTTTGGAGCATTTTCTAGGTATAATATCTAAGGTTAAAGTCATGTCCTCTGTTCATAAATTTCTTCCAATTAACCATTTGCTGCTGTCCCATTTCAGGAATAACAAAATTCTTCAATACTCACTACATTTAAAGGCCTTTTGGCAGAGACTAGACTTAGAGATATACTTGGAATCATGTTCATTTCTAGGTATACTGTGGAAAAATAATATTATTCAGATACAAAGTGGATCCAGCAGCTGGTGATGTTTCTTCTCACTTTGAGATAGATGGGGTGATTGTTTTTCTTTTCGGTGTTAATGACCTGCATGTGTAGAAATTTTGAAGTAAAAGAAATAGAGACAGTTCTAGAAAATTAGTATATTTTAGAGCTTGTTTTCAAAATTATTTTCCTTAGTCATTTGCATTGGTTAGATCATATCATGAATATTCTGCTCAGTTCTGGGTCCTGCCTTTCAGGAAGGACCTTGACTTCCTGAAGTTGGAGTAAACAGGATAATGATGGGATTGGAAACTATACTATATATGGACATTTCAGAGGGTCTGGAGATGTTGATCCAGTGTCATAAATGAGTTGGGTGATGTATTATAACTGTATTTTGTATTATCATATATAAAAAGAATTAGATTTTTTCTACTTGTTGCCAGTATATGATAAAGACCTGGAAAGAATAGATAAGTAATTATAGCAAAGTATATATTTATTTGCCATAAGGTCAAATAATCTAAGACTTAGATTTCCTCAGAAGTACAATAAGGTATCTCAAGGGTAAGTTGTGTCCTCCTCTGTAGGAAGCTTCAATTCAACCCTTGTTTTTTAACTATGTTATACAGAATGCCTGCTCAAATATTGCTTATATTAAAAAATAACTGAAGTACCTTTTATTGTGTGGTCACACATCTCAGAGACCTCATTATGCTGAATAATTTGAGGTTTATAACTTTTAGTTTATTTGCCTAAACCTCACTATTATGAAGTGTCAGTGCCAGAATCTGAATCTAGGGTTTCTAACTCCATATCTCATCCTATTTGCAGAGTAATAATTCATTTCTTTATACTTTAATTATTTTGAGTGAATCCCTGGGAAGGAAGCCCAGTTTTGTTTACTATGAATTTAGAGATGGATTAACTTATCTTTGAATAATTTAGGCCTATTTTGACAACTATTTAATTGATATTGCTAATAAACTCAGATGCCTTAAAACTATGTGAGTTTTATTTCTTGAAATCATTTTTAGGAGATGAGTACCATAGAATTTAATATTTTCCCAGCTATCATCAAAGGATGCGAGTGAATTATTTTAATTTAGAAGTAGGGATATTTCATCTTGAGATCTTCCACTTTCTAAATAGCTGAGCACTTTTCCTTTGAGATTCTTTTCATATATCTTATTCTTGATTTTCAGATTGCTAAGGCAATTTATAAATACTGAGTTAGTAATAGTCACTACAAATATTGAACCCTAATTTTTAAGAGGGCTCAGAAAACCAGCAAATCAACTGTAACTACATTTTATGACCTATATATATATATATATATATATATATATATATATATATATATAACTTTTCATAATATAATCAACCAAAGGTCAAAGTGCCTATGGATGTGCAGTAAGGAAGACTTAAATAGTAGCTCACATTCTAGCTGGTTCTGGGTTTGTGGTCAATTCACTTAAATTCTTTTCAACTCAGTTTTCTCATTTATAAAAATAAAGAAGTTTTACTTTATTTCTAAGGTCTCATATCATCTCCAAATATGATCTTTCACATTTAAAAAATCTATTTAAATATTTATAGCAAATTTCATAAACCCCCATTTCATTTGGTCTTTACAACTCCATAAAAGAACTATTACATGCATTCTCACCACAAATTTATGAATGAGGAAACTGAGGGGCAAAAATTGCATGTGATTTTCTAATGACCACAATTGTCATGAGCTACATAGATGGAAATTATATTCTATTAATACTTGTTAAAATGTCTGTAAGAATTACAGGGAAGAAAAATGCATTTAAAAACTGGTGATACATTTCTCCAAAATTATCTCTGTGTGTATTCAGACAAAAGTAACAAAGAGAATAAAAAAGATATGAAATGGGACCATTTCTAAAAAGAAGGGAATGTCATTACACTGGCCTTGCTTTTGAGAACTGAGACTCATGTTTGCATCAATTTATGGTGTCTGATTTAAATATACCTTGAAATAAAAACACAAAATAATAATTATATTAATATTTTAATTTTACTAAGAAAATCTTGAAATCTTTCTAATAATCCCTTTTCCAACCTCTTGCTAAAGTTTATCCCTACAAATACACATTGTCCATATTAACTACTACAAAGTTCCAAAGCAATGCCTATTCTGTACAGGGCAAAAAATAACAACAAAAACAAACTTTTCTTACCTCTTAAATATGTTAGTACACATTGATTTGCAACTCCTGCAATGGGCACATAATTTAATTAGAGCCAAGTGATTAACTGATATTGATCAGAATGTTGATATAATTTAGGACTGTTAACCAATACCGGTTTTAAACCTATGGTGATCCCTGTCCATGGTACTGATAGTCATGTGAAAATTCAAATTAGAGGTAATAAATATCTGAACCAAAAGAGGCAGGCCAGTATAGAAAGAATAAAATAGATATGATGTACAATATAGATATGAATGTCATAGGACTGCTTTACTGATTAGATATAGAGTATAATGAGTACAATTAAAACTGTATGTTAGAATAATCATATTTGGTTGAGTATTATGCAGAGAAATATATCTTAGATGTTTTACCAATGAAGATGACACAAAATTAAATTAGGTTTCAGAAGAAGAAATTGAATGTGTTTATATAGATTGATTGAAAAAATGAAATGTTGAGGCAAACCATATGGTCTGTCTTGCTTTTTTGAGTCAATGATTGTATATGATGATCTACAAATTATTGTTTTTGGAGAATGCATGTGTGAAATCCTGGGAAAGGTACAAAGAAAACATTAAACAACCTCTTTATTAAATAAAATGTGGTCTGATTATTGGGAAATGTTCTTGTTTAATCTAGTAGTTAAGCCAAACTCTTTGGGATCCCAACTATTGTTTACTTTGCAGAAATGTTGGGATGGCTTTCCATTTCCTTCTCCAGATCATTTTACAGATGAGGAAACTAAGGCAAATAGGATTATAGTTTCACACAGCTAGTCAATGTCTGAGGCCATATTTGGACTCAGCTCCTCCTGACTCCAAGTTCAGTCTTCTATCCACTAAGCTCTCTATATCCCCATGGAAAAATGCTAATTGATATTGGCTTAAATATTACATATTCAAAATTTTTTGGCATTCTTTATCCAGTGGCTGTCAAATGGAGGAATTTATTAAGGGAGTCAATGTTATGATTCATTTTACTGCCAACCAATACCTGCTTGTTAAAAGTGGAATAATTACTATAAATAATAATAATAATGTACTGTTAATTATGTTATGTAAATAAATGTAATATTGTATTGCGTTGTAAAAAATTAAATAAAAATAAAAAGATAATACAGATTTGATAGCCTTTTCTCAATCCTGATCCTTTTTGATGTCTTTCAGCTGGTTCTCAACCATCATAGCTCCCTCCCCCACTTCTTGATATTTCAAAGATAATTTCAATTATCATCTTGAATTCCACATATCCATAAAAGAAATCATTACCTTTCTTTATTGTGGAATTCCAGATTACTTTAATCAATATAATAACATTCTCTCTTTAACTCAGGATCACAAGCTCAATGTTATCTTGAACTCCTTAATCAAAATTCATCTCATATGTCCAATTCATTCCCAATTTTGTACTTTTTAATTTTACAACCTTTGTTGTCTATGTCTCTTCACCAATCAAAAAACAGTACCATGGAGAGGTCATAATCATCTTTCTCTAGTACTATGGCATTTGAGTAAATGAATGAATCATTTATTGAGGGCAGATTTTGTCCAAAATAGAATTCTAAATACTAGCTATATAAATAATAAGCCTCATAGCCTCTGTTCTCATGAAATCATATTCTAATGGGGGAGACCACATATGAAAGGCTTTAGAGCAAGGAAGATAAAAAAAATCCATGGTACTTGGGGTCCAGTGGCTAAGTAGAAGATGGTGCGCCTTCTTTAATTTCATTTCCTCTGATGGATTCATATCAGTTTCTGATGTTGAGTCATTTGACAGTGATTAGGAATTGTGTGACATGAACTTTCTTCCTTGGGTTTTCAGTAGCTGTTACTATAACACCTACAGGTATAGTTTCCTGTCTGTAGCTCCCCTGCACTTGCTTCCTGGCATGAGTGCTAGGCCAGAAGCAATAATATTCTCAATGTTCTTTGGTTCGGGTCTTTTGTTATCTCCATCAAAGTCTCTTAGGGAGATTGTGATCAAAGTGATGATGTGGATTGAGTTACCTGGTAATGCTTCTTCTTGACTCTTTACAAGGTAAGTTAATGTTACAGCTAATTAGTTTCTCAAAGAAGACACAATTGACTTGTAATTATTATCCCTGGCTCTTATCTCTTCCAAACCTATCCCATGCTCAGTTGTCAAAATGAATCCCTAAAAGTATAGATCTCATGATTCCACCCTTTTCCTATCACATATACCCTCAATAAACTCCAATGTCTCCCTATTTTCTCTAGTATCCAATATAATGGTTAAAGATCTTGACAACCCATCTCCTGACTGTTTTCAGTTTTTGTTTTACTTTCTTCTATGTACTCCATGATGAATTTAGTCAGAAAAAAGTATTCAATAATTTAATTTCTGACATATAGTCCACTATCATTTCCATTGCCTGCATCCAAGACCTAAAATTTGGTCCTGATTTATCCCGTCTTCATATTTCTCCTAGTTTCTTCAAGACAACACAAATCCCACTTTATTCAAATGGCATTTTCCTTTCCTTCCAGTTGCTAGTGCTTTCTACACTTAGAGTGTCTTCCATCAGTCCTTACTATAGTTTATGTTAGTAATGATTTTTATTTTTTCTTTATGATTACAATGTGGTCTCTTTGATGGAAGTAAGAAACTTTTGTTTACTTTCTTTATATGACCATTAGTTAGCAAAAGTATCTGCGACAGCTTTAGCAGCTAATAAATGCTTATTATCTGTCTGAATAATGTGTTCTTGTAAATGTTTTAAAACATGTTCATATTTATATTTCTTATGTCTCTAAAAGCAGAAGAATATATTGGCTAGAATACTGAGCTGAGATATAAGAATTCCTGGGTTCAATTTTGGTCTATGAAATTACTCATTATGTGACCATTTTACATGTTAAATGTATTGAGTCTCACTTTCTTAATTTCTGAAATAAGGACAAAATGTCTAAAACTCAACTAGCTATCTAATTACCTAGTTGTTGTGAGTTTCAAATAAAATGTTGTAAGCTAAGGAAATCAACTCTTTTGTTACTGATGAAAAGGCTCCATAAACAGTCTTTTTGTTAAGCTGGATTCAAATTACTTGAGTGCATTACTTTAAGGGTAGAAGTCACTATCCCCAACCAAATGATCAAGAAAAAGGCAAAAAGAACAAGAATATGTATTCATGTCTATAAATACCTGAGTACTGCCAACTATTTAAATTGAGTTTAAAACATTACTTTGCTCTCCAATCAAAATGTTCATTATTATTATATATCTCCAAAACCAATTCTTGTTACTTTATCTCCAAAAAAGTATCAGTGAAATCAGTGAGATTTAATGACTATTATGTCCCCAATAAAGTTTTCTGTTTAGTATTCAAATGAACATTGGTCAAGAACAAAAAAAAAGGATATATAAAGCCTATAAGACTTATCTTTTACCTTCAATCTACATTTCTATATGCATTATATATACTGGAGAATCATTCAATCAGGGACTGTTTAGATTTCTGAACAGAGCAAAACTTCTATTCTGTACCATATAAAAAACTGAATTATTATTCTCTAATTATTATAAGTATTACAATTTTAATGTAATCCTCACAAGAAGCATACTATAAACTCTTTGAAGGAAACTAAACCTTGTTTATCTTCTAATACTCTACAATGAACTTGTCTCTTCTGGAAACATATTTTTCTTTTTATTATGGTCAGAAAATTTGATTTTGCAAGGAGAGCTCAGGAGTAAGGAATCTCTTTACACCAAAATATTTCAGACTGTCAAATTTTCTCTGACTTCTTAGTCAATAATAAGTCAATATTAATAATTATATTATTATATAATATATATAATTAATAATAACTTATTAATTAATATTTATATAATATAAATATATAATATAATATATTATATTATATATTATATATAAATATAATATAAATAATAATTAATAATAAATTAATAATAAGTCAATAATAAGATTGACTACCTAAGGGTCAGACTGAGATTCTAGCTTTGACAAGATGTTTAGAGAACAGAAAGTGTAAATAACTTTCCTAGTTTTCCACAGAAAGACTATGTTCAGAGGAGGGCCTTGAATTCATGACTTCTTCACAATCTGTAATGCCATTTTTTCTCTCATTGTAGAAATTCAAACTATGGGGGATTGAAGATAAAAATTCCAAATAATTCCTACTGTTATGATTAAAATTTGGGGGCCAAACTGTGGCAGGTAAAAATTAATTTCTCTGTCAAGGAGTATTATATTTTATGAGGTTTATTTAAGATTAAGAGTTAAAAAATACAAGTAAGAAGGGCACTTGTCTAGGTGGGCTGAGAGGCCCATTCAACCTCACCTACATCATGAAAGATCCCTCTGCTTGCCAGCAGAAACAGGAGAGACCCAGCCATAGCCGGCGACTCTTTAAATAATAATTTGCTCTTGGCCCAGGTGAGAATTCAGTGAGGTTACAAAGTATCCTGGGAAGTGGAGCAAGGACTTCTGGGGGTTGGAGTCCTAGGTTCAAATCTCCATTTTTACACTACCGCAGAGAATTTTACATTTTGTTTTTTCCTTAAATATTATTCTTTACCCAGTGAGTGACTAAGGAATGTTTTTCCAAATCTTAAAAGAAACAACTCCTGAGGAAAGTTATGTTCTTGGGGAGAAAATAAATATTAGCCTTCCCACTACATATAAAGGAATAATGAGTTTTATGAAATTTATATTTTAGGAATAAAGTCAAAAAAGTTTATGTGTAAACCTAAGGCTAAATATCTCTAATCTTTCTGGTATCTCTTGTTTAGCTCCTCATGCCAGTGCTCCAAATGAGCATGGATAAATGTTCACACAGAAATATTCATTCAACCAGAAGTGGAAAGACATATTTTGTTTGTGAGTAATGATATAATTAGGTCAGTAAAGATGCTAGCCTTAAAAAATGCATTTTCTTTGGAACTTTTTTTTCTTTCCTTCCCCTAATGAATCTCTGAAGGAATCAACTAGCAAAGACACTACCTATAATATGATTCATTATTTCACCATTTTATCCAATTATGAGTATAATAGGACTGACCTTCCATGACTAAAAAGTATGCATTAATTCTTGATAGAATAACAAAAGGTTATGTGTGTATAACTGGTGTTTTATTGTTGCAAAGCAATTTCACAGACTTTTTCTCATATAATCTTCCTAATGGCATCTTGAGAAAAGTAACATCTCTACTTTCTACAAAGATAGAAGTATTTCCAAATAAAAGGCTAGAAAAGAGCCATGGGATTCAGGAATTCAAGGGGTACAGATTTATAAAAAAAGAGACGCTACATGCAAGTTAGTCTAATCAACTTATTTTGTATATGAAGAAATTGAAACTCAGTGATTTAATGGAATCAACATTGAAAGCCAAGTCCCTTAGCTCTTAAGTTTAGTATTTGCCCAAGAAAAAGTCTATTGTAAGCATGTAAGATTTAATCCACCCAAATTAGTTACATATGCCCTACACATCTTTTATGCAACACAAAATCAAAAGTGAACCATTTGAGAATAACTCCTTGATTATTTTGAATGGATCATGATTCATTGGGGGTAGTTGGATGAAGCCAGATGACATAACACTGAATATATTCCCTAATTTGGTTGAAGAGAATCATTTCACATCCTCCATTTGGATTTGAACATTTCATCAGCAATAAATCAAGTGGTAAGTCAAATACACTGGATCAGTATCCCAATAGGAAATTTCTTTGGGGTGATGATCCTGATTGAGTTGCCCATTAACCAATCTATGTCCTTTTGATCTATGAAATTTCTGAATATTAGTTGTTTCCATCTGGAACAACAGAGACTGATGGCAGCATTTGCATTTGGAGCTGAGACAAATTGAACACAAATTAGGCAATTTTAGAAAAAAATACATTCTAGATATACACATAGACTTGAGTCTTCACAGTTTAATATATAGCTACATCTAAGGACTAGCTGGTAACTCCTCAAAGGAAGAAAAGAAAGAACTTCCAGTAGTGAGTAGGTATGTGTTTACCCCATGATCACATGTTTTCTAGGATTAGGATTTAGCCCAACTGAGCAAAATTCTTTATTCATGTCATAAGTTGCCCTCTATTTGGAGGGCGATATCTGTTGCAATTCTTAATTTTAAAACAGCTTAACAAATATAATTTAAGGGTATTAGAGTTTTGCTGGTTGCTATTAATGAAGGATATATCAGATGGGGGTCCAGGATTAACAGTTCTAGGAAGCACAAATGCTCATAGTTTAACTCTTGTCCTTAAATAATAAGAAGTTAGCTGCTGACTGAGGATACAACTTTACTGCATAACTGAGTTGAGAGAGAACCTAGTGGTGGATATAGTATCCTAGTTTTAGGCAAATCTAAGCAAATTCTATTAAGGAGATGGTCATTTTAGGCAGAAATATTTAACTCTTTTATTTCCTGGTTCATGCTTTAGAAAATGAGTTCCACCCCACCCCACCCCCAAAACAAATTTTAAAAAGTAGAGGTTTGTGACTTGGTAGCATAGAATAGGAAAAAATAGCATAATCTCTGAATAGGAGTTGAAAAAATGCAGTTTCACAGTCCCCAAATATTCAGCAAGGTACCACTCACAGGAGGAATTGTTGGTTCATTCCTTTCAACAGGCTGCCCTGTGGTGAATACTGTGAATAAAAGATTGGAACGAATCCTTTACCAGGAGACTGAGTGCTAGAAGATGCCATCAAATAGTATAACTACTTGGACAAACTTAGAAAAGGCTAAGACAGTTACATTATATCTCCTAGAAAAAAGTGAGTAGGACAAATATAAAATTTACTGTGTCCTGGAGAATAAAATGCAATTTACTTAGCCCATTATAGAAAGTTTTCCACAATTTCATGGACACATAATTTGTTTCTAAAAACTAAAACAATCAATGGACCAAACCACTAACAATTCTATAAGGTTCTATTGTTCTGGTATAGAAAACATGTCATTCCAAATTTCCTCTACTTTCTCTTCTCTCACTCCTCAATCAATCAACAATTTATTTTAAATACATACTGTGTACCAGGAATGGTGCCAGGAGCTAAAAATATAAGCATAGAAATCTGAACTTGAAAAGAGCTTATATTGAAATGGAAGAGAAAAGTATGTGTATATATATATATATATGTATGTGTACATATGTGTACATACATAGAAATATGTATGTAGGTATATAAAATTACAGACAAATATAAAAATACATCCCTTCCATGCCATGAAGTTAGGGGACACAACATCCCCATGACCTGTAAATCCACATAAAATAGTTTGACCTTCCCTTCATACCAGAGAAGAAGTACGATTTTTTCTTTTTTTTTTTCTATTATGGGGTATTTACAAGACCTTACTGTAAATTTTGGGTAAAGTATGCATCTCTAAGTTCTTAGACTTTTTTCCTGTGACATTTACTGGACTTTGCATGCCATCTGCAGCCTCTGCAAAACTCCTCCCAAAATACTTATTTAATTTCATATGGCAATGTGCAATAAACTGAAACTATGAGGGAAAAGTAGAAGGGATACATGCATCCAAGAATTAAATGTAGGTAACTTGGGAAGAAACTCAGTAGCAGTTGTTTTTTTTTTTCTTTAATCTGGGGAGAGAGAACTATGGAATGTCTTCTGGAAGAAGATGTTGCTTGAGTCACATAGAAGGAGGAAGAGACTCTATGAAGTGAAGGAATGAGCATAATGTCTTTCTGAGTTCATCATTCAACTGAAAAGGTTCTCTCCAAAACTTGAAGTTATATTTTACTTGTCCATTACAATGACCTTTTTTAATCCCAATCTTTCTTGACCTTAATTTTGTAATTGGCTTTCCTTATTACAGTATTTCCCATTCACATTTTTGGGTGATTGAGTCATTTTCTCCTTCTTGTACAATAGTAGTAGTGGTAGTCTCTCAGTGATGGAGAATGACAATTGTCTTTGTGCCTTATCATCTATTGATGTACCCTCATGTGGCTTTGGAGTTCAAATTTCCCAGACTATAAAGTCATTCATATCCAACCCCCAAACTTATGATATTACCTAATATTTTGTCTTACCTCATCTCACATTTTCACCTTCTGGGTACATTCATTGACCGATATCACTAGGTGGTCATTTTGCTGTGTATATTATTAATGATGCATAAACAGTTATCTTTCAATAGTGCTTAATATATAAAATTGTTTCTGCTTTGCATGCTGTCTAATGGTAATTAGGGTTAAATGAGAGATGCTATTATTGATATTTAGATCTATAAGTTTTAATATAATTTATTATTATTCCCCTTTTCCTTTAGGCAAGGGCTACTATTTTATTTCTCTATGAAGGAAGTCTCAGAGTGGAGTGTGAGATAAGAAGAACATTGATCATGATGAGATTATTCAGATATAAATATATATGGATATAGTGAAATAAAGAGAGATACAGGAATATGAGATGAGAAGAGATAAGATGAGGTATATGTGAGAGTAGGCATCAGCCTAGACAATTAGTGTTCCACACTTAAAATAAACCATTAGATGAAATGCCTTGTTTCATTGAAAAGTAATGGATAGTTCTGATCTATTCAAAGTTCTTAGTGGAAGTGCAAAAAATATTTGAAAGCCACTGGATGAAGTAAAGTGATACATAGAGGAAAGCTGTTCTGATTGGAATGTTTGTTACCTCTCCAGGAGATTCTGCAAAATGTGTTTGTTTGTTTGCAAAACCTAGAGAATTTTGAGCAAGTAAGAAGGAAGAGAATTCCAGCAAAATCCCTGAAAAAGAATATTCTATAGAAGGAGTAGAATGATTCACAGTCTTCTCAGTAAATTTAATAAAGAAGAGTTTTCTGAATTTTGGAAAATCAAGGATTTTTTTCCCCTTTTCATTGGCATTCTAGCAGCACCCTCAGGATAGTGGTGAATGGTAGCAGTGTCTGAATTCAAAGCTGAGGATATATCGAAAATATGATGGAGCAAAACCAAGGTTCTAAAAGCATTCATAAGAAAATTATTCTATACCTTATTGGAACATCATGAGGATTACAGTAAAAGGATTTCTAGGACCTTTGAGATATGATTTGATACTTGCTTTCTTGAGTTTTGAGCTTACCTTCTCCTTAAATCTACATGACTTGAAGAATAGTGAATTACAGATGTTTGAATGATTTTTAAACCACCAACTTTTACAATATAACCTTAGGATATGAGCCTTAATAAAGTCTGCCTAATTAATTGATATCACCTCATAATCATGAGGAAAAGCAGAGCCCATTGGGCTTGTGACTTATATGAAATTATATGAGACATTCTTAGCCCTTGAGCTCTAGGAAGATGAGATAACCCAATTCTAAGAACTTGAATCAGTTTTAGGAGCAGTTGTTATATTAAGATTTAGAGAATATATAAAGTGAAGAGGTAATAAAAATAGCTTTTCTTTATCTATTGACTTAGCCATTCATTTATATGTTCCCTATTTTCAAGAGTATAAAAAATAGAATGTCAACAAGAGTTTCCACTATTTGTTATTACATCCTGGACCCAATTCAGAGATTTGTAGAAGATTTTCAAGCTGTAACCTGAAAGTACAAGTTGTGTTTCTTCCACGTTCTTTTGTATACTTGAGGATAATGGGCAGCAAGAGAGTATAATCCAGTAGAAAGGGCACTGGAGAAGATATCAAAGCTATTCATTTCATCAAATGATTATGTGTGCTTGCTATATGAAAAGATTTGGGATAGGAGCAAGGGACACAAATAAGTCTCTGAAATGGATTGTTATTAAATAAAATTGAAATGAAGAGACCCTATGTCAGATTCCTATGTCAAACTCACTGCTCCAGAAGGTAGTTGTTTCCTTTTCCCTAGAGAACTTAAAGCAAAATCAGGAATGTTATTTGTTCTATGTGTTGTAGAAAGGTTTATTTGTTAACTTCTTGGGTAAATTGAGGTTCTTTCAATGTCTGAAATTTTGGTATATTTCTGAAAAAAAGTCTTTGAAAACTTCTCCTCTCCCATTCAGGAGGAATAACTGTAATATCCCTTCCTAAAACCAATAATGCACTTTATTTAGACCCTTGTTTGGGTAATTTAAATAAATGAATTGTCACTTCTAGGTCACAGTTTTTGTTTTTATTATAATTCTATAAAATGTGAAGTCTGGTATAGTTAAAGCTTGAGTTTGCTTCCTGTTCTAAGAGTACATTATTTCTATAACTGTCATTAGAAAGTCAAGAAATTGGAGAATTTTGCAAATTGATGTCAATTAACAAATATAGACACATATAACCTAACAAATTTTTTGAGGATAAGTGAATTGTATAATGTAAATAATTCTAAATAAATTATTGATATTAATATTATCATAGTCGTATTCAGATGAAATCATACATATACTACTTGGCTAACTTTAAAGAGCTATACAAATTCTAGGTATTATTATCATTAATAATGTTATTATCATTGTATAGTTTAATTCAATTTGAAATTAAATATATTCTATTCAACCATCACATATATTAAGCACCCTAGACATGGCATTAAATGCTCAAGAAACACAGAAGAAAGATAGATTTCCTACCCTAAAGAACCTAATGTTTTCTTTGGGGAAAGTTCATGTATACAAGTAAATAAAAATGTGAACTAAATGTAAGTTAACTTTGAGGTGTTAAAGTAAGGGAAGGATTAAAGACAGAATCAAGAAGAATTTTATGTAAGGGATGACACTCAATTTGAATCTTTAAGAGAAATAAGAATTCAAGAGGAAGAAGAGAAATGGGAGAACAATTTAAGAATGGAAAGATAACTGCAAAGGAATGAAAAAAGGGATGAAATACTGTGTGATGTCAACCACACAAATTGATCTAATCCTAATTCAGAGGGCATGAAGGGAAATAATGTGTATCACATTTCAAAAGAAAGAGGGACATCAAACTGCCAAAGTCTTCAATGTCAAAAAAGGCTTCATGTTTTATCTTACATATTTTAGTGAACACCGTACTATCTAAGTTTCTTTGGATAAATCATTTAATCTCTTTGGGCCCCCATTTCCTAATCAGTAATAGAAAACCTTTCCATGAGATAGCCTCTAATTTCCCCTTGCTTTCAAATCTACAACTCTAATAAGTTTCTGGTGTCCTTTAGAAATTAGACTATGCTAAAAGCTATTATGAAAAATCAGGCAGATTTATATGAGTACAGCTACCTGAGGGTGCCCTACTTAGCACATGTAATGGTAAAAGATCTTAGACAATTCATTTTATTTCCATATCATATATTTTGCTAGCAGGGCCCAGATAATTGACAGGCAAGCACAGTGACCTACCGACTTCATTGTCTTCAGTATGATTGGACTCACAGCTCAAAGACTTTCTTTCTTTTTCCTCCCACTTCTCTTTTGGTCTCTTAATTTCCTTTCCTAGTTACCAGAAACTGTGTGTGATTAAGTAGGTAGCATTTCATTTAGGAAAACCAGAAGATTTTGAATGGGAATCCTACCTTTGAAATTTAACACCCAGAAGACAGTAGAGAAGTCAACTGATTTTGCTCAGTCTTACATTTCTTATCTTTAATGGTATATACTCTGCAGTAGTGTTATGAGGTCTAAATAAGATAATGTTCATTACAAAATTTTAAATTACCTTATTAAGAAACAACTTATTTATTAGCAGGACATCTTCCATATTTTTTTCTCTCTCTGCCTGCCTGGTCAGTGGGTATGGACCTAGAAGAAGACCCAAAGTTGGAAAACTGGGGAGCTGTTGCTGTTAAAATCCTGTTTCCAATTCTCCATCAGTCTGATGAATGAGACAGATGAAATGGAGTCACCATTGAACACCTCAGTATTCATGGACAATCTCCTGGGAGAAGTACTTTCTCATTGTTATGAAAGAATAGGCATGGAAGTGTTAGCAGGGGATGTGAGGGTACAGAAGGAATATGATGGTTTTGCACATTGCAACTAGAAATGGTCAACAAGATCACAACTTGGAGGAATGGAAAAGTTTTTATTTTTTAAGTTGGCACAAGTTTTTCATATGCCAATATGCTAAATTTTTGAACTCTAATCATCCTCTAATGTTAAAAAAGTATTTAAATGTCCTCTTGATTTTTTCAAACAATCAATTTTAATCAGAACTTTTTGGGCTTGTATTAAGTGTAATATAATAATGTTGACCAATTTATTTTGACATTTTGTTATATTGTTGTATATATAGATAAGTTTAGGGAAATAAAAAAAAAGATGAAGAAAATACAAGGAAAGGAAAAGCAAGTGAAATAATTTAATCTTTTTTTTTTCTTAATTGATCACTGTTAATATGGAATTATTTACTAGTCATAAGGATGTGCAATACTATTTTCAGATTTGATTTGGGGTGCATAAAGTGACATAAGAAACTGATCATATATCTTAACAACTTAGTATCATATTTCATGGAATTATTTCAAGATAAATATATAAGTACAATGTATATCATATTACCTGGCTTTTTGTGGGGGCCAGGTGTGTTGGGAGGGATGGAAAAAAGAATGAGACATAGATTTTAGGACACAGTGAATGTGAAAATTTATTTCTCTTGGGTAAACATTTATTAAAATTTATTAATTATGTATGGTAAACTTTATGTATGATATTATATATTAAAATAAATTATAAAGGAGGAAGTAGAATTTTAAAAACTGTAGTTGAAAAGACAGCATTATGGGAAAAACAGTGGGGCAGAATTTTATATCATATCAAAATGTAACTTTTATAAAATTCAAAATTATCTATAATAACACTTTATGTAATACCCTGCTAAATAATTATATGTTGGATTTTTTAAAAAGATAATTTTTTTAAAGTTTCACATTTTTTCTGATTTATGCTAATACTATCTCATTTTCCAGAATGGAAAGTAGAGGAAGATTGCAATTATCTTTCTATTTCAGGTATAGGAATTGTTTTACCCAGACATTAAGTACTTTAGGCCCATCAGGAGTAATTTCTACATGTTTGGGAAAGGATATCATAATTTTTTAAGCATGCAAATATGGTGCCCTGAGTTTTTGCTTCTGCTAAAGAAGAGATCAGACTGAGATTCTTTGTTTTCTATGCCTCATTGTCTCACTTCTTTCAATTTGTGTAAACAGAAATTATAAAAAAAGCCAAAGGGAAAACGTATTTTCACATGGAATTTGATGTGATATGGAAAGTGAATGTTAGAAAGAAACAGATTATGTCTCTTTCTAAAATCCAAGGACAAGACTTTAGTGAGTACAAAAATTTCAAAGAGCCATTCAGTGACTATTTTATGAAAAGAATATTGCTTAATAGTTTGAAACACAAAGTGTAGCTTAAGTACAATTCCTTCTCTAAAGGCTATTGGAATACATGATTAAAATAACAATAATAATAATAATATAATTTAAATATAAAAAGGAGAGATGATAGGCTAATAGGAGAACTATATATTGTAAAAAAATTATAACACCTATTTTTTTGGAGGCAAAGAATTGGAAGTCAAAGGGATGTCCTTCAAATGGTGAATGGATAAATCAGTTGTGATATAAAGTTTGTAAAAAGATTCCATTCTGCCATAAGAAATGACAAATAAAATGATCACCCAACAATTACACAAACCTGGAAAGAATAATATGAAGTGATGCAAAGGGAAGTAAGCAGAACCTGGAAAACATTGTACACAGTAACCATGGTAAAATATGATGATCCATTGTGAATGATTTGATTCTTTTCAAGGATTCAGGACAACTCCAAGAAACTTATGACAAAAAAGGCTATTAACTGTCTTAGAAAGAACAGATGGAGTCTGGATTCAGATTGAAACATACACCTCTTCACTAATTTCCTTCATTACTTTTTCTTTGGTGTGAGCAATATATGTTTTGTTTCACAACATGACATTCAAGGAAATATGTTTTATGATAATACATGTGCAAACTATATAATATTACCTGTCTTTTTATTGAGGGTGGAGAGGTGGAAAGAGGGGAAAAAATAATGAGACATTCTTTAACAAAACCAACGTGAGAATTTGTTTCTCTTGGATAAACACACATATATTTTATTATGAATTTATAGGAAACTCTATGTTTTATAGTATTGTTTTATTTATATTTACAGTATTTTATCATACATATATTTCTATTATTATTGTTATTACATAACATAGATAGATAGATAGATAGATAGATAGATAGATAGATAGATAGATAGATAGGTGGATAACTGTAGAAAGGTAAAATGCATACCAAAAGTTACCTCAATGGAAATTTACTATTATCTCATTTTACAAATGAAGTTTGTATGAGACTGATGAAGTTTAATGGACTTTCTCAAGTTCAAACAGTTAATGAAAAAGGCAACATAAGAACAGCAGTTTTCAGATCATTGAGGCAGTGTTTTATTCATTCTATTATTTTATCTCTCCCTTGACAATAACTTCATTTTTTGAATGTTTTATTTGCTTTCATTTTTTGTCACACTATCTTCTTTTCCTTCCACTATATAGTTTGATTATGAGGCAGAAATATTTAGAGGAGGGGAATCTCCTTATGCAATGTAATTAGAGAAGCCTCATACTCTCAAATGATACAAATTCCTTGAATTGAACTCTCTTGAATGAGCCAACTAGTTAAGAATAGAATTGAGTGTTTACTCCAAAGGGAAATAGGCAGTTCTTCTAAATAAATAGTAATGTGAGTCGTCCAGCCAATCTCCCTTCCATCCAGAGCAATTAAAACACTGCTCTATTTCAAGGGAGATTAAAGTGAAGGACTCTATCCTAACATTATTAATGCAACTGTTAATGTAGCTGTAAACAGCCTAATTATATTTATTTGGTTGTAACTTATCATTAAATCTGGTTGAAAGCATCAAAGCTGAATGAATGTTTGGAAAGGGCTCATCCTGATAAAAGAATGATTTAGCCATTGTCTACAGAATTAAATGCTCATGACTTATAAAGCTCTATTGGGAGTAATACCTTTGATGGACTTCGATTTGTTATTTGAGCATGAGATATAAATGTCATGTTGAACTTTTGACAACCAATTAACTACAAAATCAATTCAATGCACCAACAAATATCTGAGAGTCCACATCACAGTAGAGAAGTTGAAAAATTTGAACTCTTAGTGGCTGAGTTTGAAACCAGGCTCTGCCATATTACCTTATACAAATAACACAATGACTCTTAACCTCAGTTTCCTCATCTGGAAAATGAAAATGAAAAGAGATGCTAATATAGTACAATACTATTGGGAATTTGGGATTTAAGGACACATGAATACACACACATATAGATAAATTGTCAAACACATATTGGTCTTTAAAGAGGTAGGATTGGGAAAAAGAAATATGGTCCTGTTGAACATCTGATCTGTTCAGGGGAAGAGTGAGTATAGTATATAGGGTGAGGTGGATAACTGCACTGAGTCAGAGACTTGGGTTCAAATCATCTCTTTTATGGATGTTGGGTATGACATTTTGGTTAATTTAGCTTCTCAATAATTCAAGCT
The DNA here is from genome assembly GCF_027887165.1 of Monodelphis domestica. Taxonomy (NCBI): domain Eukaryota; kingdom Metazoa; phylum Chordata; class Mammalia; order Didelphimorphia; family Didelphidae; genus Monodelphis; species Monodelphis domestica. The sequence goes on along the minus strand of NC_077227.1, from coordinate 746,869,115 downwards.
CCTCTAACATCATGAATTTTGGTAGAGAATGGTTTCTCAACAAGATTTTTCATGCTAGTGAAATTACACTATAATAGTATCTGTGGAGGCCAGGTATAAGTGAAATCAGATGGCTTGGCTGTGTTTTGAGGGTGTACCGGGGGTGGGGTCTGCTTTCCTCAAGCTCTACTCGTAAATTAAAATAATTTGGTACTGTTGATGGTGGGGAAGGCTGTCTCCTTTCTTTAAGGCCACCCCTAATAGTTTATAAGGGAGAAGTAGAGAAAGGACCAGTTTCTTTTTTTTTGGGGGGGGGAGGGTGCTTTTGTATTCAGAGTCCTTAGCTATCTCTATTTGGGTTTGAAAAGATGAAGTAATCATGGTTATGGCACAGGTTTGATCTATGTATACCTTATTACACTGGATTCCTCATTGGTTCATCTAGCCTTATGTGGCTCCTCTGTTGATGCGAGTTATCTAGTAATTAGAGATGTTGTTCATGGGGCTGTCTCACCCCTTATCCACAATCATGTCCACTTATTGAAGAATACAATGGTCATGTTGGAAGTATCAGTGGTGATCTGAGGGACATGACTTTTTCCTTATGGGACATGACTTTCCTTAGTGTTTGGCTGCATGAGTGTTATTAAGAAGATATAATTTTAAGGTAGTGAAGCAAATTTGAAATTGATAGAGCCATATTATTAATTAGTCCCCTTCTTATATATGATACACCACTACCACTATTTCATGAAACCCTGTTTTGAGCCTAGGTCTTCAAGGATTTCAAAGTATTAAAAATCTCCACTTTTATTCGATTTACAAGTTTATGATCTTTTAAAGCTTTGAGTAATGGAAAAACATAAACATTTTACAGATCTTATGTAGATGTAGCCAATTTACATTAATTTTGATAAATATTCATCATCCATATACTCTCTCCTGGGCACTGGGATAGGCTATGAGGATATTTTAGAAAATTATCAGTTAGTTCCCAGCCTTAAATTGCTAATATTTTGTGAAACAAATAAAAGTATACATATAAGAAAATTCAATTTATATGCAAAATAATAAAAGGTCATATTGAGATGAAGAGAATGCTAACCTCTGTTGGGATCAGGAAACATTTTGAAAATATATAGTTTTTGAGATCTGCTTTGACTGAAATAAGGAAAGAGAGAGAGAAAGAGAGAGAGAGAGAGAGAGAGAGAGAGAGAGAGAGAGAGAGAGAGAGAGAGAGAGAGTGTACAATGACACTAAGAGTAGAAATGGCCTTCTATATCCAGAGATCAGTTATTTGGACTGTTCTGACTTACTTGCAAAATTCTGTAAGGGAAGGAAAATTAAATGACTGAGAAAATAGATGAGGGCTAGGGTGAGAAGTATTTTAAACATCTGACTGAAAAATTTGTGTTTTAATGATGAGATAGCAAGGAACTACTAAAGATTTCAGAAATTCTCTTTTTGGAAACTCCATTTGGTTTGGAGAGTAAAAAATAAAATTGCATGTGACTGGTAAGAAACTTCTGGGTGGATGTAAAATTTGTTTATGGGGGCAGCTGGGTGGCTCAGTGGAGTGAGAGCCAGGCCTAGAGATGGAGAGGTCTTGAGTTCAAATGTAGCCTCAGATACTTCTTAACTGTGTGACCATTGACAAGTCACTTGACCCCCATTGCCTAGTCTTTACCACTCTTCTGCCTTGAAACCAATGCACAGTATTGACTCTAAAACAGAAAGCAAGGGTTGAAAGAATAGGCTATGGTCATAGTCATTTGATGGAATAGGAAGGAAGAGAGCCAAAGATTTTTTGGAGCTAGCATTCACCAGAAAGTTAATATGAGATATGAGGGCTGAAGGAGAGGAAACCTTAAGGCTACTAAGACTCAGTTGATATCCTGCTCCAATGCTCCAAACGTTGTTATGGTGGAGGGGTAACCTGGTATCATTCAGAATTTGGAATGGACACTGTACTTGAAGATACAATGAAGAAGTACCCAGTAAAGGACAAATAAAGCTGAGAACTGGGCATGGTGAGCAGTTGAATTTGCATCTGAGTTAATAAGAGCATGAATCTAGAGGTGCAAGGGACTTCCAAGGTATCTAGACCAACTTATTTTACAAATGAGAAACTGAGGCCTGAAGCAGGTCAATGCCACCCAGTCGAAGATGTAAGTTCCTAGTGCTGCTTTTCTGACTCCCAAGAGAGTGTGCCTGAAAGGGAAAGGGATATGAAAAAGCTAGAAGAATTTGGTTTGCAATTTTATTTCTAGTAGAGGGAGAAACATGCTTACATTGTGTTCCCTTGGCCTTTTGGCTGCTCCCTCCTCCCTGCCCCACTAGGAGCTCTCACCGTTATTCTGTGACTCTCACAGCTCCAGTTGTGAGGATTAATGAGGCCATTGGAAATCATTTGGGGATTTCAGCAAGAAAATCACAATGGAAAGACAAAACATTATTAGAGCAGATCAGCCCTATATGGAAATGAAGTTTTGCAATCTATATAATAAATATTTATGAAAGACATGCTATATTAATAGAGAAGAGATTAGTCTTCACTATCTGCCTTTGCACAAAGGGACACCTGAAGAGATAGATGGAGAGGGAGCACAGTGCTTATTGCTCTCCTGCTAGTGGGACAGGTGTGGTAGAATTGGGTTTGACCAGTGGGGCTGGATCCAACTCTTGTCATTGCATGAGACAAGTCAGGGTCATCTCTTATGTAATGGGATCAAAGATAAAATGTAGAAGGTCTAAGCTGGAAGGTGGCCCTCATGTCTAAATAGCCTCAGATATGAGATAGTGGGTAAAGCTAGAGATATCATTGCAAAGGTTATCCCATTTTAACCTCACCATAAATCTTTGGGCAGCTAGGTGGTACAGTGAATAGAGGGCCAGGCTAGGAGTTAGGAAGACTCATCTTCCTGAGTTCAAATCTCACTTTAGGCACTAGCTTTGTGACTTGGACTTGTCATTTTACCATGTTTACTTCAGGTTTCTCATCTCTAAAATGGACTGGAGAAGGAAATGGCAAACTATTCCAATTATCTTTTCTAAAACTAATCAGTCATAAGAAGTTGGGCATTAATGAAAAATGACTGAACAACAAAAAGTATATCTGTGCAGTTGGGATTATAAATTTTATGCTCTTTATTTTATTGATGAGGAAACCTAGACTTAGAGAGGTTAAGCAGCTTTTCCACAGAAATCCATGGAGTCAAGTTCAGAGGAAGACCCTCCTGCCTTTGACCTCAGCCCTCTCTTCTCTATGTAATCCTGCCTTTCCAAAGTGGATTTAGAACAAGTTGGCGGGACCTTAAAATCATAAAATAAAAGTCAAAACCATTTAGTGCTTGCTTTCTATTAGTGAGCAGATTGACTGATTCTACTTAAACTTTTAAGACTGAAGTAATAGTTAAGTAAGAGACCCTCACTGATAGTATCAAAACAATTGTGGAATAGATTGGGTGGGCATTCATCATGAAAAAGATTTTCATGGGGGGATATGCAAAGGGCTTAGAGCCTTCCAAGAGTGGAATGGGCCAAGAGAGGAGGTCACACCAGGTTCTTTTATTTGGGCAATCATTGATTACATTGTAAAGGGTGTGGCTTGAATTAGATGACCATTGAGATCTCTTCCAGCTCTGACATTCTGTGAAATAATAATGCATAATGATGGGATTTCTTCATGGGAAAGAACACAGAGTTTTTGGGGGAAAGGATGTAAATTCTTGCTGTGTAGAATATCTTTGGTAAGATTTTTTACATTGCCTCCATTTTTCTGGTTATAAAATTAGTTGATTGCACAATATTCTTGCTAAAATAGATTTCTTGGCTCTTTGTGACCCTGTAGACTGTGCTATCTATGATGTCTTCTTGGCAAAGAGAGTGGAGTGGTATGCCATTTTTTCCCAGTGGATTAAGGTAAAATAAAGTTACATGACTTGCCTAGGGTCACACAGCTGGTAAGTGTCTGAGACCAAATTTAAACACAGGTCTTCCTGATTCCAGGCCAAGTGCTCTGTCCACTGAGTCACTTAGCTGCTTCATTGGCAAATAGAGATTGACTGAATTTCACAAGGTTGCACAGAGAGTATCTGAAATAAGATTCAAAGTCATATTTTCCCAACTTCAAGCCCAATCCTCTATCTAGCTGCCTCATATATCTATATCTATATAGATATTAATATTGATATCTACCTATCTATCTATCTATCTATCTATCTATCTATCTATCTATCTATCTATCTATCTATCTATCTATCTATCTATCTACCATACCCTCATACATACTATGCATGTTGGAAAGCTAGGAGCTGCATCGAATAGAGAACTGATTTTGGAATCAGAAAAACTCCTGAGTTCAAATATGGCCTCCAACATTTATTAGCTGTGTGACCCTGGAAAAGTCACTTAACTCTGTTTGTCTCAGTTTTTTTATCTATAAAATGATCTGGAGAGGGAAATAACAAACCATTCCAGTATCTTTGCCAAGAAAAGCCCAAATGAGATCACAAAATGCTGGATCCAAATGAAAATGATTGAACAATGACAAGAAAATAAATATAATGGATTTCCTTGGTGAGTTGTGAGTTGCTCCTCAATGGAATTCTCCATGCATTGACTAGGTGAATATTTGTCAAGAATGTCATGGTCAATCAGATAATTAAGAAGCATTTCTTTAATGGATGCATGGACATTCCTTTTAGGTTTGAGGTAGATGCGTTTGTTTCTAAGGTCCTTTCTAATTCTTTATCAATGACAAAATTATCTTTGAAGCAGGCTTCATACAACCCAATATTCTTTGATCCCAGCTTTGGAACTTAATGTCCTTGTCACCTTGGATAAGCCACCTAATTTTGTAAGCTTTATTTTTTTCCATAAGATGGGGATAATTACAACACGATACAGAGGAAGGAACATGTCCTTTGCAGTGAGTAGGACCCTATTCAAAATAAAAATCATTGACAATAATTACTTGCACAATATAAGGAAACCATTTAAACATCTTAGTTCCTCAGTTTCTTCACCTGTAAAATGAGATGGTTAAACTAGGTTATCTCTAAACTTTATTCTGGCTGTGAAATTATAATCCTATAATATTGAACTAGAAACTTAACCATTCTGGCTTCTGTCTCTTCATTTTAAAATGAAGAAGTCAGACTTCATGCCCTCTCTAGTCCCTTCCATCTTTTAATCTATGATTATATGTAGTCTAGTATTCTATGTCACAAGAAAACTGTTAAGAATGCATTTCATTTATGAAAAAAATAAGAAAGAGTTGTTATTATCTAACGACTAGAATAAGTGATGCTCTCATAGGGTCTTGGCCCCAGTGATATAAGCCACCAAAGAGTTCAATAATCTAAACCTTCCATTTTATAAGAAAGGAAACAGAGTCCCAGACTGGGAAATTAACTTACCAGAAGTCACACAGCTCATAAGCATCAATTCAATTAAACATTATCTGACCTTTCAAAGAGTCATCTTTTGGACATCTTGGAAGGATTGTTAGTAAAAGCAATGGATATTTCCTTGCCCTTTCCCAGTTTTCATTAAGAATGCCTTCCTTTTGAGATTACACCATATTTATCCTATGCTTATCTTGTTTGTACATAGTTGTTTACTTTTTATCTCCCAGCAAAGATGCTGAGCTCCTTTAGGGCAGGAACTGTTTATTCCTGCTGTTGTATCCCAGTTCTTAGCACAGTCCCTGGCAGAGCAGTTACTTCATAAATCTTCATTCATTTGACTTTAAGGATTTGTAATTTCATAAGGACCAGGTTCCTTAAACTGATGCAAATCTCATCCCTCATTTACTTAATCTTTATGAGTTGCTGTGACCAACATGATGAAGTAGGCAAAAGGAAATAAAAACAAATTCTATCCATCTCTCCCACAGAATCCCTCACTTGCAAAAATGCTGACACTGAAGCTCGAGTTTTTAGAAGAAGAGCAAGCTAATAGTGCAAACATTTCAACACTCAATTCTCTTTCTGTTTGGAATGTTTGCTTTTGAATATATGGGACTATATACAATTATATGACTATATTTATATGCATATATACATGCATATGTTTATATATATTTATATATGGCACACACATACAAGAATAAACAAACACAATGCTTTTTTAGGGCTAGTTTCTTTACTAGGTCTGGGTAGAAACCACTTTAAGTCCTACTAAGTGTAATTTTTGAACTGGAAAAAATCCTGAAATTCAAAACCACAGGCTACTGAGCCATCCTTCTTTTTTTGTAAACCCTTACCTTCCAGTTTAGAAACAATACTGTGTGTTGGTTCCAAGGAAGAAGAGTGTTAAGGGCTAGGCAATGGGGGTAAAGTGACTTTCCCAAGGTCACATGGCTAGGAAGTGTCTGATGCTAGATTTGAACAGAGGACCTTCTTTCTTTAGTCCTGATTCTCTGTACACTGAGCCACCTAACTGCCCCTCATCATTTACTTTCCCTATAAATATTTTGATACCATAGTCCTTTAAAAGTCCTGGTCATGGAAAAGCAGGACTTCTTGTGAAATCCTAGGAAGGATGAGATATTCTCACTTGAGGCAGAACACTTTTCTATTTCTGTAGTTTCATTCCAGCATTCCAAGTTTGGAAATATGAAATAGATGGACTGATGCATAGTTGAACAAATGTGTGAAAATCTCTTGAGTGTTTACTATAGGAAATGGAAAGAAAACAGATGTGATTTAGCTTCAGAAGAGGTGGTATAAAGTACTGGTACTCAGGAGCTATCTATATTGTAGGGAAATCACTTAATCTCTCAACCTCATTTTCTTTCTTTTCAAATGTGGATAATAATCGTTGCCATGTCTACAGGAATTTAGACTTACAAAATGCTCAGCATACATTATCTGCTTTGAGTCAAGCATCAATCCTGTGAATGGGGGTACAGAAAAGTGCTGTTAGCCCTACTTATGAGGCAACGTGTAAGTATTGGAAGTAGAGGCAATCCCAGGTGTCTCCTAACTCCAAGGAAAGTCCAAAGTGTGTTCTATTGTGTCACATTACCTGGCAGGAAAAACTACTTTATATACAATAAACTGCCACACAGACCAGATCTACGGTTTTTAGTCAATAGAGCCCTGGAACTGGAGTTAAGGACCTACCTCTGACTAGCAAGGTACAGACTGAGGTTCAAAGAGGTTTCAGGTCTTGGACAGGGTCACACAAATAGTAAATGATAAAGCTAGGATATGAATCCATGTCCAAGCACTCCAGCCACAGACTTTTTTATCCCACTGTGCCATACTCTTACCTTTATCTATAATTTCATCAGTGTGGGAATTGCCACTACTGGCAAAGAGAACCTATAAATGCTTACAAATGTCTTCTCATCCTGTGTGACTCCTTTTCATATCTCTATTTTAATCTTTCATGGGGAATCCATCCAAAATTGTGGAAGACTCCCAGTAGCTTTCTTGAGCCCGAATAAATATGAATTGAGCATTAAGGCTGGCCAAAGATTCTCTCTCTCAAAACTCCATGTTTGACATAATACCTTTTATAATAATGAATTGCCAGATGATATTTTTATATCATTTCTCTGGTTTCATTTCTTTTTTTTTTTGGTAAACCTTACCTTCTGTCTTGGAGTCAATACTGTATATTGGCTCCAAGGCAGAAGAGTGGTAAGGGCTAGGCAATGGGGGTCAAGTGACTTGCCCAGGGTCACACAGCTGGGAAGTGGCTGAGGCCAGATTTGAACCTAGGACCTCCCATCTCTAGGCCTGGCTCTCAATCCACTGAGCTATCCAGCTGCCCCCCTCTGGTTTCATTTCTTGTTGGCTTTAAGCTGAAGCCTACTCCCTCTTCCACCCAAACACACACACCATGCATTTCTCTCCTGCTTTTTGGTTGATCTGAATGACTTTGAAATATTGTAGAAATGAATTTATATTAAATTAATTAAATTTAATTAAAATTTACATGGAATTAATTAAATTTAATTACAAAATTAAATTAAATCTAAAAAAATAATATTTTTTAGATAAAAAAGGAAGAAAAGATGAAGGAAGGAAGGAGACTAAATGGACTTTGAAGAAAGGATTTCTGCCCAATTTGGTGACTTTCTTCAAGTTCCAGGTCAAATCTTATTTTCTAAAGGAGACCTTTCTTTGGTTCCATCTCCATGAAACCTAGTATGCTTTTATATATATATATATATATATATGTGTGTGTGTGTGTGTATGTATAGTGTATAATGTGTATTTATATATATATAAACATACATGTTTTTATATATAGTGGATAATGTGTATTTATATGTAAATATGCATACAAATACCATAGATCTATATGTACAATATGTGTATGTATGGATACATTCATCCACACACATCTATTGTAAATATTTAATTCTCTTTATGGTATCTCACCAGTAGGACATGAGCTCCCTGGAAGCAATGAAAATCTATTTGCCTTTTCGTTGTATTTACTTTTTGGTGCTGAGCAGAGTATCTGGCAGATAGCAGGCCCTCAGGAAATGTTGGTTAACTGATTAATATCTGTAATCCCATTTCTTCTGTCAAAATGATGCATTTTCAAGTCTCTTTGAAACTCTTTTCTGCATCACTTTAAAATCCTTTCTTTGTTACTGTTATTATGAGCTTGACCACATTCATAAGAACTTTTGTGATTTTTTCTATATTTGATTGATTTCTTATGTACATACCATCATTTTATGCTATTTCAATGTTCACATACTCTCTTGGATCCTTCCTTGTTAAAAGGAGGAGAAAACAATAAAGTCAAAAGGATCAACTGAGCAACTGAGGATGACAGTCTAAGCATCTTCTCAGTTTTCAAGTCTTTCCACTTATCCCACCCCATACAACACACAGTTCTTTGCTAAGAAAAGGGATACTAATTCCCAAGTGGGATTATAGATTTAGAGCTAAAAGCGATATTCAACTCTTCTAGTCTCGTGTTGATTTTAAAGAGGACCTGGACCTCAAGAAGGCTTAATATGTTCCCCAACAGCATATAGATGATGTCATATTGTGAATTTTAAAAGTCTCCATCTTGGTCTAGCACCCAAAAATTGTGCACACCCACACTACACGGGCATGCGCTAGTCAATGACAAATCAGAAATAACTAACTGCCCACCTGGGCTGTCCTAAGCCAAGCTAGAGCCAACCATTGGATTTGTGAGACACAGGAAGTGAGGTAGGGAACAGCCTCTGGGATTCGCTCACTTCCTGTGGAGAGAGGAGAGAGGTTGGTGTTAGGAGCTTGGAGAGGGAGGACACCCGCAGACAGCTTTCCTTCAGAGCAGTCATGTGAGTTAAGGACTGATTCTTTCCACCTGGGCCCTTTGGGCCTAAAACTCTCTCTGCCTTGGTCAGAGGTTGAGTAGCCCCTTTCCCTTTTCTCCTCTCTCTTTCTCTCCCTCTCCTTTCCCTACTCCCAGTGTGATTAAACCTCCATAAACTCCATTCTGACTTGAGTGTTTCATTTTAGGAATTTCATAAGTAAATTCCTTGGCGGCCATTGTTCAATATTACATAAATCCTGTAGCCACATTTGTAACCATTACAATATTATAATCTCTCCCAAAAGCCTAAAATTTCTACCATTACAATATATAGTATTTGAACCCAGATTCCTGTAATTCTAAATATAAAATTCCTCCCTTTGTAAAATCTATTTTTAAGATGTATTTAACATTTCACAGTTGAACTTGTCATTGATCATATATTAGAACTAGAATGACTTTAATGGCCTTTGAATTTGACTCCCTCATTTATATAGGGAAGGAAATGAGTTACACTTGTTAAAGTGTTTTGTTCAGCATCATTCACCTAAAAACTGTCTAGAGGAGGATTTGAACTCATGATTTTGATTTAAATAATTTAATTGACCATGATTTTAATTCCAGTGACCTAGCTAGTATGTCAGCTTCAAATATTATCTAATGTAACTCTCCAAAAAGTGTGCTTGAATCTGATTTTGCAGGCCCATTTTGTTAATATACTTTATCCACAGGATGTTACAGGCCATTTTGTTCTCTGCTGTTTGGCACTTTCCCTTGGTTTCTCATTTCTGATGTAAGGTATCACAGCACTAACACCACAGTTGAAAATGGCATTGTGGTTGAGAGAATGCAATTACCTTGTTTTCTTGCATGAATCCACAAATAGATTTCATTAAGGGAATGAAGTTATGTATAATAGAACACTGTTACAAAAAGCAAAAGCAGAGCTAAAACATCTCATGCTTGCATGCTCAGAAGGGCATATTTAATAAACTCTCCTCTTCCGTGTTTAAGTTTCCACTTGATGCCTCTGATTTCTTTAACTGTCCTAAAGACCTTACTTGATCAAAAATGCATAAAAATGATCATTATTAGCCAACTGGAAATGTAACAGACCAGCACTGTTGAAAGGTCATCTTAATTAAATGGGAGGCGTAGAGTGAAGTTATGCTACCCCGGTTTCATCAGAATAGTACTAGAGTCAAAAGTGATAACAATTGCTTTTCTCTGTGACTGCCCAAAGTCAGGGAGAAGAGTGTCAGTGTCAGCAGATAGGAATTCCTTGTAATTTGTCCACTTGAAGCCCTTAAGGATACACCAACTTCCTATCCTGAGCATTCTGACATAGTTGAGAACTGTTTCTGAAATAACTGTATTCCTGTTCAGTCATTCAGCTTTGTCCGACTCTCTGTGACCCCATATGGAGTTTTCTTGGCCAAGATACTGGATTGATTTGTCATTTCTTTTTCCCATGGATTAAGGCAAACGGAGATTAAGTGACTCGCCCAGGGTCACAGAGCTAGTGAGTTTCAGATGTCAGATTTGAACTCAGGTCTTTCTGATTCTAAGCCCATCACTCTCAACACTCAGCCATATAGCTGCCTGACTAAATCCCTCCCTGAATTAGAATCACTTTGCTAGATGTTAGACTAATTTCCAAGTAATGGCAAGCCATTACTTCTGAACTTTTATCATGTGTTTGGATTCTAAAAGGGCAGAAAACAATTATTGCAAGAGGAAAAAAAAGTACTGCACTAATGAAAAATATTCACCGAAGGGTTTTTTTAGAAAATCATTGAAATAAAATTGTTTCTTATGAATGATTGAACATGAGATACAAGAATATAAGGCTGTCAAATAAGCAAACACTTTTTACATATCTAATATGTGCCAGATACTGTTACTACACATTAAGAAATGATGAAAGTGAAGAATTTAAAGTAATATAAGAAGCATTTCTTTGTATCGCCAGATAAAACGATGAATATAATTATTATAAAAGAATAAATGAAATGAAATACCATAAGCACACTACATCAGGACCAAATATAGTTTCTGACTATTCCTGTACCCAGAGGAAAGCTGAAGCAATGCAGCAAACTCTTGGAGAGAGGAAGGAAATAAAAGTATGGAATTTCACAAATACTATCAGATGTGGTTGCTATTTTATTTCATATGAAGAGAGGATTCTATACTTTTATGCAGAATTGGCTTCATCAGTTGCCCCTAAATATATATTTTTTGTTATAAGAGAAGCCTAGTTATGCATAATGAAAGAGGAAAGAGTTTGTACATCCTGGATCACTAAAAGGTTTAAAAAAAGAAAGAAAGAAAACTTAATGTTAAAAGAAAGAAAAGTACGTTTGTTGAAGTGTGTGCCATTTACAATTACACATTGTCTAGAAAACTGATGGTGTCATAGGACACATGAGAAAGCAAATAAGGGAGTTTGTGAAAGACTGGACATTGTACAATTGGATTTTTCATGTTGAGCACATTTTGTATGTGATACCACAACAGTAACATCTGATCTATCTTAAGTATTTCAGTTATCATACACACATGTTTATTCTACTATGAGGTCATGAGTCATAGTGAGATAAACATTGTTCCTGGAAAACAGAGTTCTGCTTTAAAATTCCACCTTGGAAACTGATCATCTGGGTGACCACTGGAGCTCTGGTTGGTAATATGGCAGCCAAAGCTGGCAGTCAATTGTATGGCAGGTTTGGGGCATCTCTAAGATGATAAACTTAATCTGGGAATTATGAAGTTAAAAATAATAATTATTTTAAATATTTTTGCAATAATATGCAATTTATTTTGTGTATTTAAATATAGTGTTCTTCTGAGATCTTACCCATAGGCTTCATCAGACTGAAAAATGACTCCAGGTCACAATAAAGGTTAAAACCTCTTGGTCTCTAAACTAAGTTGGAGTAGAATGTAGAGAGGGCAGGAAAGCTTAGTTAAAGAACTGGGGAGGCAAGGTTTTTGAAGGAGGCTGATGTTAAGCTATAAGATACTAAGACACTTATTTAGTTTAAAAAGATACGAACTGGGAGGTGATCTCCTGAAAGAGAATATTTCTTCCACTAGAATAGATTGAGTCCATATTGTTCATTCCTATCTAATGTGCTAGAATATTTGGTTAGAAATGAAAATATTAATGATTTGGGCCAATCAATACACTGGACATTTTCTTCTGAATCTTTTTCATTTATTCTTAAAAATACACTTTGTGGATTCCAATACAAGGAAGATGCCCACCTCTTAGCCTTTGCTCTCACTGTATGAATGTCCTATCTCCCAGTCTAGTTACCCATGACATTCTATTTCTCAAATGAAATTCATCCCTGGAGATGTGTTTCTGCCTAATGAAATTCACTTATTGTCTTTGCATTGCCCTTTGGGCCACCTGCAATATTGATTTTTCTGAGATTACAGCGATTCATGAAACAGATTTCCCAAATATTAAAACTGACAATCTAGGCTCATCATTTCCATTTCTGTTGAAATAATAGACAGATAAATAGATAAAGCATTTATTAAGTGGTTACTATGTGCCAGACTCTGTGCTAATCAGAGCTAATGATTAGACTATTGACTTGTCCTGCTGAGTTTTCAACCTCCCAGGCAGCTGTTTATGGGCCAAATCAGGAGGCAAATTTAAGCTCCATGAACTGGATGAGTAAGCCCTGCTCTCTATTGAAAAGGAGAATTCCATCACCAAGAGACTATTTCAAAGGAGCTGATTTCAATCGTTCAACCAACAAAATTAATTCCATCAGGCTGATTTCAACAGTCCAATTCAGTCCAAATCCATAAGCCATTATTTTGGGCTTACCATGTTTCAGGCATGCTACTAGGCACTGTGGACACAAAGACAATAGCAATAATAACAACAAAAAAACAGTCCTTAATTTAAGAAGTCTACATTCTACTGGAAAAAAAAAACAATATTCACACAGATAGATGGAAATCATATTCAAGATATATATATATATATATATATATGTGCATACATATATATATATATAATTATTGTGAGATTGCTTTAACAAATGCTTGGCTTAGGGAAGGCTTACTGTGGGAACTCAGTCCTCTTTAGCTGTATTTTGAAGGAGGCTATGCATTCTAAGAGTGAAGGTATTGGCAATGGGGTGAGAGCATTCTAGTCATGGGTACAGACAATTTAAAAGTGTACAGATAGCATGTGGAATACCATATATGGGGAGGGGACTATATTAGATATTAGAAATTAGAATTAGAAATATTAGATATATTAGATTGAATGGTATATGGATTGCAAGATGGAGTAAAGTACGACAGTTAAAAAATCCAGGTGAGAGCTAGGTTAGGAAGAACTTTAAAACTCAGAGAGATCACATTATATTTTATTGGTAAGACTAGAGAGGGTTGATGTGGATCACTTTGTGCATCAGCAGATGATTGAGAACTGAAATTTTTACTAAGGAAGTTCCAAGAATACTTCTTGTAATTGTCATTGCTTAATCATTTCAGTTAATAACCCTATTTTGGGGTTTTTTGGCAGTGGTGCTGCAGTGATTTGCCATTTTCTTCCTTGAGCTCCATTTTACAGAGTCAAAGAAAATTAAGTGACTTGCCCAAGATCATACAGCTAGTAAGTGGCTAAGGTCAGATTCAAACTCAGGAAGATGAGTCTTCCTTACTCCATTTCTAGTGCTTTATCCATGAGCCACTTATGTCTCCCAATTCCAAAATAATATCAGAATCTCAATTAAGAGTATTATTCACACTAAATTTCTTTGGGTATCCTTTGGCAACTTTAAATCATGTCCCATACTGACAAAAAGCAAACCACTGGTCTAAAAAGATATAGTAAAAGAAGAAAGGGCAAAACTGGGAGAAGATATCAAAATGTTGGGGAATACAGAGGTGGTTATCATAACTCTGAATGTGAATGGAATGAACTCATCCATAAAACAAGAGCAAATATCAGACTGGACTAGAAACCAAAATCCTACCATATGTTGTATACAAGAAACACACATGAGGAATATAGATACTCACAGCATGAGAATCAAAGGCTGGAGCAAGATCTATTGGGCCTCAACTGAGAAAAAGAAGGCAGGAGTTGCAATCATGATATCTAACAAAGCCAAAGTAAAAAAAAAGATCTGATCAAAAGAGATAGAGAAGATAATTACATCCTGATAAAAGACAGTTTAGATGATGAAGAAATATCAGTAAATATGCCCCATAAACTTTGTCATCTCATGTCTTTTTGGCTATGTATCTTAAGATTTCCTAGTATTGAAGTAGGATACATAGCTTGATATTGTTGATGATGGTGATGTAAGGAATAGAATAGAATTATATTATTTACATCTAATAAGGATAATGCTTGATTATAATTCCCATTAAAGGATTATATCAGCTGCCTAAATTGGCACAGTGAGTGAGAACTAGATTGTGAGACATGAGAACAGAAATCTACTTCTAAAATCAGTTTATTTATGGAGGCCTCTACTTTCTCATTGATTAAAGATGTGTTTAACTAGATGATCACTTCCCTTTCTGTTCTGCATCCTAGGGTGATGTGGTTAAAGAGATCATATTTGATGAGCTTGACATGTCAGAGGTCTAAGCCTTAAAAGGAAAAATATAATTCCATCATTTTTTTTTACAATGGAGACCTTCATTATCTAGTTTTGGCCAGGAGGCCTATTCTACTAGATAGAAATTAGAAATTTCAAAAAAATTCATACATTGAGTGAACGCTCTATGATTTCACAATACCTTTCTATAATTGGGCTACATCAATTACAAGCATGCAGCTCAATGGGCTTGAAATCTCTGACACAGTGATCAAGAGATATTTTACAGGCCACTGGAAAGAAGAGAGCTAAGGAATAAGTCAAGTGGGCCATTCTGTGTGATTTGGATGCATTTTAAGAAGAAGCACACAGTAAATAATTAGAGAACACCTGTTCTGCTGAGGCAAGGACAGGTGAAAGGTAAATGTGATTCCCAGTAAGAATTTGCATCTACAAAGTCACTCAAAATTAATATGAATTGACTTGTGTGAATTTTCTTCCAAGAAGAAGTTATTTTGGAAAAATTGTATGGATTTTTGCCTCTTGTATAACTATTTCAATGAAATACAATTCTACAAACATTTATTAAGTATTTACTATAGGTGAGACTATGCTGTGTGTTTCAGAAGGTCTAAAGAGGAAAAACAAAATGAAACTGTCCTAATACTTAAAACTCAATATTATTCAATGCCACTTTAATTGTGAGATGGCATCAATTTAGAGTCATGAGTTGCATTATGGAGGTATATTTTACTTAAAGAATAGAATAACTCCATTAAAATTGGCCTTGGGTATACTGAATCAAGAATATTGAATATTATATTCAATTATGGGCACCATACTTCAAGAAAAGAATTGTGAAACTGTAGAGTATCTGAGGACAAGAGCCTTGAGTTTATAGCATGTGTGTCAATTTAAAGAACTGGAGATGTAGCTGAAGTTAAGCAGAAAAAACAAAACAGAATATGTTCCAATATCTGATGGGATTCCATAAACCATAGAGATATGGTGTGCACTGCCTAATTTTAGTAGTCTTAATGGATATAGACTTAGTAGATATAAACAGAAATTTCCTAGGAGTTGATCTATGAATAATACCAGAAGGGGAAAGCCCTATAATATTTGATCCAAAATAGAATTGACTGTTTTGAATGGGAACACATAACTAATTAGAGATTAATGATTTAAAACCAGATCCTTTTAGTGACTCTTAGAAAGGTCATTCATTTGGGGGCTTGACTAGATGGTTGAGGTAGTCCTTGCCAATTCTCAGATTATAGGACTATTACAAAATTCATTTTAAATTTTTGTTATTACCTTTCCCTCCATATATTCTTCCTTGACTATAAATAGATTTATTTTACTCCCTAGTTATTGACTATTGTCATTATTTGTTGTCCATGACAGAAGGGGAATTTCTATCAGTGAATCAACCATTTTTTAAAAAAGCTATTATTATGTGCTAGGCAGGATGATACACTCTGGAAGATACAAAGAAATACTGATAACATGCCTTTGCCCCCAAGGGACTTCTACTCTAAATGTTATGAATAAAAATAGATAAGGTACAGCTAGGAGGCACAGTGGATAGAGGGTGAGATGTGGAGTTAGGAGGTCCTCAGTTTAAATCCAGCCTCAAATATTTATTATTTGTTTGGTTCTGGATAAGTCACTTAACCTTTCATTTGTAAAATGAGGTAGAAAAGGAAATGGAAAATCACTCCAGCATCTTTGGCAAGAAAACTCCAACTGGGGTCATGAAGAGTTGGACACTACTGGAAAATGATTGAAAGACAACAGCTGTACATACAAATTTATTTAGAATTATGGGAAAGTAATCTTCAATGAGACAACACTGGGATGTTCAGAGAAGAATAGAGCAAACAAGAAAAGAACCCTACTGATGGAAACTGAGTTGTTTTAAGGAAACTTCTGTTTCTAAGAGGAAGAAGTGAGGAAAGGGAATAAAAAAAGTCCATATCTAAATGCAACTCGTACAAATGTGCAGAAATGTGAGATGTATCTTCTTTGTAACTCTGCCCAACTTCTCACACCAATATTGCCATGAATTGAAGAGATGGTTGTTTTGAAGCTTTTGATTGTGTGGTTTTTAAATTGGTAGTTTGGGGATGACTTCCTTCATCAGAATTATATTTATTCCTGTTGAAGTGAAAAGAAGAAATAGATCTGCAGATTAAGTATAGCACCTTGTTAAGTTATAGAGGAATCAGTCAATAAACAATCATTAAGTTCCTACTATGTGCTCAACTGGGTAATAAGCACTGGAAACAGAAAAGAAGGCAAAAACCATACTTGCCCTCAGTAAGCTTATATTCTAATGAGGGCAAGCTATCATATACATAAATATATGCATAATAAATGTAACCACAAAAATATGGGTTCAAGACTTTGAATTGCCAAAACTGTAAAGATAATTTTAGTGTCTTGAATTAAATAAAAAAATAAGTGGTCGCCATGGAAAAATTCCCATAATATGAAATACCCAAGTCAGCTGGGTTTTATGGAGATTTTAATTAATATAAATGAAGGAATTAAGGAAAGGGAAAGGGGCAGAGTAAGAGGAAATAGTAGGAAAAGGCTAGGGCCTAGATTGGCCTAGGCCTTTCTGTTTAAGAGAGAAACTAAGTCGGTCTTTAATCACTCACCACAAGATCTTTCTAAGCAAAACTCTAATGTTCAGAGACCCAGCAGCATCCTCTGACTCCTGACCTCCAATTCATCTACCAAAGCTGAACTAATTTGAACTCCCTTGAACTGGTTCAGACAGCTCCTTTTAAAGAGAAATTTCTCTTGTGTCACCTCCCCTAAATATTCACATCTACCAATCACAGTAGATGCTTTTCCTAGGATAGCCCATTCTTAGGTTTTAGTTCTCACATTCTCTGGGTAGATTATATCTTCTGAGTACTTCACACCTCTTTGTTAAGCTTGCCCCCTGCAAGTTGCCTGACCTTTTAGAGATTAATTTGACCTTTATAGGTATTTAGCACTCTTTTGTATTAGATCTAAAAATAGACCTAGCTTAAGGTTTTGACCTCAGTATAAGTATGAGTTTAGTACCTTCATTGTTCACTAAGGAGTTTTACAACTTTATATTCCCCTAAAGTATGCCTAAGCATGGGTGGAGTAATTTTAAATTTCCCAATACATTCCTGATCAAGTACCTCCATTTTTAAAATGGGGAATAACCTTAACCATAACCTTAAGATAATATTCCAAGGTAGAGTCTGAGAAATTTTAAGATTCACAGAAATACTAAATGAAAACAACCAATATTAGGGAGGAAAGTATCAGAAGGTGAGAGTTTCAGGAGAGACTTGATATGAAACTAAGTCTAATGGAAGAAGAGGCATTTAGGAGGAATTCCAGCATGGGGGCAACCATTGCAAAAACATGGGCAGAGAACCATTGTTGTGTATTAGGGGAAAAAACAAATAGGCCAGTATGAATGGATATTAAACAGAGAAAAGCAAAATATAAGAATATGGGAAAGTCACCAAGTGGATCAATTGTGAAGAGCTATAAATAACAAACTGAAGAATGAATGTACACTTTAACTTGTTTAAATGTCATATCTGTTCTTTGTGTTTTCACCTTAATCTCCAAAAGGACATTATTACCTTCTCAAAGAGCAGTCCCAACAATTTGAAACCTCTGCTTCCCAAGAGGAAATGTGTCAATCAAGGAATGAATAAACAAATGAATCATTTATTAAGTGTTCTTATTTTGTGACTGATATTAAGTTAAGTGTTGGACATACAAATGCAAGCAAGTAACACAGGCCTTGCCCTAAATGAATTTATAGTCTAATGGGGAAAAAATAAACATGTAAAAGTTAGATTGAAAATAAAGTTAAATATTTAGCAGCATTATCTGGAAATGACTAGAATGCTTTTCAATTTAAAAATCATATTGTAAAGAATAGAAATCTATTTTCTTTTGTCTTTACAATCAGTTACTAGAAAAAGAAAAGAAAAAAATTATTAACAAGAATTTCTAGGTATGCAAAACAAATTCCCTTTTTATTATGTTTAATATATCTATCTCATTCTGAACCAAGTTTTCCACCTCTCTGTCAGTGAATGACTAGTATGCTTCAACATAAGGTCTTGGAAACATGGATGTGA
Organism: Monodelphis domestica; assembly: GCF_027887165.1. Taxonomy (NCBI): domain Eukaryota; kingdom Metazoa; phylum Chordata; class Mammalia; order Didelphimorphia; family Didelphidae; genus Monodelphis; species Monodelphis domestica. The sequence continues at coordinate 746,850,127 of NC_077227.1, read as the reverse complement.
TCTGAAAACCCTGATCTAAGCAAGATAAATCAATCATTTACCTACAGGAGCCCAGGCAGCAGGTGTCATGTGAGAAGCAATCAAGGGCAGGTTTAATAATCAGTGTAGTTGGAGAAAAAACATAGGAACATCTCTCCTACTTTCTACTTGTATAAAGGTTATTTCAAACTCTCTCAGCCTCAGTTTTATCCTATTTGAAATAAGATTGGATTAGATGACCTTTAAAGTTCCTTCCATTTAAAAGTTTTGATCCTATAAAATTTCATTATTGAAATATTTAACAGAAAAGATAAAATTTTCCCCAAAATATTCTTTCTCTCTCTATTTTTCTCTCTTTCTATCTCTTTTTTCTCTCTCTTTCTCTCTTTTTCTCCCCTCTTCCTTATAGCCATTCAATTATTTTTTAAAACCATGATATTGATTTTTAAATATATGCATATATCACACATGTGTACACATGTGTGTGCAAATGATTTTAAGTATATATGTGTTTGTTTAGAAAAGCAATTGGGTAACGTAAAATGAATAATTTTGATTAAATTCAGTTAAAAAGGTTTTGTACAAACAAAACCAATGCAACCAAAATTAGAAGGGAAACAAAAAATTGGGAAAAATCTCTATAACAAAAGTTTCTGACAAATAAATAATTACTCAAATTTATGAGGAAATAAATCAATTGTATAAAATCAATTGTATAAACATTCAAGCCATTCTACAAGTGATAAATGGGCAAGGGACATGGATAGGAAATTTTCATATAAAACTATCAACAAGAACATGAAAAGTTCTCTAAATCTTATAATTAGGGAAATGCAAATCAAAACAACTCTGAGGTATCACCTTATATCTAGCAGATTGGCTAAAATGAGAGCAACAGAAAGTAATGAATGCTGGAGGGGATGTGTCAAATTTGAGACATTAATGCATTGCTGGTAGAGTTGTGAATTGATCCAACCATTCTGGAGGGCAATTTGGAATTATGCCCAAAAGTATTTAAAAGACTGCCTGTCCTTTGATCCAGCCATACCACTTCTGGGTTTGTACTCCAAAGAGATAATATGGGAAAAGACCTGTGCAAAAATATTCATAGCCATGTTCTTTATGGTGGCAAAAAATTGGAAAATGAGGGAATGCCCTTGATTGGGGAATGGCTGAACAAGTTATGGTATATGTTGGTGATGAAATACTATTGTGCTGAAAGGAATAATGAACTGGAGAAATTCCTTGTGAACTGGAACTACTTCCAGGCACTGATGCAAAGAGAGAGGAGCAGAATCAGGAGAACATTGTACACAGAGACTGATACACTGTGGCACAATTGAATGCAATGGACTTTTCTTCTAGGAGCAATGCAATGATCCAGGACAATTCTGAGGGATTTATGAGAAAGATGCTATCCACATCTAGAGAAAGAACTAGGAGTAGAAACACAGAAGAAAAACATTTGCTTAATCACATGGTTCATTGAGAATATGACTGGGGATGTAGATTCTAAATGATCACTCTATTGCTCTCACTTGTGGCTCCTAGTAGCTGCTGGCATGCGGCAGCAGTCACATCCCAGGCAAAGGCTTCGACAGGGCCAGCTAAACATTGTGAGGGTAGCCATCAGGTCATTGACCCCTGGTGAACCAGGGCCTTACTCACCCAGTATGTGAAGACTGCTTCAGCTGAACAGACGGAAGAAACCAATAAGAAGGTTCAACGGCTGAGAGGGTGACACAGCAAAGCACTGTGGAGTGCTCAGGGCGTGTTGGAGCACAAAGGACAACACAGCCATCCAATGCAGCTGAGGAAGTTTCCAGGTGTAATGACTTTTCATGCCACTGGACCCAGGCTTCCAATGCCAAGAGAGTGGGACTTTCTCTGTGCAACGACTTTTCCACTTAAATCTCCTTCACGCACAAGTGTTTTTGTGCACACTCGTCTATCATAGATGAAAACGCACAGACAATCATCATCCTCGGTTACTGAGAGACTACTACTACTCTATTGCAAACATCAATAAAATGGATATAGGTCTTGATCAATGACGGATGTAAAACCCAGTGGAATTGCTTGTTGGCTAAGGGAGGGTGGGGAAGAGGGAAGGAAAGAAGATGAATCATATAACCATGGAAAAATATTCAAAATTAATTAAATAAATAATTTTAAAAGAAAAAATCAGTTAGGGAGATATTACTGGCAACTATTGTCGCATTAACCCAAACCATGTTAAACTGACTTAAAAATCAGATAAGTTTTTTTCCAAAATATACAAGGGGAAATAAATGAGACAGGTCTTTTCTTATACCATATGCCCTTAAATTCGATCTGAAAAGTAGAGTTACTGCACCAATGCCACTGTTAGTCAACAATATGTGTGTATAATATGTATACATATATATATGTACATACATACATACATACATATATATATGGAGAGAGAGAGAGAGAGAGAGAGAGAGAGAGAGAGAGAGAGAGAGAGAGAGAGAGAGAGAGAGAGAGGAGAGAGAGAGAACTAATGGTTCAAACCCATTTGTGATTTGATTTAAGGAAAAATTTTAAAAAGTCATCTGTCTTTCTAATTATTCATGAGTGGCATTAGACAAAAAAGTCATTAACCATCAATAAAAAACTCAACATTCTGAATGCATAAAAACCCATTAAATTCTTTAAGACAAATTCATTAATTTGTTATTTACATTTTTATGACAATGTTATGTGTTCTAGTCCTTTCTCTGTCACCCCCAGACCTGAATCCTTCACCTCCTTTTTGTCATTCTCCTCCAAATTTTCCTCCTCCTCCTCCTTTCTTCTTGTCAATGTTCTTCCTCTTCCTCTCTCTCACATCATCATTATCAATGCTATTGTTATTATTAATGTATATTTTAAGCTGAATTTATCTCTCTGAATCATCTCACTTCTTGTGAACATTACATTATAATTTTAATCTTCATCTTCCTAATTTATACATAAATGCTTTCCAAAGAACCTCTAATCTCAATGTGGATATTCCCTACCATAAGGCTGACTGCTACTCATCTTTCTATTTTATATAACTTTTAAAATATATTCTCCTACAAATTCATAAGAACAGTTCTTCAAACTATACTGATAAGAATACCCATACTCTGCTCACATAGAATACCAATGGAAGATGCAGAATTACCTTCATATAAACAGAACATTTTCTCTCTTTTCATAGATACCTTGAATTAAATTCTTACACTGCTTCCCCTTTGGAATTCTACATAATATATTGCAGCATACTTGACTTTAACACATGGTTCTCCCTGACTGGAGTATTCATATATTCAGTTCTCTTGGGACTAGTGTTCCATAATTTTAATCCACAAAAAATGTTTTCCAGTAGGGTGATAGATCATGATATAATTTGCTCAAGGATTGTCCATGTCTGTTCAAAATGAATGAAATAAACATTCTTTAAATGTCAACTCTGTCCAAGCAATTGTTTTCAGGCATACGGATACAAAAACAAAGAGGAAATATTCCCCACACTCCCAAAATTTTCATTTTATTGGATTGTTCTTCAGTTTGATATATGATTTTGCTAGGGGTATTTTTTTGTACATACAGCTTTGTTGGTAGTGGTGGGTTGGTGGTTTTGTTTTTTCCCTTCCTAGGAGGCTTTTCTACTCATACTATCTTTGTACATTCCCTTCTGTCTTTATTTTTGACAAGTCACTAGATTCCTCCCAGCATTATTTTACTTGATTTAGCCGATAATGTTGCAGTAAATTCTATACAATTTCTCTTTCCCTACCTCACTGCACTCCCTATGCATAGTAGCTACATTTTTAGTAGCTATTCATCTCTAAGATCCTTGAAAAACTTGAAATCTACAATAGTCCCTGTTAAGGGTATATTCTCTGAATTGCTTTCAGTGATTACATGGACTTGGATGGGGAACAAGAAATAAATATTTATTATCACTAATATCTATCTGAAATATACCCTTTCCTTGAATTACAATTTTTAAAATACATTCAGAAAAGGGCCTCGCAAGCTTTATCTGCAGGCTAAAGGCTTTCAAGACCCACAAAATGGTTAGGATCTTCAGAAGGGATCATGTTCATTTTTCCAGAGTAGAAAATTTGAAGTGAACATTATCAGTCAGTCAAACGTATTATCATGCCTTTACAGATGCCAAATATTTAGTAATGGGAAACCACATCATAGTTTGGAAGTAATGGAGACAATTCATATTTCTGTGCCATATTGTAGACATTATCTGATGTTATTGTCACTATAACCTTATGAATGAGGAAGGCAGTAGAGATAGAGACATCTCCATCTCATTAATGAGATAACTTAATCTCAGAGACCCTGAGACTTCTTTATGGACATAAGGCTAATATGGACCAAAGAGAGGATTTGAAGGTTGGTCTTCAAGCTTGATCTTGAAGGCAGATGATCTTTCTAATTGGGCATATTGCATCTCTAAAGGACATGTCATCAAGCTGATGTAAAATTCAAGCCCATTATTGACAGATTTATTATGGACATTTTAAACAGAAATACTTCAAAGTATATTCATTCAACCATAGTCATCAATATGACTGGTTGCCTCTATCATGTATGCTGGGGGAAAAGTGCTCTGTTATAGGAAAATGGAGTGGAAATCCTAGCTGTGTTATCTTTCAACTATGTGGCCTAGGGCAATCATGGACCCTTCCCAGGATTTCCTTAGTTTCAGGTTGAGGAGTTTGGATTAGATGACCATGTAAGTCAATTCTAAATTTTTCATACAGATATGTATTATTTGGAAATAAGAAGTAGTAATCTCTCTCTCTCTCTCTCTCTCTCTCTCTTCTCTCTCTCTCTCTCTCTCTCTCTCTCTTCTCTCTCTCTCTCTCTCTCTCTCTCTCTCTCTCTCTCTCTCTCTCTCTCTCTCTCTCTCTCTCTCTCTCTCTCTCTCTCTCTCTCTCTCTTTTTCTTTCTCTCTCCCTGCCTCTTTCTGTCTTTGTGTTTCTCTCTCTGTCTGTTTCTGTTTTCTGTCTCTATATATCTCTTTATTTCTGTCTCAGTTTTTCTCTGTGTGTCTCTGGGAATCTCCATCTCTTTCTCTTTCTCTCTCTGTGTTGCTGTCCCTTCATGTCCCTGTCTTTCTCCCATAAATGGAACATTCCATGAAAAACATTGCTATTTTCCCAATGAGCTGAAAAAAGTGTAAGACTACTTCAATTCCTTCATTCTCTATTTAATATCATTTTATTTGGTATCCAACATAAATTAATTTGAAAAAAATCCAACTTTCTTGGGATTACAATTTATGTTTTCAATCAAAAACTATTGTTTTCTCTACAGTATTTAAAATATTTCTAATGTATGAAAATATATGGGAGAGAGTGGAATTAATTGCTGTGTAATGAAAGAGGTTCTTCTGTTTTGGAGATCTTCAAATTTTGGGGTATGTTTTAGAGCATAGAAATCGGTTGGAACTGTAACTTTTTTCCCAACACTGAAATCCTGATTTTTTTCCTTTGGCATGCATTTTTCCTGTTCTTGTTTTAAGTCAATTCTCATAGATTTGTGCAACATTCACAGCTCAAAAAACATCATGGTTTATATTATAATGTCACTGATGTATTCAGAAAAAAAAAAGCAGTACTCATTTGTGTTGTTAAAAGTGATAAACATGTTGTTTGGATGAGATATGCATTCATGTTGCCATATTTTTCAAACTAAAAATATTGCTCACAAAATGTTTCTCTGCTGACTGTGACTATTTGCTAGATTAGCCTCCTTTCTCAATATCCATCTTGTCTTTTACTGAAATCAGAATGGCAAGGATGCAGCCACCTTGCCCCAGCTTTTTGGGTCCACTAGCTAACTTAAATTAGAATTCAGAGACTACTTCCCTTTTTGCAGCTGACTAGAGGACAGGATGGCTTAGGAGAGACAGAAGACAAGGATACTAATTAGAAGACTGTTGCAATGTTGCAGTATAGATGTTATGAGGGAATTATTTTGTTTGTTAATGGAGAAAAGGTCACTTGAGTAAGATGGTTTAAAGGCAAAAACAACCATATTTTAAAATAAATTAGATGTGTAGAGGTTGAGAATAGATATTAGAGAATGAAACTGAAATTACAAAGTCAACTGGGAGGATGGTGGGAGTTTTGGAAGAGGGGAAGACATTGGGGTGGGGGGGTTAAGTAATGAGTTCAGTTAAGGGCATATTTAATTTGAGGTACTGATGTAACATCTGGTTTGTGATATCCAAAAATGCTGTTGGTGAGGTGGAACTAGATTTCAGGAAAGATAATAACTCTTAATATTGATCTGGGAATCCTCTGCAGAGATATATAAGAAGTTTTAAGTTTTATTGTATAAATCAATAAATTTAATTATTTTACTGTATCTCTAGATATTTGCACAGTGATGCATCTAATTTGATCTATATGTACATATATTAAGTTATTCTTCCTCTATCCCACCATAGAATATAATATCCCTGAGAAGCAAGGTCTTCCTCAATTGTATGTTTCTATCACTATTACTTAACCCAGTTCATTGCAGATGATTCACACTTAACATTTCTTCATTTAAACCAGAGACAAATATTTTTTTTTCTTTTGTTTCATCTATGATAGAATTTGGAACTGTCTTTTAGTGTATATATGGTAAAATATAAATTCTGATCTATCTCTAGATTGATAAATATGCCTATAAATATACAAACTATGTCTCTGTCTATATATCTAACTACAAATATATATGTTTATATATATATATATATATAGTGAATTTTGGAGATAATGAGGAATGTGATTCTTTTTCTAGAGAGTCTCTGATTTTCTGAACAGAATGTGGGTATTAGGGTTGTAGGATTTCAATCTAGGACATGTTTAAATGATTTTCTCCTCTACTTTCTCCACCTTCCATTTATAGGGAAGAAATTCTCCTGTGTTAATATAGCTTTAATATAGCTTTCTCCAATTCCTTCCTTCTCTCTCTTTTATCTTTCTTTACCTGACCAATGGGAGGATAAAGATATAATCTGTTTTATGGAAAGCTCTGAAAACTGAATTGCTAGTTTTCACAAGATCATAGGGAGAACCATTGAGCTGGATGTAAAATATTTTCCCAAAAGCCTTCCTTCACTGATGTCTCTCCTCCCTGGTTAAAGACACTGAATCAGCTTCCACAATATGGCCTCACCTGATTAGCTTCTTTCTGTAAACAGTCTGTTGGAAATGGTTAAAAGGAAGAACTAGAACTATGACTTGACTTGTAAGATTAGACCCTATTAAGATCCATATTCTCAATTTTCAAGCATTGTTCTCTGTATTTAAGATTTTTTTTTAATTTCATAGACTAGAAAAAAAACACATCTCCACTATTTTTACTTTGCAAACTAACCAGCTACAAGTTTAATTGCCTTTCTTCCTTTCTATTTAAAAGTTATAAAGATAGCATGGTATATTGGATAGAGAGTTGTCGTCAAAGGAACATCTGGGTCCCATTCTCCTCTATGACATACTGACTTTTACTATTGGCATAGAAGGTGCTGATCTGCATTGTTGGAAGGAGTTTCCTCCTCTAAGAGGTCCAATGGAATCCTTTTTAGTCATTCTTAGGAAGGTACTATATTCTCCTCTAAGAAAAGTTATTACTTAAAAGTTGCTAATAAAATCACATGTATATACATGCAATGTTTGCCATCTTTAGATTGCTTTGGATTTCAAGATATTCCAGTCATTAAAAGAGGATTAATTTGGATATTCTGATCACAATTAACCATTTATATTCACCTAACGAAAAGTTGTAGACTTTCAATTCAATAGGAATTCTTTGACCTTCTAAGTTCATTTGAGATGTACTACACAAAGCAGGGCAAATAAGTCAGGTGGTAGATAGTCAATGTCTCCTTAAGAATATTTGAACTGCCATCCAAAAATGTCATGGCCACAAGGGGTATCACTGGGCATCTAGAGTTATATTTATCTGAACAGGTAACCTGCCTACAATATACTGGACACATGGTTTTAAAACATTTGGTTGAATATCTATAGGGAAGGGAAGCCCAATACCTTTGGAAAAGATCCATTCTGTTTGAGGTTATGTTTAGATATTGGGAATTTAATTTTTGTTGATGATTTTTTTAATCATGGTCTAAATTTACATCTTCCTCTCTCCAACATCTTTCCTAGTTCAATCCTTTGGGGAAGAGGAAATGGAAAGGAATAACCTGATATTATTTCATTTAATCCTTACAAGAACCCTGACAGGCAAATAATAATATTATCCCCATTTTTTCTCATGGGGTAACTGAAGTAATTAGAGTTTAAATGACTTGTCTAGGGTCATACAACCTGTCTAAGGCAGAATTTGATCTTGAGTCTTCCTGATTCCAAGCCCTGAACTTTATAAACTCTGCTATCCAATTTCTTTTTGTTATTTAATTGCTTTGTAGCTAAGTAAACTACAATCAATCAATCCCTACTCCACACGAAAGCTGATTACATACCCCAAATATACCTTTGTGCTCCCCAAGATTTATCTTCTCTTATCTAGAAGATAGGTGTCTATTTCCTCATATAAATGAACATGAAGGACTTCACAATCATGATTCTCATCTTTTTATTCTTTGCCATACCAATTAGCATTTGTAATTAAAAACTCTAAATAAAACTTCTTCTAATGTTTTGTCAAGAATAAAGTTCTGGAATTTCACAAGAAAGACTGAGTTCAAATCCAACCACAGATGCTCATTAGCTATATCTTTTCAAGGTCTATTTTTTTATTTTTATTTTTTATATCTCTGTCCTAGTTTCTCATCTGTCAGATAGAAATTAGATCACCTACTTCACAGAGTTGTTGAGATTTCACGTGTGTTAATATCAGGATTTAATAAAGTATTTTAATCAGTTATATTAGTGGTAGAGGTAATGGCTAGAGTATAATTTGGAATTAGAAAGGTATGACTTTTAATCAAATACCTATTGTGAAACTGAGGGCAAGTAGAGACAACCATGACCATGCCTCAGTTTTCTTATCGGTAAAATGAGGAATTTGAACTAGATTGCTTCTAAGACTTCTTATTCTCTGGATGTATGATGCTATGATAATTTCTGTATTAACAGCTTTCATTTTCCCTTGAATTCTTCACATTTGTCCTTCTTTTAAAAAGAAAAGGGAAACATAAAATTCCAAATAATACTAACTTAGCAAACATTTCTTGGATATCTATGTGACACCCATATTTAGTGGGTACAGTGGGGAATATAAAATAAATATATGAATTAAAGCAAGCTATTTGTTCTTGAGAAATCTTAACTGTATTTGAGAGATTATATATAAACATATCTAGAGAACTATTTTTGTGTTTTTGAAAACTTTCATGTGAGATGAATTAGACTTAGTAAATTAACAGTAGCTCATTTTTATATAACTCTTGAGATTTGCAAACTGAATAAAGTGTATCTTCTAAATAACTTCAGTAAATACATTCTACCATTATCACCAAATTTCAGTTGAGAAAACTGAGACAAACAGATGTTAAGTGACATTTCCAAGGTCATACAGCCTGTAGGTATCTATATAGGAATTGAAATCATGTTTTACTAAATTCAAGTCCAAAACTGTATCATTTGAACATCTACCTTCTATACCTTCAAGTACAAAATTCAGGTTTACAGTTATATGGTGAAAAGAGAAGGAAAGTGCTTGATTTACAGAAAAATAAAATTCCCAGTATTTAGTGTTATCAAATAGTAGAAAGAGCTCCTTTGAGAGTTAATGAAAAATGCTGCATTTGAATTCATTACACAGATATAATTGATTCTTTTTTAGTACTGCTTTGGAAGGATAGAGACACAGACAGAAAGAGAGAAAGATAGAGATAGACACACACATACAGATAGATAGATGGATGGATGGATAGATTAGATAGAGAGAGATAAATGGATAGATTAGATTAGATAGATAGATGAATGGATACATAGATAAATATGTTGATAGAAACATAGATAAGCAGGTAGGTAGGTATGTAGATAGACAGATTTATAAATAGATGGATGGGATAGGTAGATAGGAAATAGAGGCATAGATATTTAGATAGATTACATATGCATATATGTTTATAAATACATAATAGAAGCTGCTATTCTATTAATAAACATGAGCAGATTGTATAATAGACTATTCTTCCATAAAGCTCAGTGTTCACATGTAGGTAACTGATGTAATTCTATGGGGAGGGGTGTCAGGAGGAAGAACAACAGAAGATCTGTTCCTTTCAATAGGTAAATTGTGACAGGCAAAGATGGATTAAGCTTGCTCCTCTTCAGAATTGCTGTGCACATCAAAAGGTGTAGTCGACACTTCTTGACCACACATGTAGTATATATTTCCAATGGAGTAAATAATATATATCTGATCTGAGGTTATAACTTCAAAATGGAAATTCTTCTTTCACCAGATAATTCACATGGAGAGTGACATGCCAGAAGCTGATATAGAAAATTTGCTGGGAATTTACCCTTGATCTTAACCAAATAAAATTGGATCTGTCTAGTTTCCCTCCCTTTGTTTATTCTCTTTTAATTGAGCACTTGACTTCCTTCACACACTGAAATATGCTCATTATATTTTTAAATTTGTTACTTTTAGTGATTGATAATTATTTCAAGGAAATTTGGAAAATCTGTGAATCTTAAAGAGCACCCTTTAATGACTGTTAGTACAACGTGTTTTGGTGTAGAGAAGGTCAGTGATCAGTTTCTCTTCTCTACCTACAATGAAGCAAGACATGCTTTTAGAAAGCAAAACAAACAAAATCCCTTTAAGAACTGAATAATTGTGCCTTTGAAAAAAGAGAATTAATCTTAAGTGAACAAGTTAAAAACTTTTAATGGAGCCAGTAGTTCTAAGGACTGTTATTGATTCCTGTTCCATTGAGGTGTAGCTTTCTTAATCCTGGAATCACTTTAGGTGGGCAGAGAATATAACAGCTGCTGATCATTGTTATGAAATGAAACTACTTGCCATGAGGGGTTGATGTGGTACACTATACAGAGAAGCATGCCATGAGCACAAAGTATTGAAGAGAGGAAAAGGGTTATTACTACTGACCATTATAGAAGTATCAAGGTAAAACTTTAAATCTTGGATTATTTCTTAGACTGTAAAACATCCAGGGGGAAAATGTCACCATGTGGTGTTGTTTGTTTTATCCAGTATTTCTGGAAGTTTCCTCTCCATTGAGGGAATGATGAACTCTGATAAATATACACAGTGAAAAGTAGATTTGTGACTAATAAAATTCCTGAATGTTAATACAATTCTCAAATACAGAGTGGTACCATTCCATGAAAAATTAAAATGTATCCAAGACATGCATAAAAATATGCATTAATGGAATGTAAAGTTACCTGATTCAAATCCCATTGAAAATCTATGAGCTATAATCAAGGTCAAACTTAGAAAAATAGACTGTTTGTAATAAATAATTAAAGAATGTGCATCAAGATCTTATGAATTTGGTTGTAAATCATGTATAATAAATGACTGCAAAAATGCTGGTTAATGGACATTTTAATTCTTTTTAAAAAATGTATTTACCAAATTTATTGTTTGCCAGTGACCTTAATATAAATTAGAGAAACTAACATTTATGTGATACTTACTAAGTGTCAGGCACAAGTTTAGGGTTAGGGTTAAGTGCTATTATTTATTTCCTTTTTTTTAGATTAGGAAATTGAGGCAAACAGACAAAGTAACTTGCTAAATGTTACATAGTTTTTAAATATGAGGCTAGATTTGAACTTAGGTCTTCTTGACTCCAAGTTTAACACTGTTAACTGTGCCACCTTTCTAGAATTTAACTTGATAAAAAAATAATATTCATTTAAATACTTACTATATTTGAGGGATTTTGCCGAGGATTGAGGATGCAATGAAGGGAAAGAAACAGACCATACAAAGTAATGGAAAAGGAATTTTCTTATTGCTATACTAGCCCTTTTACCCAAGGGTCACATATATTTGAGGCTGTTTAAGCTTGTGAGATGGGTAATGCAGCCCTAGAATCCTGATCTCAGGAAATATTTCTCTTCTTTCCTTTTCTTTTGGTGAGAGATGTGTTTTGTAAATCATACAGGTTTAGAAACAAGACCCATTATTTTAATAATAGATTGAAATTGTCATGTGTAGGGCAGTAAAAATTCAAGGCAAAGGAGAGCAGAAATATGGGTTAGGACATTGGAGATTTCATGGAGCAAAGGTCTAGAAGACAATCTTCAATGAGTGATAGGCCCAGAGAGGTCAGAGAGAGGTTTCCCGGTACAGGAAAAGAGCATTAGAAAGAATAACATATCTTGTCTCCAGACAAGAATGTTTAAGAAGCTAATAGAGGCTAGCCTGTTGTTGACAGCATTTGGAAAACAGTTTTTGTCTTTTTAAAGAGTACAGAATCATTTCCCATCTCAAAATGAATTCCCATTTAACTGGAAATGAGTTTCTAGCTCAATTCTAAAGCCTTAACTGCGATCTTCAAATTGGTTCTCTAGCTATAATTAATATTTATCGACTTCCTACAAAGAAGAGAGAGCATTATGGCAGAACAGAATGTTCAGAAGGTGTCTAACTAGCCCATCTTGCCAGTGGTCTGCTCAGAGTGGGTCCATGGCAATGATTAAGACATACATTGAACTAGCTCTGAAATCACCTAATTGATATGAAAAGTCAATGGGTGTCCTTGCTATGAAGGATTTCCCTAGCCGTGTCTCATAAACAGCTTGGTGAGAGAGAGAGAGAGAGAGAGAGAGAGAGAGAGAGAGAGAGAGAGAGAGAGAGAGAGAGAGAGAGAGAGAGAGAGAGCTGGGAAAGTGGAACAAAAAGCACAGCTGGTGAACATGTTAGTCAAAGTTTTGGTAGAAGGCTCCAGAAAATGAATGAATGTGAGCATTGAGGGGACTTTGATGCTTCCCTCCAAGAAATCATGGTTCACAGAGAAGGCCAGAAAAAAAGATAACGTTCTCATGGGAGGGTTTCTAATTGGTTAAGAAGCTCCATTTCTAGACCTAGAATTGGGAAGACAGAGGAAAGGGGGTGATGAAATTCTAGCAAAAGTGGTAAAAGTGATGGGCCAGAAGAGCTCCTTGAATGTCCTTTGAACACTGAACCATGGAATGATAAAAAAATCATGATCCAGTAGGAATGAAGATAAAACATACCACTCACTTTCTGAAAGAGAGCTCAACTTAAAATACAGAAAGAGATCAAAAGTTTTGAACATGGCTTCTCTGGAAATTTGTTTTGCCAGAATATATAGATAGAGAGTGAGAGATTTTTTAATTGTTTAATTGATAGAAGACTAGTGGTAGTGGTATATAGTTTAAAATATTTGTTATTAAAATGTTTTAAATGCATAAAAACTTAAATATTAATTATTTGATTAAAATATAAATAATGAGAGAATAATAGCAACTTTTATCAGTGATTACTAGGAGCCAGGCACAAAACTGAGAGCATTACGATTATCGCATCATTTGATCCTCACAACACACTGAGAAGGAAAGAACTATTATTATTCCCATGTTATGGATGAAAAGGTTAAATAAGTTGGCCAAAGTCCCAAAGTTGGTAAATATCTGAGACTGAATTTGAACTCAGGTCTTTTGGACTTTAGTACCATTTTCCTGCCTAGCTGCTTCATTTACAAATGAAAAAGTAACTAAGTAAGCAGTTCCATTTTTAAATTTATTCTTTGTTAATTATTTTAAAGGTCAAGCACCAAATTTTAATTTCTCTCCATGACTAGATAAAGATGATATTAATCACTACCTAAAAAGGTGATGCTCTTTCTCTTATTTCTCTGTATTAGATTCTCACACTGAGTATCGTCAGTTCTCTGCTATGGGAGGAAAATTCCAAAAAAGTGAATTATATTCTCTCATCACATCACTTTTGGAATTCACTGGAGATAATAGAGACATTGTGGCTTTTAAGACTCCAGATTTTGTTTAAAAGCTGCCTCAACCTCTGATTTCAACAAATAGAGCTCCCAGGATATCGGCAATCTGCAGAATATTATGGGACCTACTGGCCACTTCAAGATTCTGTTATAAGTAATTTTTAATGTAGACTTTGTGAGAAAGAAAACAAAATGTATGTAACACATCAAAGAATTTCCTTATGTGACTGTAGCAAATTTCTAATTCCTACTCTAATCTACTCATAGAAGTTTTAAAGTAACATTTCATCTATATAGGATTGTTTATCACATAACTGTCAGAGTTTGAAAAGACATGATTTTTCTGATGAGGAAACCAAGTTTGCTTTTGAACTCTTACATTCTTCTTTTACTCTTTTGCAGATATTAGGTTTTTTAATTAGACAAAAGAAGCAAAGCCTATTAAGAAACAGCTGTTTAGAAAGTGGAATTTTATTGACATGGAGGCAAAAATAAAAGAGGGTTTGGGTTTCAACCCAATTAGACAACTATGAAAAAGAGAGTGATAAAGAAAAAAAGGAGAGAAAGAGTGAGAAAAAGTGAATCAAGAGAAAGAAAAGAAAAGTAGATAAGTATATACATATATATTTGTAGAATTTATAGCATTTTATGCAAACATACATATATGACATACATGTCTAGTTCATAGGGTATTCTATTTTTTGAAAATGGAAATTTAAAAAGTAAGTTTTTTGGAGTATCTTATTTTTCTTTTTACATATATTTATTTATTCATTATGTCATTAGAAAATAAATCAGATATTTTTTTTTTGCTTTCCTGCCCATATCTGCCAAAATGCAGCTTCCCAGGGTGATGATGTTCAGGGAAATAATAATTTAGCATGCAGTATCCCAAATTGTATTTATATGTTATTATCTAATTGTCAACTCAGCCAGTGGTAATTAAATCTCTACTGGTTTCATAACACCAAGCTGTTAGGCACCTTGGGGTTAAATAATGATAGAAGGCTTTCTTTTTAGAATAAGGAACTTCTAATTGTCTAAGGCCAATATGGAAAACAAATCATACAAACCAGCCTCCAGTCAATCATTCAACAAACCTTTATTAAGTGCCTACTATGTATCAGACATGACAATAAGCACTGATTTGGATGATATCAATAATCTTGAGTGATGGATAGAAATTACAGATATGAAAATAAAGATTTGATGTTATGAAATTACACATACACTCACTCATACATAAATCCTCAAGTGGACTATGTCATCTTAGCAAACACCTGGCTCCTCTTAAGTAGAATTCTTTACATCAAGGCTGTATGATAACTTGTCAGATACTTTGTAGGAAGAAGTTTTACTTTGAGCATTGATGGACAACAAAAAAGGCAGAAGCCCCTTCCAAATCTAGTTATATGATTCTGTGATTGAGAGTTGAGGAGGTCAGCAGGGTTGGACTAATGATAGTTATAAAAGGGAGATGCTGGACAATTAATGGTTTTATGGATGAAGTGTTACGACTAACGAATTCATACTCTGGAACTGAATCTGAGGAATAACTGTCCTCTTTTTCAGATAAGGAACTGTTTTGATTATTTATCTTGGTAGCCTGGTGGTGGCTATGGATCTGGAAAGGCTTAACTAGGAATGCCAAAGATTTGGCAAATGCTTTCAACCTATTAAGGCATTGAGTAGGAGCTCAGAGATAGCCTGTGTGTTCATCTGAGGACCAAACTAAAAGACTCCTCTTTAGCTTAACTTTAGGAGGATAACTTTTCATGTATGCCATCTTTGAAACACCAACCCATTGTTTACCATAATGCCTGGCATAGAGTAGGTGCTTAATATATGTTTATTGATTGACTAACCATCTAGTAAATCAAAGGTGGTTGGGAGTATGTTATTTCAGGGAAAAAGTACCTAAATCATAGTGAGTTAATCATATATTAATGAAAGATTGAATACTTACTGTAATATTCTAATGAGATAACATAAGTTCTGCTTTCTTACTTAGCAAAGAAATAACCAAACCACATATTTTAAATTAATATTAATATTTTATTCAACAACATTTCAGGAGATCCTACATGAGTCAGATCCCCATGCTAGATGATAAGAGGAATGCAAAATTTAGAGACTACCTTTATGGTCATGGAATTAAGTGTAAACAGTAGAACAATAAATGAGTACCAAAAAAAAATAATGCAAGTTACTATGATTCTTTCATGGTAAGTCCATTGGAGAGATGCTACAAGGTAGCAAAGTATATTCCAAGTTTTTCTTTTTTTGTGATGAAGTAGATATTATAGTCATGTAAATCAGGAAAGGTTTCATGGATACAATAGCATTTGAGCTGAGGTATTAAGAATGGGAATGAATTCATAAGGTGAAGTGGGAGAGAATGCCTTGTAGATTCAAAGACTCAATAGCAAAAGAAAATTTATCTTCTTCTGTCCACTCATCTTCCCTTTGTAAATTTCAAAACTAAAAGGTTGCAATATCCAAATTTAGCTGTGGTCTCAGTGGTGCAAGTCTTTCTTCCAAGGGAACAAATCCTCTCATTCCAATCTTTCCTTCTCACTCTTGTCTATGCCTCAACAAAAGTTCATTACTGGGATCCATCCAAAATGCTGGACATTCTAGAGAGTAATCTTGATGATATGAAGATATCCAAGGTGAAAAGAAGTTATTTGCTACTGCACATACTCAATGTAAGAACAACCCATCATCTTTGGAGAGCATGCCTTTCTTTGATGACATATAAAATGGCATTATAAAGATGACCAATTCACACAGTAGATAAAATATTGAATCCAAAGGCAGGAGAATCTGAATTCAAATCCAGTATCAAATAACTACTAGCCATACAACTCTAGCCAAGTCAATTAATCTCTGTTTGCTTTATTTTTCTCATCTATAAAAGGAGAATAATAATATCACTGACTTTCCATTGTTTTATGAGGATGAAGTAAGATAGTTGTAAACTGATTTTCAAACCTTAAAAACACTATACAAATGCTAATTATAGTTTTAAAAATGGCAGTCAAAAAAACCTGAATTCACATCTGGCCTCAGACCCTTACTTTCACCAAGTTAGAATCTTGTTTATCCTTCAGTTTCCTAAATTATAAATTTGTATACAATAGCATCTATCTCGTGGAGTTATTGTGTCATTCAAATAGGAATATATTTATAAAGTGCTTTAGTTCAGTGCCTGTCAGAGTGGGAATACTAAATAAATATTAGTTATGAAGATGTGGATGCTGATGTTGCTGATGATGCAACTACTTTTTATAGTAAAAACACATTTTCAGTTGTCTTTTGGTCTATCTTCAACAGTATTTTTAGACCACCTAAATAGTGAGAAAAATAACATTTTTGTTCTTTTAATTGAGTTCTGAAACATCTAGAAAATATATAAACATCTCCAAGGGGGGGGAATTAAATAATTAGACATGGGATGAAATTCTCTCAATTACGAGCATTATAAAAAACAGAACACATTTATGATGATCCTGTAGTCATTAAAAACCCCACTTAAAACATTTATACAACTTTCTATCATTTTTCTTGCATGCATTTCAGGAAAGGAATCCAGACTGATTGACTTCTATGTAAGTGACCACAGAATACAATAGCTAATAAAAGCCTAAATGTTTCATGACATCAGACTTGCTAATTTGTAAGTCCCTCATGGAGGTGAATATTTATTAGATGCTGGCTGTTGATCATTAATTTTGCAGTCATGATTTGAAAGCCCACAAGATTTAGAGGGCAAAATGAGGAAAATATTATTCTACACCATAATGAAGCAGGCTGGGAATGTTCAGAGTCACCTTGCAAAGGGGAGAAATGTAAATTCCTATCCTATGTTAAGGGAAACAGAGGGATAGTCAAAAGGAATGAGGGGAGTGAAAGTCTATTTTCAGAGTAAACTTTGTTATAAAGCCTCAATATAAGAGTAATCAATTGTACTAAATTCTTTCTATATGGAAAGGTTATAGTCACCAATTGGTCATAAAGATAAAAGTATATTTGAGGATTTTTTGTCAGCCAATAAGCATTTATTAAGTGCCCAAGGGCTACTGACTACTCTATTTCCCCCATATCTATATTATAATAAAATCGATTCTTTCCTACTATCATAAAAGTCAATTGTCATTCATTTTTTGGCAACACCAAAGTATCATTAAGACTCCACAGTCCACCTAGGGACACATTACTCTATTTTTTTCCCAAGAATGGTAAACCAGAAAGTGACCTCCAGGTGAGTTCATTAATTGCTGAGAAATCTCAAGGGTGGAATATGCCAGAGTCATTATCATGGGTTATAGTTGAAGGCAAATAATATTTCAGAATAAATTTTAGGATCTATTTTTTCCCTCCTGGGCAATACTTAAAACATATATCCTTCTTTTTTGGGTTATGGCCAGCAATTCTGCAGCCAATATCACTGATTTCCACCATAAATCTCTAACAACTATTTTTTTTTTCCACTTAATGATTTTTATCCTGAGTAATTCCTTAAAGTACAGGTAATTTGGGTGAAGGGTGTTCAGTGAGATAAATATATCCAAGCAAAATGTAGTCTGGTTTAAAAAAATGCCATCAGTTTCATTGTAAAACCATTGTATGGCTTACAATACAGGATATAGTGTAGTTAGACTATAAGTCACTGCCAACATTCCATTAAAACCTTGCTTGGAACACATCTCCCATTGAAGCATTGCTTGTTGGATCAAGTCTGACATCAATTATCTCAGTATGAAAGTATCTTTGTTTTTATTTTCATCAATAACTTTGTTATCAATTTGTCTTGCAGTTTGGTATAGTGCAAACCAATTGGAGCAACTTATCCTCACCATCCATATTCACTCTTCTCTACATTCTCATCCCAGAATCTTTCCAATCAAATGTATGAGGTGTTTTGGAGGAATGCCCATCTGAGATGAATCAGGACTTTTGTTGCTTTAAAAAAATCTTCCAACTCCCATCCAGACAGCTCTCTATAGATGATCATAGATCAGGAAGCAGTAGGGACACATAGCTCATCTGATACATCTCATCTCTCATTTTATAAGTGAGGACACTATTGTCCAACAAGATTTAATGATTGGCCTAGCATAACTCTAATAGTTAATGACTTTTAGTTAATGAAGGAATTGAATTCAGATCCTGAGACTCCAGAGTCTGTGTTCTTTTAATGGTACTACACTATTATATTCATGCTTTCACAGGTTGAATGCGTTTGTTCATGGAACCACTTTCAGAAATATTCCTAGCCTCACATGCTTTTCCTGGTAGAATTCTTAATTTCCTCATAAGCAAAGTCATTCACCTTCTTTTATATGAGATTTTTCTTAGCTAAAAAAGGATTTTAGTGATATTTTCCCATTTTAATTTAATTTGGGATGTTGTAAGAAGCATTTATTAAGTATCTATTATCTAACAACTGAGCTAGGAGGTACAAAGAGAAAGATCAACATCAAAATAAAGCATAGGAACCAGCTAACTCTGTCCTCAAAGAGATTATATTCAAGGGAGAATTGAGTAAGCCCTAGCTACAGAGCTATGTGAACACAAAAATATATAACAAGTGATATAATTAATTTCCAGAGTGACAGAATATCAGTGTCTTAATAGGATTTGGCTATCAGAAAAGCCCTTACATATGTGGTATTCCCAAATGGCAGACATAAGAAGTGAAAACATTGCATTCATGGGATGGGCAGATGGTCCATTTATGCAGGAGCTTTAGAGATCACTTGTGTTATGTATGAAATAATAAACTGGGGAGTTTGGCTTGATCCAATAGTAAAGGAATTTGGGAAATAAGTTTAGAAAGGAATCCTGGATTTACCATTGTGGGAAAAATCTGTAAATTGACACTGAGAAGTTTTAATTTAATCTGAAAAAATATATGGTCATCTGAGGCTCTTGATCAGAGGAAGCACATGTTTAGGAGGATTATGCTGGTAGAAACATGGAATATAGATTCAAGAGGAGCAATTATGGAAACTGGGAGTCCAATTAACACCTTATTTGTATCACAACAAGGTGAAATGTGAAAAGAAGTAGAGAGTGAACACACAAGAAGAAAAAACAAAACAAAATGAATCAATAAATATTTGTCCAATGCCTACCAAGTGCTCTGCAAATGGAATATGAGCACAAAGAATAAAATAGCTTGTGGCCTCTGCAAGCTTACATTTTAATGAGAGATATATTCAATGCTTATATAAATGCATGTGGTATAAACATAAAGTGAATAAATACAGGTATAATCAAAATAGTTAAATGCAAAGTCATTTGGGAGGGAGAGCAGTAATTGTAGGGGAATCACAAAAGGCTTCGTGCAGAGCAAAAGTATCTGAGTTGAGATACGGTTTTAGGCAGAAAGACAAAACTCGACAACTTATTAACTATGGGGTAGAGTGGGGAGAGGAGAGATCTGTGAGGTAAAGGGAAGCAGTAAGGATGACACAAATGTCACCATATTGTGCAGAAGATCAATCTTCTGCCCTTCTTTTTGCAGAGCTCACAAGTCATTTCATATAGTAGAGGGAAAGTCATTTTTAATATATAATATTTTTACTAAAGGGAAAATGAGGTAATGAAAAATCCCAGTTAGAGTTCATGCTGAACTTTATTAAACCTTAAACCATGATAGCCTCTAAAATATAACAAAAGTCAGGAGGAATATTAGCAATGGTTTAATACCTTGCCTAAGGCAGCACAGGGGCATGATGAAGAAAAGACTGGATTTGGACAAGCATAACTTGAAACTCTATTGACTATTTGATTGAGCAAATCATATGACCTATCAATTTCAGTTCCTCCTCTGTAAACTATGAGTAATAATAATAGCACTGACGTTAATGTGCCTCAAATGAAACAATATATGTAAAGTTGATGGAAAGTTTTATATTCTATAGAAGCATTCACTATCATCATTATTATTGCTGTTATTATTAGTATAATGTTGATTAGAAATAGTAATAGTGATAGCAATAGTAAATAGTTAATTTCAATCGAATCAATACTCCAGTATCCCATGCAGAGACAATATTATCAAATGGAAATGTTTATATATTGCTAGACAGAGGCCTTATTTGGAATCCCTAGTATATGATTTGCTATTTCTGTGAAGGTAGAAAATCTGTGAAACCTCTCTGAACCTCTGTTTCTTCTTTGATGAAAATGAAAAGATAAGACTGCATAATATATAAAGTCTCTTCCAAATCAAAATTTATCCATAGGGAAATAGACAACAGAGGCAACAGTTCCATGGGTTTCTTTTTTGTCTAGGGGAAAAATTATTATTTTGCCAGCCCTCCATGCCAATTCAAAAGTAATGTAGCCCTGGTTCCATTTTCATATATGGATGGTGAGGAACTCTAAAGTGTTGGAATGATATAGTATATTCTAATACCGAATGACCTTCAGGTAGGTTAGAGCCATCATGGGTTCATATATGTAAGAAAGTTTGCTTAAAACTTGTAAACTCTCAAGCATTATACAGATGTGGGCTCTGATCCTTATTGTTAATAATATTGTGGGTTAAATGGAATGGAACATTATACAGATGAAAAACACAGAAGATACAATGACTTGGCCCAAAATAGCTAGCTAGCTAATGACAGAGCTAATTATCAAATGTAAGTCTTGAATCTAGACAGTATGCTAGAGTATAAAGTGGTTGAATTTGATGTTAGATGATATAAGTTCAAAATCCAGCTTGACCATTTACTATCTCTCAGTTACTGGACAAATCACTATATGATTCAGGGTCTGAATTTTCTCTACTTTAAAAAATAAAGGCCTACCTGGCCTTGCAGATGCCTTCTGGCTCTGAACCTATAAGAGTGTGATCTGTGATCCCAGTCCTATTCAGTTACTAATCTATTATACTATGCTGTCATTCATATATAAAGATAATGCTTATGAGTCATTGTTAGGAGTGCATGCATTGCTTTATTCCATTAGTGGTGATGGATTTGCACTCATTCATCCACATGCTCCCTCCTAGTCCCCTTGTGATGAAAGTCATAGGTAGGGAAGAAATGGCTGATGGAAATTAACTAACACCATCTGCAGTCATAGAACACAGTGGAGTTAAGAGATCGCATTAAGATGGCACTAACAAATATTTCTCCAGTATCCCCACAATCTAATCACCTGAACTATTTAGTCATCATTAACCATTCATTCTTAGAAAACTCAAAATATAGTTATTTGTACTCCTATCAGAAATTGATATGCTATTATTCAAAAGAACCACCATTTTGACTTTGGATGGAAAACCAATGGCCAAAATGGAAAACCAAAATCTATGGAGAGATGGGTTAAGTACAAGGAGAGTTTTAATTCATTTTTCATTTTTACCCACTGTACTAGACAGCTAAACTGGGATATATAGTTTCCCAAATATGACATTACAACTCCCACCTTTGTACATTTGCATAAGTTCTCTCTCATGGCTGAAAAATTTACCCTCCTAATTTTTCATGCTTAGCTCTTACTTCAAGGTTCAGTTCTTGCCAGCACTCCCATAAAGTCTTCTCTGACCCCATTCCCAGTTTTTAGCATTCTGTCATTCTTCAAATTCACTCATTTTATGTACCTTTAAAAATGCTGTATCAAATCGTACAAATGTTGCCTATTTTGCTCATCCTTTCAAAATTAATTTCTCAACACAGGTGATGCCTAATCAAAGAAGTGTCAGTTGGGTGAAAAGAAAAACTGCTACCATCTCAGCATCAATATGATGCAAAAGCTCTTTCAATTATTAATGAGAATTTTGTAAAATTATTAGTAGCATTTATTCTGTGAAAAAAGATAAGGGAATACTCTGATGTATAGATTATGATATTTAATTTTTATTTTTATCCTCAATTTTATAAATTCCTCAAATTCAAAGAGGTTTTTATGTATGAAATATTAGAGAAATGAAGATTTTATGTGAAACCAATAATCTCTATTAAACAGAGTTTCCTTTTAAAAACAAGGTATGATATACTTTAGCAAATTACTTTTGAAATGATGCTCATCTTTCTGTGTTTCCTTCTGAACTTCCATCTGTTTGTTTCTTCCATTAGTGGATATTCAGATGTGGATAGCAAGTAGTTGGGGAAGGTAATGAAAAACCACTCTCATATCTCTGCCAAGAAAATCCCAAATGGGGCCACCAAGAGTCAAACACAACTAAATTAACTGAGCAACAGCAATGATGAATAGAAAATATAGCTTGAGGTCTACAGTACCCTAAATGTTTAACCAAAGACAAGACACATTATCTAAGCTTCATTTCTCTCATCTTAACGACTGTTTTATTTGTTCATATTTAGGTTTGTTTTATACATAATATGCAAGTTTTGCACAAAGCAAATAAAGAACTTTTGGCATTATGGGGGGCAATTATTTAACTGAATAATGAAAACTCAAAAGGCAGGATGCATATGTTGTTACTGTCATGAAATATGGAATATTCTGCATCTATGGCACATCTTATTGATTGTATAAATTACATATTTGTTATAAATTAGATGTGGAAACATAATGAATAAATTCAGTCTTCATTTCAGATTATACATAGCAAGAATTGTAATTTCATTCACTGTAGAGAGGAATCCCCCTAAATGGAAGACAGTGATGATGATGTTCTTATGATTTTGTTCTTTTTAAACTTTATATGTGATTGAAATATTGCTTGCTTTTCTTTAAAAGAAGAAAAAAAATAAAAAAAATATTTTAAAACTTTTAAATCAAGGGGATTTTGTTAAGAGAATCATGTTAAATTGGAAGATTGGATTCAAGATCAGGTGTAGGAATGAAGCATGCAATCTTAATTTTAGGAAAGAGAGATTTTCCTAGGAATGGAGCATAATATTAGTGTGCATAATATGTCTGATGTTGCAACATTTATGGAATGAATGAATAAATGAATGAATGAATGAATGAATGAATGAATGAATGAGTAAGCCTGGGTACAAAGCAGTTAGTTGGCCCATTGGAAAGAGCTCTAGGCTTGGAGTCAGAAAGATCTGAATTCAAATCTGACCTAAGACAGTTATTAGCTATATGACTGTGGTAAGGTCATTTAACCTTTTCTTGCCTTAGTCCTCTGGAGAAGGAAATAACAATCCATTATAATATCTTTGCCATGAAAAGCCAATGGACAGATTTGGTGTACTATGGATCATGTGGTTGTAAAGAGTCTGATATCACCATTAAAAAAAAAGCAATAAAGTAACGTGTTTCTTCATGGGACTTGATACCGGGAGAGAAGGAGAGTGCAATGAAGACTAATCCCCATTTTTTTCCTTCATTGTTTTTTGCTCTTTAAAATTCCTGTCATTTTTGACATAGCCTCATCCCAGTATCTGTCCAATGAACCTTACCTTATTAGAAAGCAAAACAAAAACAAAACACAACCCTTAAAAACCCCACCAATATATCAACTGAGCTTCACAGTGTATATCACTTTCCATAGCCTTAGTTCCTAACTTCTCTAAGGAAAAGAGGGAAGTATCATTTATTACATTTCAACCTGGAGCCAAGGATACACATTCATCATAATTTTACAGCATTCACATTTTATGGAGCTTTTCATTTCCATTGTTCGAGAGATTCTGAATATTGATTCTCTGGTTCATTTTTCCCCACATTGCATCATTTCATACAAGTCTCTACATTCCACCTTCAATTTTTAATTGTTCAATGATCTTTTATTACATTTCTACAAGTCACAGCTAATAAATATCTGAAGATAAACAACAAATAAAGAAGAGATAAAGTCTTTATAACTCTTCCTGCCTTTCTGTCCATGCACTTTTAGAAAGACCTCTGCAGTGAAGTCTCATCCTTCTGATTCTTGACAGTTGTCCTGGGCTGCTTTTTTCAGAATTCTATCCATATTCTATGTCCCTTATGACTGAACTCTCTTTTGTTCTTCTCTTCCTCCCAATATTTAATTGCCTTGCCAATCTGAATAAGCCTTTGCTTTTTCTCATTCCT
Source organism: Monodelphis domestica (assembly GCF_027887165.1). NCBI lineage: Eukaryota > Metazoa > Chordata > Mammalia > Didelphimorphia > Didelphidae > Monodelphis > Monodelphis domestica. Next base: position 746,825,190 of record NC_077227.1, on the reverse strand, counting down.
CTCTCTTCTAAGTATTGCTGTCACTTAATAGAATGTAAGCACATTGAGGACAAGAACCATATAATTTATATTTGTATACACCGTGCTTAATACAGTACCTTGGCCCAGCAAAGATGTAATAAATATGCGATGTTCATCCAAGACATTCACCTTCCCTATTCTCTTGGAAGATAAAAGGAGATATTCATCCCCATTTTACAGAAGATACAAATTCTGGAGGGCCAAATCTTGGGTTTGAGGTTTGGGACAAGAAACTAGCCTCGTAAATTTGTGGAGTTTGATTTTGTTGATAGTTTATTGAGGGGTAAACCATCTTCAACTACCAAATCTAAATCAAAGAGAAAACATCTGAGCAATATTGAACAGGAGTTGGCCAAGTGCTCAAGCAATATATTTAAAGATAATTATAGGTGTCCTGTAATGACATGGAAAATACATATCCTAAGAGAATCTTCATTTTTCTGTACTAATACAATTTTTTATATCTAGCAAGTCTTTTATGATTATAAAATACATTAAAAAAACAAAGTATTATTTAAATCCAGGTTTGAGGGTTTAGAAGAAAAAAGAAACAAAACACAAGAATAGATATTGATTTGCATTAAGCCAAATTTCAGGACAAGGCCTCAGGGTTGGAGTGGGGTAGGAAGACCTTTCTGCCTATAAGAGTTTTTTTCAAAGCAGAATAGCCAATCTCATTAGGTAATCGGGTGTCTATTACAGAACATTTTCAAAAGGGGACAGTGATGGTTTATCAGATATATGTATTAAGGACAAAGTGAGATAATATGTATATATTGACTTGTGTAGTAATTCTTATAAGTTTACTTTAAAATGCATATTTTTCTACTACTTTAATTAGATGGTTTTTGTCATTTGGCATTGAGTTCACATGATTTTGAAATAGTTTTTCCTTAATTCTTCATCATAAATTTTTTAATGTGCTTTGGTTTATTTATTTAGAAAGTGAAAAAGGTTGGAATCATTGGCCTCAAGGTTAACTTTTAGCTCTAAATGACTGATCCCATTATCCTATGGTAGAAAACAGTCCAAGTTGAATTTTGTTTCTGTTCATAGTTTTTTTTTTTAATTAAAAGGGATTGCAGCATTCAGGGACCAAAGAATCAGTGCTTTCTCTACAATCTGGAATTATTTATGCAAAAGATTCAGTGTATTGACTCGCTGTAGAGTAATTAACTTCTGGGGATATGAATCAGTAGTTGCTGCAAGAAGGGAATTGGCCTCTGGTCCTGGGCAATGCATACTCTTAGTGGTTTCTTCTTTGAAGGACAAGATCTATGAATGAGTTTATATTTTCACTTTCACATTTTCTGAAGTATTAGACTTCTTTATTTTTTCCAAGATCCTGGTGACATTCTGGATAGGTAAGAGCCAAATCTTTATTATGTGCATGGTTGACTTTTTCATTATTGAAAATCCAAAAGAAGAACATTCTATCCCTTGACAGAGTATATTGGTACTGTACCCAAGAAACCTGGGAGTGACTCCTTTGGCCAGATGGTGAAAAGCACCATGGGGGTTCATCAGCAACAAGCACAGTGTCTGGTATAGAGTAAAGGATTAATATATGCTTGAGGACACATTGATGAAAGAGTTCTTTTCAAATCTGAGATTCTTTGATCCTGATTCTCAGGCTCCTTTTTCTTTTTCAATTATCTAATGATGATTCTGTAGCCACAGATTTTAGTGTTTGGTATAGTCAAGATGAGATGTTCTAAAACTCTTGCCTCTGGTTAAGATTTGTTCTCTGGAGGAGCATGCCTTGCAACAGCTAACAGCTCCCCAATGAGGAGATGGGATTCTCTGAGGAGCAGTCACTTTGGAAAGAGGGGAGATGATGATTTTCATGAACCTCTCCAGTACTTTCCTATTGAGTTGTTCAAGGTAATAATGACCTTGAATCGGAGGAATACTTTTAAGAAGATGGAACCAACCTGTAATCCATGAGAGCAGCCAAGTTCAGATGAGCATCTCCATCCTACCTTTGGTAACTTATAACAAAGTAAATTATGTTGATTTTCTGAAATTAAAGCAAATCTTGTAAATTGGTGAGTGCCAGATTTTAGCTCAAATATTTGGGAAATTTGTCTTGTCTTTTTCAACAGGGAACCAAAAAGTGCTTTGTGGGAACCATTCACATCAAGATTGGCACTGTTAATGACAAGTTCTTTGTAGCCTATCCTGCTTAAACAATTACACAATGGTAATATGAGTAAGAGGATACTCTAGATCATTTCTTTTCTCAAGGTTTCTAAATTGGATTATCCATGCCAGTAGAACAAGAGAAAAGAAAAGATTATGAAAAATCAGACAGGAATTGAAATATCATCTATTAATTCACTTGGTTCATTCAAAGAAACCTATATTAAACATTCTTTATGTGTCAGGTTATGTGCAGATTCCTAAAGATATAAATGCAAAAAGAAATAGACCCTGGATTTTAGAGCCTAATGTTCTAAAAGGAAAGACACTCCATGCCTATGCCTGAGTAATTGCAAGATACAATAATGTGCAGTAATTTTAAAAGAGGAGGGGCTTAATCTCTTTAAAGAAAAATGTTATTTTCCACTTTCATAACCTTTTTCATTAAAGATGATTAATAAATCCCACAATCATATGAATTTACTTTTTTAAAATATTCCAACTTAATACTATATTGTACTAGTTTGGTTTAACCTCATTATAATTTGGAGTTTTATGGATTTTGGTATCAGAACTTAGCAGAACTGAAGTATTGATATGTGGAAAAGGTCCTCAAAGATCATTTGGTGTTTATTCTCTTTATAATATCCCTGAGTAGTCATCAGTGACTAATGATTAGTGACTCATCCGGAATTCCCTAAATGTTCTTCAAAAGACTATGATCACTGAAACTCCTTAGGCAGCTCATAGACATGTCTGTAGAAGGAAATATATTATTGATTGCATAGTTCTGTTTCTGTTGTCATTTGTCTGTTTTGTTTTGGTTCTTTTTTCATTTTACTGAGCCAAGATCTCTTTTTCTATAACTTGTTTGAATTGCTCATAATTCAGCCTTCTGGGGCCAACCCAGGCAAACTCAATTCTTGAATGTAACAGCTCTTCAAATTCTTTAATACAACTCCCATGCTCTACTCCCCTTTTTAAAAATCTTCTTTTCTTAAGATTTCTAGTTCAGGGGAAAGAATGTACTTCAGTGTTGTCTACAGTACATTTGGAAAACTCATTTTCAGAAAGATTTTTTTTATTCCTAAGTTCTGTTTTATGTGGCTAACTTGACAAGGAATTATGGGCTTTGAGATGGAAGTGAGAGACTATAATCATTTTACAAGGAAGAAAGTATTGGCTGGGCTAAACAGTGTATAGAATGCCAGCCTTGGAGTCAAAAAAGACCTTACTTCAAATCTGCCCTCAGGCACTTTAGTTGTGTGACCCTGGGCAAGTCCCTTAACCCTGTTTGCCTCAATTTTTCCATCTTTAAAATGAACTGGAGATGGAAATGTCCCCCAATTGGGTCATAAAAAGTAGCACAGAGCTGAATGTACTAACAACAACAACAAAGGAAAGCAAATTGAGAATTTGTAAGATTTAGTGATTGGTCCAAAGTCACAGAGGTAGGACCGTAGATTTAAAAGTGGAAGGCTCCTCCAAGGCCTTAGTCTAGTATTCATATTTTATGATAGAGGAAACTAAGATGGAAAAATTAAAAGATTTTTTCCATAGTCACAGAAGTAAGAAGAAGCATATTCAGAAATTGAACTCTGACTTCCAATCCAGACTTCTTTCCTTCCTGTAAGAGTTTATCCACGAATAAGCCTAAACATAAAAGCATTTGAAATCTGATATGATTATCTGATATGATATGATATCTGGCTTAGATGACACATGCAGTGATCATAAGCAGTCATGGGGGGTTTCTGTAAGAGTTGAATCAATTTTTATTCATCTGTTTATTTTGGTTTATTTTATTCTGTCATTTTGTTTTTCTTTTCTTAAAACTCATTTAGCCTAAAAAGCATTCAGTTTCAGATCATTATTCTAGTAACATTCTATGATCTCTATGAAGTCCTGGACTATTTTTCCACTTTTGTTCCCTCTACCCCAGTACCTCACAAATAACTAGCACATAGTAGGTACTCAATAAACCCTTATTTATTAGATAATTGATGCTTATCGAATTTCATTTCTCTCAAGGATTTGAACTTCACTTTTTCTAAAACTGAGCACTGAAGAGAAAAATACCCTTTTTACCCAAAAATGAATTTGCAGAATTTATTATAGTAAAATGCTGATTCATTCATTTGTGTAAAATTCTTATTGTAGGAAAGTAGTAACCAGATGGAAATGAATGAAGGGTGAGTTAGAGATACGGACAGCTGAAGTACACACACACACACACACACACACACACACACACACACACATACACACACACACACACACACATTTTGCCTAGCCTACAATTCCCACATTTTCACATTTACTTTTCATTTTTATAAATTAGTTCTGTCACCATATTGTAACGTGGTTGACTTGCTAAATCAGAAGCTGGGATACCATCATGCTTATACCCTTAATCAAATCTGATCTAAGTGCTATTATAGCATATAAAACAATAAACCAGAACTGAAATAGCTTTGCCTTATTTATCCAGTTAAGACAATTTATGCTCCTCACTGCAGAGTTCCATATAGTGGGGATGGTCCATGGTTTAACAAATATATTTTAAAATCTTTTATTTTATTGCTAAGTTTAAAATGGGCTCATAATTATATTACTGAGATTATTTCTCCAATCTTATTAAATGGAAAAAATAAACATCAGCTATGTTTTACTTCTTTCCATATAAGATTAAAAAAGCCCCTTCATTTCAGATCAGTCACTGATGGAGACACATAGAAGGCCAGTTAAGGAGTGGGAGGGATAGAGGCAAAGGTGAAGTTATGAAAGCAAGGCCAGAAAAAATAGAAGAAAGAAAGGAGGTAGGACTCTTAAATTCCCAGAATTCAAGGACAGTATATTAAAGAATTAATATATTTTATTGTTTCTAAGTACAGTGAATCATATAAAGAAGATTCTTAGGAAAATATAGTAAAGGAGGAAGGAAAGATGGAAGTAAAGAAGAAAGGAAGAAGAGGGAGCTAAGAAGGAAGGAGAGAGGGAGGATAAGAAAAAATATATAAAAAGTAAGGCTAGGTGGGTAAGTCTCTGACTTTATTCACTATTACAATGACCTGTAAGAACTGGCTATGGATCTTCATGGCAATACTGTCCAAGAGAAGTCATACGGTATTATAATAAGGACTATGGATTCTAAGTTGGAAAACCTGCCCTGGATCACACTTTTTAGAATTTCTTAGGTTATTTTTTACTGTGTTTAAGTCATATAATCTTTATGAAACTCAATTTTCTTTGCTATGACACATGGGTAATAATATGTGCAATACCAAAGAATTTTGTGTAGAAAGCTGTGGAGTGGGAGCTAAGAGAATACAATATTTAACCATTTTCAATTGTTTTAAAGATTCATAGTCTCATTGACGCTTATTTGAGGGATCTCAGAGTTCATCTAGTTTTACCTCTTTATTTACACATAGAGAAAATGAGGTACAGGAAATATGTCATTTTTAAGAAAGAAAAAAAATGACTTGGCTGAATCAAGAATGCACGGAAAGACTCAGAATGATTTTGATCTGTACTAGTGATCCTATAAAATGTATAATCCATTGAATGTAGGGTTTTTTGTTTGTTTTGTCTTATTTGTTTTGTCTGAGATTTGGCATTTTCCCAGTGGAGAAACACTAACTAATGATTCAGATTCTTCAACTCAACATCCAGGACAGGTTGAAGCATGGAAATATTAAGTGAAAAAATTAGTCACTAAGTAGATATAGATTGAACAAATGGATTAATGAATGAATGAATTGATAAATAAGTTAATAGATCTGTATTTAAATGATTAGGTAGCTAAGTAAATAGGTAAGTAAATACATATACTACCTTCCCTCAAGGAGTCTAACAGTGAAGACAACACACAAAAGGGAATGGAGGCAGAGAACTTTGGTCACAAAAGTTACAGGGATATTAAATGAGGCAAGGAAAGTAGATAGAGAAATACAAGGGATGTTTTTTTAATTATTATTTTAAAACCCTTACCTTCCTTTTTTAGAATCAATACTGTATATTGGTTCTAAAGAAGAAGAGCAGTGAGGGCTAGGCAGTGGGGAATAAATGACTTACCCAGGGTCACACAACTAGGAAGTGTCTGAGGCTAGATTTAAACCTAGGACCTCCTGTCTCTAGGCCTGACTCTCAATCTACTGAGTCACCTTGCTGCCCCCAAGGCAAAGTATGTTGACAGAACAAATTTGGGCATTTTTTCACTGTTACTGCAATGGCAGAGGCCTGGAAGAATTTTCTGTCTTCTAAGGGGTAAAGTGGTTGTTTAAGTTATGGAGAAGATGGCCAAAAAGTCAGCAGTGAGGTCAAGCACAATTAGGACTCTTCATAAAATAGTTCATGTTGAGTGGTTGGTATTTGGACATGTAGTCTGTCTACCTCTCAAGATGAAGGAAGTAAACCTAAGTCACATTGACTCTAATGTTAGGTTTTTGTCCATTATACAACACTGACTCTCTAAGAACTATAGGATCACAAACTTAAAGCAAGAATGGCCCTTATGTTCCATCAAACCTCACTCTTTCATTTTATAGATAAGGAATCTGAGGCCCAGGAAAGTGAAATGAATTGCCATATCTCATATGCAATAAAAGACAGTGACAAAAGGGGACTCTATTCATCTGATTCCAAATTCTGTACCTTTTCAGGTGAACCATACTATATCCCAAAAGAAGTTAGGACTGTGCAACTAACTATGTGCCTTCTCTATCTTTGGGCAAATGGAAGGGTATATACTGATCTTTGTATTTCCTTTCTTCATATATCTTAGGTAGTCTTAGGTAGGGAGGAAAAGGACCCTCCCATGCCTAGGGTTTCACATTCCAATAGAGTTTCTTACTATCAGTAGGAAATTTTTTCCAGTAGGAAATTTCCCAATGGGGAAATTTCCAACATTCATAAGTCTAAGAAATTATAAGGTTTACACCAGGATCCAGCCAATTCTTCTGATAGTTCTGAATCACTAATATGTCTTCCATCTCTATTCAATATAGCTGATGGGGCTTACTTATCATCTCAACTTTTTAGGATCCTTAACTTCTTTCAAGACTCCTTCATTAATACCAACTAGTCAGGAACCAATTCTCCTGCCCTAGTATTACCTTCTAGAGCAGGCTTGCTTCATCTTTTTATTTTGAGTGCCATAGATCCTTTTTTGGCTTAATGGACCAATCTATGGAACCATTCTCAGGATGAAAGAAAAAATAAATGAAATACACATGATTAGAAATAAATCCAAATATATTTATGTACAGTTATCAAAATGAGATAGGTTTGAAGTCCATAGAACTTTTAAAATCGACCTTCTTTGTTTCATGGAGGTTTGTAGATCCTAATGTAAGAAATTCTTTTCAAAAGTAAGCTCTTTCTGACTTTTCCCAGCACCTTCTCTTACTTGAAATTATTTATTTTGGATATATTTTCTGGTAATTTATATGTATACAAAATCCCTCTACCATCCTAGAACTGTAAGCTTCTTAAGGACAAGGAGTCAAAAGGTGTATGCTTGGAAATGTTTAAAAACTGACTCTCTACAGGGAACAAAACCAACAAAAATAATGAAATAAATTTGCTACAATACATACTTTTAAGTTGAAGGAACATTACTAACAGTTTCACCATCATTATCTTAATTCTAGACAATCAACAAGGCTGAACAATAAAACATGCTCTAATTTATAGTCTTTGCCAATTTCTGAAGTGTAATTGTTGACTCTAAAAATTTAACAATTGCCACTCATGACCTAGATTGAGTCATCTCCAGCAAAATAGAGGGAGGTATGTTCTCATTCTTTGTATGTCCATGCCTATATCAGTGCCTGGAACATAGTAGGTACATAATGAATGCTTATTGAATAAATTAATGGTTATTTCCTTTTTTCTTCCATCCTTTCATCCATCTTTATTTCCTTCCCACCATCCTTCCTTCCCTCCTTCCTTTCTTCCCTCCTCCATTCTTACCATCCTTCCTTCCTTCCATCCTTCCTTTCTTCCTCTCTTCCCTTCTTACCATCCATCCTTCCTTTCTTCCTCTCTTCCCTTCTTACCATCCTTCCTTCCTTCCCTCCTTCTTTCCCTCTTTCCTTTCTTCTTTCCTTCCCCCTTCCTTCTTTCATTCCTTCTATTATTAAACAACATCATCTCCTGAATAAACTGTAAGATTCTTAAGGTGTGAGATTTTTTATGTTGGCTATCTCATGAACTTATCACAAAAAAGCCATGTAATAAATGGTTATTTCCCTCCTTCCTTATAGTACACGTTCCCCTCTCCCAATACAGAAATACCAAGTACAAATAGATTGCAAGTTTCTTGACAGTACAGACTTTCTAATATTTTTTTCTTTCTAGCAGTAGTTGTCATCACAGTGCCTAGCCTATGGTTGACACAAAATGAATGCTTTTTAGATGAATGAATGGCATTATGAATCTGTCAAAGGAAAGAGGAAGTTACCGTTCTGCTGATACAATTCCCTTTTAGGGAAGATGAGGAGTGGAAATAAAACCCTTTATTCCTTTATTTTTTTAATTTTTATTGTGGTTCTTGATGAATGTAAAAGTATTGAGTGTCTTTTAGAGAGAAGAAAAAAACATCAATTCCCCATAAGACCCCAATAAGTGACTTTTATGCAGAAATATTGAAATAAATGAAGTGCTTTATGTTTAAATATTTTTATTTAGAACATTTTCCATGATTACATGATTGATGATCTATTCTTTCCTTTTCCCTCCTGAAACTGACAAGCAGTTACACTTGGGTACACATGTATCATTGTTCAAAATCTATTTCCATGTTATTCGTATTTGTAGTAGAGTGATCTTTTAACATCAAAACCCTAAACATATCCCTATCACAGTATGTGATAGATCATATGTTTTTCTTCTCAAATGCAGTACTTTTAGCTCTCAGTTTCACTTTGATAGAGCTGGGCCTGGCAGGTATTACTCTTCATATTTTACAAAGAGTAAAACTGAGGCATAGAGATAATAAGAGGTGACAGGAGCAATCTGTTTTTGCTCACATGCCAGGTTAGTTCCTGAAATAAATAGCCTTCACTAAAGATGCATAAATCCAGGGCCTGTTTTCAATTGACCTTATTTCTCAACACTGAAACAAAAACTATGGCACTTAATTATTTTGCCCAGAGACTTCATCCAGGAAAAGAGTCCTCATACAGTCTGCCTAACCCTGAACAACTCTCCTCCCTGCTACATAGGTCACAAAAACAGAAAATTTGGCTCAATAAAACCACAACTTCTCTTCTGAGTAATATATTTTTTTGTTTTCATAATCTACTGAGAACTAAAAGGATGCTTTCAAGTTTAACTTTTCTTGTATTGTATCCTATACTAATTAGACAAATAACAAAGTCAAATTCAAATTCTAATCAAATTGGATGTTAACAAAAATAAATTGGATAACGATAATGAAATAATAATTAATATTAAAATTTAGAAAGTGTGTTATGAATATTTTCTCCTTTGAAACTCACTAAAATCCCTGGAAGTAGATTTTATGATTAAAAACATTTTACAACTGAAGAAACTGAGGAAGAGATCAAGTGCTTTGTTGAGACAAATTTGAACTAAGGTCTCTCTGATTCCAATTCCAGTGCTAATTCATTCATATAATCATGTATTTATTACCTTCCTATATTATACAAACCATGATATAGTGGACACCTTCCTGAGACTTGCATAAAAGAAGTCAAAAATTCAAATCCTACCTCTGTCATTCTATTGGTTTTTTAATCCAGGCAATTCCATTAAAATGGAAAGTTTTTTCACAAGTTCAATGCATTTCAAGTCCCTTTGCATAATTTGAAAATAATGTATAATAACAAACCCCATTATTTAATAAGTATTATACAAATGTATGTAGGTGTTTTGCAACTTTTCCCAGGCTTATAAGAACTATTAGCATTGCTCTACTTGTACTCGGGCACCATTATTAATAACTACGTTGTATTAATGAACCAAAGAGTAGCATTATTCAGACAGGGTCATGACTTGTTATCAGTGAGAACTGTGGACAAAGAATGTTTGGCACACCATAATGTAATGCCTCACATTAATACTTCTCAAAGCAATAATGAATGTGATTGGGTGAAATGCTGTGAGACTCTACTCTGCTTGAGAAAATGGTCCAGATTCAACCTTTTTTTTTTCTTTCCATTCTTTTTTTTTTAAACCTTTATCTTCCATTTTAGAGTCAATTGTGTGTTTTGGCTCCAAGGCAGAAGAGTTGTAAGGCCTAGGCAATGGGGGTTAAGTGACTTTTCCAGGACCACACAGATAGGAAGTGTCTGAGGCCAGATTTGAACCTAGGTCTCTAGGCCTGGCTCTCAATCGACTGAGCCATCTTGCTCCTCCCACCTCCATGCTTCCTATTCTTGAATACATGAATTTGTATGTGCTAAGTTTTTTATAAAATGAGATTCTGTTGTGTACAACTCCATTCCTAATAGACTCAAAGACATTTCTTTTTTTTTGTCTGTCACAAAATGAGAACAAAAGCTTTCTTCCAAGATTTCATAAGACAGCATATCAAACCCCCCCCCTCATTTTAAGCTTGCATATTAATTTAATAGACTATGGGGTTATAAGCCCCTTGACTGGTCACATAATTTTTCTAACCTTTAGAGAATTCTTTAAGACTAAGTTTAAAGACAGTGTAGAGCTGCATTTGTAAAGGGAATTTTCTTATTGGGAAGCCCCTTACTTTTTCCTTATCCCTAGCCATATCCTGATTCATTGATGGAATTAAGTTATAATGAATATTTGTTTCAAAATGTTATTGAAATCTTTTGTTTTTACATTATAGAAAATTTCAGCTGCATCCTCATACTCTCCCACCATGCTTCATCATTGCCCTCTTCCTATGAAGTCTTTCCTTTCATTACACAAACATTGTTAGGCAAAAAAAAAGTTTATACCATAACCATGTCTCATAAGATATTGCACAATTCCATGCCTTCTAGTTTTCTCAGTTCCAAGAGTGATCCATATAATTGCAGAACTATATATATATATATACATATATATTTTTTTTATATACACACATAAATGCATAATTGTAACCACATACTGCCTAGGATAATTGTATCATTATTTTTTTTTTATTATATTCCAGCCATTTTGTATCAGGTTTTTGTTTTTACTTTATTTCCTTGATTCTGTTGTCTTTTTTCTACATTAGTTCATACAGACTTTCTCAGGCTTCTCTGAAACCCCGGAGTCTTTGGTTTTATATTACCCTATGATAGACCTTCTCATTGATTGTTCAGTCATTTCCCAATCAGTAAGCTCACACTTTTCATCCACTTGTTTATTTCCCAGGGAGAAGGCTTCCATGGATAATGGACTATATATTAAGAACTTGATTTAAACAAATCAGTTGAATTGAACCAGTTCTTATACACTGTCTGCTCACCAAAAGGTTTCTGGACTGCCACTTGGGATTCAAAAGTTAAAAAAAAAATCACTAGTGTAAGAGATATGTGTCTTGTTACACAGCAGGATGGACCTGGATTTATGTACTGTATGATAACATATGTACAGACTACATCATAGTAACTGCTATTTTAGAGAGGGGGAAAAGAAAAGAAGGGAGGGAGGGAGAGAAGGAGGAAGAAGGGAAAAGCCATGGATCACAGGATGTCTGAAAATGATCATTACAAGTTGTATTATCCTGTAACTTGCCAAAAAAATAAGTTAAATTGAAAATTAAATTAAGATTTTTAAGAATAAAATTAAAATTCTATCTTCAAAGAGTTTATATTCAATTCAATATAGCAAGGCAAGATGTGGGTTATATTCTTTTCCTTTCTTCTAGTCACATCATGAACTGATCACATAGGAGGTCCCCAGAGGACCTTCTCTTCTCATCTGATCAATCTTTAAAGGTCATCTGCTGAAAAGGGTGTTTTAGTCACCTCGGTCACGAACGAGATCACTGTGAATCCCTTTAAGGAACAGTGATTTTACATCTAGCCAAGGACACGTCCTCACAGGAAGCCAAGGGAGCATTACAATTGGAAGTCAGGACAAATGGGGCCATAGTCATTGTGAGCAGCCAGGTATTAACAGCCCAATTTGGCTGTGGCGGATGCCCACCTTCAAATGATCTCCCTGTAAGTCATGGGGCTCTCGGCAGTAATGGTGCAGATTTCTACGAGCGAAGAATCAAGTGCATTTCTATAGGTGTGTGTTTGATGACAAGACAGACACAAAGGGAGATTTAACTCTGGTTTCTAGCATTAGATGAGAATATCAATTTTGAAGACTTCGGGCCTTTTCCTCTGGCTACAGTTCAGGGAGAAGTAAAAGATGTCATTTCCCCTCTCACATAATATGTTGGGACTTTGTAAAGTATTTGCTGTCTAGTTAAAAGCTCTGTGTAGGGCAATACTTTTTAAAGGCCCTAAAAATATCAATGGATATATGCTACCTCAGATGCAGACTATGCAATTAGTAAATGTGCTTACCCCATATAATCTTGTACTTCATTTAATTTCTCTAAGCCTCATTTACTTCAGTCTATAAAATGAGGGCCAGCTAGGTGACACAGTGGATTAAATTCTAAGGCCCAGCCAGGGTCAGAAAGACTTGAATTCCAATCCAGCCTCAGATAGTTACTAGCTGTGTGGTGGTTAAATTTTTAAACTGGGACTTAATTGCTTCTAGAAATTCCAAGAGACATTGATGAAGAGATGTACAAATCCAGGATTTGGCATTAATCGGTTCAAAGATCTGGAGACAAGAAATGAGCTCTCATAGGTAGGTAATTAAAAAGCCCATTTGGCTACCTATGCATTAGGAAAATAGTGTGCATGGGAATAGGAGGTAAGCATAGAGGGAAGTCATTCTGGAAAGATGGACTGAAGCCAGATACTAAAGATTTTTTAAATAAATAATACAGAAGAGATTGTAACATATCCTAATGATCAACAGCAAACATCTCAAGAGGAAGAAGGATATTCCAAAGTGGAGACAACCAAAAAAATGCAGATATGATAAATTTTGTATATTGCTTGAGGATGAATAAGAAATTTAATGTTGTACACAAAGTACAGTAAAAGTCTAAACTGTCTCATCCAAGACTTTAAAAGTCAAACAGTGAATTGCATATCGATTCTGAAGATAAAAGGGAGCCAAAGAAGTATAGTGAGGTTGGAGACTTGGTGTGATGAAGCCAGCTCTTCAAAAAGATCATTTTGGCAAATGAGCAGTACGTGGATTGGAAAGGAGAGAGACTTGAGGCAGGTAGAGTAATGTGACTTCCCGACCCTTGAGAAGCCACAAGGTAGGAAGATAGAAAAAGGATAGAAGTTTTGGATTCCGCAAATGGCGTGTTGGAGCCAAGTTCGAGATGTCAGAAATGAGTCAGAGAACAGGCCTTATTAATTATCATAGAGCCTCAGCCATGCCCCAATCAGTGGACGTCTCTGAAAGGCTAATTCCCATCCAAAGATCCCAATTCAACACTTCACTGGTCAGAGGATAATATAACTTAGCTAGGAGAATGAACAGAGAATAATAGGAGGAATTAGATAGTGCTAGGTATTAGCATTGGAAAAGAAAGAGACACCTGGCCGAAGGCCAGGTTTCAGGTAGAGATAGAGAGGAAAGAAAAGTGGAAAGACAGTGTTAAGCAATCCTGTCAGATTTCCAAGAGAAGGATAGAGATGGCTGCAAGCTCCCTTTTTAATCTCTTTGATAAGCAAATGCATTCAATACATATTGATAAGTTACATAGTGCATTGCCATTGGATAATTGCAAATTACGACAAGGTGAAGGTGGAGTTTTATCCCAGGTGAGTAAGACAAAGGGAAGCAAGGTTTTGCGCCCTAACCTTAGCCATGCTGGGAACAGATTTTATTGCCATGCACAGAATGGCCATGTGCCCACACACAATCCTTGCCTCTTAAATATACATATGGGCTGGACTGCTCCAAGTAATATGTAGACTCATATAATAATCTAGGCATGAAGTTATAAAGGCATCCAGCACAGTAATGTTGAAATAAAATAGAAGAGGTATCAGTGGATAGAGAACCAGGTCCAGAGACAGGAGTTCCTAGGTTCAAATATGGCTTCAGACACTTTCTAGCTGTGTGACCCTGGGCAAATCAAACTCCCATTGTCTAGTCTTTATTGTTCTTTTCTCTTAGAACCAATACACAGCCCTGATTATAAGTTGGAAGGAAATTTGTTTTTTTTCAAGGAGAGAAAATATACAGAAAATATTTTCAGGAGATGTTATGAAGGTATAAACTATTAGATCTTACCACACATAAAATGTGGGGGAAGTTAGAGTGAGGATGGGAGATTGAGAGATTAGGGGACTTGGACAAGGATTAACATAATAGTTAAGTTGAGATCAAGGGAGGGTTTTGGTGAAAATATAAGGAGTTCATTTTTGGAAATTATTAAGTTTAAGATTTTTATAGGACATTGGCATTGAGGTCATCAGAAAGGCAATTAAGCAGGCTTTCTTTATGAAGAACCAGATTGAAGGGTGGAGATTTGTTATCAGCATCAGGGCAGAAAATGACTAGGATGAAGATGAGATAGATCTATGGTCCCCAGAAGTGTAGAACAGAGGAGCCAAGTTGCTTTCTGAAACAGCCTCAGAGGAAGTTTTGATCTGTTATTTCACTGAGTATTGTGTTTTGGTTACTGAAAATCAATTATTGTAGTTATAGAAAATCACATCAATGTAAAAGGAAGTAGTCCTCAAAATTATAGACAAATGGTTTGAAGTCTAAGGAAGTCACAGATGTAGGAAAAATCAAGTGTTTTTTCTTTGCAATCAAAGCCTAGTTTTTGAACTTCTGATGCTCAAGAAGAAGGACCTTTATGTGTGAGATAAAAATGATTAAATGTTAGAGAAATAAAATTTGTGACTAAAGACATGAATTTATACTGCCTAGAGGAAAGTCTGAGGAGGAGCTAAATTGTGGTCATTATGTAGACAAATTCATTATAAATTACAATGAAGTTCTTCCTCAGAAGATAAAGAGCAAATGGAAAGGTGGGGACTGGGGTAGGGAGAGAAAAATGTTGCCCAGAGAAAGATTTAAGTTAATTGTCCAGGTGAGCTTTTTGAATGAGAATTCCTTAAATAAAGTATTCAAGACTAACCTATATTTGGGACACTTTAAAGAATGTCCTTCTGAGATGATCTGATAGTGTAAAATACACTTGAAGAACTCTCATTCATAGATTTGAAATCTCAGAATGTTAGAGCTCAGGACCATGGAGAATAACCAGTTCAACTTGTTCATGAACGTGACAAAAATGAGGCCAGAGAATGGCATGAGGCTTACAAGGTCAATTATAGTAGAGTTAAATTTGAATTTAAGTTTATCAGTCCTTTAATATAAAATAAATCTGAAACCTCTTCCACTGGCAATATTAGAATCCAAGATTTAGAGCTTCCAAAGACTTTAGAGGCTATCTACTACAAGTCTCCAATTTATGGATGAGGAACCAAAGACTGTTGCTTGAAAATAACTTGCCTGAGATCTCACAAATCAACAACCATAAAAGAAAAAATCTGGAAATGACTCCATGTGGGTTCATCCACTCCCATATGCCTTCTTCCATTGGTAGAACTCATTCCATGGTGGTTTTCTTACTAGTGGTGATTGAGTCTCTGCTTCAAGAATTTCAAGCATGAGGAGTTTATTCTTGTAAAAGGTAGCCCCTACCATTGCCAGTTAACTTTAATTATTAGATGCCCAATTGTTTTATTGCACCCAAGTCTGCCTTCTTATTGCAAATGTTTCTCATTGTGCCTTGTCCCTCTGCCTTCATATGGTTATAACACAGAAATAGGCTGTCACTTTTATTATTCACTGAAAGGCTATTGTGTTCTTAGGCCTGTGCAACATGGTAAAGAGGACAGAAGCTAGGAAGAATTCAGATTATGTATCAGAGAGGGACAACATACTATTAAATATTCACTATATTCATTTAGTGACCTAAGACTTCAAAGTATTTTCCCTATAGACTTCTATATGGATGGGTACCATGGATATTATTGTCTTCATTTTAAAAATGAGGAGACTGAGGTTCTGATTTAGCCTTCATTACAGTGCTCAAATATGAGTGCTATGTTATAAGAAAGACATTATAATGATGACAGTAATAGTAGTAGTACTAATAGAAGTAGTAGTCTTAGTAGTAGTTGTTGTGGAAGTAGTAGAAGTACTAATTGCAGTAGAAATGGTAATAGTAGTACTAGTAGTAGTAGAAGTAGCATAGTATTGATAGTAAAAGTAGTGGTGATTGTACTAGGAGGAGGAGGATGTGGAGGAGTAACTTTCATTTGTAAAACTCCTACTCTGTGCTAGGTAGTATGCTAAGAACTTTATATATTTAGATATAATTTCATTTGATTTTTAAAACAATCCTGGGAGGTAGGTGATAGTGTTATCTTAATTTTGCATATGAGAAAATTGAGGCACACAGACGTCTAGTAACTTTATGAGGCTGGATTTGAATTCAAGTTTTCCTGACTCTAGGTTTAATGATCTATCTATATATTATGCCAACTGCTTGGTTAGAGCTTGTCCATTGAAAAAGAATCAGTGTCAAAATTGGAACCCAGACCCTCTCATGCTATTTTAGGGTTTTTTCTCCCAATTTGCCATGATGCCTCTTTAAACTTTAATATTATTTTAAAGAAATAACATTCAAAAAGTATGCTCCTAAGCGCAGGCCATATGATTTCTATGTTTGAAGAAGCACCAGTGGGTTCCTATTCTTTGCCTTCAGAACAAAATACTCATTCCTCTGTAAGCCAATTGAAGCCTCTCTTTAGAGGTCTTACTCTTCTTCATGTATTCTATTCTCCAGCCAAAAAAGCCCACTTGCTGATTTCTAGACATGATATTCCATCCCCTCTGACTTCCTGGTCCCCTTTATCATCATGTGGACACTGAGGCCCTTATTTCCATCACTTCCCAACTCAGAACATTTAATTGTACCCTGGGACCATGTTGGGCTCTGATTGCTAAACTTTGAACTTAGTTTCCCTCTCTATGCATCAACTTTAGAGCTAGTTGATTTCCTGTTCCTTCTCCTTCCTTTTTATCTTTTATCTTCCTGGTTAAAATATTAACTCCTTGAGGGTAGACACTGTCTTACTTAATTGTAATTTCCATATGTGGCCCTTAGCACAGTACTGAGCACATTTTACGTGCCTCAAAGATGTGCTAGCTCTTCTCTTCTGGACTTTTGCGAAGTTTGTCTCTGAAGTCTAAAATTTTGTGACTTTTCACTTCTGCTCATTCAAAACACACAAATCTAAAGATGAGCTGAGGAAAGAAATATTCAAAATCTCTGGTTTTAATATTGCCTGTGATATTACATGTATGACCTTGGTCAAGTCACTCTCTTGTCTAGTCCTTAGATTTTCACCTCCAAAATGAATGGCTTGGGCTAAATATTTATCCTTCAGAATGCCCTGTATCTCAGTTTTTTGAAGGCAGGAGTGAATTTACTTTTAAAATGATGTTTAATCACACCCTCCTCCCTTCCAGGTCTGGCCCAAACATTTAATGTCATCAGTTCTGGAGGGGATGGGTGAGAAATTTCAATCAGCACAGAATGGTATCTTCTCTAGAAATTCACCCTAGAGAGTTGTCTATAGGCTTGGGAGTTTAAAAAGACTCACTTAGGACCACAGCATCCGTAAACATCAAAAGCAGACCTTGAATTTTGACCTTCCTCGCTTTTGGCCTCAGTATTTGCTATTCTAAGTCATCTCTGTCTTGCACACATAAGACACTTAATCAGTGCTTGTTGGGTAATTGATGAATTATTGACAGCAGGCAGAATTCCATGCTAGACACCGAGGGAGAGAAGGGATGATCCCTGCCCTCAGGCTGGTAAAGTCTGTGGATCCCTTCTATGAACAGGGTGTTTAAAAGGATTACCCAAAGGCCATAGGATTGTGAAAGAAATCATTGATGGTGAAATTCAGTTAGAAGAATATCGATGGCTATGCAAAGGTTTGGATCTCGTGTCTGTCTCTGATTTGAGATTTACTCTATATAATCTGCTCCAATGATGCTTGATTTCAAAAGGTGAATGGCATAGGATGAGAAAAAGGAAGCCATCCATCCCTGTCCCTCTGGGATGGGGGAGCCAGGATGCTGCCAGAGTGGAGAACAGCATGTCTAATAGGACAGATGGCCACCTGCAGTGGTCTCACTGCCTGACACCACAAAGCCAGTTGCGGTTTTTGCTTCATAAGACATCAGAGCAATGGATGTGGTTGGGGTGAGGGAGCTGCTAGGGAAACAATGACAAGAATAAAGCAGGGCCACTAGGCAACTGCTGACTTTCAGCTACCATTGGATATTCTTGGCTGTGCTGGCAATCACGTGAGCTGAGTGTAAAATCCGGCTCCCTATAACCTCTGAATGCCAAACGAGGGGCTCTGCTTAGCTAGTCTGCCTTCTGGACCTCAGAAGATTGGGTCACTAGGCAGGAAATGGACTGGTCAGAGTTATTGAAGGACTTCCTGCCTTTGCAGATGATGGAAGATGAAAGAAGACTCAGAAGTCATATCATCACCTCCTTGACTTCCTCCTCTTGCATATTCCCACTTATTATGTCATGTATGTTTCACCTGAAGATCCCAAGCAATGGGGAGCTCATTATCTACTGAGAAATAGCATTTTCCTTTCATTCAGATCTCATTGTTGGGACATGCCTCACCCCCTAATTTCCCCCTTAATAGTGAACTGCTTCCTGCTTCCTTAAAACTTCACCTACTCTGCTTTCCATTTTTTTCTTCTTGGAGTAAAAGAGACAAATCTAGCCCCTGGTACCTCAGTGAAATATTCAGGAAATGAAGGCAGTTCTTGTCTCCCCAACACAAATTCTCTTCTGTTATGGAGCCAGAGCCCTCTAACCACTCTGCACATGTCGGGATTCCCAGGTCCCCACCAGCCTCTTCACTGCCTTCTGGAATAGAGGCAATTCTGTGCTTTTCTTATACTCTGATATCGCACCCAAAACAGAGTACTCTTACTCTTGCATGGCATAAACAGAGCAGAGGTTAGTGGGACAGACTCTTTGGGAAATGGTTTCTCTCCTCATTTTCCAATGATTGGAAAGAAAGTATATATAATAGGCAAAGTAGTCAAAGACTTGAATAGGAAATCAGGAGATAGTGTGTACAGAAATCCTACCTGGACCCTCACAGACCAGGAGCCCGTGGGGGGCTCAGACTCATTCTTAGACTCCATGTCTAGCATCAAAAGGATCCTTAAAGATCACTTAAAGCATCTTTCTCACTTTATAGAGGAAACAGTTTTTATCCCCAGAAGGTTAAGTGACATGTCCAAGGTCACATAGATAATAAGTTGCAGGACTTGTCACTCCAAGTTCACCATTTCCATCTCTGAAATGGGATGAATAAAATGGACTGTGATGAGAATCAAAGTAGATAATGTTTAAAAGGTGATTCCCCAACTTAACATGTTTAATTCATTTCTGTGATTCTGATTGGGAAGATACGTAAGGTCCTGGATCTGTCTCACACAGAAAGAATGCTCAATGGGCAGACAGCAAGAAAGCTGCTCTATTTCTGAGCATGTGAGAAGATCATCTATTCTGTGATTCAGCTCTGATCAGCAAAGCCTGCTGCTGTCTGCATATCTGTTTTTAGACTGATTGGCAGCACACCTTTGCTCACAAGACATACCCCATCCCTGATTGCTGCAAAGTGCACCAGGCTGCAGGTGGTGCCTCGTAAAGCAAAGCACCAGGGCCTGGGAACTGGGTGCCCTGATTTGACTCTACCTTCAGGTGTGTTGCCTGCTACCACCTTTTCTGGCATGTGAGCTCCAACAGGAGAGAGGAAATGCTTTGGAGTGTTCTTTGCCTGCCCAGTGAATATCACAGTGCCTCCTGTGCAGGGAGCACTTCATCCACTTTTATGCATTGATCATTTGAGCCAGTTACCTGGGTTCCCTGGACATCATATTCCTGATTCATAGAGGAACAGGTTAGATGTTCTCTTGTGGCCCTTCCAAAAATAACTCTCTAAACTGGCATTTCAATCATGTCAAATTATAAAATAACTTCCACTTATGAGGCTCTCTTTCTGCAGATGAGCGTATGTGGTCCAGAATTTCTTCACCAAAGGAATAGAAGCTCTTGGAGGGTAGAGAATGCTCACTTTTTATATGTGAAACCTCTGGACTTTAGCATATAGTAGGTGCTTAATAAATACTCATTCACTGATTTTCTTAAAATGAAGAGACTATATCTGGCCTCAAAAAATTATTAGTTATGTGACCCTGGGCAAGTCACTTAACCCCTATTATCTGCCCTTACAACTCTTCTGTTTTAGAACCTTAGAACTGTCTTAGTACTGGTTCTAAGACAGAAAAATAAGAGTTTAAAATAAATTAAGGTACTATATCAAATCCTAGAAGAGAAAAATAAAACAAGCAAGCACAAAAACTACTCCATTTTTCATCTTTGTATCCCTGAGGCAGCTATTGGGTAGAGTACAGGACATGCCCTGAGTCAGAAAGACTCTTCTGTCTGAGTCCAAATCTGGCCTCAAATACTTACTAGTTGTGTGACCCTATTTAAGTCACTTAACTCTGCTTCAGTTTCTCATCTTTAAAATGAGCTAGGAAAGTATATGGCAAGCCACTTCACAATCTTTTAAAAGAAAAACCCAACTGGAGTCACAAAGAGTTAGTTAGACACATTTGAAAACAACTGAACAAGAAAATCATCACCTTGCATGAATTATGCATCAAAGAGGCAAGTAGGTGATCTTATCCATAGGGTGCTAGACCAGGAATTAAGAAGACCCAAATTCAACTCCTGTCTTTCATGTAGGTCTTGTGATTTTGGCCAAGTTATTTAACTTCTCAACTTCAGTTTCCTCATCAGAAAAGCTGGAGTCGCAAAACTAGCTACCTTGGAGAGTTACCCTGAGGATCAAAAGAGAAACTATCTGGAAATTACTCTACAAATTCTAAAGTGCCATATACATGTTAGCTATTATTTTATGTTGTTGTTGAACAGACAATGAAGAACATTTATGCAAACTCGCTATTTTTCTAATGAATTCACAAAAGATAAGATCTTGCACCAGGGACTTAACAGTTGAAGACATCTCTAGATTGCATATTTCCTTTGCCCTTGGTATAGTTCTATTTGGATGACTTGTCTATTCTTCAAGAATGCCATCCGATTTAGCTCTTCATGGTTTAGAATGTTCTTGTTGAGTAATAACTGGGTGTTTCTTTGCTCCTTTAATCTCTTCCTTTATTTTTTTCTTGTCGGCCTCCCTCATTTTGTAGTTTCGAAAGTGCTTTGCTGTGATCTAGCAAAAATGTCATTATTCAATTTAGATGCATGTTCAGATTGGAGGCTGTGAAATACACTGATATTTTCAAGTAACTGCAAAATGTGTATTTGACCTTTTCACTAACCAATAACATTTTTAAAACTGAATTTGTAAAGAAAAAACAATGTTATTTAATACAGTGAACCTATATCTCTCTCTGTATACAGATATGCATGTTTACTTATGTCTCTGCATATACACATAGACAGGCACAGACACATTAGCCTGTGAGATATTGGGCAAATTGCTTGCTTTTTCACAATCTCAGGAAGAGGGGATTATCTCATAGGGGAGTGCTATTCACATAGAAAGTAAAAATTCAAGACTCTCCTTCCTCTTCCCCATCTCTCTCTCTCTCTCTCTCTCCCTCTCCTTCTCTCTCATCTCTCTCTCTCTCTTTCTCTCTCTCTTTTGCTCTGTGTGCATCTAACTACATATATAACTAATCACCTCTCTCTCTGTCCATCTATCCATCCATCCTTCCATCCCTCTGTCTATATTTCTATCTATATATCAACTATTGTCAGTCAAAACAAACACTATATTTTATTCCTGATAAATTAATAGTCATGAATTCATTATACAAATTTAATTTCAAAACAGGCAGCACCTGAAACTGAGGTCAAATGAAACAAGACAAACATTCCAGCTATGAACCCTCAAAAAGATGGGGAGATATGTCTTATCTCAGTAAAGTTTGTAGCACTGGTGCTGTTGGCAATAGTGACCTTCACCTTCTGAACCCAGCAGAGGAGATCTCAAAGGAAAGGCTGCACAGATAAAAAGAGGAACTCTCTCAGGCTGGCTACTTTTTGTTTTTGTTGTTAAAGATGTAGTCTGTTCTAGCTACCTAGTCAATCAAAAGAGGCTACTGTCATTCATGTTGTTGGAGAGGTGCTGGGAAGCATTCAGGTTAAATGAAGTAGGGATATGCAAGGTACAAGGCAAGCCCCTGTACATCAGTTGCCCAGCAACTCTTTTTTATTTGAAGACTCAGTTTCTATTCTGATTATTTTTCAGAATAGAAAATTAAAAAATAGTTTGCTTTCTTTTTCTTCATGGGTACAACCACATCTATCATGTTTGAGAGGCCTTTCCACATCTCTCTGCCTCATTCCTGAAATGTCGTTCCTTCCATTCATTGTCTATAGAATTCTGGCCCATTCTTTTAAACACAACCAACAAATCATATCCTGACATCCCTCACCCCCTTCTCCAAGATAAAAATGATAATAAAAGCTGGCATTCATTCATGTAATATTTTAAGAGTTGCAAAAGGTGATTGGAATGTATTTTATTTTGCTTTTTGCTTGAACTATTCCTATGAGGTATAAGCTATTTTATCATGAATTTCATAGGACATGGAAATGTAAAGAAGTCCATGTGAGGAATTTCCTTTCCAAAGTTAGATAAATGGTTCAAGAGTTTAAGGTTTACTTATGTCCAAGAAATGTTAAGGGATATGATCAGTTGAGATATAGCAGAAGCAGGACTTGAACTCAACATTCTCTCCATTCTATCATGTTTCCTTGTAAAGTCTCCCAAAATCTCATTTTGGCAAATCTTGAATGTACTGTTCCTGGGACAGGTGCTATAGTTTTGTTTTTTGCTTTTGTTTTTATCTCCCATAGGTGTTTCTATTAGATTGGAAGACACATGAAGGCACAGAGTATGCATAATATAAACATTTCAGTTCCCCTATTGCCTCTGAATATAGGAAATGAAGAAACTTTGCTTGCCAATATCTAGAATGCACCCTTGATGCATAGCAGTCGGTTTCTAAAAGCTGATTGAATGGATGGATGAATGAATGAAGTTGATGCAATTTGCCTTGCCCCAAATAAAATCTGGCATCCAAAATGAGGGATTTGAATAATAACAAAACAAACACCTGCCTTCATCATTTCATACAGAAAAATGTAGAGCTGAAAAGCATTTCATAAGATCCTGAATCACTTGTATCTTTTTTACTCCCAGTGGTACTGCATGCTGTGAGGGTGTGAAGAGATATTATGTCTCTAAATGATATCTTTTAAGACATGCAAAATAATGAGGCAATGTTCTTTGATAAAAATCTGCTTTGCCTGTTTTCTTAATAGGAAGATGGTGTTGAACCATTTGAGATCCATAATTTGGCCCAGTTGGATACTCTCTTAGACTTGACTTAGGTAGTCTTCCTAAATCATAAGCTGCCCCAACAAAGCATAATTTTAATTAGATGTTTGTAAGAACTCACATTTCCATTGTATTCATAATTCCAAAGAAATTCTTCAAAACAGAAATCCTCTGGTGATGCTATCACACCAACAAGCCATGGTATTAGAAAGAAGTCATAAAGCCTTTTTTCTAGTCATTGTGATGATAGGAAGGATGATGATACTTCAATGAGGGGATCAGTGACCTTGCAGAGATGGGAGTTTCCTCTAGTAAAGCAAATAACAGCTCATCAATTCCTCTTTAGAACTTTAGTACAAGGAGTCAATCCAATATGGAGGGAGCCCTGCCTTGCATTTCTTGGAAGTGAGCAGAGATCACAAAGCATATAAGTTTTTAATAGGTTAGAACTAGTTCTCACAAGGTGACAATGCCAGTTCAGAGTTTGGCCACCCATTGCTTTGATGGCATTCCTTCTGCCATCATTCTTGTTTTATAACAAGCCCCATTTTGCTTAGGTATCTAATGGACCCCTCTTGTTCCCTGGGTGACTTTCAACATCAACCCTTGGGAGACTATGCCATTATCTGATTCAAAAACATTTAAGAGATCCAGCAACATCAATATTGATATTAAACAGGGATAAAGATTTGACTTCATGCCTATAAAGTACTCCTAGACTGTGAAGGAAGCTCCTTCTACAAATGGAGGTCAAAACCTTTTATAAAATATCTACTCTTAGAGAATTGGCTAAGATGCTGAGAGATTAAGCAAATTGCCCAGAAGTAGAATTTTAATCCATGTCTTCCCACAGTCTTTATCAGATTCTTCTTATCATCACCATCATCACCATCATCAGGAAGAGATAGCTGTCTAGGACTTAATGGAGCAACTAAAAAAACTGAAAATAGTCTTCTCACTTCCCCAGCTGAATTCTCTTTTGTGTTTCTCTTGTCTAATTTGATTGAGATCTCCTTGACGGAACATATTCTCAATGTTTTCAATTGTATCAAAAAGTGTAACATAGTTCTTGGCACAAGTAGGTGCTTAATAAATGCTTCCCTTTTAAAATTTTAAAGTATTTGATAAGCATGATTTGATTTGATCCTTATATCCATTGCATGAGCCAAGTACTAGAAGCATCACAATTCCCATTGCCCTATTGAGAGAAATGGTTTTGACTTGTTAACGGTCAATGCCAAGGAGAAACTACAGGCTGAATTCCTACACAGAGTTCAATTTTCTTATCCTTCTACAAGTGATTGGAAAAAGAGGAGCCATGTTTGAAACATTAGCTAATTCCTACAATTTTCCCATACTTTGCTTTTCTATTTTTAATCCTCAGAAAACTGCAACAAACCTTTGATGGACAGCATCAGATTGGGGAAATCATCTTGTCAAAGCAGAGGTGAAGCTTGTTACATAAATGTGCTGATCAAAGGTAGATAGATGGAGAAAGCAACAAACCCGCCAATTGCTTAATTTTAGAAATATTACTCATCTTCTTACACCTCCAACTCCCTCTCTTCCTCTGTATGTCTTTCTATGTCTTTCTCACTCTTCCTCCCTTAATGTCTCTCTTTTCTCTGTCACTCCCTGTCTCTGTCTCTTTCTATCTCTTTATCTCTCTCTCTCTCCCTTCCACACCTTTCCCTCCAGAGACAGCAGTTAATTCAGTGGATAGAGTACTGGGACTGCTATCAGGAATCCAGGTTCAAATCTGGTCTCTGATAGTAGTTGTGTATAATCCTGAATCCCAATCCCTTTTTGCCTCAGTTTCCTAAACTATAAAATGAAAAATAATAAGAGTAACTATCTCACAGAGCTGTTGTAAGGATCAAATGGAATAATTCTAAAAAGCACTCAAGATACTGCTTGGCATGTAGTAGGTGCCATTATAATACTTGTTCTCTCTGTGATTTCTGTACTTATTTTTAGGAAAACTTGATGGGGAGACATTCACAGGAATGTCTTCTATAAGTCTGCCTTTTAGATATAATTTCAGTTTGTCCTTCACTCTAACACTGCTAAATGTATACTCTGTGCCAAACTGGAAGCATTTCCCAGACTTTTTTCTTTAAAAAATGTGGTTGGAAATATATGGGAACAAATAAAATATAGCAGGAGTTTGACTCAGCTAATTCTTGTTAATTGTGTGAATATATTTTTGTTTCTCACATGTGACTCATACTTCAAGTAACAACAAAAACAATAGCTAACAATTAAATAGTGCTTGAAGAACCACAAAGCATTTTATATGTTACATTATTAGAGATCTTAAGTGTATCTGTTAGGCATTACAGATAGTATGATCCTTTTTTAAAAACAAACCAGGAAACTGAGTTTCAGAGAGATAGAGATATTTTCCTAAAATCACAAGCTACTAATCCATATTAATTCATGCATTAAATGTTTGCTATATGCCAAGCTTTGTTAGTCATTGGAGATACAAATCTGAAATGAATCTCTGTTTTTAAAGTTGTATGTTCTCTTGGGGAAGAAATTGGTGTTAGTGGTATGGCACAAGCTAACATTCACTGTATTTGAATAGTAATAGCATGATTTGTTTGTTAAAAAAGGCATTACTGCCATCTTGTCATTGTCTTGGTTTTTCAGATGGGTCCAGAACTGAGTTACCCGAGGTCACACTGGTATCCATTGACCAAATTTGCTTTTCACTCAATTTGATTGTAACTTGAGAATCCCATTCTTACCAGTGAACCATACTTACTCTGGGCATTTGTGTGCCATTGGGCAAACCAATTGATCATTTAGGGTATGACTTTCATCATCTCTAAAAGTGGATGAACTGCATGACATCCAGGATCCATTTTCCTTCTCAATCTATTGGCCCAGTTCCAAGATAGAAATCAAACTGAAGTCTTTCCAATCCCATATCCAATTCTCCCTTCTCCATGCCACTTTTCATTGTGGCAGGCCATTTGCCCATGTTATTATTCCAAAGTCTCAGAGTTGAGGACTGGGAGTCTTACTGTGGTATGGGGTAATTGCCTGAGTCACCAATGAAAGGTCTATTAGGAGAGCTCACGATGGTTGAGGGATGAGCTACACAAACATTTCAAATGCCAAGAATAGCTATGAGGATTTGTTCTTTGCCAGTGAATCTGCTTTGGAAATCTCTTTGGAACCAAAATGAACTCAGTTCCATTCTTTTCCACATTGCTAATGCAGTTGTTAGTTGGCTTAATTGTGTCTAACTCCTAAGGATTTAAATAAAAGAGGCACTAGATAGCTTTAGCATACTAATGCAGTTAAAAAAAACTCAATGGGCAGGAGAGGCCACTCTATTAGGGGAGCCTTTTAGCAAAAAGGATATTTTCCATTATTTCTTGAACTCCTCCTCTGCCTCCTCTGTTGACATAAAGAAGCCTCATTTTAGACAAATTGTCTCATATGAGCATCCTCCAGTATTTTGTTTTTGTTTTTTATTCCACAGGCTAGCTTTTTGGGTATCCATCTATTCTATTTAACAATTAGAGCTTATAAATATGGTTCAATGTCTTTTAAAGATTGTAGCATATTTGCAGATCCTGCCTCTTTTATAATATCCGTGTTTCCATGTTGTTCTCTTATGGACTATTGCAATAGCCTTTGGTTTCTTTCTTATTCCCCTCTCTCCTTTTTACAAAAATGTCTCACACATCCACTGGTTTAGAGAAGGACTGAAATAATTGCTTGTTGACTTGACTTCATTCCCCCACATACTTTCCAAAGTGATATCTCTAAATTCTGGGGACAGTTATGTGACACTTCCCTGCTCAATATATTTCATGGACCCCCTTATTACCTCTAGGATCAAATGCAACTTCTCTGAGGGACATTTGTAGTCATTTACTATCTATCTTCCACTTAACTTCCCACCTTTATTACTATTTTTAATGTATCTATTTATTTAGAATATTTTTTCTTTGAACATTTTTATTTATTTAATTAATTTAGAATATTTTTCCATGGTTACATGTCCCACCTTTATTATGCATTAACCCTCATTATACACTCTGTGGTCAAAGCAAAATGTCCCACTTGCCATTGCTACAAACAATCTCCATTGTGCAAGATGACCCTTAAAAATCCTTCTTTCATTCAAATCCCCAAATGAACATCAACTACAAAGTTGTGATGATTTTAATAACAGAATTAAAAAAGGAAGAGACATCAAAAGTTACCTACTATAACCTCCTAATTAGACATGTGATTTTCTAACCTTTACGATATCCTAGGATGTCATATGTTATAAATATCTATATTCTATGTTATATATAAGCTTATTTACTGTTTGGATAGACTAGAAGTTCCTTGAGAGTAATGAGTGCCTCACTTTTGATTTTATTTCCCCAATCCTAGTATGTGCCTACCTAGCACAGAGTAAAAGCTTAATAGATGCTTTTTGATTCCTTGATTCTAATAAAGGATATTGAAAGTTATAAGGAAAGCTTTCGTTAAGTTTATTTTCTTGAATAGAAGACTCCTCATAACCTTTAAGATGAAAGTTAAACTCCCTAGAATTAGCTTCAAGTCTCCCTGAAATTTCTTCCCAGTGTGCCTTTCCTGCATCCTATATTCCTTTATTTACAGATTTGCATCAAGTAATTAATACAACCTAGGAGAAATCAAAAGAAAATCTCTTCCCCCCCCCAAAAAAAAGAGTTGATCAAATAATGGATTTCAAAGGATTTACAACACTACAAAGGATCTACAGACATCCTAAGAAGCTATCACCATAATGTTCTAAATAATTTCTTAAATGACATCAGGGCTCTAATGCTACATAACAGCTCTTTAATTTGAAACCTTAGTTTTTCACAACATCTACTTCTCAAAGGAGCCCCTAATTTTGAATTGAGCTGTATCGCACTTGTAAAAGAAGAGACAAGTGACTTAGACTCACATAATCAACAAATCAGTGAGCAGTCAGCATGGCAGAGTACTGAGGGAGCCTGAATTTAATTCTTCACAACTTGAGGACCAACATTTAAAATTATAGCCAAAGATATTCATCATCAATGACATTGCAAATTACAATTACAAATTTATTGTGAAAATGCAAAAATGTAATTGTGAATTACAATTACAAATTGATCATGAAAGCCTTGGCTGCCAAAATCTTACTTTTATTTTCATAAAGACTATTTTATCAGTGAATCACCATCTGAGAAATAAAACTGGACATTATTTGTGTAGTTAATCACATAAAGATCAAAACCCTCCATGACTCTGACAATCTCATGTATTATATTTTTCAGAAACTCATGATCCATTCTGTCAAATGGTCACTAAGGGAAGAAATCAGCTTTAGTTAATATGAAAAAAATATGTGAATAGAGGTGGTAAATAAACTTTCTTTTTAATTAAGAGAAAATAAATCACTTGTCAAGGGAAAGAAGAGCAGAGGACAATTAAAATATATTACTGGGGGCAGCTGGCTCAATGGATTGAGAGCCAGGCCTGGAGATGAGAGGCCCTAGGTTCAAATCTGCCTCAGATACTTCCCAGCTGAGTGACCTTGGGCAAGTCATTTAACCCCCATTGCCTAGCCCTTACCATTCTTTGCCTTAGAGCCAACACACACTATTGACTTCAAGATAGAAGGTAAGGGTTTAAAAAATAAATGAATAGATTACCATTTTATATGGCTTTAAAAATGCACATACATGTAAATATATGTATATAAGCTTATTTATGTGTATATATGTATATGCATTTATGTATCTGTATATTATGTGTGTATATATGCCTGATACATATATATGTAAATATGGATATGCATGTATAGAAATGTATAATTTGCACAAACATAATAGCATACTCATACCAATATCCACATTAACCTTTTTATTCTACAGAGTAATGTTAGGCATATTTGATTGTTGAAGAAGGCATTAGTAGCACAGCAATTGCCATATAAGAATTCCATAATGATTTTTAAGCTTTTCATCACCCTTATCTTTTGTCTTAGAATCAATGAATACCTGTTCTAAGGCCAAAGAGTAATAAGGGCTAGGTGATTGGGGTTCACTGAATTGCCTAGGATCCCATAGTGTAGGAATGAAATAAGAAATATATTGATTAAGCATTGATTAAGATAAGGAACTTGAAGAAGGTGTCTCTGGGACTGCAGTCAAGATAGAGTTCTGGGTGTGACATGAGAACTTGGAAGGAGGGAAGCAGGCAAAGTTCTGCCACTTGGTCACAGTCTTCTGGTGAAGACAGAACTCAACTCAGACCTTACTCTCTGGTGGTAATAGGGAAGAGAGAATTCTAAGCCATCTCATCTTAAGAGAATTTTCTACTTTCATGACTGTGAGAATTCACAGTGAAGAAAAAGCTATCAAATCTGCTGTGTTGGAGAACTGTTTGGGGAGAAGGGCCAAAGGCCCATTTGCCTGAGCTCTGAGAGACATCTCAGAGATACTCTCTCCTCCATTAGCCTGGGAGACATTGGGCTAACTGGCTCTAGTCACTTGGATATATTTTTAACAAATTAAGTTACTTTTGATAAGGATTATAGATTAGTTTAGTCAGAGAACATGTTTTATGGGTTTTTAGTAAGCGTTAAGCAGTTCAGAGTAGCTTGAAGAAACAGAAGGCTTTGCCATGAGGCAAACGTAGAAGAGTGGGTGGAGATTTAGTTCCCTCAGATGTAGGGCATCCCATTTACTAATCCTTGCTTTATTTGTTGTTATATATTATAAATAAATAGATTTTTCTATAAATATTCAGGCTTCAAGTACTCATATACTGGTCTAGTGAAGGGAAGTTATTCCTGGCTTTCCTTCAAAGAGGAGAGCTGAAAGATACTTTGTGAA
This sequence comes from Monodelphis domestica, assembly GCF_027887165.1. Taxonomy (NCBI): domain Eukaryota; kingdom Metazoa; phylum Chordata; class Mammalia; order Didelphimorphia; family Didelphidae; genus Monodelphis; species Monodelphis domestica. Next base: position 746,794,640 of record NC_077227.1, on the reverse strand, counting down.
AATGAAGCGAAGTATTTTACCACAGCATCCTCCTCAATAGCATCATTTATAATCATAATACTTCAATAACTAGGAAGTGTCGGGGTCCAGTTTTGAAATCAGGCCATCCCGACTCCATGTCTGATGCTCTTCCCACTTTGCTACCTTGATTAAAAAAATAATTGATCGATGAATTGGCCAGCTCTGGTAGCCTGGAATGTAATATAATATTTCCAAAAAGATTACCCTCTCCAGTTTGAGTTATGGATCTCCAAGCCTTGTTTCCTTTGCCTGTTCATTGGAAATTGTTTCCCTTCATACATAATACAGCCCATCCAGACCAGATGTCTTCCCCCTTTTCATGCACAAACCAATTTATTTCCCAACTCAGCATCTTTGCATTGTCTGCTTCTAGGTTTAGAATTTATTTCTACTCTACTACTTGTACTACTTAGTTTTCTTTAAGAATTTGGTCAACTAGCATCTTCTCCATTCATTTTTCTGATCCTCTCAGCTGCTCTTGCCCTCTTTCTCAACATATCCACTTGTAACACACACATGTATGTGTATATGCCCATGTACACACAAATATGTTCAAACATCTCTATGTGTATATATTTAAACATATGGGCACATACACATATGCCTATTAATACTCAAACTTGTAAGTGTCTTCATTGCTTTGATTATAAACCCCTTAAGTCTAGTCAAAATTTCCACTTTCATCACTGGATGCCAAAAGCCTGAGACAGAAGAAGCTTTCAATCGGTAATTCTTGACTGATGATTGTTTTGTGCTAAAAACCTATTGCTCCATTTTTAAAAGTATGACATGGAATATAGGCAAATGAATTCCTGAGATTGAGATGATCATTTAATTTATGCCACTGAGGCATACTTCATATCTTGTTCACACTTTTAGTTCAATTTACATTGTAAATTCTCTAAAGCTGCAAGTGCCTGTCCCTTGTAGAAAGCTCTCTCTCTTTATAGGAGAGGATCCTGTGCACCAGAGGAGCTCAGTGATTTGCTTAGCCTCATCCAGAGAGCAACCATCATAGGTTAGATTTGAAACCAAGTTTTCTACCTCCTGAGCCTGTGTATTTCCCACTGGACCACAAAGCTTGGTTTGGTTTTCTTTAAGTCCCCAAATTTAAAGCTTTTCTTAAGATGATGTTAAAATTTGTCCCCAAGGAAACAGGCCAGTTTTGTCCTTGTTCCCATTCCACTTTCTTCTAATACATTTGAAAATTGGTAATAAAGATAATAGGGTATAGAATTATTTTTAATTAGATGGCATTATGTGAAAACAAAGTATTCTAATTAAGCATCCATGCCCATGAAAGTCTTAGATAGGACTCATTGTGTGAATATTAATAGCCTGAATGGGTACTTTGTTGAATGCCCAAGTTCTACTTTTCTAAAGGAATAATATAAATGACTTTTAAGCATGTCCAGGTTAAGTAGACTAGCCTCCCAGGCTACTTTGAAAGAAGCAGCTTTAGATGATTTAGGGTAGAAGATTAGGAAAACTATTCTAGACACTCACTGCTTGTATGCTATGGTCTTAATTAATATTTGCTGAGGTCTTACAACTTTCTGACTTTTTTATCAAGCTTGATGTGTCACCTCTTATTAAAGTTTTTTTTTTTCTTGGCTCTTTGAAAGTATTTCAGGAAAGTCAATTGTCTTTTTTTCTATTGTAGAATATATACAAATGGCATCTAAAACAACACAGCCATAACAGGGGGTTGTTTTCTCTTTTTCATGGTCACCAGATTTTAATACATGAAAAGGAATATGCCTCCAGTATCACCAATGTCATCAGAATGTCCAACTTGAAAATGCAATTTGAATTTTAGAATCAGAACAGAATCCAGAGACTATTTTTCTTTCTCTCTCATGCCTATCTATCTAATATATATGTATTTCTATAAATATTTATATACTATATAAATATATAGTATATTCATATTACATACATACACATATATCTATACACACATAGATACTATTTGTGTCTCTGTGTGTATATATGTATATATATATATTTACATATATATACATATATGTATTCTCCTCCAAAATATCATTCTCTTTATAATGAAGCAACAATCAAATAAGAAACAGGCATTAATTAACCCTCCAGAAAGAAAGAAAGAAGGAAGGAAGGAAATAAAGAAAGAGAGAGAGAGAAAGAGAGAGAGAGAGAAAGAAAGAAAGGAAGAAGAGAGGAAGGGAGGAAGGAAGGAAGAAGTTGCCATCAATAAAATTATATTCTATTCAAGGAAGTGATTAACTAATCACTCATTGGAGATATAGACTCACCCATTTTGTAATCTTCCCAATCTTACTTTCCAGCTCACTTCTTTCTATCTTTTAAAAAGCAAATACATAAGGAGAAAATATTTTGTATTTTGCTAGAAGTAATAAAACTAGACAAAATATTACTTCAGCATTTTTAATCTAGTGTCCTTCTTTGAAAGAAGTCATGCTAGCTGTTAACTATCTCTGCTTCAAAATGTCTTAAAAATTATGGCTTTAATAATGTATTATAAATTTTTTCTAGGAATTTCTAGGAAAGAAAGTCCAACTCCCAGACCAAAAGTTTATTAACAAGACCTTATTTCATCATACTACTGACCAAATGTTAATCTCCTGTAAGGCAAATTAATTTTTTTGTTTAATTCTAGTGGCCTAGTGGAGGGTTACAAAGTGAAATCAGTGCATTTAAACTCATTTAAGGCCATATTCAGAAACCTCTCAGTCTATTGAATTACAGATAGAATATGTTATAAACTCAGCAGGAAGTTCACTCTTTTTCTCCCTAGAGGGACACAGTAACTTCAGCACGTAACACCTTTGACATTGAGGGTAATTAATTAATCTGTTTTAATTAAATGGTTTATTGACTAATACTCCTATTGCCCTATAAAATCATGCATGTACACATACTTAAAAATTAGGTGAAATATTGAACACTTGGTTAAGCATAGGCATGGCTGAAGAAATCATTATTTCTCTATTCTCTATTGCAAAACAAGCTTTTGGCAGTAGATAATGTTTACACACTTGGATTGCTAGTGGCTAGAATAATGCCTAGCTTATAAGACTAACCAATAAAACTTTTTGGATGGATTAATGTACGGGGAGCAGGATTGGAGGGGAAGATGCAAACTGACCTTGCAGGTTATCTGGAAGGACAATAAGCACAGGAAAAAATGTTAGTGGATAGAAAAACATTTTTTCACCAAGATAATTTTTAAAAAAGCACATTGGAGGATAGGATTAAGATTTGGAAGGCAATTTAGAGACTATGTAACACTAAACTTTCCTGGTTTCCACCACCTAGCAAAAGAAAAGCTATAGAAATAGTTTACTCCTTCTTATACTTGTCCTCTGTCTCTCTGCCTTCCTACCCTGTCCCTAAAATGATGTCACAGGTTGTGAATCTGGGTGGAATGGACAGTAGTTGGTTATAGTGAGAGCAATTTATAACTGGTGAAAGAGAGAAAGATGTTCTTTGGGAACTTGGGCCTTTTGGGAACTGACTTTTGTCAATCCTAAATATATATGTTTTATAGTGTCTCTTTAGAACCTGTGTTAATGCTGTGGCTCCATGAGGTCTAAGCATCATAAATATAAAAGTGAAAGGGACCTCAGACGCCAGCTAGTCAAATGCTACTGTTTTACAGAATAGGAAGTAAACAGTCTAGGAGATGAAATGACATACACTGGAGTTAATTGGTATTAAAGGTGGGAGTGATCAGCTACTTTAACAACTTTCAGCATGTGACATATTGTGCCATAACTTCTAGGTTATAAATTTCCAGATTGAGAGCCCTATAGATTTTGCACCCCAAACTTCATAATAATTCTGGGAAAATGCATATCCTTTTGTCTCTCAGAATTTTTATGTGAAAAATTATGGATATTACTGAAAATAATTTTCCATGCAAATGTATTATCTGGTAGATTGACATATTTAGCACGAGCTATAATTTCCCTATACTAATCAGTGTCTATTTTAATCATGTATGTTCAATAAATATATGTTCCTATTTTTGAGAAGAAATCTGCATATAATTTATTGAAACCAATCTGCCAGGAGATATTTTTGCCAAGTTCAAAAGATTTAGTTAATTCAAACTTTTTGTTCTGCTGGAAATTCCTAGCAAGAGGCTTTCTTAAGTAAAATTTAAATTTGTGACCATTTAAAAATTGTGAAAAATAGAAAAAAAGGCATGAATGTCCATAATTTGAACTTTAGACAGGTGAAACAATCCTGTTCAAGGATGTAGATACATAATCAAATATTTATATATGTATATATGTATATATAGTTAAAAGCAATATGTATATATTTTTATATTATATATATTTGCACATATATATTTGTAGATAGAAGGAAGGAAGGAAGGAAGGAAGGAAGGAAGGAAGGAAGGAAGGAAAAAAAGAAAGAAAGAAGGAAAAAAAGAAAGAAAGAAAGAAGGAAAAAAGGAAGAAAGAAAGAAAGAAAGAGAAAGAAAGAAAGAAAGAAAAAAGGAAGGAAGGAAGATTATGTGCTGCTCTAGAGATAAATAGTAAGAGGGATATGTCAATTATAGGGAAATTATGAACATGTATCTGAGGTTCATGATTTTAAAAGAAAGTTGATAACACGATTTCAATATTTATCTTTGTAATTATATGTATATTAGTGTACCTGTTTAAATGCCTTTTTCTGATAACATGTCTATAGAATTCATCTGGATATCCAAGGAATACTGGACACACACAAATTATGAATCTTTTGAAAAATATTGTGATGGATAGAAAAATGTAACATGGATGCCAATAATAGTAGCACTGATTATTAAATAGAGGTCAGCAAAGGAAGGGTTCTAGGTCTTTTGGATTTTTCTTTGTTTTTAACAAATATTTATTATGTAATTTTATTTTCCATGCAGTATGCTAAATTCTGACTGAACAAATAAAATTCAAAAAAAAATTACTGCCTTCAAGAGCTTATATCCTGATAAATAAAAAAAATTGCATGCTAATATATAAGAAGTCAAATTATACATATAGATAGATCCAAAGTAACCTTAAAAGGGAAGACACCTTTAAGTGGGTAAACCAAGAAATATTTCCTCGAAAAAAGTTACTTGAACACACTTAAAATTTCACTTTCCTCACTTTAAAGTGATTTTAGTTGACATACTGTTTGGTAAATTAGAAATATTATAAAACAATCCAAGAACATTTTTGGACTCAAAAAACATGAATTTGAATCCATATTTTTGCCACATATCACTTTGATTACGGAGAACACATCACTTAATCTCTTTAACTCTCAAGTATCTCATTTGTAAAATGAAATATAATAAAAGAATGAACGACATTTCACAAGACAGAGAGTAGAGTACTTTGGAAGCCTCAGAGTGCTTTAGAAATGAAATCTATAATGATTAGGTTTGAAATTCTGGTGAAAGAGAGAGAAGAAATAAAATCATGGAGTCAGTGTTAGAAGGGATCATTCCCTCATACATTCAACAAGCTGGCATAGTGAATAGAGTATCAGGCTTTACATCAGAAAAACCTGAGTTCTAAACCAGCCTTAGATACTTAATAACTGTGTGATTCTATGTAATTGAATAAGAATTCTTTCTTATACTCTTTAGGAATCTCAATAAATAATGGATATTCCTTTTGTGTATGAGTTTGGCTAGATTACCTTCAAGGTTCCTTCCAAATGTCAAATTCTATCATCTTGGAATTCATTGACCATCTGGTCTATAAGGGATGTGTTATTACCAAAATCAGACCATTCTAATGTTGAGATATTGGTAATTGTTGAGTATTTCTCCCATGCCATGTCTGAATTCTTTTATTTTGTTAATAAAATATCCACTTAAAACATTTCATTTCCTATCTCCAAGGGTTTGCACAGACTGTGATCCATACTTAGAAGGAATTCCTTTTGTCACCTGCCTTTTACAAATGTTAATTTCCCTCAAGGTTCAGCTCAAGTTACCATGAGATCCATTCTAATTCCCAGCCCTTCCAAACAAAAATTAACTTGTGTTTGACTTTGGATGTATTTCAGTGCTGTCTCCCTAGATACAATTTATGTCTCTTTAAATATTTCATTTTTATCTTTATATTACCAGTGCCTAGGATAGTGACTGTGCAAGGAGGACACTTTAGGAATCAATCATCTAGGAGCTTACATTGAAGTGGGGAGGGATGAGGAGAGAAAAAAAATCTACATCAGAATTGACATTTTCATTAAAGAACAAAAGATATGAATCCTACATTTCAAGCAAGATTACCTAAATTAAAAATAACAACAACAAGAAGGATACAGTTTTGCAAAGCAATTTGATTGGAAGATTAAAAATCTATACCACAGATCAGGAAGAAGAAACTTGTAAAATGTTACCTTTATTACTGATAAAATGAAAAGAGATTAAATAGTGAAAATACGTCTTTAAAAGTGGATTTTCTGGGGGCAGCTGGGTAGCTCAGTGGATTGAGAGCCAGACCTAGAGATGGGAGGTCCTAGGTTCAAATCTGATCTCAGACACTTCCCAGCTGTGTGACCCTGGGAAAGTCACTTAACCCCCATTGCCTAGCCCTTACCACTCTTCTGCCTTGGAGCCAATACAGAAGATTGACTCCAAGACAGAAGGAAATGGTTTTAAAAAACCCTGGATTTTCTATGATCAGAAACTAGGGAAATTATAGAATGGGGTGATTAAATAGAGATCCATAAATTTCATGCACCCCCAACTCAATTCAGACATCTTGTCATCTCATATCTGTGATCAGTGGTCTTGAAATGGACTCCAAAGTCAGTGAGAAAAGTGAGCCTCTTGAAATATCAGAAAGTCAAAAAACAAGGGAGAGAATGTTCTGGGCTGCTCAATCAACTGTGAAAAACACAGAGCCCTTCCTTTGGGGAGGAGAAGAGAGGAACAGAAAGACTAAATAAATGATTTGCCTCCACTTCCTGAGGAAAACCTCAGGGAAATTTGCACTGCAAAATTGTCTGTTGCATGAGACAGGTCCGAATGGTGGTAAAAGCATTTGTAATTCATAAAGTAGAAGCCAATAAATCATTAGGACCAGATGGCATCTAGCCCAGAATTATGAAAGGATTCAAAGGTGGAATTGGGGAACTGTTGGCCAACAAGTGTAACCTGTCTTTACAGATGACTCTCATTTATAAGAATGGTACCAGAAGAAAATGGGGGAATTGCAGAGAAGGGAATCTGTTCTACCCTGGGGAAGTTGCTGGGATCTTTCATGAAGCACAAAATTTATCAGTATTTAAACTAATATTCTGAACGAAGACTTTCTATGGCTTTTTAAAGGAAGAATTGTACTTAACCATGACCCTCCTCAAAATAGTAGACATACTTCACTAATACAGACAGAAACCCTTAAATAAAGATTTGAAGCATCTAGTAGCCCAGTGGATAGAATCTGGACTTAGGAAAACTTGAGTACAAAGCCTGCATTAGACACATGTGACCCTTGAAAATTCACTTAACCTCAGTTTGCTTAATTTTTTTCATCTCTAAAAAGGGAATAATATTAACATTTATTTACATGGTCTTTAGAAGGATCAGATAAGATAAAAAAGTAAAAATACTTACCACAATGCCTAGAATGTAGTAGATACTAATTAAATGTTCATCCCCTTTTCTTCTCATGAGCAACTAAAACAAAAATTTATTTTAAAAATAAATTGAGTTAGGATGGAATATTTTATTCCCATGCATAACTAACTAGAGACATTTAAAAGGGTAGCAACAAATCATTATCATTTCTCACAGGATAGAGAGTGCTCATTTTTTTCAATCATATATACACACATATATTTGATTGTGTGTATACATGAATGCATGTGTGAAAGTATATGTGCATTTTATATCACATATCCATATTTTTTCATAAAATGAAACATCTCATTTGAAAGCAACTCATATAATGAATGGGTTGGGGAAGGGGGCTCCTTAGATGGTTAAGAGGCATAAAAGCTTAATGAAGTGAATAAGGGTAAAACAATAGCAAGTGACCATTATGGTATAATATTTAAGCGGTGTATTTGGGAGGGGTTGGAGAATCAGATGGCAATCCCAGATGTATTCATAAGATTATTAGCTGTAACTCAACAATCATGATGCAAGAAAGTGATCTAGAGTGCTGAAAAAGAAATGTACCTCCAAATGGAGATATATGGATAGAAAAGGACCCAAATGGATTGGTAATGAGAAAGCCACCTAGGGACCTTCCCAGGGCTAGTGAAGCAGGAAACCCCCTGAGACTATATGAAAATACAAGTTTATTTTGCTTATTAAGATGAAAGAATGTGAACCTTAAAAATTCCCCATTGGGACCATTCCCCATTTGGGCAGTAAAGCTACTTAGATCAGGAATGTGAGACCTCTACTCCACCCATACTTAAACCTGCTTTAGGGGGAAAAAAGTCCTTGCTGAACAATGAAAAGTACTTAAACCCATACTTAAGCCATGCCTATTTTAGGACTAATACAAAAAGGGTCCTAAGTACCTATAAAGGTCAAGCAACTTGTGAATTTTATAAGGAACAAAGAGGTGAGAAACTTACTCAGAGCTTTCCTGGTGTAAATTACTCAAAAGATTAGTCTACTCAAGTGTGAACTAAGAATGGTCTGTCCTTTGAAAAATGTCTACTGTGATTGGTAGATATAAGGACTTAGGGGAGGTTACATAGTATAAAATTCCCTTTAAATAGGAGCTCAGATTCATTCACATGGAGATTTTTTCAGATTGAGGATTGAGCTGGTGGAGGCAGCTGAGATGATGCTGGCCTGGTGTCACTACAATCCTTGCTTGGACAGATCTTGTGGTGAATGATTAAGGACTGACTGATCTTTCTCTTAAAGGCTTAGGCCTGGGTTGGCCAGGGCTGCCCTGGGCTGGCCTATCCTTTTGTCATTATTCCCCCTTTTCTCTCTTTCTCTCCTTTTCTTTAATTCCTCATTTGTATTAATTAAAATCTCGATAAAACCCAGCTGACTTGGGTATATTTGAATAATTGGGAATATTTCCTTGGCGACCACCTTATATTTGATTTAAAAACAAAACACTGTAGTGAAAACATATTTCCTGTGGTCACAACTTACTCATCCACTCTTATATCTACTACAATTTAAGTCTTCCACTATTTTAACTTACTACAGTTCATGACAACCAACTATTTTAATTATTACAAGAACTGATGGTTAAGATCCAATATGTCCCTGACTCTACAGAGTTTTTATACCTTTAGAATAAATTCATACCTTACTTTCTTCAGTGTTTTTATCTCAATTCCTTCTCTTTTGCTTTCCAGTCTCTTCTCCTTCATACTATCTTCCATCACTTTCTACTTATAAATGAAAGGAAACAGGATGGAGTGACTTCCCAGGGTCATACAAATAGCATGTACCTGAGGCTAGATTTGAATTAAGGAAGATGAATCTTCTTGACTTCAGGCCCCAAACTCCATCTATTGAACTGAGTAACTGTTCATCTTAAGCATTTAACAGAGGTAACTGCATATGGTAATTACTTAATAAATAATTGTTGACTGATTCACTACAATGGAAACAAGAATAAACCTACTTATATCTTTTTATTCTAATTATTTAAAAATATTTTCCCAGGAATATTCTCTTAGAATCTACATAAAATAGCAAATATTCTTTTAGGTAATTGCCATTTAATGAGGATCAGCTTATCAATCAGACTTTTCAATTGTTTGAATCCACTGACTGTTCATGACCAACCCAATTCCTTTTTCAAACTATGAATTTAATGAATGGCTTTTTAAACAAATACCTAAAATTTTGTGGGTTTTTTGGTTTTGCTTTTTAATTCTTTCTTTAATTTTCCCATTTCTCCTAATACTATCTCTTCCTTTCCTTTTCCTATTACTCATTTTAAAATAATCTTCCCATAAAATCCCACAAAATATACTTTATATGTGAAAATAACCCTTTTATTAAGTCAAAGTCCTTAAATCATCTTTTAACTGCAACTGAAGTTATTGCTGGCATGAATATATAGAAATAATTAATGTTGACCCAAGGAAACATAGTTTATAATATTTTTGTGTTATATCTTGGGAATGAATTTAATTAATTTATTCTTATTTTCACACCAATTAAGAGAAATACATAAATCAAATATATTTCATATGAATAATATTTCTTGCATCAGGATATTTTCATTTAACCTTTGTTCATGTCTCATGTAACACAAGCATGCTCCAGAATATAGTTTGGGAAATGATGCATACAGTTGTTTCTCCAAGTCTCTGACAATTCAGATTCAATTCCAAAGACCTATCTTAAAAATAACTTGATTTTTCTCCTATCCATCATTTCTGCACTAGCTATAAATATCTCACTTTCAAAGGGGAGTCAGTTCATGGTTCATAGAATATTAGATGTTGAACAGACATTACATTATGGCACAAATTGTTAGAAAGTGGTATCTTCAAGTGATAACCCAGTTTCATTACATTTTAAAATATTCACTAAGGATCTTGATGAGTTGAATCCTTAGTGAGGACTATACTCTCTGAAGAATCAAAACTGCAGGTCATTCAGAGGGCAATGGAAAATGGATAGTGGGTGAAAATAGTCTGCTATATATATTACCAATGATGAATAGTACACAAGGAGTAAAAGATAGCAACTGAGAGATGCAAAGAAGGAAAAGCAGATGGGCTAGCACTGTAACAAGAGTGAAAGATAGCAGAAAAACAACTTGCATGCATCACGTTTGGTAACCACCAAATGCTAAAGGTCTCAAAGAAGGCCCCCAGGCAATTTAATGTTTGGCCATGGATGATTCATGGAGGACCTGAATAAGGATTGGACATGTTGGCAAATACAGATGAGTTTTATTCTGAGGAACTTTGAAAGGAAAAGAAAGATCAATGAAGTCACAGATAAATTGAAATACATAAATACAGGAAATTTCTTCTACAAGGAAATTATTTAATTATTCTCATTTTAGACTCCAAATATTGAAGGAATATGTTAAATTCCCTGATAATTAGTGTCAACAGTGGCATTCTCATCCTTTTTGAACATATTCCACTGTGTTATCATAATGGAATATCCTTATCTTCATCAGCTTCTCAATTACTCAAAAGTTTGTAGAGACTTCAGAGATCATCTAAATCCATAAGGGAATTGACCACAAGAAAGTCAAATGACTAAGTTCACTATCTTAAAAATAAATCTTAAATTTACTTACATCTTTCAAATAAATTTGCAATACATAATTTTATTGATATTACTTTTATGATTTGGTATTACACTCCTGAGATTCTGAAATATAGTCTATAATTTTTTATTTAGAGATCAAATTTATATCATATCAACCACCAAGTAAATCTTCAACATTCCCCCCACCCCTAAATATACTTCATTATAAGCAGTAGGGTTTAAATTGTGTTTAAATTAAATAAGGCTCTAGATAATTCATACTTGCTTATCTCTATCACTTCAATCAATTTTAGTCAATAGTTAAAATATATTTTAACACAGTTCTTCCTGGTGCAGAAGCCAGTTCCCCTAACTGTAATGACTCCTCCTGCTCTTTTTCTTCCTTTACATTCTTCCTCCTCCTTCATTAGGATCAGCATTATGAAGTATAATAACCTTTTATTAATATAAAATTCTACCTTATTGTTATTAAGAGGAATAAAATGAAATGAATGATATGGAATTAACTTTTCCAACATAATAAGGAGGAGACAGGTATATATATATGAATAGTTTGTTGAATCTGGAATCAGGAATAACTGAGTTCATATTTGAACTCAGATATCTACTAGGCAAGTCACTTAACTCGATTTGTTTCAGGTTCCAAATTTGCAAAATTATCTGGAGAAGGAAATGTCAATGCACTCCAGTGTCTTTGCCAAGAAAATCCCAAACTGGATCATAAAAAGTTGGAAATGACTGACAAATAATTGAATAACGGCAACATAATAAGGATGCCCCTCTGCTCCTCAGGGTTTGATATTGTGTTATCATTTTCTCTTTTATGTCTCAACATCCTTACATCTGCTAATCAACCAATTAGAAAGCATTTAATAAAGCCCATATTATGTGTTTTATTTTGTGTCAGGTTCTGAGGGAAAAAAAATGGAATGAATGAAACCTGCCCTGATATAAAAATTTACATATGATCAATGGAGACAACAATTATATTTATAAGTATGGAAAGAATAAAACTATCCAAAGGAGTTAAAGTAAAGTTGATTATCAAGGGAGGGCACTGAGAGCTGAGGGGTCCAAGAGAAGCTTCATTGAGTAAAGGTTTTTTTCTGTCACATTGGAAGAAAGGGTTTCTTAGAGGAGGGAATACATCCCAGGAATGGGGGAAGGAATATACCATGTTGTGGATATAGGAGATATGAAGTTCTTCTTGTGACTATAAGCAGGAAAGTTAGCTTGGTTACATTTTAGGAAGGGGAGATGTTTGCAGTGAAGCTGTAAAAATGAGTTGGGCTCAATTTGGGAGAGGAAGAGGCTTTAAAAATCATGCAAAGATTCCATTATATAATAGGAAGAGAGATTTGTCATCAGAAGCATTTAGGGAAAATGTCTGTACTGATAGAGAACTAATGATGAGATTTTATTCAGAGATTCTCTTTAATTTCTCATTTTCCTTCATATTCAGTAAGACAATCTTGAATTAGATGACATTGAATGTCCCTTCCAATTCTATCTAGTTTATGTGATATTATATGAGTTAGTAGATAGTGAATAGAATGTTAGACTTCTTGTCAAAAGATATGAATGCTAATCCTGCCTCATATACTGATTTACTATATTCATATTCCCCTAATTTCAGTTTCCTAATCTGTAAAATTAGGACAAAGATTATTTTCTAGATCAAATAAGAAAATATATGGAAAGCACTGTGTGAATCTTAATATGGAATATCCAGGCATTAATATTGTTGTGGTTAACTCCTTTTCTTGATGTTCAAGACCTTCCACAATCTGACAACGATATAATTTTTTTATCTTACTTCATTTTTCAAAATTCATTCTACTTTTCAAATTATGATCTCTCAATTTTGTTAAGGGGATTGTTTCTTTATACTTTCTAGGAAAAATACCTCAAAAATCTTCATTTTGTGTGTGTGTATGTGTGTGTGTATCTCTTTCTCTCTCTGTCTCTATATCTTCCTGTATTTCTCTCATTTCTATTTCTGTATTTGTATGTCTTTGAGTTTGTCACTCTTATTTCTATTCATCTGTTTTCCTTTTAGACTTTCTCTTTCTCCCTTTCAGGCTCTCTTCTCTTCTCTTTTTATCTCTCTGTCTTTCCATCTCTCTCTCTCTCTCTCTCTCTCTCTCTCTCTCTTCATATATATATATATATATATATATATATATGTGTGTGTGTGTGTGTATGTGTGTGTGTGTGTGTCTGTGTGTGTGTGAGTGAGTGATATCTGTCTCTTGACTTCAGTCAGAAATCAAAGTCGGCAAAGAAAAACCCATGCCTATCCTTGCCTTAGTTCAATCATTGATTTCAAATCATCATCTTGTACTGTAAAAGTTAAAATTAAATCTCAATAATAATATTATAAGAGATTTATTGATGATCATTAGAAATCAAGGAATAAAGAAGATACAAAATAAAGAGCACATGCCCATGGCTGGTTAGCCATTTTTAGCCATCACTGCTGATTCTACATCAGAGAGGAGGAGTCTCCAAAGTCCACACCATTTATCCTCTCTCTACAGGAAGCATGTAAAAGCAGGAAGTCAGTGGTCTCTTAGGATATGCAGTTATTTTTAGGGTAACAGATTTTCAATCATACAGTACCCTGGGTTATGTGGAAATCTATCAGTTTTCTCAAACTCTTATGAGAAAGAGAGGGAAGAGAAGAGAAAAATATTTGAAATAAAAATTCAAATTTTGGAGACAAGAAGCATGAAACTTCAACCTCTCCCTCTCAATTATGAAACCAAAGAATGGAGTTCAATGTAAGCAATATCTGAGTCTGTAGATTTCCTTTGGCTGGTGGCAATTCAGAGTAGAAGGAGATCAATATTGTGGTTTCAGTGCAACATTATAACCAAGAACAAATCAAAAGGTTAGAGAACCTTCTGGTGCATGAGGTTTTTGATCGATGCCAGTTCAAGCAAGACGATTGATTTCTGTAAACATTGCTCATGTTAGAGATTTGTTTTTAATTTTAGAAATTTCTATCATCCTTAGATAGATTGCTTCAAGAAAGCTTAAATTATGTTTTGTTAGAAGCACTGGCCACTTAAATGTTTTTAGGAGTGTTACGTGTACCTCAAATGACCACAATCAATTTCCATGGAAAGCTGACTCAAGGATTATTGATAATCTCAGACATTTATAAGATGTTTTAAGTACTGCAAAATACTTTATAAACATTGTATTATTTGATCCTCAAAACAATCCCTGGAGAGAGTTATTAGGAGTATTTTCATGCTCATTATATAAATGGAAATACAAAGGTTAAGAGAGACTGAATGATTTGTCCATTATCTCACAGTTAAAAAGAGAAACAGAGACCCACTAAGAATCCACCTTTTTCTATCATATATCATTATGTCATAACTTTAGGCCTGATTGTGAAGTCTTAGATCAGAGCCAGGATGAAGGATTTGTGATCTCTGGTGAATCCAATCAACCAATCAAAAAGGACATATCATGCACAGAACGCCTGGAAAAAAAAAAAAAAACCTTCTTTATAATAGTTTGTTGATTTGACTTAGCTTGACTATGTGACACATTCAATAAGTCATAAGGATGCAATATCATGAGTGAAAAGAACATTTCTAATCCCAGTATCAATGAAAATGAGCCTCAAGGAGCATCAAAAATGTGTATTAAAAGGGAAGGGAACAACCATTTATCAAGTGCCTACTATTGCCTGCCAGCCATGATCCTAAGACCTCTACAAATGGAATATCATTTGATTCTCTCCATAATGTAGGAACTATTATTATCTCCATTTTATAGTTACAGAAACTGTCAACTTAAATGATTTGTCAACAATCTCATAGTAACTAATCATTTGAGATTGAATTTGGACTCAGATCCTCCAGATCCTAGTCACAACACTTTATCCACTATGCTACATGCCACATTCAGTGTGCCTGAATGAGGAACTCTGTATACTAGATCTTGCTTCCAAATATAGTTACATCTCTGCTTGAATGAAGAGCATCATATTCTCCTTGCTTAAGATCTAGAAAATCCCAGTTATCTGTACATATATACATTTGCCTTAAAAAGTTTAGAGTATTTGAAGGAAAGATTTCTGTTTTGATCATTCTGAAAAAAGGGAGAAAAAGCCAGATTTAGAGTCAGATGACTAGGGTTCAACACTCAGTACTCTTATTTCCCATGTGACCTTATTCAAGTCTCTTCCATTCATATAATGAACCATTTAGAGCCATAAGATTTCATGAAAGCTAAACTCTAATGTGTCCTTCTGAGGAAATTCTTCCCTAAATCCTTCAGTCTTCTAGTATCACTACCTTCACCCAAATTACCTTTTATTCATTTTGTAATATAATTATATGAGTATACTTTTCCCCTCTGTTAGAATATATTCTTCATAGGATATGAAATTATATATTTTTAATTACTTGTGAATCCCTGAACTGTTCTATGCACATAGCATATGCCTAACTAATGCTTATTCATTGATAGTCATGTACAAGGGTCTATATTCATCTCTACATCTTACTTTCTATTGTCAAGCCATCAATAAGACATGTTTGTGAGAAATTTCTCTTCTTTAATCATATTTACATAGTGATAGGTTACAGGAAGACTTATCCACTTTCTCTCCCCAGATCTAAATAACCAGCAGGTCCCATGGAAACTTGAATGACTAAGGGACATGTTTTGACACAATGGCTAACAGTTGATCTTCTATATCACATAAATAGGAAGTGAGGAGTATATGGTATGGATGAGATTGATGCTGCTTTGTCATCCTACCAATCTATTTCACTGAACTGAAATCTTGTCAGTATAAAACATTTTCTTATAGAGATCAAGAAAGAGACAGATAGAAAGAAATAGAAATACACACAGAGACAAAGAAAGACTGAGATAGAGACAGACATAAAGGCAGAAATAGAGATAAAAGGAGAAAGCAAGAGAGAAAGAAAAGAAAGAGATGAAGACAGAAATTACAAAACATACTAAGAGTGACACATGGAGAAAATACTTAAGAATATTTTCCTGTTCCCTAATTTTAAAGACTGCATTAAAAATCAAAACAACAAAAGAAAACAAACAAAATATAATCCCAACCCTTGAGAAAAGAAGCCCTAGCATTAAGAAGATAGCTGTTTTCCAATATCTGAAAGACTGTCATTTGCAAGAAGAATTGGAATTTTCTGTTTGGTTCCTGGTGCAAAACCATACTCAATCCAAGGAAGTTACAAAGAAGACTAATTTAGATTTGAGAGAGAAAGGAAGGCAAGGAGGCAGGAAGAGAGAGAGAGAGGGGGGGGGGAAGGAAGGAAGAAAGAAAAAGAAAGAAAGAAAGAAATGAAAACACACCCACACATGGGAGCTATACTAGGATGGAATGGATTTCGTCAAAAGATACTGAGATAACTATGCTTGAAGATGTTTATATTATAATAGGCATTAATGGGCGTTCCATTCCTGTATACTTTAGACTAGATAGGTTATGAATTTTTTCCAAGATTTAAGTTCCTTACTATACAATTTTATTCAAATGAATTTTAAAGCTAGATTCAAAAGCATAGCTTCTTTCTTTCTTTTTCTTACTTTTAGCAAGTGGTAGTAGGCAGGAAGGGGTGTCTTTATGACTAGTACAACAAATGAAACTTTGATCTGTTAGCCAATCAGAGTAGATTTTGTGGGTGGCAATAACAATGGTCCAGAGTGAGACAACTCAGTATGAAGGATAATTTCATAAAAGATGCAATTCAATTCAATAAAGATTTATGAAAACTGCTAAAGAAATGTGCTCCCTCTGGTTAAGATAAACTCAAAATAACACAATGTGGGAGAAGTTGAATGGGATCAAAATGCCTGATTTCTTATTACATCAGCCCATCCTACAGAAATTTCAAATGTGATTTTATATGCATTCATGCACATTCCTTCAAAACTGTAGGCCTTCTGTCAGAGACAGTACTCACATGGTATTGCTTCACCAATAATTCATATGACAGGCATGTGTTATTGACTTCAGTGTCAAGTTCCTTGTCAACTGCTTGCTTAAGTAATGGATGAACAGATTTTTAAAGCCTCAAAGATATTATTGGTTTGTAAAATGATGCTACTCATTTGTGGATGATTCTCTAACCAAACTAATCTGTACTTTCCTGACTTTATTTCATTTTGAGAAATCAGGGAATGGAGTATACAGAGAAGTGGACAGGGACAGAGGCTAACAAATGGAAAATCCACTTAGTACACTTCACTATGTGATCCTAAGAATGTTCTCTAATATTTCTGCGACTTATATCCCATTACATGTTCAAATTCACATCACAAAAAACTTTAATTCTCTTCAAGGATAAGCTCAATTTCTGGACCCAAGATGGAACTGTTCTAAATATTCTTCTATTCCCCTCTCCCAATTTTCAGTGATCTCCCCCTGCCCTTCTCTAAAAATATAAAATGTAACAAGGTTGAGAGAAGGAGAGAGAGAGAGAGGGACATAAAGGAAGAGTGGAAGAGTGGAAGAGAGAGAGAGAGAGAGAGAGAGAGAGAGAGAGAGAGAGAGAGAGAGAGAGAGAGAGAGAGAGATATGGGTAAAGAGAGGGAGTGAGAGGGTGGGAGAGTATTAGATAGCATGGGTTCTAGTCCTTCATCTGTTGCTAAGTAATTTTGTTATCATATTCCTTGCCTCTTCCAGAAGACTATAAGTTTACTGAGAGAGTATTATGTGTCATTTTGTCTTCCTATTTCCAATGCCCCAAATGGTGGTTTATACAGAGTAGGACTCAAAGAAATATTTATTCAATTGAAATTGTAAAATTTGTCTTTAAAACAATCCCTAAAGTTAAATAATCTAAGCAAAGATCAAATATCTGCTGATTTCCATGATTTGGCCTATCTCTATCCTTTCGAGCTAACTCGTCTAAACTTAGTTTCTTAATAACTGTTGATATTCCTTATGGCCCTTTCAAGTAAGTCTTTTCCAGAAATCATTAAGGTTTGTTTCTCTGAGCAAGTAAATTGTGTTTGACCAGCTGCTCTATAGGACTCATTTCCAGAAAGAATTCAATTTGCTTCTCAACTCTGAACCCACAATGGCTAAGCTTGGCAAATGCATTTTCTCATCTCTACCCCAGAAGGCCAAGTACGCTCAATGATTTAATCTAACATGATTTCAACACTTGGCTTCAGACAAAATAGAAGAATTCCAGCCAAACCCCACACTGTATTTGCTATGAAGTACCATTTGTGTGTCCTGTAGAGTGAAGAAGGGATTGTTAATGGGGCCAATTAAGAAGCCTGAATGTCACTTGCAAGCTCTTATTTTTTCCCTTCTTTTCTAGCAGTCAACATGAACATCAGAAAATAATTCAATATACCTTCAATACATAGTAACCTTTTGGCAACCTAGATGAAAATGGCATTGCATGATGGACAGCTCCTAATTAAAGGCTTTAATTTTTTTAAATAAATTACAATTTTCCAGAAACATGTTTGCACAGGGTGGTCCATTCTGTGTACTAAGAACTTGGTCAGAGGTTTTGAGTGAGACTGCTTCCATCACAGAGGATCCATTCTGGTTGTGAAAGTCTGTGTGCATACCTCCTAGTATTAATTTCTTCTGAGATGATCTCCTTAGCACTAGGGCATTTTTGTAGTCATTTTTACCTCCCTGGTTTATTTCTTAAAAAAAAAACCCATGAGATGAAATCAATGTACACTATAGAAGCAAAGAATGTTAAACCTGGAAGAGAACATAGAACAAAGTCTACCGAAACTGGAAGAGCTTTGACAGTCTATCATATCATAGACAGAAGAAACCACAGAACAGAAATGGAGGAGGGCAGTTAGGTTGGATGGGATTGAGAACCAGGCCCACAGATGGGAGATACTGGGTTCAGATTTGGCCTCAGATACATCTTAGCTGTATGACCCTGGGCAAGTCACTTAACTCCCTTTGCCTAGCCCTTACCACTCTTCTTCCTTGGAACCAATGCACAATATTGATTCCAAGAAAGAACATAAGAGTTTAAAAAAAGTAAGAATAGACAATATGGAATGTAGGAACTAGAATATCAGCTATTATAGGGAATTTAGGAAGCAGATATGGACAAAAAGACGCCCCTAGAATACAAAATGATGATGTTAGGAGGGACTTTAGATGAGAGATTATGAGTGCCATTAAGACACTTAGAACATACAATGAGAGAGTCAATAGGGACCTTAGAACAGGGACTTAAAACTGTTTTTTTTAAGTATTATTAAAACACATATTAAAACAATATGAAATCACGGGATAATTATAACAAGCACTTATATAAAACTTAAAGTTTGTAAATTACTTTGTAAGCATTATCTCATTTTAGCCTCACAATAATCAAGCTATTTTATTTGCATCCAACCCTTTGTGACCCCATTTGGGGTTTTCTTGGCAAAGATACTTGGGAGATTCTCCATTTCCTTTACTAGCTCATTTAACAGAGGAAAGGACTGAGGCAAAAAAGGGGGTTAAATGACTTACCCAGAGTCATAATTACTGCCTTAGGTCTAACTTGAATTCAGGAGGTTATCCTGACTCCAGGGCCTACTTTATAGGGTCTACATCCACCAAGATGACCAATAACCCTGGTAGTTATGTGCTACTATAGCCCCCATTTTACAAATGAGGAAACTGAAGTAGGTAAAGGTTAAGTGACTTACCCAGAGTCATATTATGTAGTAAATATCTGAGAAAGGATTTAAAATCAGACCCCTTAGTCAAAGTCTACTGCTCTAACCATTGTTCAGTCATGTCTGTCTCTTTGACGCTGTGAACCATAGTGAACCACCAGGCTCTTCACTGTTGAGGTTTTCTTCACCAAGATACAGGAGTACTTTGCTCTTTCCTTCTCCAGTGGATCATCTTTTGTCATAACTCTGCATTATGACCTATCCATTTTGGATGAGCCTTTAAGGCACAGCTCATAGTTTCATTGAGTTATGTAAATGTTTACACAATGGCAAGCCAGTGTTCCTGGAGGTTCTATCCTCTGAACTACCTAAAACTGAAACGAAACAAAACAAAAAAACCGCAGAATGTCAGTTCAAAGGAATCTTAGAATAAAGAATGTGAAAGGTGGGAAGAAATTTAAAACATAAAATATAACTGCAAAAGTACTTAGAAAATATTAAGGAACAGAACCTAAATAGTTAGGGTAGGAATGATGTCAGAATATGGAATGTTTGAATGGAGTTGGATCTTATAACATAGAATGGCAGAACTTAGAATTTAGAACATCAGATACAAGAAATGAATGGAATTTTAAAATATTGGATGTGATAATTATAAGAGCTTTAAAGACCACATATTCAAAAGTTTTCCTTTTGCCAATGTAGAGAATGAAAACTGATTTATCTAAAATCAGGGCTAGTAAAAGGAAAAGTCAGGTTGAGT
Source organism: Monodelphis domestica (assembly GCF_027887165.1). Taxonomy (NCBI): domain Eukaryota; kingdom Metazoa; phylum Chordata; class Mammalia; order Didelphimorphia; family Didelphidae; genus Monodelphis; species Monodelphis domestica. The sequence continues at coordinate 746,773,986 of NC_077227.1, read as the reverse complement.
GAGAATTCATTTTGCTCTTCTTGGCTTCAGAAGGCAGAATAAGGACATGATCAACAGATGCAAATACACTGTTGGAACTTGGAGGCAGTGTGGAGAATGAGACCTTTTTATATGGGATAATTGTCTAATAAGTAGAGATATATACAATAAAAATAGATTCCCTTCTTGCATGAGAAGTTCTCTGCCTTTGGAGATAGCCAAATGGCAACTGGATGGTTTACATTGACATATGCCCAAAAGAAGATGGGTCTGTCTATAGCAAGGCTGAATAATAATAAAGTGACCACTTTTAAGTGCTCTTCTGGAATTATTTTCACAGAATGAGAAGGGGTCTAGCATTATGGTTCTACCTTCTGTGACAAACTGAAAGAGGACATACACCAAAATCTTGTAGAATAGACAGGCAAGGCTTGAATGTGACCACTTTCAATGGGTGGAACATGATGACAAGTAATACCTTTTGAACAGATTTTAGTATTCTTTAAATTTTCCTACTTCTATTTATTTGTTTACCTTGTCCCTTATGCACAGAATTCTACCACCACTTTTTCTTTGATGAATTTCTACCCATTATATATATGCATATATATATTCCAATTAAAAATAAAAATACAAAAAAGAAACATAAATCTCTTACAGTCTTCTCTAGTCCCCCCCAAGAGTTAAGTCCTTCTCCTCAAACCTCACATAGCAACTTATTTGAATCTTCTCTAATGTATTTGTACACACACACACACACACACACACACACACACACACACGCACATGCAGGGTGCATAATCATTCTTTGTGTTTATTTCATTTTCTTTATCTGACTCAAAATTCTTTAAGGATAAGGATATAGTATATCACTTAAAAATAATGTTGGTATCTAATATATAATTGAGGCTTTATAGTCTTTAAAGTTTCATATGTATTAACTCATTTGACTCCCTCAAACAATCCTGTGAATGAATTTCTTCAATTAATATTATTCCCATTTTTATAGATGAGGAAATTGAGATTCAGAAAAAAATTGTTTTCTTAGTCACTCAACAGTGACATCTGGCAACGGTTCTTTTTTAAATATAAGATTAAAAACTAGCACAATGCTAAGCATATAGTCTATACTCAATCAGTACTTGTGGAATTGAAGGGACTTCCTATTTTGACTTTTATGCAGATAGTTGGTAATTCAGTCTCTCCTTTTGGTCCTCCTTCTGGGAACTTGACCAGCTTCCCCATTATCATCATCTGTGTCAGGCAAAACAGTGCATGGTATTCCAACTGTGCTTTGAAAAGTTTGGAGTCCATTTATTCATTATTTATGAAACTCAATTGCTGACATATATTTCTTTTCAATCAGAGTGAACTTTTAATTCATTATTCTATGTTCTACAAGAATCCTCTCTCACTTTCTCTCTGTCCCTCCCCTAATGTCTCTCTATCTACTTATATCTGTTCATCACAGTCTACCTTTGTGTTTCTATCTCTCTGTTTCTGTCTCTCCATGTGTATATATCTATTTATGCCCACATATATTTATATATGTATCTGTATATATTTTCATAAATATATTTTATATATATTAATGCATATTTATGATCTGAAGTAAAATCTGACTTTAGACACTTACTAGCTACCTGACACTGGTAAAATAATTTGATCCCTGTTTTGTCTCAGTTCCTCATTGGTAAAATGGGGACACCACTCCTCACAATAAAATGAGGGAAACTAGTTCAGTAACTGCAAATAAAACCACATGGACATATCCCTAGGTTCATAAAGAGTCAGGTAGTAGTGACTATTTAACAATGACAAATTCTCTCTCTCTCTCTCTCTCTCTCTCTCCCTCTCCCTCTTCCTCTCCCTCTCTCCCCTTCCCCCCCTCTCTCATTAATTGCATAGTCAAGCTTGGAGGGAAATGGGATGTAGAAGGTTTGTTTACAGGACTTTATTAGATATGCCTTGTTCCTGTCCAAGAGCTTCTCATTACTATTATCTTATACAGAGTTTCAAAAAGAGAAGCTCCTTCCTGAGTAATCTCAATTGCTCTCTTCTTATATCTTTGATTTCCTCTAAAAAACATACCTTCAGGCAATAGAGGTGATCCATATACCACCTTCCAGATGTTGTCTTGTTGGTTTCTTCCTCTGGTGAGGTGTTTCTATTTTGGCCTTGAGTAGCTTGCAATTCTTACCTATAATTTCTATACTTTCTATGTCTATCATGTTTCTTCATGTAAATGAACAGAAGAGGCTAGTGATGACAGGATATGACATATCTCAGAAGGTTCACTGACACTTCCAAGATAGATGCCCAGAAAAAAACAACAAATCTCTCTTCATATCTGGACAACAAATAGGTGCTTTGCTACTAAACGTTACAGAACCTTTGAAATTGAAAAGACTTAAGAGTAATCTAGTCCAATTCATGCTGGAATATTTTTCACTTTCTCGATAGGGAGGCAATGTGATACAATGGCTAGTATCTTTGCTTTGGAGTCAAAGACCTTGCCTCAAATTTCACCTTGGAAACAGATTGGTTTAGTACCCTGGGCAAATTAAATGTAGCCTCTTTTTTTAAATTTGTAGTAACACCATAAAACTGTGATCATTGCCAAGTGCCAAGTCAGTTTCTGATTAAAAACCACCAATTTTGGGGAGACCACTATCTCTCTTTTCAGCTTACTGATTCATCCAGATAGTTTTCATTCTCCTGACTTAGGTCTAACCTGATATGTGTGGTAGCAGACTCAGGTAAGTTTCTAATAGGTCTTGACTTCACAATCCATTACTGATCTTCATCCCTCCTTTGCTACGATTGACTTCTAACATTGTCAAATTACTAAGAATAAGAATCAAATTCAAAGAGAATCTTTGTCGTGCCTATCGGAAATATACCAAATAATAAATTCTATTGAAAACAAGAACAATGAAGTCTAATGGTGAAACTATACCTCCTAGAAATGTTTCCATTTCTCTGCTTCTTCATTGGGTCTGGATCCTTCTGAATCAATTCATCCCATGGTTTCTAATGTCAACTACATTTACCAGTGATTTCTAGATAATGTTCTATGATGAAAAAAAAAACTAGAGTAACCTTTGGAATAAAATGTTGTTCTGGGAGTACTAAAATAGGTATGACCCAATATTACTGGCTTGATTCATTCTTACTCGGGAAGGATTCTTCATTGACCTTCTCCATCAACTAGTACTGGCTATCCCCCAAGCCTAGTTTATTCTTCCTGTGTACCTCTGGTTCTTTTATTCCATGGCATACCAAATTGAGCTTCAATGTCCCCTATTAACTGAGGCTTTTCTCCAGTCCTTCTTATGATCTAATTCTACTTGACTGAAGGCTTCTTTTCATTTCTACTTTATCATTTTCCATATGTTAGTCTATCAAGCTGCCTCTGAGGGGGTCTTCTTTCTCCCCACTTTACAACACAAATGTTCTTTAATGGGTCTGTGTTCTTGGTTGATAAGTGACAGTAACAAGAAAGATAGTCCCTGTAGATGTCATAGTATAGAGAGCCCTGGACCTAGAGTCAGAAAGATATGAATTCAAATCCAGCCTCATATATTTACTAGCTGTGTGAACTCAAGTCATTAAACCTTTATTTGCCTCACGTTCCATATCTATAAACTAGAGAAAATGATAGCACCTACTTTACAGGGTTGCAAGAATAAAATAAAATAATAATTGTCAAGTGCTTGTGCATAGTAAGTAAATGTTAGGTGACCTCTTCTGTCAGACTGTAAGATCATTTAGCATAGAGTTCTCACTTTTTTCTTTTTATCCTCCTATTTAGCCAGTGACTGGTACATAGTAAACACTTAATAACTGATTTTTGCCTTGTCAAATGGAGTGATGTGATGCACTAGTGTGTGTAAAGAGCTCTAAACTTTAGAATATAATGTAAATATGAACTGTTAATAATATTATTAATGTTATTCACCTCCTTTTTGCTTGGAAGAGGAGAGACAAAAATGGTACAAGAACAAGTCATTATCCTGTTCTCTTCCTCCTCCTTCCTTCTCCACCTCCCTTTCCTCCTACTTCTTGTTAGAAATTTATCTTCCTGACTTTTCATTCAGAACTTGAAATTGATTTATTGTGCAAAGATAGCTTAAACATCCACAGTTCATGACTGACTGTAAAGAGTACTGGCCCTTGAATTAGAGGAATGGGATCTGCAATCTTCCTTCCTCTGCTGCCCTAGTGCTTTTCAGCAAGCCATTTCGCTTCACTAGGTGGACCTCGATGTCTTTTTCTGTAAAATGAAGGAATAACATTAGATGATCTCAGAGTTCCTTTTTTCATTTTCCTATGACTTCATGAATCCATTTCCTTACACTTTAGTAGGCACGCTGAGATGACTTTGGTCAATGCTATAAATGCTGACAGTTCAATCATCTTTGTTTCAAATTGAGATCTGAATAAAAGCTATTTGGTAAATCTTAGAGATTTAGTTCAATGTGAGACATGGTTATTTTTCATTATTTTATCCTCAAACATTATAGATCGGGGTCAGCTTAGTGGCTCAGTGAATTGAGGGCCAGGCCTAATGACAGGAGGTCCTAAGTTCAAGTAAGACCTCAGACACTTTCTAGCTGTGTGACCCTGGGCAAGTCATTTAATTCCCATTGCCTAGTCCTTACCACTCATTTGACTTTAGACCGAAGGTAATGTTTTATTTTTTTAATAAATACAATCAATAGTGAGAATGCTATTCTCTTTGATTCCTAAAAGGTAGAAGGGAAGGAACAAACATTTTCATAGTACCTACTATATTGGAGGTACTGTTCTAAGTACTTTACAAATTTGGTCTTCCTAACAGCCCTTTTAGTGATGTGTTTTTATTAGGTCTTTATTTTACAAATATAGAAACTGAGGCAAATAGAGGTTAAGTGGCTTGCCTAGCAACTGCTAGTAAGTGTCTGAGAATTAATTTAAGCCAACTCTTTCTGATTCCTAAGACAGAGCTCTAACCCCTGAGTCACTTCCTTTTCTCTTCCTTCTGCCCCATCTCCAACATGTGTTCTCTGATTGGTCTATACTTTTAGAAGATAGGTGATAGTAACATTAAAGAATTATCATTGATATAATTCTTCAAGTCTGCAAACAAAAATTTATATACTTTATATAATATTACACATTTTATATGTTAACTCACATTTTATCACTAGAAACAATGTTTTAACTAGATGGAAACTCCTTATGGATACCATAAAAGGAGTTCTGGTAAAGGTATTGGTTTATCCAATATTTAGCAATATTATGAGTCTATGATTGACATGGAGTTATTTAATCCAACATTACCTATTAGATGAGAAAGATCATAGTTTTATCATACATTTGAAAAATATAGTGAAATACACAATATGCTCAATAGATAATATATGCCATATATTATGCTAATATAAATAAATACATATTAATATATAATTATATATCTAGTTATTTTAATTGGAAAAGGAGAAAGATTTCAATATTAATCAATCTTAAATCTCTCATTTTACATTTGAAGAAACTTAAACCAAAAGAGGTAAAGTGATTTGTCCACAGTCAAACATCTAGTAAACTTTTGAATGGGCTTCTACTTCTACTACTTCCTGACTTATGTTCATATCTCTAGAAACTACATAAGACTGACTTCTCCATTATTGCTCAGAAAATATTGTCTGGGCAGTAAATGGGCACAATGAGTAGTGTACCATTGAAATCTCTCTTCAGACACTTACTGAGGATGCCACCTTCGACAAATCACCTAACACTTTTCCCCCTTAGTTTCTGATCTGTAGAATTATACTAGAAAAGGAAATGGTAAATCACTCTAGTATCTTTGCCAAGAAAACTCCAAATAAGATCATGAAGATTTGGGTAGTACATGAAAATATCATGATTGCAAGTTTATATGATGTCTGGTAGGAAAATTATCCTATAGGTGTATGTGTCAAAATATTAAGCCTTAATGTGAGAAAAGATAATATTTTACTTGCTCTTTTTTAAAAGTTCCATTAATTCTTGTTGTCCACTAGAATTTCATATTCTAAGAAAAAAAAAGATAATTCAGTAAATGGATGCATAGATTCAGAAGAAGCATTGTAGTTCCTGGAATTAAGCCCATTTCTATGTTTTCACTGGATAGAACAGTGATGGTTTTTAAAACTATGATTAAATGAAAACTGTTTTGAAGTGTGTTCAAAGTCAAGGTTTATTGACTGTTAAGAGTTTCTTCTATTCTATTGGGCTCTAGAAACAAGCCTAGTTTCTCAATAAACTAAGAACATTGATAATAAAAAACAGGTGTATGTGGTTCATTTTCCTTACCTGTCTGCATCACTTGGGCTAAAATGAAACTGACCTCTTGACAATGAGGCACTCATGATCACCATAGTAGCTGAAAACTTTGGTCCATAGCCATGTTAGGATTTCATTTTCTCTGAATGTGTAGTTAAACATTTGTTCCCACAGAATGCAAATAGTAAGACTCTTAACTTAAAGGTAGAAACTTTGTCCTTGAGCAGTGAATATGTCGATTCTTATTTGGACTCAAATCTGTAATTCCTATAATCCCCGCCAATCCTTTAATACCAAATCAATTTCATAGCCACTTATTCTGTCCTAATCATCTAGATTTTTGAAAAGAGTTCATTTCTAACTCATAAAGTATAGACACTACACTATTTCACAAAGATTTGACTTTTTTTCTAGGTCTGTACCCATGTGTCTTTATTGTGGACTTTCTAATTGCATATATAGAGGGCACAGATTTGTAAATATATAGAATTTTGGGTTTCAGTCTACAATCCTGAAGAGTCTACACGTTGCTGCAGACGGAAGCCTAGGAATGGAATCAGCAGAACTAGATTTGAATTCTTCCTGTCGATTGCTACCATCTAACCTTGGATAAGTGTTTTCTTTTTTTCAATTTGGTTTCCTCAACTATGGAGTAGAAGTCACATGACTAAGAAATTCTGAATCTTTTAGATATAACTTTTATTATCTCAAACTAATATTTTGGTACTGAGTTCTTAGATTAGTGAAGCAGATTCAGTTGTGCTTGCAATGTTTATCTCATGTCTTTATAGAAACCCTTTATTTTTACTAGGTCTTAGTGGCCTCATATACAAATTAAAGGACTTGGAAGAGATGCTATCAGATGTGCTCTCCATAACTATAGTCATGATCCTATGATGTTAATAGAATTTTGAAGTAATGAAAGGAGAATGAAGAAGTTTTATCGAGAATTCTATTTGATTTAGAAATTGAAGATGAAAGATCAAATCCCATCTCTCTCACTTGATTACATAACCTTACACAAGTGCTTAATGCCACAGTGGTGGATAGAGTGTCAGGTCTAGCGTCAGGAAAACCTGTTCTCAAATCTGGCCTCAGATATTTACTAGCAGTATAACCCTAAGAAATTCACTTAACTCTGCCTTACTTTCCTCATCTTCCAAATGAGCTAGAGAAAGAAATGACAAACAATTCCAGGATCTTGCCAAGAACATTCCAATTAGGGTCATAAAGAATTGAGTAACCAAACATCAACAAGGTGACTTAAATTCATGGGTTCTATTTTCCTCTGTAACATGGAGTTGGCCTAGATGAACTCTAATGTTTCTTCTAGCTCTAAACTTATGATCCTATCAATTTTTCTCTTTTCCTTTCTTTCTGTTCTTTTTTCTTCCATTTCCTTAATAATTATTTAATCAGCTCTTTGGATCAAGGATTTTGTGATTTTAAAAATTTTGTTTGTTTTGTTTCATCTCTTTATTCATATCTAAAGCACAGTGCTTTGCAAATCATAAACATTTTCTAGAGAGACAAAATGGCTTAATGGCTAGAGTTCTGACCTCTGAGCAAGGATGAGCTGACTACAGATTGGCTAAAAGCCACAAACTGAATAGCCCTGAGCAAGAAATCAAATTTCTCATTACCCATATGTAATGCTTAAAACTAGATATTATAGAACAATTGCTGATCATCCTGGATGTTGGGGGTTTCCTCAAAGTAATTTCCAAAATAAATAAATATCTTAGGTGGATATAGCAAGGATATTTATTAAAATACACAAATTATTTTTAACTTTATAGCAAAATGTTTTTGCATGTATATTGTATGGAATCATCATTTGTGAAAATAAAGTATTTTACATACCCTCAATAACTGCTAAACCCATAAGAGAAAAATTTTTAATATTTGTAATCATTAATTATTTTTCAAAAAAAAAACTTTCTTTGCGTTGTCAGGAATGGAAATTGTTTTTCTCTAAAGGAAAGCAATGCAATTATTTTTTATAAGATAGTATAAACTCTTATTAATTCATCAATGACTGATATGGTCAGAGATAAAATGCCCTAAACCCATGATAGCTAAGGTGTGCCAAGCATGCATCCCCACATGCTGGAGGGGGTTGCTCCATTCCCATTCTCCATAGTGCCTGAGAACACTTTTGCATGCCCCATCCTTCCACCCAGCTACCCAAAGCAATCACTTCCTCCCTCTGCTCCCTGGAGTAATGAATGGGAGAGCTCACAAACCACTTGAAAGTATACTTTGGGCATGCAATCTCTAAAACCTTTGCAAGCACTGCCCTAAACTAAGGCAGATCATACTTCATTTATGATTTACTTTATAAATGCTGGGATTCACTGAGGTATAGATAATCTGAATGGCTAGGTTAGAGCCATTCCTTAGGTAAGTGTAAAAGATGGGATTTTAATCCCAAATCACCACAACTTCACTTCCAGTCCTCCTTCCACCTATTTCCACCATTTTAACCTCTTTAATATATTAGGTATTTAAAAATCATCTTTTCCTTTTCCTTAGTGTTTGATACCTTTGATCACCCTTTCCTTCTAAACATGCTTTTGATTCCATGATACTTATTTTTCCTGGTACTTCTAATCTGACTATTTCTTCTTAACCTCCTTTGTAGGTATTCCTGCATATCTATGACCTCTTGGTGCTCTCCAAGGTCCTGTCCTAGCTAATCTTCCTTTTATTTCTCTTGACCTATACCTTCCTGAAGTGCTTAAAATCTGTAATGCTTAAAATTTCCCTTATGTCTCTGTATATCTCTCTTTTTCTCTCTTTCTGCCTCTTTCGGTCTGTCTACCTCTCTCTCCTGCTTTTCCCTCTCTATTTCTCTCCTCTCTGTTCCTGACTGTCCCTCCCTGTTTCTGTCTCCAAATTGCGTGCTATTACTTTGGATATTGGAGAAAGAAATGGAAAACCAGTCCAGTATTTTGGCCAATACAACTCCAAATGAGGTCAGAAGGACATGACTGAATAACACTACCTTGTAAATTCTTTATACTTACATGTACATATGCAATACTCCTCCTGCATCAAGTAGAATGGACAGTAGAAACTTCTAGAAAAATGTCTTATTTTTGTCTTTGTCTTATTCCACCAGAGTTTAGAACATTATTTTACACATTTTACACAGTCAAAGACATTTATCAGTTTGTTTTGAATTATATCTTGAACAACATGAGGGATTTGGACCTTTCCATCCTGTTAATAGTCCCAACCTCCTAAACAGAATTGTGTATTAACTGAAAATAATATCCAAACAACTCTTCCTCTTTTGAATTAGATGAAGTTTATTTTAATTTTAAAAGAAAGTTTCACACTAAGTTTAGTTACAGTTCCCCAGAATTCACATTTTATATTCTCTAAAGTCACAGGGGGTAAATTTTGTGTATTGCATGCTCATTTGGAGCAGTGGTCTATACATTAGAGAGGAAACTATTTATGTTAACATTTTCCCTTTAACAAAGACCTGCTGTTAATGAGACAGCATCTTGAAGAGAAAACTCATTAGTCATTCCCTATTCATGAAACAGTCCTTAGCCCACATAGGATTTTCCAGTGTGGATACCTGCATGGAAAAAGCTGTATCAGAACAGCAGAACATATACCTTGGGAGCCAGATGAAGGCTCCAGGTCTTTTAAGGTCATGAGAGAAATTACTCACAACTCTTTGGGACAATTGTACAAATAATCCCAGGACTGATAGATAGTTCTGTCTCATTTCTGTCAAAATGTAAAGTCCTATCAATTGCGCTATGCAAAGTAGGCATGTCTTTATCCCTATTTCCCCCATTTTATTTGTAAAGTATTACACAAAAATAATCACAAAGTCTATCATGAACACTCTTTGGAACATTTTATAAACATCAATATTAACCATGATGTACTAATATTTAACAAAATACCAAAATACTCCAACATTATTCTTAAATTGATTCCAAATCTACTTTTTCATAAGTTAGGATGTCTGAATACATAAGATCATATAAATAGACCAGGAAGAGCCCTCAAAGGTCATTTATTTCAATCCTCTCATTTTGCATATAAGAAAAATGAGACCCACAGAGGTTTTGTGCAATGTCCATGATTACAAAGTAGTACGTGGTAGAGTTAAAATTAAAACCATCCTCACCTAATATCTAATTCTGCTCAATAACATCAACCAGGCTAAATAGAAACCCCTTTCCATATTATTTCATCTTATGTGCTCAAAGACAGCTATAGATATCATTCTCTTACTTCCTATCCCTCCCCTCAAAGAAGATATTTTGTAGATTTTAGGTGTTACTGAGTAAATTTAAATACTTTATACCCATAAACCCTGGTGGTTATGACACTGAGTAAAATAAATTCTATACTCAACTGCATCTGAACTCCTTGTATGCCAAGGAAATTACTGTTCTTTATCCTTTATTTTAACCTCAAACCCTGTTTTTGTTCTTTGAGTTTTGCTGAGTATTGATTTTTTAAGTTGGAAAATGACCATGAAGACCAACTCCAAAAACTTCCTTCTTACAGAAAAGAAAGAAAACAGAAAAATAAAAGTTCTGGAGTGAGGGTAGGGAATGGACTATGCTGGCTATTAGGGAAGGAGGAAAGTCTTGTTATCTATTTTTCCAATGCCCCCCCATACAAGAGAAATGTTCACAGCTTGAATTTTCTCTCTAAAATCTGAGGTCATTTAGGGAGGTCATATATTCAATCCAGGATCTGTTATCCTATCTTTATTTAGGTAGATCATTCCCCAGTTTGCTGAAATCTCCCTCAAACCTTCCTGCCAATACTGATGGAATTCCGTCTGTAGAAGCATCTGTTTCAAACCTTCTGCCTCCCTAGAGCAGAAGCATAAGGTTAGCTCAGGTGACAGGCAAATATCATGAGAAAAAGAGAGATAGGGAGACAGAGACAGAGACAGAAAGGGAATCAGTAACTTTTCAATTATCTCCCTCCATTTAACATGGAAAAGTTAAGGTCCTTTCCACTTTCTTAAGATGAGTTTCTTGAGCTGCTTTGTAAATTAAAAATGGAAGGAAGATGGAAACTTTTAGAAATTTGAAATTGCAGTAGGTTTCATATTGTATAAATTCTAGATCTATAGTACCATACTTGGTTCCCAGAAATAATTAAGAGATTAGAAGGATAACTTGTATACAAAGAATAGGGGCAGATACTGTTTAATATCATGTTACTTAGAAAGAACAGATTTACACAGATTTCAGCCACTTGAGTTTTATCTGCTCTGACACTTGGTATCTCTGTGATCTTAGGCAAGTAAATTACTTCAAATGTCTAAGCCTCAGTGTCCTAATCTCTAAAATGGGAGAGTTGGCTTGAAGTGTATTTCCCCCATTTTATTTGTAAAGTATTCCATAAAAATAATCCCAAATTCTATCATGAATATGAGGCCCAGACATTCAGCAATTTTGGGAAGGCAGAAAGCACAACTTTTGCAGAAGGTAACATCGGTGAAGGATAGGATTAAATATTTGTGGAAAGGAATATCATATTATTTTCCAAGGTCTTTGCCTTTTTTAAATCATCCTCCTTATACATTCAAGTGTTTCAGAAGATATGAATTGTTATTCCTATTTTACAGATGGATAAATTGATATATGGAGTATATCTGACCCTGAGCTATAAAATGGGTTGGAGGTAGGACATATAAAATGGCTATAAAATTGGGTTGGAAGTAGGACAAGAGCACAATACCTCTATAAGAGATCATAGCATTATATTCTCTTTGAAAAGCATTTATTAAGGAATTACTATAGATAATTACAGCACATTAATTCAAATCTGAAAATTAAGAAAAGAAAGACAAATAGGAATGATCCTTAGCTTAAAAGACAGTCCATGACTCAGGGATAAGTGAGACTAAGGAGTTAAAATATACTCAAGATAAGGAGATATGATGTTAAGTTCAACACTACCTGATGCAAGTTAGGTGGTCAGTAAGTATCTATTTACTCTTTCCTATATGCCTGGCATGATTATTATTTGCTGAGCATACAGAAAAAAACAAAAACTCAATCCTGACCTTCATGAAGATGAAGAAGAGAATATCCAACTATATGGAACATACTATGAGTCATAACTTATGGTAAGTGCTTTACACATACTTTCTCTTACCACAACTATTCAAGATAGTACTATTATCTCCTTTTTACAGTTAAGAAACTGAGGCAAACGAAGACCAAGTGATTTGCCTATGTCACACAGATAAGGAAATGAGATTTGAATTCAAGTCTTCTTTGATTCCAGACTTGGCTAAATATGAACCATCAAGCTCCCTGGAAGATTTAATTTTAGCTGCCAAAATAATTGCAATTGTAATTACAGAACTCTTATTAGTTATTACTTGCATTAGTATGGGTATGGAGCTATGTTAATTGCTGTTTCTGTATCTCCATTTGTCCTACCCTACTCCTGAACCAAGCAGATACTTAATGAATGCAATTAAAATGAATGACTGACTACAGAAAAACAATTTTGTCTTCATTTTTGTCCTAGAAATTATATTCTGTTAAAACATAAAAATTATTATTTCAAAAAGTAAACCAGTCTCCCCTGCACCATCTTCATCCTTCACAGATGCTAAAAAGTTGTCTTTCCTCTATATATCTGTAAGGGCTAAGATCAAGCTCATTCCCAAGTCACATAGGTTTGAAACCACTACATTTTGATATATTACATTGCTTTTCCAGATGAAATCACTTCTAGAGGAGTTTGGAAGATGTATAAGGCAGAGGAATCATTTTTGGGAGGCAGTTGTAGTTACAGAAGCTATTAGGGAGGAGGAGTCATTTGAGCTGGTCCTTAATAAACAATAGGTTGCTGATTTTGGATTTTGATACAGAAATTAGGTCAGCAGTTGCATTGTTATAAGCAAAGACAAGGAGGCAGAAAATATAATGTCTATATGAGTAAGAGGAGAAGTAGATCCGATGGCTAGGAACATGCAATTCATATTATATGGTAGATGGAAATAAGCCTGGAAAGAAAGGATAGAGATACAGTGGTCTAAGAAATAAACCAGGAGTCAGGATAGAGTTCAATTCAAAATACAACCTGAATAAACAGAAATAACAAAATCACATTATTTAGTTATGCTCTCTGGAGTGCTTTTTTCTCTCATCTATAAAATGAGTATTAAATGTTTGTTATTGTCCCATTTTAATAACTTCTAAATCCAATCCAATGCTCCTTTTTTATAGAGGAAGAATTTATGAACAATAAAGGAAATAAAGATAATAGGAATGGGGATTGGGTCTAGGATGAAAAGAGAACACAATTTAAAATCTGCCATGAACAGTTCCTAATTCTATGACCTCCCACAAGTCTTTTCAATTTAGAGCACAGAAATCTAGAGTTGTAAGGGATTGAGGACTTCTAGTCCCCACTCACATTTTATATTTGGGGAACCTGGGGCCCTGAGAAGTTCTGACTTATCCAAGGTCACAAGAGAAATAAGCAGGAAAGCATGAATTGGAATTCAACTGCCTTCAATTGCAGAACCAAAACCCTTTCCCCCACCCTACACATACTTCTATGAATGTTCTTTCTAATACACCATTAAATAATGGAATCCAAAGAAAGAAATATTTCCTCTTGACTAAACCATAGCATTAATCTCACTTGAATAATCTTTGGCAAGTCAACCTTCTTCCCTTCAGTAGAAACTGATGCAGCAGGAGTATCTTCCATGAATAAAAAGAAGCTTACATAGAGGTGAAATACAATAGGGGATGGTCAGATTACAGCAAATAATGACAATTAAAATGAATATAGAGAGTGTAAAGGGAAATAATGAAAAGTAAGTCTGGAAAGGTCGATTGGGATCAGAATATAGGAAGCTAGAATTGTGAAGTGAAAAATTTGAGTTTTATCTACCAAGTAATGGGGAGTCACTGAAGGTTATTGGACAGGGGAGTGATATCTGTAGAAAGAGATATTATTTCTTCTATTCATATTTGAAAATTCTCTTGTGAGAAAAGTTATTTTTTGGGCAGTAATACATTTCTATTGACTGAATGTGCATGTGCCATATTTAATTCATTATCATCTCATTCAGTAGGGTCTTAGATGTAATTCTGGAAGGCACCTTACATGCCATCAAGACTAATTCTCTCATTTTACACATGGAGAAACTAAGGCAAAAAGACATTGGATTACTTGTCCAATGTCTCACTTTTTCAATCTGGGTAATATTTAAACATATCTTCCTCAGTTGAAAACTACGATCTTACTTCTATGCCATATTGTCTTTGAACCTTAACATAAAAAAGAATTCCTCTCTTTCTACCTAGTAAAAACTGGAAGAGTTACTTGACTATAACTTGAACAATGAAGAGAAATTTTACCTCTAACCCCGATTATTTTTTCTATAATTTGACAAGAACAAATGACATTTCCTACCAACTTCCAATTTACCTTCTCTAGGTGGAAGTTGAAGCCCCATACCTTTCCCTCATTAAATGAAAGAATAAATAATGCCTAATGCCATCATATAAAACTGTCTTTATTCCTGTTTGCCATCCTGAAGATCACTGGAAAGTAAAGTAAAAAATGCCGATACAGCAGCCTTAGGACAAAGTAGATGGAAATATTCCCAGGAACTGATCATCTACTTAATAAATGAAAGGCTTTTACATACTTAATTAAAAAGGTGACATGTTGTTTTTATTGCCAAATGATCTCCTGTGCTTCGGTCAAGTGCTCACCACAAAATTCACATGCTGTGCCCTGAAATTAGAGCACGTTGTTGAGTGCAGAAGGCATTACGTGACATTAATCCACTAATAAGTACAAATGTATGCACTATCCTTTAAACGCGAATGTAGTTCTCTATATTTAGAGTGGAGTTCATTGGCTCTCTGGGGAAACTTGAGAATTATACATGAATAATAATTATTAGAACTAATGCTACTATTAATAAAGCTTTACATTTATAGAGTTCTTTCTTTATAATGTGGCTACAAGCAGTTTCTAAGTCCATTACCTCGTATAATGTTTAAAACTCACCAAAAACCCTTTGAATTAGGTAGAAGTAGAGCTTCATTTTTTTATGAATGATGATGTTAATATTGAGAAAGGATAAGTAATTTCTTCAAGGTCAAAGAGCTGTTAGAGGAAAGTAGCAAGACAACATCCCAGGACATGCTATCAGAGGATTTAGAATAAGTCTCTCATTTTTACAAATGAGGACTTCAATTATAGAGACATGGAATCTCAGAGTTGACTTCATAAGTAATCTAGGTGATTTAGAACCAACTATGTAGTACTGTGGGCAGCTAGTTGGTACAGTAGATTGAATCACTGGTCTGGGATCAGGAAGGCTTGAGTGAAATCTCAAATACTAGATATGTAATCCTGGGTCAGACCCATAACAATTTGCCTCAGTTTCTTCATATGTAAAATGAGCTGGAAAAGGAAGTGCAAAACTGCTTCAATGTTTTTGCCAAGAAAAGCACAAATGGGGTCACAAAGAGTTGGACAAGACTAAAATGACTAATAACAAAAGGTGGCATTGTGTATGGACTGCTGGACCTGGAGTCAAGAAGACTATCAAAGCCAGCCTCAGACACTTACTAAGAATGGGAAAGTCAATTATTTTTTTTTGCCTCAGTTAACTCTTCTGTAAGATTGAGATGAATAATAACACCTACCTCCCATAGTTGTTACAAGGATTAAATGAGATAAAAGTTTAAAGTACCTAGTATAATATATAGTAAACAGCACATAAATGTTAGTTATTATTATAACTCTTATCTAATTCAAATTATAAAGACCCAAGAATCCTTTCTCTAACATCCCTAAAAATTGTATTTTCCAGTTTCTGCTTGAATATCTTCAGTCTTCAAGGAAGTTCCCATTACCTTTTGCCATTTAGGTAACTTGTTTTTTTGTTTACTTTTTAATTATTAAAATTTCCCCTGAAAATTCTGCTCAAATCTACTTCTCTCAATAGAGGCAGGATAACACTGTCACTGCCACCACCACCACTGCCACCATGACAAAAAGAACAAAAATATAAACTCTTGATATTCTTTTTTTACCCATTAACCTTGTTAAATATATACCTCTCCTGCCATCATGGTCATCACTTATAAAATGTTTAGTAAAGAAATAAAAAAAAAACAGCAGTTGAATAAAACCAAGAAACACCTGTCTGCTCATTTGTGTATATCTCACTTCCCTAACACTCTTCTCTGCCCCCTGAAAGAAGTGGGGGAGACATCTTCTTAAAATTTTCTCTAAGGTCATGATTTATTTCTTTGATTATTACCTAGCCTTCCATTTCATCATTATTGTTGTTGTTATTTGTATTGTTGTGGTCATTGTCTGTATTGTTCTCCTGCATATTTTTTTTTAAATTTAACTGCATCATTCTATATCAGTCTGTCCATATTTCTCTGAATTCTTCACTTTTCTCATCCCTTAGAGTAAAATTTCATTCTATTCATATGCCATGCTATCTAATAGAACAAAGCTAATTTATCTTACTTATGATTGCTTTTGGAAAACAAGAAAACTGTGATCATAATTTCCTACAACTTCTTTCCAAGTTGAATGTCCTTCATTCCTGCCACAGCAAATGCCATTATGAAACTAGGTTCATCAGATGGGTCTTCTGTTTCTCGCTTGTCTTCCTTGGTACCCTTTTCATCTTTTTTTCACTTCCACAATGTTGCCTCTAGAACTAAACTTAATATTCTGTGACTTCCAATCAGGACAGTATTATCAGATTCCTATATAATAAGACAATTATTTTATTAATGTTCACTCCTATAACTCATCCTCTGACACTTCAAGACCTCATCTGTGATTTTTTTGGCATGGACACTTGGATGGTTGGTTATTTCCTTATCCAACTTTTTTTTTTACAGTCAATGAAACTGAGGCAAACAGTGATTAAAGGATTTGGCCACATCACAGAACTAGTGTCAGAGTTTAGATGTGAACTCAGGCAAATGAGTCTTCCTGATTCTAGACCTTGCTCTATCCCCTGTGCCAACTCACTTACCTAACCTTTTTCTTAAGTTTTCCAAGAGTATTGAGAATTTAAATAATATATCCAGGAACATATAGCCAACATGTATCAGAAAAGTAACATAAACCTGTTTCTTCCCTTTGTGTGTCTGGTGTTCTTTCTGATGGTATTTAATGAAAGGATCAAGAATTATGTTTGAACTTCATGTTAAAAAGAAATAATATAATTGGGAAATAGGGGTGGTTTAGATTTGGGGTATTTCTTTCCCAGATACTGAACCAAAGTATTAACTATGTCTTCTTGATGGGTGAATGCAATCTTCTACTCCTTTAGGGCAGGGGCAGTCTAGTTTTTTTTTCTTTGTATACCTGACACCAAGAATGGTACCTGATTATCTGAAGAAAACAAACATAGGAGGTTTAAATACTTTGTCAAACATTATACAACTAGTAACTATCTGTGATATAATTTGGAACTGGACCTTCCTGACTCACAGGTAAATACCCCTTTCACAACTCAATGCTATCAAAATGGTAAATAATCAATGACAGTTTTTATTAACCTGAGACTCATGGAAATAATTTGGGAATCCACAAAATTTGATGGAGAAAAATATACCTTTACTTCAATGTAAGTAATTTTGTTTGGAAACCTGTTTATTTTATGACATGTATTTAAAAACATTCTGAGAACATGCCCAGAGGTTTTACAAGATTGCCAAATGAATCTATTTCATATACACACTTAACACACACAGAAATGGACAGAGCCATTCATTTAAATGAAGAATCTCAGAATATCAGGAAATTTCTTCAGGGAAGAATCATGAAAAAACAAGAAAAATGTTTATGTGGAAGGAGAAAGCATAGATTTATTTCATTTTGTATTTTTGGAATGTGCATTACAATCAAAGATTCACTGGAGTATTTATCATCATCAGGAGAATTTGATACTATGCAGAAATGGAGCAAAGGGATTTCTTCATAATCCAATGACTCTAAGAAAGGACATACCTTATCATTGTAACTATTGGCTCTGACTGGTGGGGGAAGAATGAGACCCACCCCTACCCCTCTTCCATAGAGCTGGAAAGTACCTCAGAGCTCTCATACTCCAATATTCTTAGTATATAGATGAGGAACTAGGACAAAGTGAGGTTAAATGACTTGTGTAGAGTCAGACAGTTTGGAAATGCAGATGAGGCACAATTTCCAATGTAAGTTTTTTTTTCTTACTGTAAACCAATTGTTCGATCTAAAATACTAAATGCTGATACTAACCTGCCATGGTACTTTCCTCATCCTACTTTCTGATGTTTCCTGTTACAAGAATCCCCAGGATCTACTACAACTTTTTAGCAGGCATCCCAAAGAGTGAGGAAAGATGGGTTTTAAAAGGTAGAGAAAATTTTCTAATTTTCATAGCAAAATAAGCAATACCACCAAAAGCCAATACCAAAAAAAAACCTGACATTCATATAATTTTTAAGTTCTACAACTTTCAGTTCATATTTTATTTCTTTTGATCAGTTCATTTGAGCAAACCCATAGAGGTTTAATGTCATTATCACTATTACTACTATAGTTGTTGCTATTTTTATTACTATTTGGCAAATAAGGCAAATGAAGCTCATGATGGCCCAACAGTTTTTGGACAGCTCTCTCTTGAGCCCAGGGCCATTTCTCTACACATTATACCATCTCACTTCACAAAATCTCTATTTTCGTTCCAAGCCAACTTTAAAACATGAACATTGAAATGAATGGAAATGAAAGGAGAAGAAATCCATTTCTACATCTGCTGAAAACTTGCTGAGGAGAAACGCCACTAACTAAAAGGGAGGGAGCTCCAAATCTACATTTCTACAGTGTTCAATCTGAGTGCTGTTGAGTGCCTGGAATAATGATTAGCAATATATTTGGAATATCTAAAATAACTGGTAGTAACAAAACTCTAGAATTAATTAGGGCTGCTTTTGATTTCCTTAATTTTCTATTTGGGTTTTCCCTTGATGAAGTTGCCCTCCATCTGACGCCCTTGAGCGCGCGTGTTGCTATTTGTTGGTGTCTGTCTTACAAATCCCTCATTAGTCATTGACAAGGATTTTATAGGAACCTACTTTAAAAAATAATGTGTCAACAAGGCTTTCTCCCCCGGAAAAAAGATTGGGTTCTTACAGTGAGAGCGCTGCCAATTGGTTTCACCTGAGAGAAATAAACTTGATTTGTGATTTCTAGGTTTCCTCATGCGAGCTAATTAGTCCCGGTATGATACAACTCTTCCAGTCAGAGATCCCCATTTCTCATTTCAAATATAAACATCTGGATGTATGAGTTCCTCAGGTTGCTGCCCTTGTTCCTTCTATTTCCTAGGATAATGCAAATTCTAAATAAGGTAGGTCATGCAAAAAACTAATTGCAATTCTACCAGTTCATGGAGTGGTCAAGGGGTGACAAAGATCACTGCATAATTGCCACTGTAATCTGTCTCTCCCTTGTTAGGTCACTAAGGGAAATCTTAAATTTACTCTATATTGCAGTCAAATGGAGCAACTTCACAGATTTTCCTTGGCCATCTGGTATACTGTAAATCAAGCCAATAATGACTCCCCTCACTAAAATCTAATTATTATTCAAATATCCATGAGGAAAATTAAACAAATAGTTGGAACCAGGTACAGGGTATTAGAGAAGGTCAGTAGCAAAGTTGAGAAAATGCTGGATATCACCGAATGAATTAATACAGAAAAGTGGAAGGATGTCCTGTCATGAGGAACCAAAACAATTTTACCAATGATGTTTAAAGGATATGATGGGAATTTTGACATGTTCATGACATTTGAACCATCCATCATCATTCCTTTCAGTTTCTACTCTTGTATATTTCAAGTGTTATGAAGTGGACTCCATTGTTAATGGGTTACAAATTGGATGAAGAATGAGGCTTATAGAGAAGAAAAAAGGTTTGTTTTAGAAAATTATTATCTGCCTGAACATGTAGGTATATATGCATGTATTCACATGTGATATGATTGTCTACTATGAATATACATACATATAGAACACTACATATAAATTTTATTACATACTCATATATATATGTGTATGAGAATTGCTATAAGTCATGGACACTGTAATATTAAAAAGAAATTTAGGCATACCAAGAGAGCAATGAAAAGGCACATTGTGGGGCTGAGCAGGTTTTCTTTCACAGTACACTGGAAGAGTTATTTAGGAGAAGCAGTATTAATGTCATCAAAGGATTTTTTTAATAAAGATGATACTATGAATAAAAAAAGCTCTATTAAGCTCATTTATATGCTGGGCACTATCCTAGGAACTGGTGTACAATAAAAATAAAAAAAAATCTGGAGGAGCATCATATAGCAAGAATGGAGAATAACCAATGGGTAGTGAGTGAAAAAAATCAAGAAAACCTCTGAATGCAATGAGTACAAGCCATTGGACATATTTTTGGATTAATAGTTGTGTAGAATGTGAAGGCTTTGGAGCATTGGAGTTCAATGTGCAAATTATAGGATCTACAAACCTGATAACACTTGTATTGGGCCCAAGCAGAACCCTCAGATGTGAGATTTTCCCCTCACAAAAACTGAGATGCTTTATACATTCCTCATTTCCAAAGGACATAATTATTTAAGCAGAAAACAACTTTAGGTTCTGTCAGCTGCTCAGAATTAGGGTTATTGTGTGTTAAGAAATGGGGTAAGAGGGAAGATTTGAGTCATCAAAAGCACAGCTGAATCATCCAACCTAAGAATTGGAAAGCAACCTTGGCAATCATTTATTTCAGGCCATAAGTATACAGGAAACTAGCTTTGTGCCTTGCACATAGAAGGTGCTTAATAAATGAATAAATGTTCATTGATTAGTTGATTACTTATTGAACCTCTTTTACAACAATCCCTAAAGGCATCAACCAGCATTTACTTAGAAATGCCAAGTAATTTGAAATCTATCACCTTTCGACAACTTATTCCATGTTTGGGGGTTAATTATCTGGAAGATATTCTTTCTATAAAACTTAGTGTATATTTAGGTAATTGTCCCTAGACCTTCCTATTGAGGCCTAGAAGAATAAGTCATGTTTAAAACCCTTGGTTCCTTCTTTCAGAGATGAAGGTAGAGGGGATGAAAATGGAGGAGAAAAGAGGTAGGAGTTATTTCCTAAATCCTTGGACTCCATTCTTAGTCTCAACATTCAAGGCACTGAATAGAGCCTTTGAAGGCAATCACAACCCTGTGAAGTCTGAGGGTCCCTAGTTGTATTGTGTTTCTGGAATTGTATACAGATCCCATCCCAGGAGACTTTTGACAGTTTTCTGGGAGTCCAATTATTCTTAAATTATCCCTTCTCCCCCTATTTTCCAGATCTATCACCTTGTCGGTGAGATATTTTATGTTCTCTTCTAATTTCCTGGTATTTTGGCTTTGCTTTATTGATTCTTGCTCTTTTACACGATCGTTGTCTTCCAGCTGCCTGATTCTGGCCTTTAAAGCCTGGTTTTCTTTTACAGTTTGGTCAAACTGGTTTTGTAGATGCGTGAATTTCTTTTGCATTATTTCCAACTTTTCCTCCCAGAAGGCTTCCATCTTTTTGGTCATTTCTGATTCAAATTCTTCATAGGTTTGTGGAGAGTTTCCATTTCCTTTGGAAGGTTTTGGAGCATTTTCTTTTATATTATCTTCTGTCTGCTCTGTATTTTGTATTTTGGCTCCATAGAATGTGTCCAAAGTCGCCCCTTTCTTCTTATTTTTCTTGGTATTTTGGGGCTTCTGTGGTTCTGTGGAGTTTGCCATTTCTGAATGTGGAGGATTAGTTTTTCTTGTCTCTGTCTGGTGTTCAGAGGCTTTAGTCCTGGGCAGATGGTTCTATGAGCTTTCCCTGGGTTAAACTGAATATGCCTCACTGGAACTGGAATGGAAGGGTCGGACCACGAGGCCACACTCTCCCCCCGGCTCGCTTTCCGGAAGTTGCCTTCAGAATCGCTGGCCGTGAGGCTGTTTCGTCGGCCTGCGGGGGGATGGGCTGCAGCTAGCCCAAGCTCCGAGGGCGAGGACTTTCACTGAGACTTGGATAGCAGGATCCAGCCTGTGAGGCTGTCTTGCCCACCCTGAGGGTTGCTGTTGTTTCGACCAGCTCTCTGCAGCGGAAGCCCCAGGCAGTAACTTTCACCAGGACTGTAGAAGGCCCTGAGGGTTCTGCTCTCTGAGCCCTGCCGGGCTGCGGCTGCGGCTTCCGGGAGCCTTGGACTCTGCGCTCCTACCCCTGAGGTACGAGGGATCTCAGGTTCTGGCTTTTAAGGGGAGCCGTACCTTTTGATCCGGGTCCAGGTCCAGGAGGAGGGTTCCCAGGGTCTGTGCTGTTGATCGTTTTGAATTTCGGCGCCTTAGGAGCTTATCGTTTGAGATCGGTAGGGAAGGGTTTTCCGGAGATCTGAGCTTTAGCTTTCTCTAAGCCGCCATCTTAACCGGAAGTCGATCGACTTTTGACAGTTTTAAACTTGAATGCACAAAACCGTCCTAAGACTTTGGAAACACCCTGTTTATTTTGGAACAGATAATCTGCCTCTGTAACTCTGTAAGTCCTTGTTTTTCTTCTTCTTTTATTATACAAACACATTCATTCATTCAAAAATAGCATCATATAACTACTTTACTAAAAAAAAAAAAAACTATTCTTTATTTTTAGTCACTTGCACTTTGAAGAATCCCCAATACAATAAGCATGGGGATTTTCTCCCTCATGAAGATGTCCACTTTCCAAATTTCATGAGCTGCCATGATTTAGCCATTTCTGACACTGTAACCAGGCTCATAAGGATGAGAGTTTTGACTGTAGCTTCTCTAGAATGACACTGAGTTGGCATGTCTAGAGTTCAAAGCCCTTCATGACATTGTTCTACCTCCCTGGTTTTCTTATACATTATATTCTACCCTTGCCCATGGACACCTTGATTCAGTGACACTGCCTTTTTGCTCTCTC
The DNA here is from genome assembly GCF_027887165.1 of Monodelphis domestica. Taxonomy (NCBI): domain Eukaryota; kingdom Metazoa; phylum Chordata; class Mammalia; order Didelphimorphia; family Didelphidae; genus Monodelphis; species Monodelphis domestica. The sequence continues at coordinate 746,750,681 of NC_077227.1, read as the reverse complement.
ACAATCTAAACACTCCATTATTGGGCTTTGGGTATTTTCTCTGACTTTTCATGTCTATAAGTTTCTCCTCTCTGCATCTCTGCTTCCTGGCTTCCTTCAAGTCCAAGCTAAAATCTTACTACCTACAAGAAACTATTTGTACCCACTCTTAATGCTATTACCCACCTTGTTTCCACACTCTCCTTTCACCCTGTGTAGTTTCTTTGTATATATTTGCTTTTTGTCTCCCCTATTAGATTTGAGCTCTTTGAGGGTAGGGACTGTCATTTGCCTCCCTAGTCTTCACTTAGTACTTGTATTATTAAGTACTTTATTATTACTTTTTTTATTTACTAGTATAATTAAGTACTGAGGTATTAAGTACTTCACTTAGTATATTCAGAGACAGTAGTCACTGAATAAAGGCCTATAGATTGACTATCCTCTAAACTTTCCTTTCTTGGTATAGATTACTAAATATTATATTTGCTCCCTGACAAAATAGAACTAGGAATTATATAGGTGTCATTCTGAGATCTGTTGCTTTGTATCCCCACAATTTAGCAATGTGTTTCTCACAAAATAAGCAACTAAAATATTTTCCATTCACATATACAGACACTAAAGGAAACAAAATCCTTACTGAATTGTTGAATGTGTTTTAATGTGTTTTGGAGTCAATATTGAAATGTTTCTGGTATATATACTATGGAGAAAAGTTCACTACATTTGGAATCAATGAGATTTGGGTTCAAATCCTGATTTTATCTGTTTTGAAAATTGGCAAATCATCTATTCTCTAAGCCTCATTTCCTGATATGTAAAATGAGAAAGTTTCAATGAATTGATTTTGAATTCTCTTTATATCCTTAAATCTATGATCTTATGTTTTTAAATCAGCTTTAGTTCCAGTTAAAACTTGAAAGGCTATGGTACCTTGACTGTATGAGCATGGGATGGCTGCTTGGGAACTAAGTAAAATATACTTCTGTGTGTGTGTGTGTATGTAGATGACAGAGCAGCTAATATTTTTATTCTTAATTTTTAAATTTTATTTAATTGATTAATTTAGAATATTTTTCCAGGATTACAAAAATCTTGTTCTTTCCCTCCCCTCACCCCAACCCCCTCTCATAGCCAACAGAGTGCCACTGGGTTTTATATGTGTCATTAATCAAGACCTATTTTCATGTTATTGACATTTACACTAGGGTGATCATTTAGGGTTTATAAACCCAATCATATCCCCATTGAACCATGTGATTAAGCAAATTTTTTTTCTTTTGTGTTTCTGCTCCCACAGTTCTCCCTCTGCATGTGGATGGTGTTCTTTCTCATAAGTCCCTCAGAATTGTCGTACATCATTGCATTGACACTAATGGAGAAGTCCATTACCTTCGATTGTACCACAGTGTACCTGTCTCTGTGTACAATGTTCTCCTGGTTCTGCTCCTTTCACTCTGTATCACTTCCTGGAGGTCATTCCAGTTCACATGGAATCCCTCCAGTTTATTATTCCTTTGAGCACAATAGATCCCATCACCAACAGATACCACAATGTGTTCAGCCATTCCCTAATGGAAGGTCATCCCATCATTTTCCATTTTTTGCCACCACAAAGAGTACAGCTATGAATATGCTTGTACAAGTTCTTTTTCCTTATTATCTCATTGGTGTACAATCCCAGCAGTGCTATGGCTGGATCAAAGAGCAGACAGTCTTTTAGCACCCTTTGGGCATAGTTCCAAATTGCCCTCCAGAATGGTTGGATCAATTTACAACTCCACCATCAATGAATTAATGTCCCTACTTTGCCACATCCCCTCCAGCATTCACTACTTTCCTCTGCTGTCATGTTATCCAATCTGCTAGGTGTGAGGTGGTACCTCAGAGTTGTTTTAATTTGCATTTCTCTGATTATAGGAGATTTAGAATATTTTTTCATGTGCTTATTGATAGTTTTGATTTGTTTATCTGAAAATTGCCTATTCATGTCCTTTGCCCATTTATCAATTGGAGAATGACTTGATTTTTGTAATATTTTTTAAAAGTAAACTTTAAAAAATTATGTTCATTACTACTTGTACCAACCTTGCTTTTTATCTTCAGAATGGATAGAAAGTTGTTATTATCTGTTTTTTTTTTCTTTTACAAGTCAAAGGGTACAATCAAAGTCATGACTGTAGTATCAATGAGTGTTTGACCAAAAAGATGGTTTCAGAGCCTACAAACAAAAGTTTTTGTTGTTGGTTTTGGATGGAGTCCTGAGGATCTGGGAACTTGGACAATGAGGCTCTGCAGATGATGCCCTAGGTAATGGTGATCAGTCCATGATGAATTTCCACCTCCTAGCAGGAGAGAGAAAAACAAAGAAATCCATCACACAATTCTATAGCTTCAGAAAAAGGAAACTACAACAAAATAGAAGCCTGAGGAAAAAAGAAAAAGACAAGGAATCTTTCTAGTGAACTCCACTGGTATCCTGTGTAAAACTGTGTAAGAGGACCTGATTATGAGGTTAGAAAGAAAGTAATTTAGTGAAAGTCACTCTTATCTCATAATGCCTAACACAATGTTATAAAGGACAAAGATGTGTTTGAAAAATAGGGTAAGTAAAAGAAATCATGGAAGACCACTGAGAATTATATTCTATCCACATATTAAGTATTATATATAGTTCTGTGGGAAACAGTTTGAAAATAACATTGAGAATTTGGAGAGTGTCCAGAGGAAGCCAACCAATATGACAAAAGCCCATGCCAAAGAATAAATAGTGAAGATGGAATTGATCATGTATAGTATTAAGAAAAGAAGCTTTGTTTGAAGGATAGGAGAGAAACATCAAAGACTTATCACATGGGAGAATGGATATTCTTTTTTTCTTCTTCTTGGCACTAATGGGTAGAACTGGAGTAATAGCTGGAGAAGGGGTGAGAGAGAGCTATAAAGAGGAAGATGTAGATTTAACTATGTAAAAACAAATACAAAATTTATATGAATGCCAAAGTGGAAAGGGCTGCCTTTAAAAGTAATAGATTCTATTTAATTAGAGCTCTACAGTAAAAGGTAAATGACCCTTCGGAAAGATGCATAGTATTAAGATCCTTGTTCAGATTAATTTTAGACTACACATACTTAGAGTTCTCTGTTAACTAATAGATTCCATGATCAGAGCATCAAATTCTATATGATGTTAAAAGAGCCAAAATGTATTTGAGAAACTTTTTTGTGTTTTTGGACAAAAGCATTTGAAAAAAGAATTCAAAAGATGACAGAAGTGGAGATCTAATTCTTTGGATAACTGGAATACTGAATTTGTAGTTGTCAATAAAAAGGGAATTCGCCAAAAAATAAATTATCTAGATTGAATTTCATGAAGGGAAGGAAAAATGTATAAACATAAAGTCACTTTTTAGGGCAGCTAGATGGCACAGAGGATAGATCACTGGGGTTGGAATCAGGAATACTCATATTTATGAGTTAAAATCCAGTCTCAGACACTAGCTATGTTGCACTGGGCAAGTCACTTAACCCTATTCGTCCAAAAAAGGAATGCCAAATAATAAAATTATATGTTAAAATATGGAATATTAGACAGAAAGCTAGCCAAAAAATCATGTAATCCTTTGTTCACCTGTCTTCTTGGACAAACAATGGCTATGTGGCCTTAGACAAATCACTTATTTACTTAGTGCTCTAGAAATCTCTGTATATAAGTCACAGAGATGGAATCAGTTTGTCCTATTTCCTCCCAGGAGTTCCTTATTCCAGTGACATTATAAATTGTATCCCTAGCCTTATTCCTTTAAATTAGATAAATCGGAATTACTGCTAAATAAGAGATATACAAATTTGCTTGCTAGGCAAATTCAGTACAATCAAGTAGATAGGATACAGAACTTGATATAAGGAAGACCTACTTTCAATCCTGCCACAGTCACTCTCTGCATTGTCAACGTGGAATCTAGAAGTCTCCAAACTTGTAGCCTAGAAAAATTAAATGAACCCCATTTTACTTATCTTAAGGGTAAAGGCTCCTGGTTTGACCTTGTCATATTAGAGTTCCTCCCCAGGGAAAGTCCTACTTCATTGCCTCTCAAAGTAACAATAGATTTTAAGATGTTTAGTGACTCCTCTAGTCTCCAGAAGCCCTGGGGTTCATTGAATCTTTCCAGGCTACAAGTTTGGGGACTTCTAGATTCCACGTTGACAGTGTAATGCCAGGAAACTGGGTTTCAGGTTGTTCATATATAAAATGAAGAGGTTGAGCTTGATAGCTGTCAAAGCCCATTCCAGCTCACCCTCTGTGAACTTAAGATTCTATTAAGGAGATGGATATAAAGAGCTTGTCTGGAAGTGAGGATATTCATGCTTTGTCTCTAGGACACTGAAACACTTGCTCCTCCTCTCTGGCCTCTGACACTTCAGTAACCCTAGAAGCAGATGTAGAACTAATTGAACAACATTTATTTTAGTCTCTTTTATGTGGAAGGTGAGGAACTCCAAAAAAAAAATAAATTAAGAGGTCAAGAATGCTTTCAGCTGGGGAACCAGAAAGGACTTTGCAGAGGAAGTGGTACAGGAGTTGGATTTTAGAAGAAAAGGAGGTATCTGAAAGAAAGATTAAGAGAAGAATGTGTTCCAGTCATGGAGAATGTCTTCATACTAAAAATAAATAAACTTTAACTCCATGCTAAATAATAATAAAACTGCATAATAAATGGAGGTGGGGCATGACACATTGAATTTGGAAGATAGCCAGCAGGTTTTCTTGACTAGACTGCAGAAGTCATGGATGAGAATTGAAAAAGAGCCTTAAATTCCATGGTTTTGAATGAAGTGAATTACATCAGGGTCATAGAGAAATTTGAATGGGGAAGCGATAAGATCAAGTGAAATCAATTCACTAAAAAAATGAAAAGCACCATGGCATAGAGAAGAGTGTATTGGACTTGGGAAGAGAAGATCCTGATATAAATCTTTTATATGATGCTAATTGTATGACCTTGGACAAATTACTGAATGGCTCTGAGTCTCATGAAGCTTTCAAGCAAAAGTCAAGTAATCAAACCCTATTTAAGTTTTGATCATTTTATACAAGGGACTCCTACGAACATCAAAAATATGGATTTTTCTTATAAAAAAACATAGATTTCATAAGCAGTGGGAAGCATCATGACACCAGAGTCCTCTAAATATGTGATTAGAGCATCATCATCATCATCATCATCATCATTATTAATATTATTGTTTTTTAGCAAAACATAGGGAACAGAAAACTGTAAGAAATGTGGCTTTTTTGAATGGAATTGTATTGGCAATAGCTTCCAAAGGAACCAATACAATATTTTTTATTCCTTATATTGATAGGAATTGAATATTAATTATTGGGAACCATTAAAGGGCAGTTGATAGGAGTAGAGAACAAAAGAGAGATGTAATATAAAATGTAAATTCAGTCATGTCTGACTTTTTGTAACCCCATTTAGAGTTTTCTTGACAAAATATTACTACAGTTTGCCATTTCCTTCTCCAGAGTAAAATGGAAAAAAAAAATAAACAAACAAAAACAAGGTTAAGTGACTTGCCCATAATCCCATAGCTGGTAATTGTCTGAAGCCACATTTGAACTCAGATAGATGAATCTTCCTGACTCCAGGCCTGGCATTCTATTCATTGTACCACTTAAATGCTATGAAGACTTTATTTTTTTTCAAATTATATTTAAAGTAACTGAGGTCGACAGAGTTTATACTTTTCCAGGTTCATACAACTACAGTGTCTTCGATGGGTTTTGAACTTAGATCTAATCTGACTCAGGGTTCAGCATTCTATCAACTGCCTTACCTAACTGCTTGCATTTAAACAATGGTATATATATATATATATATATATCTGAATCTCCCCTAAGCTATATATATATATATATAGCTTAGGGGAGATTCAGATGAACATTTCCAGTTTTCTTCCAGTACTTAAATGGCTGTATTCTGCAAGAGTCATTAGACATGTCTTACTTGGTATTGTGATCAGTCTCCCCGTCTCCCCCAAATTTTAATCTTTACAGTATGAAGGGTTAGAACTAGGTGGGAAAAAAAGACAATCTGAGACTCATCACCAGAGGGCACCAAACTTTTCAAAAATTAGAGCTGTCCAAAAGTGGAATGGATTGCCCAGAGAAGGAATGACTAATTTCTCCAAAGAGGTCTTCAAGCAGACACTAGATAACTATTTGTTAAGGGCTAGAATATCATCATAGCATCATCGATTTTAGAATTGAAAATCACCTAGTTTAAACTTCACTTTTTCAGTGGGGAAACTGGGGGGAATTGGTTTTAAGTGTCTTGCCTAAGGCTGACTGATCAAAAGCTGGGTGAAATATTAGTCATTTTATAGCCCAATCCCCTCACTTCATAGATATTAGAGCAGATAGAGACTCCATTCCCTTCCAGCTTTGAAACTGTATGATTCTGTAATATCTAAGGTTAATGAGAGTGAACATGATGAGAGAACTTCTAATTTCATCTATGTAAATAACTCCCAAATAAGGAAGTGCCATCTCCCAATATAGTTTGGTCCCATCTTTCCAACTTGCCGTCTTGAGATTTGCCTAGAGATTTAAGAGAATTAAAGACTTGCTTATGGCCCAACAGCCAGCATCTGATTAGCCGGGAGAAGATTCAGCACAATCAAACCTCTGGGTTTTGTTTTTGTTTTTTTGGATTTTTTTTTCTGAATATTTACCAAAGTGCCTGCCATTCTGCCTTCAGATCTAGTTTTTTTAGGAAATTTAGGAAGAAGAATAAGAGCTGAATCAAGATTCAGCACCAGGGAAACCAGTGAGGAATGTTGAATATTCATTTCATATTTCAACAGAGGCCACCTACTGAATCATTTGAAATTCTATCTAAATTAACCTGTGTCCTTCGGTGTAGTAGAACTTCAGCCATTTCTCCAGCAGTGTTCTGGGAATTCCCATAAAATGGTAAACACAGAGATCCTAAATGGAGTCACTCCTGCCCTGTTACCAAAATGCTTACAGAAAGCTGGGGACATTTTAATATTTAATAGCTCCCTTTCCTCCTCATCTTTGAAACTTGGCATGATCTTGGTCCAAAGCCCAGAAAATTGCTTCCTCCCTGGAGGAGTTTGCAGAGCAGGCAGTTTCCAGAAGGGTGAAATATTTTGTAGAACCTCTCTCTCCTCACCAACCCTGGTCTCAAAAGAAACCCTCCAAAAATACAAGCATCCACTGACATTTAAGACCCAATTAGTTTAGTCACTGTCAAGTATTGAGAGAAAACTTTGCTAACCATATCAGAGGCAGGGACAGATGTGGACTGAAAACATCTCCTATGAACGAGGCATTCTTTTTATCAGTTGGTTCCCAGATTATGAGGATGACAGAGAGTAATCAATCAACAACTTTTATTAGCATTCTGCTGTGTGTCAGCCACTGTGCAAGTGTCAAATTGACAATGCCTGAATTGAAATAGTTCCTGATCCAGAGGGTGGGTCATATTGGTAGTAATTATAATAATATTCAATTGTATATTGTTCAGTCATTGTTCTCTCATTTTCAACTGTTTGTGAACCCAGTTGATCTTTCCTTGGCAAAAGTACAGGATTGACTATTCATTTCCTCCATCTCATTTTACAAATAAGGAAACTGAGGCAAACAGCATTTAAATGACTTACTCAGGCTAGTCAATGTATGTCATCATTTTGATTCTACATCTAGCACTCTCTCTACTATTCCTTTGTAATGCACTTTAAGGTTTGGAATATCTTTTTTTTGCCCTTCAAAGCAATCAGTGTTGTAGGGGTTATTAACTCTCTTTTACAAATAAGGACACTGGAGCTAATAGAAGTGACCAGGGTCTTAAAGTGTCTTTAGTAAGTGTCTTTACAGGGGACATCAGTTCCTTTACGGTAGGTCTAAGGGAGGCACCTTGGTGGCTCAGTGATTAAAGAGCTAGACTTAGATTCCAGAGATGCTGAGTTCAAATCTGGCTACAGAAATTTCCTACCTATTTGATCCTGGGCAAATCACTTAATCCCAATTGTATATATAGTCCTTACAGCCCTTCTGTCTTATAATGGATACTAAATATCAATTCTAAGATAGATAGAGTTTTTAGGGGGAAATTTATAGGGGGAAAGGATCATAGGAGAGTAGGAATATAGGAAACATTGAAATCAAATGAGATGTTAAGCATCAAGTATGTGTGAAGAGTATGACCAAGAAAATGAAGAATCATCTTCTGTTAGGAAGACCAGGATCCAAATTTGACCTTTGACACATACTGACTTTGATAGAGTCTATGTAAGCCACAACATTTTTGGATCGACTTTCCCAAGGTCACCTGGAACATTGCTGGAAGAGCCCACTTAATGCAGCTTTTCTTATAGTTTCCATCTTTGACTTTTAAGAATCTCACCTTAAATGATGTGCAAGACCTCTCTTTTTCCAGGTCTGAGAGCTAAAGCTCAATCATTTATTGATTTTTACTTCTATTTCTGTTGCTTAGGCTGCCATTGCCAAACATGGAGATCAAGTATGCAATGACACGAAGGGTAGCTGATAATTTACGCCAGACTCTAGAACTTTTCTTCTGTATCTCATCACTTAGCACAGACTTTCCAAGGCCCTTATATTCAGCTCATGAGTCAATGATATGTTTTGAAGTTGTGCTTTTATTGTCAGTAAGGAAAAGGCTCTAACTCATAGTCTCACACCATGAGCTTAATGTGCTTCAGTGGTGATGAAAGGACCAGAATGACTGGGTGAGGGGCTTTTGAGCAAGACTTGGAAAGCCTGTGGGTTTCTGGAGCACTTGTATGTGACTAGGGTTTAAGAACAGGAGTCGATCTTTGCTGGAGCTTTAGAACAGAGGTGGCACGTGGCAGGGATTTCTAATGAACCGTTCTCCCTCTGAACTTAAGAGTGGCAGCCACCTCCTGTACCTTGCAGTTGAACTTGACTTTTTATTTGTTTTAATCACAGGTTTTACCTGGAAGTCTATGGGACTAATGGACAAAACGTGTTCACTCAAATTATTACTTTTATTATGAGAAATTAATGTGTAGAGAGGATTTAGCAGTCTGTGTCACAAGATAGTCAATGCCAAATGTGTTGAAACCCTTCATTGTTTTCTTGCTTGGATTAAAGGTTATTTCCATTTATAAATCTAGAAAATGGAAGAATATATTTACTTCCTTTCCTATCTCTTCATTTATTTCATGTATCTTCTTAATTTCTTTTGCATCCAGTGAGCTGATTTTTTTTTATTTCACTCTCCATTTCTTTTATCCCATTTCCTTTCTTCACCTGAGCAAATCACAAACCTGTCTTATTTTCAATTTCTTCATCTGTAGAATGAGCATAATCATACTTTTGGTCTCACAAGATAATTGTGAGGTTCAGATAACTGTAGTAACAATTATTTCCATCATCATTTGAGTTTCTCCTAACCAAATTTGTTGTTTACTTTGCCCTTCCTCCCTTGCTCCCTCTCTTCATTCCTTGTTATGGATAGATACCTCCCTTCCTGCATTTCTTTATTCCTCCCTCCCCATCTTCCTTCCCTTACACTCCTCCTTTTCCTCCCTCCCTTCTTTCCTTCCTTTCTTCCTCCCTCCCTCTCTCCTTCCCTCCCTCCCTCCCTCCCTTCCTTCCTTCCTTCCTTCCTTCCTTCCTTCCTTCCTTCCTTCCTTCCTTCCTTCCTTCCTTCCTTCCTTTCTTCCTTCCTTCCTTCCTTCCTTCCTTCCTTCCTTCCTTCCTTCCTTCCTTCCTTCCTTCCTTCCTTTCTTCCTTCCTTCCTTCCTTCCTTCCTTCCTTCCTTCCTCCCTTCCTTCCTCCCTTCCTTTCTTCCTTATTTCCCTCCTTCCTTCCCTCCTTCCTTTCCTTTCCTTTCTCTCACATTTATTCTCCCAACTTCATTCCCTTTCTTAATTCTAATGAATTCCCTTTTAAAAACTCCATTTCAGGAAGGCTGAACCTCTAACTCATCCACTAGAACTCTCATCTCTATGCTTTGTCAGAGTCCTCAAAAGCTTCTATGCATTCCCTCCCCTTTAAAATAAATTGCAAAATCCTAAAGCTCAACTTTGGTACTGATTCATTCTTAAGGTATTCTTTAATTACTGGAGTTCTTAGTACTCTTTTCCTTCTCAGATTGCATCACATTTATTTATTGATTTTGTATTTTCTTCTTCATCTCTATTTTGTAAACTCCAAATGAAATGTTAGCTCTCTGAAGGCAGACCTGTATCCCCAGGGCCCAGCTCAGTTTCTTGTAATTAGAAAAATGCATAGAAAAGATTATATGATTTGCTCATTTATTTTCATCCTTTCCTGCTTTTGTGGTTTATTCCTTCTTTTAAGAAATGGGAAACTCCCTTTCTTCTCCTTTGACTCTCCTTTAACTTAGTTTCCCTTTTGTCTCTCCTTTTTAGTCAATTTTCCTCTTTCCATTCTCTTTCATATTCAAAGTGAGCTTCCCTCACCAAGGTGCCACAGCTGATAAACAAGCTCCCATAATAAGGACCCATTATGCATACTCAAACAGCTGTTCACCAATTCTAGCGATGTTTGCATCATCATTGATTCTTTGATAAATGCACATTTACAAGGAAGAAAGGCTAAATGTGGTGGAGTTATATATGCAAGGTTGGAGAATATAAGCAGAGGAGGTTTACCTGCCCACCTTACTATCACTAGGGATTAGGGGTAGGACTAATAGCTATCTGCTAGGCTGTTCTGTGTGAAGTCTTTTTCTGCCTATATAAAGCAAGATGAGTGAAATCAAATGAGGAGCCTGATTTTACAACGATGGGAATATAGATTCAGAACTGGAAGGAGCCTGAGAGGTCATCAAATCCAAATTCCTCATTTTTCAGTGACTCTGAGATTCACCTGTTGAATGACTTGCCCAAGGTCATAGAGCTATTAAGTGTCTGAAACAGAATTTGCACCCACATCTGCCTAATTCTAAGTCTAGCATTTTATCCATTATGCCATTCTGTCTCTGAGTATTTGTGTTGTTCATGTAACTTACCTCTCTGAGTTGGATTTGAATCCCTAGCATGAAGAAGATAGGGTAACCTGTAGGCTCTTATTTCCGTATTTTAAGCATGCACATTTTTAGCACCATAGCTACTCCACCCTAGATATCATTTGTAATCCACTTGACAGCTTTCTGGTTCTTTTGGAGTTCTTGTTTGGAATTTTATAACTTAGGAGTCAACCACCCGGTGATTGGTTTTCTGAATTTGGTTGGTATTTGACTGTACATTATTTCAAATGAATTAGGAAATTTTAATTTGGAAGATTTGGGAATGCTAGCAGATTTTGAAGTCAGAGGACTCAGTTCCGAATTCCAACTCTCCCATTTATTTCCTTTGAGGTCTTGCCTTAGGAAACATAAAATAAAATGGATCTTGATGGGTACCTGGGAGCAATAATTGTTAAAGAGGCTGGGGAAAATGAAATGTGATCTATTCTTACATTTCTTCAGAAGCTTTTTTACCCATGCTTATTCCTTCTTAAAGATATGGGTGGATGTTTTCCCTTTCATAGTTTTGAGTATAATGTATGTCATAGTCAAAGGTTTAGAAAAAGAGAAGAGCCACTTGTCATAACTAGAAGTCAATAATTACTCACTCAAAGTATCCTCTTTTACACTCTCCCCACTGGGGAAAACATGTGTTGCTATATTACCTTTATATCTCGTCAACTATTAGCTCCTTGGGATAGAGTTTTCTCTTAATACCAGTTTGTATCTTGGTTGGTACATAATGCAATAGTCTCTATCACTAATAGGAAATGGATTGCAGATTGGATGAGAGATTTTTTTAATACATTTTGGAATTCCATGATGAGGAATATCCTTCTACAAAAGCAGCTTGCCATTTTCTCAGAAATTTAGAATTTTGAGGAGTTGCCTCTCCAAGTCCATACGTATTAGCATCAACTAATATCTAGAAGTGGGCCTTTAGTATATTTGCTGGATGAATGAACAACAATAATAATAAAATCCATTATGCTATTTTTCCAGGGAAAAAAAGTAAATAGAAACTGAACTTGGAATCATGAATCTATGGTTTCAAATCCCATCTCTTAGCTTATGACCATGGATGACTCACCAATTTCTATAAACCTCAGTTTCCTCTTCTGTGAAATGAAGTTTACAGTACCTACATCATTGTATGATTATGAAATTCAAATGAGATAATGTATATAAAGTGTTTGGGAAAATGTGTGATTCTGTGTATCATTTATTATTTTTCCTGAGTGTTCCTGTACTCTCTTTTCAATCTTCTCTCATCTTATGTATTGCTATTCAAGTATCTTAAGTCAGAGTAAAACCAGGCTATTTACAATCACTCATAAACCTTTTCTCCTCTCTTTATCTGTGCCATTCCCTAGAACATTATTTATATCATCAACACATTTCTTTGTCACCGCACTATTTAGAATAGAAACTCCTTGAGGGTAAAGCCATTAGAGTTTTCTATCCTCATATTACCAGTATATAGCAGAGTGTCCCTCATAAATTTAACCTTTAATAACATTTTTGTTGATTTGAGTTGAATGAAAATCTCTTTCCCTCTGTCTTTATCTGTTGAGACCCAGTAAACCTCCATGACCCACTGAAATGCACCCTGTCTTATGAACCTGCCCTTAATCTCTCCAATGGAAAGGGATCTCTACCTCTTTTTCATTCATATGGCACTTCCTGGCCATAATTTTAGGGAGTTGTCCTGGCCAATAAGACTTTAAAGAACTTTCCCAATACTCTGGAACCAGATTCTACTGTAAGAATATGGAAAATCTTCTTTACTGCCTACTCAACCTCAGTGCCCCATTTTACCTAACCATATTTTGTTTGTTTGTTTGATTGTTTTGGACAGGAAGCAACTGGAAATCTCAAATGGAATTGATCTTTATCTTTCTAATTAATTAATCTAATTTTTCTTTCAATTTTGGATTCTCTGAGTGTATCTATATGAGTCTCCACTCTCCTATTGGGATATAGAAAAGTCATTAAGAAAAAGAATCATACTTGAGTTACCTTTGTGTCCTGCAGAGTCTAAAGTCATGTTCTGATCATGGCATCAAATCAATAACTTGAAGTGTGGGTTGAATAGCTTAAGCACCTTGCCCAGAGTCACACTGGTGTTAAGCATTGGAGACCAAATTTCATCTCTGATTTTTCTAACTCTGGGCTTGGTTTTCCATCCATTGCCTCAACTAACTATCCTCAGAATTACTGTTATGAATAAATATTAACATCTTAAACCAATTCTATGGCTATCAGTAACTATTTGCCTATAGTCTAACTTTTATATAGTTTTAGTATGACAACAATTTCCACAAACTCTACCCTCAAAAACATCATTAGAGCAGCTAGGTAGCATAGTGAATTGGGAGCCAGGTCTAGAGACAGGAAGTCCTGGGCTCAATGCTGAATTTAGACTCCTTCTAGCTGTGTGACCTTGGGTAAGTCATATCACCTCAAGTGTTGAGCCATTACTGTTCTTCTGCCTGGGTACCAATACCCAGTACTGATTATAGGAAGGAAGATTAGGGTCTATAAAAACCTATGATCTAAGATGAGAACACATAAGGGAGAAAAGGAAAAGAATGATAGACACAGGCTCAGTTTGGGCCCATCATCTTGCTCTCTCTTCAGGAACTTTATATCTAGAAGTTGTAGACATATTACCTGTGTATATCTTAGAAACATATGTATGTTCAAATGTGTATATTGTGACAAGGAAATCACTTTAAAAGACTGATATATATTAATTTAAGGTCGCCAAGGAATTCAGCTATGTAATTCCTAAATGAAAACTCAAGTCAGCAGTCAACCTTTTGTGGAGTTTTTAATTACAAACAGGAGGAAGAAAGGTATGAGAGAGAGAGAGAGAGAGAGAGAGAGAGAGAGAGAGAGAGAGAGAGAGAGAGAGAGAGAGAGAGAGAGAGAGAGAGAGAGAAGGGAATCGGGCTTAAATACCCCCTCTGTTTAGGCTGGGCCAAAAGGCCCAAGCCCTTAGATAGCTGAGGCAAAGAAAAGAGATCAGTCCCTATCACTCACGTGACCAAAATGGAGAAACAGTCTCAGGGCCTCCACCTCCAGCCTCCTTCAGAGCAAAACTTCTCAGAGCATAACCTCTCAGAGCAAAACTTCTCGAACTCCTTCAGAGCCACCTCGCTCAGAGCAAAACCTCCTCCCTTCTCTCCTCAGACCCTGCTATCTTTAAGGACACCATCTAAGTTCCCTCCCCTCAGTTCTCACATCTACCAATCACTGTCGATGTCTCCCCTGTGCCAATGGTGGTTCTAGTTTAACCCAGGACCGCCCAGAGGTCTGTGGCTTTGCACATGTCTGTTGAAGGTCATATTCTCAAATAATTAAATCTTGATCCTTTGCTGCAGCCCTTCATAAATCCTGTTACTCTGAGTAGGGTGGAGATTGTAGTTTCCAAGAACTGGTTCTGTCATTCCAAGTATCTCTATTGTATCAATTCTAAAATCAATCATGACTCAAAGAACTTCCTGTTCTATGCTTAAGCATAGGTCAAAGCCCTTTCCATTGTTTAGCAAAAGGTTTCTGTCCTAAAGTAGTCTTAAGTAGGGAGGAGAAGGACCCTCCATACCTAATGTTGGAAATGGGGAAATTTCCAACATTCATAAGTCTAAGAAATTTTAAGGTTTACAATATAAACATATACACATGTTTCTGGTATCTGGGCATCTCTCCACCTAGAAACATATTTAGACATACACATCATACATATCCACATGCATATACTTATCCCTACACACATGCACACAAACACACACTGAGAGTCCCCTGCATTGAGTTTATGGGCCCAGAGAGAAAGGATAGTTCCTCCTCCAAGCACAACTTATAACTCACGATGCATTTGTAATTTTGAAAAAAATAGAATGGCTTTTCCTCAACCTAGCTAAATGAATTTATAAGATCCCTAAATTTGGCCCAGCCAAATTAAAAAAAAAAATCTTCCTTTCTCATATATATAAATAAGAGCACTATAAATGCATCATGTTTTAGGTATACACACATATGTAATATATATAGACATATGCATATGTGCATATATCTATAGCTACAACTCTACTTATGCCATATCTAGAAATATGTGCTAAGTAGCTTTTAGCAGATAAGCCTCCATATAGAAGGTAGCATGGCCAAGAGAGTAATGGGTATTCAGTCAGGGAATTGGGCGTAACCATCTGACACCTGAAACTTCCTTACTGGGAAACTAAGTTAACTCTTTGAGCCTCAGGCAAATCCACAGGGAATGTGTATTATAATAAAAAGCAGATTAGAATCCTGTAGAAAGGAGTTCCAGTTCCAAAAGTTCTCTGTGATAATGACAAAAGAAACACATCATAAGATTGGTGTGTTTATATAAATCCAAATGGGAAACATTTATTTTTACAGTCACATACATGAAATGTGAAGGTTTTGTGGTCTTCACTGAAGTTGGAGCTCTGTCCACTGATCCCCTCTG
This sequence comes from Monodelphis domestica, assembly GCF_027887165.1. Taxonomy (NCBI): domain Eukaryota; kingdom Metazoa; phylum Chordata; class Mammalia; order Didelphimorphia; family Didelphidae; genus Monodelphis; species Monodelphis domestica. The sequence goes on along the minus strand of NC_077227.1, from coordinate 746,735,156 downwards.
AACTCAGATAGGTAGCTAAGTGGTCACATGGATAAAGAATTGACTTGACCATAAAGACCTGACTTCCCATCATGCCTCAGAAACTGTGCTAGCTGTTAGACCCTGAGTATGTCACTGCTCCTCCGTGGGGCTGATTTCTCATCTCTAACATGCAGACTTTAAGGACAGTAGCCTCATGAATCCCACTTGAGATCAGAGATCCTTCCATCCCACCATTAAATTTTTTTTTTTTTTTAATTTTAAGCCCTCACCTTCCATCTTGGAATCAATACTGTGTATTGGCTCCAAGGCAGAAGAGTGGTAAGGGCTAGGGAATGGGAGTTAAGTGACTTGCCCAGGGTCACACAGATGGGAAGTGTCTGAGGCCAGATTTGAACCTAGGACCTTCCATCTCTAGACCTGGCTCTCAATTCACTGAGCCACCCAGCTGTCCCCCCATTATGTTTTTCTAATAATTTCCTCGAATACCCTTTAGCTCAGAGCAGCAAGTGACTCTTGCCCTGAAGTCAGACCCTTACCCAGTAATGTGACATGACATGTAAGGCCTAGAATACATGGATTCTATGTTGTCTAGCCCCCATCCGAAGCAAATACTTCTCTTCTTTCCGCCTTCTTATGAAATGGCTTCTTAGAGAATCTGTCAAGGAAGCAACAGACATTCCTCTGACACATCTGTGTAAGCATGTTCATTTGCCTCTATGCATTAATATGCATATTAGTGAGACCCATCCATATGTATGTATACACATATACATTCAATATATCCATGGTTTTGGAACACGTGTACATGTATGTTTGCACATGTGCATGTATGTATAGTCTTCCAGTGGAGGAGCATAATATTTGTGTCACTCTTGATTGGCATCCTGTCTCAAAGCAAACGCTGTACCCTGATCCCTGGGAAGGTGGGGGAAGGGCCTGTGCTGTGTGAATGAACAGTCAGTCAGTCGCCTGCTGCTTTGTGGTATTGGCTCGTTTCTTCCAGGACCAGTTGCTGTTTATGCATCCAAGGTTGCCAATAAAAGGCTCAATGCTGTTCGGTTTGCACTACACGCATACATACACACACACACTTATGCGTGCTTGTGCACACACACACTCACACACACATGCTGTGAAAAGTGGTACCAGTCAAGAGCTTCTGCTATGTCCTCAGGCTTTCTCTGTTCTGTATGCAGAGGGGGACCCCCACTTCCAATCTGGCAAGCCAACGAGAAATTGTGTCTGTGACTGTTTGGGGAAAGGGCTGGAAGATGGACAAACATATTTCTCTGGAGCAGCTCCTAGTTCTTCCCAGCAACCAGTAGATGGTGCTTTTAGTAACCAAGTGGTTTGAGGTTATTGGCTGTATTTTGGTTCTAATTTTCTCCCCAAGTAATTAAGGAAAGCGAAGAGCTAATTCCTGTTTTACAGCACCAAGAAATCCAATCTGGGTTACTCATTTGGAGGGGGAGAGGGGGCCGCAGTAACAAAGTTCATCATGACTCAAAGCATGCTCTTCTCGTCTTTGATAGGAATACATCAATGTTTCTTCCAGTGCCGAGGATTATGGCATGGTGGAGAATAGGGGGATAGAAGTGTGAAAGGGCTGCCTGCTATGGTAGATTTTTCAATAAGGGGAATAAAAGAAAGAGCGATGGCCTCGGATTCTGGGATCCTGGATGGTAGAAGCTGCTGCGTCTTTTACAAGCGGTGGGGCCTCCAGCAAATTACTTTCCTTGCATTCTTTTTCTTCTGTGAAATGGGAATAATATGATAATAACGAGAACAGCAGTAATAATAATAACTAATAATAGCGATGACAAATTACTTTAAAAATGAATTCACTCACGTTCACTGCAGCAAAACTCGGTTCCCCGTGCTTTGGGAACTATTTTATTTAAGTCCGTTTGTTAAAGTAATCCATAAGGTGTAAGATGGTAATAGAACTTTTAGATGCCATTTAGTCCTTATACATGATGTTAATGTTGTCGTCATTTTTTTAGGATGATCTAATTCTTTATATTCCCATTTGGGGTTTTTAGTGAAGATACTAGAGTGGTTTTTCCATTTCCTTCTTCAGCTAATTTTACAAATGAGGAATCTGAAGCTAGCAGAGTTCAGTGAAATGCCCAGGGACATCTAGCTAGGTGAATTCTTGAGGCTAAATTTGAACTCAGGACGAAGAGTCTTCCTGACTCAAGGCCCAGAACTCTATCCACATTACAACCTAGCTGGCCCATATTAGGCATGATATAAATATGTAATCTCTTCTACCTTGTTCAATTTACAAAGCAGGAAATAGAGTCCCAGAGCTATTTAGCGACTTGCCCAATTTGACACAGATAGGGAAGGAAGCAAGCTTTGAAGTTGATCCTTTGACCACAAGCCTGTATTACACCTGTCTTCCATGATTAAAAATCTATAGCTTCACAAGAGCAGTCACGCTGAGCAGGGCCCAATTTTCACAGGCATTCAGGTGGAATGTTGAAGGCCAATTTAGGATGTGTAAATGCATAGCCTGAGCTGTGAGCCAGGAGATTAGATAAGTAGCTATTATCTCAAGTCTGCATTTGAAATGTGGAGATTTATTCACGTTTGTTGTTGGAGTATATTGGGATGAATGTACATCGATTTTGATTTTTTTCAGTCCTAACAGTTGTCTCTGATTCTCTGTGACCCCATTTAGTTTTGGTATTGTTTTCTTTTTTGGCAATCACACTAGAGTAGTTTACCATTTTCTTCTCTAGCTCATTTACAAATGAGGCAACCATTATCAAATGATTTACCCAAGGTAACACAGCTAAAAAGTTTCAGAGTCCAGATTTGAACCCAGGGACAGGACACTTCCTGTCTAACTTTATCCACCATGCTACCTAGGTGTCCAATACCAGAACTTTATGTACTGTGTCACTGGGTACCCAGGGTCATACAAACTTATAATTGTGTTAATTTCTGATACTATATACTGTGAGTTTTAAAATTATTATTCAATAATTAAGTATTCTATTTTAAAAGTTTTATTAATAATAACTAGGGCAAAAGAACTGCCTAAATTCAGCTCAGTGGCAGGTCCAAAAAGAGGAAGAAGGAAGAGTTACAGTCACTTAAATGCAATCACACAAAACAAGGGGATGCAGGAAAAGGGAATTTTGGGAAATACTAAGGGACTTCTGGGGGATGAAGTCCAAAGGCCCCAAATCTCCATTCATACAATACTGAGATTCTAGATTTAAATACTACTTCTGATGTTCTTGATATATTTAATTTTGCATTCTTTAGGCTTCCATTTTTTCTTCCCTAAAATGAAGGCATGTGGCTAAATAACTCTTCAATTCCCTTCTGGCTCTGGAATTATTCTCTTATGATAGTGGAGTTGAGTAAACACCTGGAAGAATTCATGGAAATACTGACTTTCTCTTGTTGCTAAAGAGAATGAAAATAGATTTAGTGATGGGAATTATCTTTGAGACTCACAAGTCCAATATCCCCATTTTAAAGAGTAGAAAACTGAGACCTATATTGCTGTAAGGTCTACAGTGATTTTTTTGCTCATGCTGTCTCCTCTGATGTATAATTACCTATCTCTGTCTTTCTATTTATCTCTCCATCAGGAGGAAGTGAGCCACATGGCTAATTTGGCAGAAACCAGAGCCCAGAGACCATGTTCTGGAGAATCTTTCATCCTGAACTTTTCCCTCCACCCCCCACCCACACTGGTGATTGCCTCCCTAAGAGCAACATGCATCACTCCATTCCATCTTCTCTAGCTGTCTATTTCATAGACATTGCCTAGCTCCCTTTCCATACATCCCCTTCCACCAACTCCAATTGTGGAACCATGAAGTGTTATCCAATTGACTCTGCCATTGTTCTTAAATGAGGTGCATTCATCTACTTCCAAGTGACCACCCTCACTATTCCTATAACTTTCGGGGCCAAAGTTTCCCCTCCAGCCATCAATCCCATTTTCAAGTGCTTTCTTGCTTATGAAGCTGTCAATTACTTAAGAACAGGGACTGTATTTTTGTATTTGTTTCACCACTCTCAACACATAATAATTGATTAATAATGCTTTCTTCAATCAATTACTTAAGTTCTCTGTTCCTCAGGCAGCTCTTTGGAACAGATCTAAATCCACTCTCTCATGTATTTGTTATGGCATCAATTAGAAGGTAAACTTTTTTAAGTCAAAGGACTAGGGAAAGGACAAAGAAAATCAAAAGGAGTCTCTCCTCTGAAGGAGCTTATATATATATATATATATATATATATATATATATATATATATATATATATATATATATATATTCATGAATGCTATTTCCTTTCTTCCTTCATTTTTCATTCCTTAACACTCCATAAAGGTAAATTTAGGCAAAAATTAGGATTCAATTCCTTACTATAAGAGCTGTCCCTCAGTGGGATGGGCCACCTGGCCCTCTATGAATGACTTTAAGCAGAGGTTAAATAGTTATTTGTTGAAAATGTGTTATCCTTTTTTGCTTCTTTCTGGAATGCTTTAACTGTCTATTGAGGCCACTTTCAAAGGTAAAATTATTCAAGTTAGTCATTGTTTTCCTTCCATTTTTTCCCAGCTCTGTCTTAGGTGCAATGAGGCAGAAATGAAGGGTTGTTGTTGTTGTACCTTAACTTGATTCAATTCAAGAAATTTTTATTATGTCATTCTGTGAAAGGCCCATATTAGCTCTAAGGGAAACAAAGAGCAAAAAGTGAACAATCTACCTTGTTAACTGTAGACATCTTTTCAAATCCAGCTTCAAAACACTAAACACATTCAAATTACCATATCTTGTCACATACCTACTCTTCCTATGGAACAGGAGTGCTTACCATCAAGGAGTATATTCTTATTCTACAAATCTTTGGTTGGGAGAAACCAAATATTCCTAAATTGGATTGTAAACTCCTTGAGCTAAAGGACTTTCTTTCTTTCTTTTTCTTTCTATCTTCATTGCTTAGAATAGTTCCTGATACATAGCAGGCACTTTTTGACTTGCTCTATGAACTTACCTTTAGACCAGTAGGTTATTCACTATATCAAGTGGCCCTTACCTTATTTTATCCCAAAATGAATTATTTTGTGTTTCAAAAGTACAGTCTAATATGCTGTAATTCAATTCCATGTGAAGTCCAAGTTTACCCTCTGTTGACCTTCATGATTTTATCAACTAACAATATTGTGTCCTTTTCTAGATGATGACAGTTAATTTTTTGAGCAGCTCAGGGAGTTATTTCATCAGCGTGTATCTATTCTGGACTAGAAATATAGCTAAAATGATGAGCCTGATCCGTACTTGACTAGGAACAATAGGATGAGATGGGTTTCATTTAGAATCCTGTGTAGCATTATCAATAGTGTCTTCTAGCTACTTAATGTGTACATACAAATATAAATTGTAGAGTATCATTACTACAAATCATGGAAGCTCTCAGTATATGAACAAACAAAATAATGTGTTACCCAAATGGCAATGTAGGATCATATGATGGGTTGATAATTAAATTTGGCTTATTATAATATCTATATATTTGCATATATAGATATGCTTGGGGAAATAATATTGATTTTCTAATGAAAGGAATGATGATTAAACTTTGAACTATTTGATTACTGCTATGGTGGCTACAGATTGATACAGGAACTCAAAGAATGCCTCTTGGGATTTTAGTAAATCCTTCGTAGTTTCTTGTAGAAGGATATGAATAGAAATCTTGTAGGGTGACAAAAAAGCTTTATTTTCCATTCTATGAGAGAAAATTTATGAGATCATGGATATATTAGAGCATCCTTCTTAGACTCTATTATCCCCAACTGAAGGCCCCTTCCCCTTTTTTTCAACAAATTACTCTAGGCTAGCCCTCCTATTCTCTATAAAATGGATTATCATCACTTAAGCTTTCAAAGAACACTGCTTATGTGCAAATCCAAGTGTTGTCTCCTGTCTTACTTTTCTGTAATTCAATAAAAGCTCTCTTTGCTAGCCACAACATTATTGAATAAGTCAATTAGTACATTTAGAACTGTCCCTGAAAAAGAGTACTTAAAATCTCTAAGTGTTCATTTTCTTTTTCAGCTGATTGGAAATTTGATTTGTAACAAAACTACAGAAAATCACACATCTGATTTTTCCCACTGATGATTTTGTACAGCTAAAATGTCTTGACCAAATTGTTTAGTTTTATATCTCTAGAGACACATATGATAGGCAGAGGGTGTGACTAAAGGTCATATAATTTGTTTAGACTCTTTATTTTGCTAAGAAAAAAAGTATTCTCTTCAAGATTGCATATACTAGAATTAGACAATAAAATTATTTATTGTTTTACCCCCCCACACACCCAAGTTGAATTCTTAGGACATATTTCTCCAAGGTTATTCCAACAAAGTAAATGGCATGATAGACCATACTAAGCTTGGTAGACTTTAAGAAGCTATCTAATGATGGACTTTAAAGAAGCCTGAAGTTAAAGTCAGAAAGAATAGTTCAAAAAGTGCATCATATAGGGAATTCGGGGAATGTAATGACACAAAGAAAAAGGAAACAAGCCACAGAGTCAGGAAGACATGGATTCAATGCTGACCTGTGATATGTATTGACGGCATGGCCTTGACCATGTTACTTAACTTCTTAATGTTCTGGAAAACACTATAAAATATAAGTATCAGAGAAGTTACTGAGCTACAATGATAGTGTTTGCCCATCAGGAATTTCCTGTACAAATGATATCAAAGACTGAGTCTTGACACCTCAAAAATTGATGATAGTAATAGAAGTAATGGTAGTAGTAGTAGTAGTGGTAGTAGTAGTAGTAGTAGTAGTAGTAGTAGTAGTAGTAGTAGTAGTAGTAGTAGTAGTGTCAGTAGCAGCCATAGCAATAATAGTAGCAGCATTAGTTAGGCGGTACAGTAAATAGAGAATAAGAAATAAGATCTGGAGTCAGGAAGACCTTGTTTTGTGATTTCATAGCTGACTTCACATATTTACTACTTGAAAGTCACTTAAGCCTGTTTGTCTCAGTTTCCTCATCTGTAAAATGAACTGGAGAAGGAAAACACAAATCACCCTGGTATCTTTGCCAAGAAAACCTTTTATGTTGTTAGTCATACATGACTGAAAATAACAGAATCAAAAGAGCAAATGGTAGTAGCACTAGCAGTGGTGGCAGTTGGTAGCAAAAGAAGTGATAATAGTAATTTTTCATACTTATATTGAAATTTTACATATGTTACCTCATTTGAGTCTTACACAGCCATATGAAGCAGATGCTATTATAATCCCGCTCCATTTTGCAGATGAGCAAACAGAGGTTCAGCTAAGTTGGGTAACTTGAACAGGTTTGTCTACCTAAAGAGCCACTCAGATAGATTTAAACCCAGATTTTTACTCAGAGTCCTAGCAATTCATAAAACCCAGGCACCAGATCCAGAATTTATTCTTTTGGTCCTACTATGTCTTTCACCAATGAAATATAAGGTCATAAAAAGGAATAATAAATGTGTTATTGAAATATATTTAATTTGATTGAAGAAAGATAGAATTAGGAATGTGATTACTCAGGTCCTCTAACAAAATGACATCCTTTTTTTGATTCTTTATCACCATCATTATCATACTTAAATATTCATTGAATATCCTCAATTGAAAGATATTCTAAAAATGAAAAAAACTCTAATCTTAAATTTTACCCAATTCAAATAAACTATTTTGATTGAATTGATTTGCCAATTAAGATAAATGACTGTTTCATGAAATCAAATACATTGATTTTTCTCTAGTGAAAGACTAGCTTATTTTGGATGAATTGCCTGATTATTTTCAAATTTAGTATTCTCAAATAACATCACATTCAATATCAATAAATCCACCCCAATGAACAGAACCTGGAGAGTTATAAAGAAACGTTAATAGCTCCCCCCAATGAATTAACCAGGGGGAGAAATCAGAATGTAAGTTGGGAAATGGGGGAGTTGGACAAAATACAACATAAGAATTTTTCATTAAACAAAATGAAGATATGATTGTCTGAGTACCTCCACTAAGCCACTCCTCTAGTTCTTCAATTATATTTTAAAGCATGAAGATAATAATGGCATCTTGAAGGATAAATGAAGTAAGGCCAGGCTCTAGGAGGTCCAATAGAGCCCAAAAGGCTGGGGATTAGTAATAGACTGTTACTCTTTCATCCAAGTATATGATTAGATATGTGAGTTTTGCAAGGATATTATCATCATAAAGATTTTGTCCATTCAGTGATTAATGTTTCAGACCACAGTAACTCCAATCATAGTAAGGTACTATAATAATCTTGGTTATCATAAGAATGTTCATCCTCATGAAATCATGAATCTTTAAGTATATTCTGGCAAAATATAAGAATAAGGTCTAGAAATTAAAAGGAAAAAAATGACATGCAATGTGAAAAATAAAAGGCAGAATGAGAATTTTTAAAATTCATTGGGTGCAATTGATGAAAATGAAATCACACACACATGTATGTGTGTGAGTGTGCAATGGAAAATTGCACCAAATTTACAAATAAGCTGTCCTATATTTAATGCTAGTTTTATCCTTAATTTGAGAGAAGGGACCAATACCCCTGTGAATGATTGATTAAATAGATGTATGATTCTCTATTAAAAATGAACAAGGCCCTATATGCTCTGACTCACACCTTATACCTTCGAAAATAATATTTGTCACATTAGAGTACCTAAGTTAAAGGTATAATGTGGCATAATGTGGATTTACTGTGTTTATATAACATTTGCTTGTTAGGAACAGGATCTTTAAAACTGAGAAATCTATTGCACTCTCAGCCCCCAGGTGAGTCACTCTTCCCTGAATATGGAGACAAGAAAGGACATTGGTCAACTACTTTGCTTTCTTTTCTAAGACAGGAATATAAGTTCCATCTGTACCTACCTTCTTCTCTCTCTGTCCCATCTATGTATATATGTATGTATATCTTTCTATCTATCCATTCATCCATCTATCCATCCATCTGTCTATCCATCTTTCCATTTATCATCTATCTATCTATCTATCTATCTATCTATCTATCTATCTATCTATCTATCTATCTATTTTTTTAAGTTTAGAGGGTGATTTCAAAATATCCTCTCATTTTATCCTCATAACAACCATTGGATATAAGTACTAAGATTATTCCTATTTTGTAGATGAGAAAACTGAGGTAGATGTTGAGTGACTTACCCAGGGTAACACTGCTAGTAAATGTTTGAGGGTGAATGTGAGCTTTATACTTCCTGACTATAGACCCAGTGCTCATTCATAACTGCCTCAGTACTATCACAACTAGCCTTGTGATTGCATGAACAAAGGGAAATCTTAGTATGGGAAATTCCTGGCAAAATGTAAGTCTTGGACTGTGAAACTGGTAGCCCCAGAACAGTAATTTTTAACTGATATCTGGGAAATTAATCATATAAAATTATATACATGCAGATAGATTTAGATGTAGGTGCATTTATAGATAAAACTGTGCAATTGTTGACTCATTCAGTTGTGTCCAATATAACTGTATTTCAATATAATTTATTTTATTTCACATATACATTTCTAATGCATCTAAAAATGTCATTCTCATACATAGAAGACTGGATAACATGACAGCAAAGGAAAGTAATAACTGTTGGAGGGGATGAGGCAAAATTGGGACATTAGGGGGAAGCTGGGTGTCTCACTGGATTGAGAGCCAAGCCTAGAGATGAGAGGTCCTAGGTTAAAATCTGACCTCAGAAACTTCCCAGCTGTGTGACCATGGGCAAGTCACCTAACCCCCATTGCCTAGCCCTTATCACTCTTTTGCCTTGGAGCCAATATACAGTATTGATTCCAAGATGGAAGGTAAGGATTTAAAAAAAATTGGGACTTTAATGCCTTGCTGATGTAGCTGTGAATTGAGCCAACCATTCTGGATGGCAATTTGGAACTATGCCCAAAGGGCTTTAAAAGACCATCTGCCCTTTGATCCAGTCATAGCACTGCTGGGTTTGTACCCCAAAGAAATAATAAGGAAAAAGACTTGTACAAGAATATTCATAGCTGTGTTCTTTGTGGTGGCAAAAAAATGGAAAATGAGAGAATGTCCTTCCATTGAGGAATGGCTGAACACATTGTGGTATCTGCTGGTGATGGAATACTATTGTGCTCAAAGGAATGATGAACTGGAGGGATTCCATGTGAACCAGAATGACCTTCAGGAACTGATACAGAGTGAGAGGAGCAGAACCAGGAGAATACTGTAAACAGAGACAGATACACTTTGGCACAGGCAAATGTGATGGATTCCTCCATTAGTGGCAATGCAGTGATCCAGAACAATTTGGAAGAATTTATGAGAAAGAACACTATCCACATTCAGAGTAAGAACTGTGGGAGTAGAAACACAGAATAAAAACAAATGCTTGATTACATGGGTTCGAGGGGATATGATTAGGGCTGTAGACTCTAAGCGATCACCCTAGTGCAAATATCAATAATATGGAAATGGATCTTGATCAATGACACATGTAAAACCCAGTGGAATTATGCATCAACTATAGGAGGGGGTTGGGGGAGGGGAGGGAAAGAACATGAATCTTTTAACCTTGGAAAAATATTCTAAATTAATTAATTAAAATTTCCCCCAAAAGAAAAAAAATAAATAAAAATATGGTTCTTAGAAGGATACTCATCCTCACCAGACTTCTACCAAAGGGGTCTAGGATATATAATACAATATGAACCTCCATCTTGGAGAGCTCTCTAGCATACTGAGCTATTAAGTGACTTGACCACAGTTACAAAATCAGTATGTGTCAGAGATAGGAAGTGGGATAGCACAGGATGCAGAACACTAATTAAAAGTACATACCATGTAATACAAAACATTTTTTTTAAATTTTGTGTGAGTGATGAAGCAATGGTTGGCATTCATCTTCATCTCTCTTAAAAGGATTTTAGAATTATTTACAGTGCTATCTTTGCATGTGCAGTGCTGAAGTGTAATTAAAACTAAGTAAATAAAGGGAAAGGTTAAATTATGAGTGTTTGTTCCATCTTTTCAAATTCATATTTTTCTTGTTGTTTTCATGATTAGGAACTTGGTTTTGATCCAAGGATGCCTCAAAGATACGGGCTTTTCAAATGTCTTAGTCTCATCCTTTATTGCTCCCAACTTTCATCCCTGATGCTTCAATCATCTGGTGTTATTTGAGGGTTAATTGGATCAAGTTCGGGAACAGATTTTGACAAGCTGGCCATCCAGTATGGAGACCGTGTGTTACCTGGAATCTGCTGGACTCTGTGATGGCATCATGGCTTTTTGGCCCTTCCAGACAGACAGGGGTGGGATAACAGATGCTGCCCCTCAGATATTAATAATAGCCCATCTCTGCTGGGGAAACTGAGGGTGGAAATAAATGAACACTTCTATTTTCTCTGATGACTGCTATGTCTCACATACACAAACACACACTCACACACTTACACACACTCAGAAACCCTGTGTGGCCTACCTTGCCAGAGGCAGAGTCATGGTGTCAGTGAGGCATATCTGCCACCTGCCTCCATTCATGCCTACCTCTTAAATACCACTGGGAACCTTTCTTCTCTACTTGTCCGCATTTTCCTTTGGAAGCAGAAGGGCTGCATCTCATAGTCTGACTTCTTGGCTCAGTGAGCAAGAACAACACCCTAGTAGGGAACCTGCTTCCACTTTCTTGAGGCCCCGGGCTCTCAGCTGGACTCTCTCCAGCCTTGCCAAGTCTATTTTAACAGTATGTTTATAGAATAAAATAAGACATAAAAGATTTATTAGGGAAAAAATTGTCCATTTTTAAGTGTGTTTCATTGGTAGAAGCAGATGAGAATTTCCTTGAATTCTCAGCTCCTTTTTGTGTATTGAGGAAACATTGTTATTTGGGGTCTATTCTGCAGGAGTTCTTTTGATTTATTATTTTTTTCCCTTTTACTTCCTTCCCACCTTTCTTCCTTTGTTCCTTCCTTCTTCCTTCCTTTCCTTCCCTCCTTTTTCCTTCCCACTGTCCTTCCTTCCCTCCTTCCTTTCTTCCCTCCTTCCTTCTTTCTTTCCTCTACTTCCTCCTTCCTCCCTGCCTTCCTTTCTTCCCTTCTTCCTTCCTTCCTTGTTCCCTTCCCTACTTCAATTCATCATTCTTTAAAGAAAACAATTTCTCTGGAGTTATCCTTGCTTTTCTTAAGGTTAATGTTGATTGAATTGTAAAATCTAGTGGCCTATTTAAATCTTTGCCCTTCTTTGCCTGTGAATAATTTCTTACTATTGGCCACACTGTCCTTCTCTTTTTTAAGATTTTGTCACCTTCTTCTTTTTTAGTTTTTCTGTGACTTGTGTGACTGCTTAATCTCATTATTAGGCTGAGTAATTAATTATTTCATCTCTACTTTTCTAAAGAAAGATAAGAGGAATAGTCTATTTCCCAATAAAGTTAAAAATAAAGCACTTTGCTTTCAATTACTCTGTAGCCCCTCAATTCCTTATAATTTCAGGTCATAATCTGGAATCTCTAAAAGTGGATTATAAAGATAATGATCTAATGATGCCACCAGATTGAGTGAGCTAGAAGACATCTTGGGAACCATCCATTCCAATCTCCTCATCTTAAAAATAGAAAAGGAAGACTCAAGTAGACTAAGGTAATCCCTTCAGGTCATATAGTTATATCTTTTACTCTTCATAGACACACTTTGAACCCAAATCCTCTGACTCCAGGTCATAGTTTCTTCTGTATTACACTGTCTACCTCATGCAAAGAGTAAAAAAGGATGTCCATGCAGAAAGTCACTCCTATATTTGGTTCATTGTTACACCAAGTCTCTCCCTCTTCTTAGAATCCTTGGCTAGAACTCTTGAGAACCTCAGCCCTTCAGCCCTTCAGGACAACATAGGGAAGCAGACATTGTTTTAAAAGGGAAAGTGAGGCTGTTATCTAGCTGCATTCTTTAGAATTCATCCTCTAGCATCATTGGTAGGAATCCATCACATTGTTGGGAATAACAGAATTTTTCAAGCAAAGATGATTCCAGAAACAAAAGCAGGCAACAGGAAGGATCTTGGACCTGGAGATCTAAGGTAAATCAGATTTTGAATCCAAATCCATCATTTTATGAATGAAGACCTTGAGGTCTAGATAAATCATTGGCGCAAGGTCATACAAATTAGGACAAAGGTGGAATTTGAAAGCAGGCTTCCAACTCTAAGCTGGGAAGAGGTATCATATCTAGAAGAGAGCGTGTGTTTCTGAAAAGACTAAAAGAGATCCTAAAAAAAGTATTTTGGGACTGTCAAAACTAACTAAATTTGTCTTTGACCCCAAACCCTATATGGAAATGAGGTAGAACAGTAAATAGAATATCTGATTTAGAGTCAGGAAGACTTGGATTCAAATCCAGCCTCAGACTCTTATAAAGCTATGTGAATTGGGGCAAATCACTTAATCCTGGTTGTTTCAATTTCCTCAGCTGTAGCATGAGCATGGGAAACCACTTCAGCATCTTGGTCAAAAATTCCCCAAATGGGGTCACAAAGAATCACAAATGCCTAAAATGACTGAACAATAACCTCTGATATAAGTTCTTAAAATGTCACACTCTTTGCATTTTCATGAAAAAAACCCTATAATAGCATATCTGGAATTCTGGGAAATTCAATGAGTTTTGGATTTATTTTTAGTTCTAAGAAAAAAAGAATCTCACAAATATTTCAATCTTGATCTGTTAAGCACATTATTGCTACAAGGCATGATTGTTTTATAATGGAAGATTATAGAATACCTGCTGGTGTCTAATGATTTTTTTTCAATATGAATGTACAATACTACCTGCATCTCATCACCTCTCATTCATAGTGACTATTTTTACTCTGTGGTTCTTCATTATTTTCATTTTTTTATCCCAGACTTGATCAAACATTTGCCTCTTCAGGTTCTGTTTAGGAGCCACAATTATGCATAATTTCACCTCTACATAGCACTTTGATAACATCAAGGTCCCTAAATATTGGATGGCCACACACACAACAGAAATATCCTGTAAAGTTGGTGCTAAGTGGGCAGACATTATTTTTGTCATTTTTCCTCCCAGATTACAAATTGATATAATTTACTATAATCATTTTCTGAAAATTTTCAATCTACATTCCCTCTCTCCTTCCTACATTTGCCCCTGTCCAAGAAATGGATAATATGATATAGGCTGTACATGTGTTATTATATCATATATATTTCCATGTTTATGTTGTAAACGAAGACACATCTATCTTACAGTAGAGAAAAAGTCATGGAGAAAACCTCATTGTTTTAAAATATACAATGCATATGACTTTACTCATTGTAACAATAATGCAAATATAAAAATTCTGAACTACTACCATAATAATTTGATGTGGTGCTGAAATTTTAGGACACGCACACTTCATCTTGACTACTACACTATCAGCGATTATTAGCATCTCCATTGTATTTTTAAGGTACAGGTTGCAGAGGAGAAATAACCTGCCCACAGATACACAGAAAAGAAATCTTAGTTGTGGAATTTGAATCCAGTTCTTCCTGACTCCATGAATTAATTGCACTGTAATACTGATGTGGTCATAGGGACATTACTAGCTCCCCTTGGCCTATTTCCTCATCTGTGAAATGAGGAGTTTGAAGTAGATGGCCTCTGAGTTTTGTTTTTTCCCCACATCTAGATCTATAATGCTAACAGATTATTCTGACCTGAGTCTTTACCCACTTGGTGATCAATTTTCCCAGAAGCTAAGGAAAAGTCTATGTCTTATGCCTCAGTTATACTTAATAAAACTCATCAAGAGTTTTTAGTAAGGTTTTATGAAAACATAATTAATTATCAAGTGGAAGAGATAAAGGAATGACCTTCTATTCAGGAATCTCTGGGTTCATATGATCATAGATTGAATGTTGGAAGTGACTTTCAAGGGCTTTTAGTCCATAATTTCATTTTACACAGGAAAAAAACTATTGCCAAGTTAGGTGAAATGATGTCCCCATTGTCACAAAGTAAATAATTATTAAAGACTGAAGGATGAGAATCTCTGATTTCTGGCAAAGTGCCTGTGAGCTTACCACATAGCATCAAGTCTTGCCTCTAACACAGACAGGGAAGTATCAGTTGTCTACTCACTACCCCAACAATTTTAATCATCTGGGACAAGAACTTTGATTTTTTTTAAATCATGAATGTTGGGTTAAGCGTATTGGATACCTTTTTATAATAATGTTTAAAAAATTTAGAAGCTTGTGAAAATTATTATTCATTTATCTCATCAAAATTTACATGACCCTTAATTTAACCACAAACCTTTTAAGGGTCTTTGAATCTATCTATCTATCTATCTATCTATCTATCTATCTATCTATCTATCTATCTATCTATCTATCTATCCATCCATCCATCCATCCATCCATCCACCTATCCATCTATCCATCTATCCATCTATCCATGTATCTATGTATCTATGTATCTATGTATCTATCCATCTATCCATCTATCCATCTATCTGTCTATCTGCCTATCCACCCATCTATCTATCTGTCAGTCTATCTACCTATCTATCTATCTATCTATCTATCTATCTATCTATCTATCTATCTATCTATCTATCTATCCATCCATCTATCCATCCATCCATCTATCCATCTATCCATCTATCCATGTATCTATGTATCTATGTACCTATCCATCTATCCATCTATCTGTCTATCTGCCTATCCACCCATCTATCTATCTGTCAGTCTATCCACCCACCCATCTATCTATCTATCTATCTATCTATCTATCTATCTATCTATCTATCTATCCATCTATCTATCAGTCCATCTATCTGACTGCATCATGCAACCAAACCAAGACTCCAGCAGTTTCTCTTAATGCCCACTACCCTTAAGAGAAATTCAGTATTTTCCCAGTAAATTCAAAGAATAAAGTAGAAATTTCTCACAGGTAAATGATAGGTCTGATTGCTATATTTCCTGAACAGACAAGGTTTAATAAGACAAAAAGAGACAGACATAGAGACACAGAAACACAGAGACAGTATGTATATGTGAAAGAGATGGAAAAGAGATGTAGAAAATAGCAAGAAAGTTTTATAAAGCCAAATCATCTATATTCCTACTTTATGATTTTTAAAAATTAATTTTTCAATTGTTTCAGTCATGTCTGATTATTCATGAATTCATTTACACTTTTCTTGGCAGATAAATTAGAATAGTTTATTATTGGCTTCTCTAGCTCATTTTATGAATAAGGAAATTGAAACAAATGGGATTAAATGACTTGTCTAGGGTGATACTGCTAGTAAGGGTCTGACACTAACAGAGAGGCCTTTGGTAATTATCTACAGCATTTATCAGAAAGGAAAGAGGCTAAAAACATAAAGGCCAATTAGAAAGTCAATTCAGTAGTCTGAAAAGTGGCAACTCTATGACAATGATATAAGCAATATCATTGAATTATGGTGTTCATTTCAATAAGCATTTATCAGATATTTACTATATACAAGGCCCCATTCCTGTTTCTTTCTTTTTAATACCAAAAAAATGGATGTCTTATTTTTGTTGTTTTCCACATTAATTTCTGAATTTATTCATCCTCCATTCTCTACCCCAAGAGCCTAGTTAGTAACAGTCTAAGAATGTGCTTTTTTCTTTAATTGTTAATTCAAATTTAAGTTATAAAGTAGGTGAAAATTTTGAAACTTAACAGTAAGTGGTATGATCAGACTAGAAAAACTCTCTAAAATCTCTCTCAGTTATGAGGTTTTATATTTCCTTGATTTTATATTTGAAGTATAATATCAGAACTCTGGTACTACTCAGTGATTATTACAGGACTTAAAAATAAATAAAAATCTGAGAAGAGTCACATGAACAAGAAATGAAAATTTTAAAACCTACAACAAGTTTCCAAGAATAAGCTTCTTGAATATTAAACAGCTGAAATTGCTGGGCCCAGGGCACTTCATTCTCCATTGTGTGTATCAAATTTGGAAGGGTGTTTTCAGACCCCAGTTTTAATAAACCAAGAACAAGAATGGGAAAAAAAAAACACTTATTAGACTTTATTTTGGTTTCTAGTCATATATTTTATCCCAGCTGTAATATCTCTGGAATTTAATATATTGTAATGATGTGTATAGAATGTGCTTTGTGCAGGAGGAAAAATGAGTAAAGGGACAGTCCTGATTTGTACAAAGTTTTAGAGAAATTAATTTCAAACAACCCCTTTCTTCATCCAAATAAAAGGTTCACCTTACTGAGATTGAAAAGTTTTTTGAAATTGTGTATGGGGATGTGTTTTATCCCAGCATGTGTAGCACACAGTTTTCCATTAGAATATGGTGTCCAAATTTACTGAATGTGGATCAATAACAGCTGGCATTTGGATAATTACATTAAAGACTGACATTTAAATAAAGGCTTAAGTTTTGCAAAACACTTTGAATACATTATTTCATGTAATCTTAGTAATAATAGAAGGCATTCAAATAATCTTTAGGGACTGCAAAACACTGTACATAATTTCTAATGTTATTTTATTAACAATAGTAACTGACATTTATATAGATCAAGCCAATGAGCATTAATTAAATGTGTGTTATATTTCAAATTTCATACTATGTGCTTAAGATGCAAAAAAATAAAACAAAGGAATAGTTCTCTCTTTCAAGGAGGTCAGAGTATATTGGGGAAGATAACGTAAAACCAATTATGTATAATCACTATTTCTGCCTGTCTATCTGTCTATCTATCTGGGGTGTTTGGGGTGTTCAGGGAGGGGTAGAATCTCTGGTATGGAGGGCTTGTTGTGCCTTCTTAGGGCAGCTCTCCAGTCTCTGACCCTCACTTGACGCCCAGCTCTCACTTGTGGCTCCTAGTAGCTGCTAGCATGTGGCAGCAGCCACACCCCGGGCAAAGGCTTCGACAGGCCGGCTAAACCTTGTGAGGGTAGCCATCAGGTCTTCGACCCCTGGTGAACCAGGGCTTTGCTCACCCAGCATGTGAAGAATGCTTCGGCAGAACAGATGGAAGAAATCAATAATAAGGTTCAACGGCTGAGAGGGCGACGCAGCAAAGCACTGTGGAGTGCTTAGGGCGTGTTGGAGCACAAAAGACAACATGGCCATCCAATGCAGCTGAGGAAGTCTCCAGGTGTAACGACTTTTTGTGCCACTGGACCCAGGCTTCCAATGCCGAGAGAGTGGGACTGTCTCTGTGCATCGACTTTTCCCCTCAATCTCCTTCACGCACAAGTGTCTTTGTGCACGCTCATGTATCATAGATGAAAACGCACAAAGACAATCATCATCCTCAGTTACCAAGAGACTACTACTACTATCTGTCTATCTATCTATCTATCTATCTATCTATCTATCTATCTATCTATCTATCTGTCTGTCTGTCTGTCTGTCTGTCTGTCTGTCTGTCTGTCTGTCTATCTATCTATCTATCTATCTATCATTCTATCCATCCATCCACACACATCTCTCTCTCTCTCTCTCTCTCTCTCTCTCTCTCTCTCTCTCTCTCTCTCTCTCTCTCTCTCTCTCTCTCTCTCTCAGTAATTATAATCACATATGGAAGACAATAGTTTTAGCTAGAATCTATGCAAATCCAAGGAATCTAGGAGACAATGGGGATAAAGAACAGCATTCTAGGCCTGGAAATGCTTGGATTTGTGTGATGAAATGTTCATGTAAAAAAACGGCAAGAAGACCAGTCAGGGTTACCATATTGCAATGGAGGAATAAGGAGCAAGAATCCAGGAAAGGTGAGAAAATGGGGGTGGGTGGGGCTTCTAGGTAGATATGGGGGGAACTTGCTGCAATAACCATTTAGAATGATTGGACTTAAAGCAGAGTCGAATATGGGCTTGATTTAGGAAAAGCTTGAGGAAGAAAGACGAAATAGAAGAGTATTGCAATAGTTCAAGGATGAGTTAGTGAGAGCCAGCATTGGAGTGATGACTATTAGAAAACAGATAACTTCATAGTTGAGATATTCAGTAATTAGGATCTACAGGACTTAGGCAGGGGGGAAGCTGGTTAGCTTAACAGATTGAGAACCAAACCTAAAGTTGGAAGGTCTTGGGTTCAAATTTGACCTCAGATACTTCCTACTTGACCCTGGGCAAGTCACTTAATCTCCATTGCCCCTCCTCTACTGCTCTTCTGAAGCCTTAGAACTAATCCACCCTATTGATTCTTGAATGGAAGGTGAGGCTGTAAAAAATAAATAGAATTGACAGGACTTGAAAGAGATGATATAGAGGATGATAGTTATGAGTGAGAATGAGTCAGAAGACAATGTTTTTTGGTCTGGGTGACAGAGAATGGCAGTGCCCTTACAGTTTAAGAAAAACTAGGATGGATGGGGAACAGCTGGTTAGTTCAATGGATTGAGAGCCATACCAAGAGATGGGAGGTTCTAGATTCAAATCTGACCTCAGATACTTCCTAGCTGTGTGACCCTGGGCAAGTCACTTTACCCCCATTGCCTAGCCCTTACCACTCTTCTGCTTTGGAACCAATACACAGTATTGATTGCAAAACAGAAGGGAAGTGTTTAAAAAAATAAAAGAAGAAAAACTAAGATGGAAAGAGGCTTTAGGAGGAAAATAAGAAATTCAGGATTTGATACATTGAGATTAAGGTATCTTTTGAACAAATAGTTTAAGATGTGCAATAAGCAGTAAGGGCTGTGAGACCAGAAGTCAAGAGAGAAGTTAGGGGTGGATCTGAGAACCATCAGCAGAGAGATGATAATTGAATCCATGGGACATGTTGGCTTTTTGAAAACACTTTGCATTTATTATCTTATGAGATCCCATCTGTAATAATAGCTAACATTTTGATAATGTTTTGAGGCTACAGAGCCATTTATATGCATTATATTATTTAAAACTCTTAACAACTCTATGATGTCTATACTACACATATTTTAATTTCCATTTTGCCCATGAGGAAGCTGAGTCTTTTGGAGGCAAAATAATTTCTCTTTAGATACTCATCTGGTTAATGTGAAATTTGATTCAAACCCAGGTTTTCCTGAAACCATACCCAGCCATTCTTCCTGAAGATGATTTTTGGTGCAGAGGGCATTTAGGGAGAAATAGAAAAAAACAACAAACAAGCAAAAGCCCACACAGAGTTTTCAAGTTAGTAAGTCAGATTATTGACCCCTCAGAGCAAATTGTGCTATTTTAAAATACTGTATAAAATGATTAAATGTATGAATGAATGAACAAAGTAATATATTACACATAGGAATTGGGAATGTTTCTCCAGGGGGAAATGACATCCGTGAAAATATCTGTCCCTACACCTAGCTCCCAAGCTCAAAGAATAGGGGAATCAAATAGATCACTCTCCATTTCACTTCAATGGAGATTTTTTTGTTGAGGTGTTTGAGATCTGGGACCATGATGCTTACAACTCATATATCCCACTAGATCACAAGCAATACCCAACTGTCATTTTGATGCGCAAGGGAAATCTTTAGTGAGTAGATTACTGAATCTGGAGTCATGAATATCTTTATTTGAATGCCTCCTTAAACAGTTGACAACTTCATAGCCCTGGGAACGTCATTTATTTTCTCTAGGTCTCAGGTACCTTTTTCTGTAAAATGAGGATAAAATAGCAGCTACCACATAGGATTCTGAAAGGATCAAATAACACAATACATGTAAAATGCTTTTTAAAGCTTCAAGTGTTCAGCAAATCTTTGCTCTTGTGATTGTGGGTGATGTGTTTATAGACTTTTTTATATTTTCTAGAGGATTTTTCTGGATATACTCTATTCAAATTTTTAGTTCTATATGGATTATTCTAAGTAAAAATTAGTTTGTGAATTTTTAATTTATTCCAAGGAAAATGTGGGACTTACTTTCTATAATACATTGGAGGAGATATTAAGTCATTCCCTCTACACCTGTTATAGAAATACTTTTAAGGAAATGATATTAACATTTTAAATATATATTTTAAAATGCAGGAGGCAACATGATAAGTAGAAAATCGCACTATACTTACATTTTTAAAACCTGAATTCCAAAAATAGGATCATAGGATTATAGAATTTAGTCAGAGTGGGTCTTAGTGATAATTTAGTCCAAACTCCTTTTTTTATTTGGTAAGTTGAAAGCCACAGATAAGTAACTACTTTTCTCAAGCCACTCTTGTTATATGTAATAATTTTTGGATTTGAACTCAGATTATCTAATTCAAAATCTATTTCCATTAGGATATGACTTCAAAATGTGGCTCCTTCCTAGCCTTTCCAGTTTTGTTCTTGTCTTTTGACCATTTTTGCTCTCTCTCTCTCTCTCTCTCTCTCTCTCTCTCTCTCTCTCTCTCTCTCTCTCTGTCTCTTTCTCTCTCTGTCTCTCTCTATGTCTCTCTGTCTCTCTGTCTCTCTGTCTCTCTGTCTCTCTCTCTGTCATAGGTAAACAATCCAATTCTCATTTCTGGATTTTTACATTGACCCCCCCTCAACTCACAGAATACTCTGCTCACCCAGCTCTGCATTCTGAGTTTCCCTGATTTTATTCAATGATCAGATCAAATCCCCCCTTCAAAAGACCTTTCCCAGTCCATCTACAAATGTCCTAACCCTTCATATTGTCTTCCATACATTTCATTCTGTTTTGTATGTCCTAATTAAACTTCTTGTGGACAAGAACTAATTTTTATCTTCTTTATATTCTCAAAATTTAGAACAGAATTGAATATATATATATACATATATGGCCATCTCTAATAAAATATTATATTTTAGGAAATTTATTAATGACCATTAGAAATCAAGGAATAAAGAAGATACAAAATAAAGACCATGTGCCCATGGCTGATCCGCCAGTTCAAACACCCGCCTTACCACCACCAAGCTCAGGAGCAGAAGTAAAAAGGTGGGACCTTCCATGTCCCTGCCTAATATTCCCAATATACAGGAAGTACATAATGACAGGAAGTCAGTGGGCTCCTTGGAAATGTAGTTCTTTATTAGGGTAACAGATTTTTAATTATATACATATGTTCATATATATACATACACATATGTGTATGAATATATATTAGGTTCATACAAATAAATGCAAGCATATGCAACATGTCTCTGCATAGAAATGCATGTGTGCCTCTGTGCATATGCACATTTGTATGTGTTTAATTTTAACACACACCAAAATGTTATTTTTATCTGCCTGATATTCTTATGGGGCTTATCTATTGGCCAAAGGATTTAGGTATAAAAGGCAAAAAATTAAAAAAGCCAAAAAAATCATATAAGCTCAGAGTGGGAAGGGATCTCAAAATGTAACTAGTCCATCCATGATCAAGAATATCTTAGGTGGAATCCCCAACAACTGGGCATCCATCTCTTTCTTGGTCACCTTCATTGCCATGGAATCTCTCTGTTGGCAAAAGCAGTACATGTCCCATTTGGGCAGCTCTAATTGTTCAGAAATTCTATTTCTCTAAATTTTTCTCCTTTTCTTCCCAACTATCAAGGCTCAATCTTACTTTTTGGAACCTCCACTGCTTTACTCCTGAATTTGTCTTCTGTGACCAATGCAAATATTATAAGATGGCTTATGTAGAATAGTTTTGAATGTTAGAGGAAGCATTGCTGTACTGACTTTTCTCTATCTATGATTCAATTTCCACTGTTTACTTGCCAGAGAAGCCACAGTTTGTTGTTTGTTTTGGTCTGGCTTGATGTTGGCAGCCTCATTTCTTATCTCAAAGGCAGGTTGGGTGACAGGGTATGAAGCTTAGCTTTCTAGGAATAAATACATTTTGATCTGAGTGCAGAAGGCCATGATGAATAATGAAGAGGGAAGCTGGTCCTGAGTGAACAAATGCCATGGATAGAACCAACAAAGCAGGAAAGGAAAACAGAACTAAGCACTTGCCCAGGACAAAGTAGGCATGAATTCAGAGGGAGATGACAAAGTCCAGAAATTGGAAAAAAAAACAAATAAACAGCACAGTTTGTTTGTTTGTTAGGTATTTATTAGAAGTTAGTAATAGAGGAAACTCAACAGAAGAAATTAGTAAAAAAAAATCTCAAGGATAATAGGATTTAGAAATGGAAGGAAACAGAAATCAAATAGAAAAGTAACTTCAGTTTACAGAGAAGGAAACTGAGATTTAAGGAAGTAAGATTAACTAGTAAAATAACCCCAGGAAATTGAGGAGACAATATTTCCTTTAAGGATATCACATCTGAAATATTGTGTTCATAATCATCATTAACAATGAAAATGTATATAGTACAATAATACTCACAAAATTTTTCATGTCATATATGTACATGTATAATTTATATACCACATAAATATGTTTGTTCTATTCTCATGGCAATTCTATGAAGTAGGCATGAAAGATATCATTATTGCAATGGTATGAATAGAAAAAAATGAAGTAGAGAGTTTAGGTCATTTATCGACTGTCAAAGAGAAAATAGGTTTAAGATTTACTGATTTGACATAGATCTTGAGCTCAAGGGAAAAAATAAACACACACACTCCTATATACCCCAATAATTATAGTCATATATGCACACATATATACATATATATATATATGTTTGTATTTTATTTTTTCTTCATCAATCCAGGACTTATCACAGTACTGAAAGATAGCAGATATGTAACACAAGCTTATTGCTTGTCTTCTTGACTTTGGATTCTCCCATCAAATTATTCAATACTTTGTTCTTTTATTCAAATATATAATGAATAAATATAAAATTTACGGTAAGAAACAAAGATTTAGAAAATAGCAAGTAATACCATAGGGGCAGCTAGTTGATGTAGTGTTGGTAATGCTAGTCCTGGACTCCCAAAGTCTCATCTTGTTTTCAAATTTTGTGTCAGGAACTATATCACTGCCTGACTCTGGACAAGTGACTTAACTATTTATTTCTGTTTTCTCATCCGTACAATGAGATGGAGGCGGAAATGACAAACCATTCCAGTATCTTATTCAAAAAAGCCACAAATGGGGTTACAGAGAATTAGACAAATGAAATGACTGAACAACAAATAGTGATATATATGTATATATATATATACATATATATACACATATTATCCATCCATCTATCAACTATCTATCTTTCTATCTATCATCCATCCTTCTCTCTATCTGTCTATCCATCCATCTATCTATCTATCTGTTTAATCTATCCTTACAATAAAAATTGCAAAATGTCAAAAATTTACATTACTCTTAATATTAGGATAATTTATTTTTGGTGTGGGGGCAATGTTACTGTGTTTGGGAGAACTACTATTGGAGAATTCTTTCTCTTTGAACAGTGTCTATAAATTTCAGTTTTTACCAAGTTCTTTGGATTCACTGAGAGGGTAGGTGATGTGGCATAATAGCAGAAATACTTTATTAGATGACAGTGTGCCTGGGTTTCAACCTGCCCTCTGTTATTTCTACCTAGTTGACCTTGGCAAAATACTCAAATTCTTTATGCCTATTCTCTTTCTAAGAAATGATTGGATCACATAAACTCAGATTTTGATTTCATCATATGATCTTATATTTCAGAGTCACAAATTGAAACCAAACCTCTATGACTCCAACATTGGCTCTGTTTTGCTACAGAATACTGCTTCTCTTTCACAACTATGAAAGCATTTATCAGACCCTAAGAGAAGATGTAGGGAGACAGGGACAGACAAACATAGAGACAAAGATAGACAGAAACAGGTATAGAGACAGAGAATGTTGAACAGATATAGATGGAGAGACAGTGACAGAGGAAAAGATATAAAGAGATCTTGACATAGAAAGAGAGACAGAAGGAGAAATCATAATTTTGAAAAAAATTAAAGAAAGGAAAAAAAAGGGAAGAATGGCTCATTTCAGAAATACAAAAGAATTTTCCAAATGTCCATAAAAGTTATTAATAAACATTTATTTATTAAAATTTATTATTCTCCAGGAAATGTGTTAAGTAATGAAAATACAAAGATATGAATCCCTGCTTGATTTTGAAATCTTGAGAAGCTTATAGTCTAACTGGGAGAGTTAGCAAGTGTATATGTAATTGAATCCAGAAAGGATGCTCAGTGATTTACAGGTTTGGACATTAACATCTGAAGGAGCAGACAAGTCAGGAAATGTTTTATGTACAACCTGGCCTTGAAGGAAATTAGGAATTCTATACAGGTATTACTCAGCATTTAAAGTTATATCTTCCCAGAAACAAATATGATTCTGTCTGTCATAAGATGAGTTTCCTAAAGATTTTATATTTACATTCCCTTGCAGGTAGATAAACTCGCGAATTATGGCTATACTTCCCTTCCCTTTTAGGCAGTCACATTTAGACTAATGAGATGAAATATTTTCCCCCAAAGCTTCTTCTTTACCCACAGGCCACTGTTAAAATTCTTTCTTATTATCAACTGATCTTTGGAGCTAATTGACTAATTCTTCTCACATTTTTCCTCTTCCTTTTTCCCTTTAATCCTGTGGTGATTTTTAGTCACCTCGATTACAGTATTTGGGGTGAGAAGTATTGAAAGGATCTGTGAGGTATATAGAAGGTTTTTGTTGTTCTGACTTTAGATATGAGTATTATAAAAGTTTGATAAGATCATCTCCAAGATCTCAACAAAATCTGAGAATCTGTCTGGTTAGAGAAAGAAACAAATATTTATAAAATCACCATAATTAAAACAGGATTGTCATTAGTGTTCTAGGCTCCCTTAAACCACTCTGTTTGGTGTATTTGCTCCTTAGTATCTTATGAAGCTTCTCTTGATGAAATAAGGGCTATCGTCTATTGGAAATGTACTCCCTTTGTTATCTTGATGACGAATGGGAGAGCTAGAGAAACTTTTAGATACATTCATATAAACTAGAATGGTGTCTCCTCTCTCTCTCTCTCTCTCTCTCTCTCTCTCTCTCTCTCTCTCTCTCTTTCTCTCTCTCTCTCTCTCTCTCTCTTTCTCTCTCTCTTTTTCTCTCCTCATATTATATAGTATGTGTTACATTTGCATGCATATATAATCAGTCAGTCAAAAAAGCATATATTAAGCACTTATTATGTGCCAACTGTTATTATTAGGTTTACAAAACAAACAAACAAAAAGAAACAAACATATAGTAAATGCCTTCAAGGACTTCACACTTTACACTTCACAGTGGGTAGAGACCAACCAACAAACTATTGTAATAATTGAACAGTCAAATGATGAAAACCAATCCCAGAGAGATCCTGTGAATACAAAGAAGGGAACATATAAGACAGAGTCTTGACAAGACAATGGTGAAATTTGGATATGTGTGTGTTGAGAAAGAGAGAAAAGTCAAGATTGATCCCAAAGTTTCTAAACTTGGCCAATGGGAAGAGAGTAATACTAATAATAGGAAAGTTCAGAAGTGGTGGTTTTGGGAAAAGATAATGAGTGTGATTATAGACATACAGTCATAGATTTCCTAGGATAAACCGTGCATTAGGAAAACAATGAGACCTATATAATGATCTTTTGGGGTAAGTCTGAGGCTGACTTTTTCTCTCAACTCTGGTTTCATATACATAAACATATGTAGATACATGTATATGCACACATACATATACATAGACACATACATGGGATCAGTCTATGCATGTGTATATATTTGTATGTATGTGTATAAATGTAGGCATTATATTCGCATGTGATTACTATGAGAAGGAAAATATTAAATATACTTTCTTCAACACAAAGACCAGAATTTGTTCTCAGGACCAGAAGTATGAGTTTGCTATCCAGCCAGTAAATAGAAGTGGAATTTTGGCTTCTATGAGCAAAAGCTCTGGTTTATAATTTAAATATGGAAGGAAGAGATAATTCCTTGAGCTGATTGCCAGGTAGCCTTCTGCTTTGCTCTTTTGACTAACAGGGCAGAATAAAAGGAACTCAAATTATAGCACATTTCTCTGAGGAATATTAATATAATGATTTTAACATAATCTTCCTTATTTTTTATCAAGTGGGATTAATAAGAAAGGATGGTTCTGGTAATTTTGCGTATATTACAATTTGCTCATAGTAATCATTGCTTGATGTACCTTGTATGAAATAATGATGCTCCCCCTCCATTTCTCATTCCACACTCTCTGCCACCCACACACCACCAAAGAGCAGCTCCTTTGGAGGGAAAAAATGCTCTTGAAAATCTCATCCTTATTTGTAGAGATCTTTTTTTTCTAATTATTGATATGGAGTGGTCCTTAAAGACTACTGAAAAGTCTCTGCATGCCCTAGAGATGGCATTAAAGGTAGGTTGGTGGCATTGGATTGAATTCAATAGTAATGGAAATTGGATATGAGGGATTTGTCTTCAAAAACTCCATATTTTTTCATATATACCCATAAAGGTAGAGATAAAGACAGAATAGAGATAGGTGGAGTTAGACAAAGATGCAGAGAGAATGTTTCATACATGCATGGCATTATAAGGAGAAAATATGTCAAAGTCAAAAACACCCAGGTTGAAACCTTCCTTTTACCATGCTGGCTATGTGACCCTGGGAAAGCTTTTTTTTTTTTCCTCTTCACTTCTCAGTTTCCCCAAAAAATCTTTCTGAACTTTAAATTACATTTGAAGTGCTAATCTTCATTCCTAGTTTGTAGGAGGGAATTATGACAACAGTATTTCCCAATTCCAATAAAATCACAGGCCAAGCATAACAGCAGCCACAACAACAAAGCAAATGGGCAGAATTTGGTGTTGTTTTAGTAATGTTGCAGGAGTCTTTTTCTTTAACCCAAAATGTAATTTTTGGCCAATAAATACAGTTGAAAATGAATGTAGATGCAAGGGATTTTGATGTGAATTTGGACAATCAGTTGTAGCAACTAAGGATGGTTTAGTCTGAAAAAAAGAAATTACGAGTAACAATGATCTCATTTGTACCGACACACACATGTCTATAATCCTAGCAATAGTTATACAAAACATATATGCACTTAAGCATATAAATATTGGTATACCATACATATAATCATATATATGCACACACATGTATATATCTATATGCATCCAAATGCATATATTCATATATCATTTATAATTATATGTACATTTATACATATTCTATGTATGTGCTCAGGGGAACTAGGTGGCACAATAGATAGAGTGTAGGGCCTGGGGTCAGGAAAACTCATCTTCCTGGTTCAAATCTAAGCCTTGTGATCCTGGGCAAGTCACTTAACCCAGTTTGCCTCAATTTCCTGATCTGTAAATAAATTAGAGGAGGAAATGATAAGTCACTCTTGTATCTCTGCCATTAAAACCATAAATGGGGTCATGAATCATAATTTATGACTGAAAATGAATGAAAAATTATACATCTCTATTTATGTCTATATTTACATACCTCTATCTATACCTATACTTATATTTATTTATGTCTATAATCTCTTTGGGTCTCTTTCTCTGTTTCTGTCTCTTTCTCTCCCACTTCTCTCTTTCTCTCTCCATTTACCCCAACTTGAATTGGCTCACTTGGGAGGTTGCAGCATATCATGAGGTATTAAGGCTGGCTATATGATCACTTGTCAGAGGGGATCCTTGTTTATATGTGAAGGAACTAATTGGACTCTCATGTCCCTTCTAATTGTGTTATTCTGAAACAACTTAAATTGTTGTACATGCAAACCATATTCTCTTATATAAGCAACTGGTCTGGCCACCTACACAATTAAGAATGAAATCAATATGATAAAGTGAATCTAGTCCATACTCTGAGTTCATTCTAGTTAAAATATCTGTGTGTTTAAACTGGAAAAGAGAAAAAAAATAAAGGATAGAGGAATGATTTGGTCTTCATATATTTTAAGAACTATAATAAGGATGAAGGAAAGGCTCATTTTCTTTAGTTCCTGAATGTATAGGACTAATAGATTTAAATAATCAAAGAGCAGACCCTGGCTTAATAGAAAAAGGAATTTAAAACAAACATCAAACAAACAGGGACATAATAAAGTGATCTAGCTGAGTCCACAGTCCTTAGGATCATTTGTAGGGAAATACTTCAAAAAGATTCTGGATGATTACTTGCCAATTCTGTTAACAGATCTTTGTTTTAGAATGGTATGGACTACATAACTTCTATAATTCCTTCTGTCTCTGCAGTTCTATTCATAGAGAGGAGAGCCAAAGGGCAGACATACTATATTTCTTTTTTGAAAAGCTTGTATATTTTGAGATAAAGAAAGGTTACTTTGAGTTTCCATTTCTATTCAAAATATAAACTATGTAAGAACATTTTTTTCCAGGACTACTATTAAACATCATTCTCCTTAACCCTAAGAGGGCCATTTCTACATTCATTTTTTTTTTCAAAATTCATCATTTCACTTATATTGTTAAAAAGAAAAAATGTCATCATCCTTCCAACTAAGCTTTTCTCTTTGAAGTTCATAGAAGGACTTTTCTTTGATCCATAGTAAATCATCAGTTCTTTCAAACTTGCTACCCACTTGATGCTGTCTGAGAAAGACTTAGACTTGATTAAATAATAAATTCTCTGAGAAGGATATAAGGTGGGTGGTCATTTTTTACCATCTTCCATTTCTCTGAAAAATATATTGAAGAATCAGGGGTCTGTTGTAGGTTACTGATTACATGAAAGTCAATCTCCTGGCACCCATGGCCTGCTGTTAACATGGAGGAACAAATAAATAGCAAAGCTGGCATTTCTTCATCACTTCTTTAGTGGGTTGATTTAGAATGGGAAACAAATTGATGTTTATAGTGTTTGTGGCTTATTTATGGAGACCACAATTGCCACCAAGAAGATCTGAATTCAAGTACAGCTTCTGACACATTATATGAACACAGGACTATTTTTAACTCCTCAGTGCTCTTTAACATTTTTTATTAATTTAAAATTATGTATATCTTCATATTCTGCATCAACATAGGTTTCATATTACATTTCTTCATGAGTCGCCAATGAAATCTCTAAAACGTGTGACAATATAGAGAATATAATTTACATTCATATAGCTGCCATTTCTAAGCTATTTTTACATAGTTAGAAAATTGATGGAATTTAAGCAGGAGGACCTGTGTTCAAATCAGAGATCTTCACTTAAGTTACTGGTATGGCCTTCAAAAGTCATTTCATTCTACTGGTCCTCAAGTTACCTCACCTGTAAAAGAAGAGGATCAGGAATAATGAGGTTCCTTCCTGCTCAAATTTATGAGTCTAGGGTCAGTTTAATGCTTTTAAACCTCTTTCATGTATACTCATATAACACCCATCTGAGGTATTAGACATATAATTATCATTCAGATATCATAGAAATAAGAAACCAGGGCTCATAAAGGTTAAATGAAAACTAATCAGGGCAAGAAACAGGATTTTCAATTCAATGAAATTCAAACTATTGTCATATGATAACAACTGCAAAGACAAAATCAAGACAATCCTATACTTGGGTAGATTATCTTTTACTTAGGGAAACAGTTTGCTTGCAGGTTGGAAAATACAAAGTGTTTTTAGGAAGGAGGAAGGAGAGATCCAACCACTAGGGATCTTGAGAAAGGCTGATCCTAAATTTAATCTTGAGGATATGGTTAAATTTGAGGAAATAGAGATGTATAATAGGTACCTTCCAGATATGAGGAATAGATAGCATACACCAAGACCAAGAGGTTATTACTAAAAATTGTCTGTTTCAGATTATGTCGATATGATTTTTCAAAATTTGTCTGATGATATTTTTCAATTGATGTTACCTTTTTCACTCCTCAAGAAGGCAAGTAAAACTATATAGCTTATACATATATCATCATACTACATATTTCCATGTTCATCATATTGTAAAAGAAGGCACATATTCTTTACACTAGAGAAAAATTAATGGAGGAAATAAAGTAAAGAATGATATGTTTTAATTTTCATTCAGAATCCATCAGTTCCTTTTAAGTCAGTGGATAACATTTTTCTGGCATGAGTCCCTTGAAGTTGTCTTGGATTCTTGCCTTTTTGATAGTTAAATCATTCCCAGTTGATTATCATACATTTTTTTTCTTACTGTGAACAATGGTCTCTTGGTTCAGCTCACTTCATTTTGCATCAATTCATATAAGATTTTCCAGTTTTTTTTAATGATTATCTTGTTTGTTCTAATGACAAAATAGTATTCCATTCCAAACATAGATCATAACTTATTCAATCATTCTCCAATTGATGGGATCCCTTTAAGTTTCCAGTTTTTTGTCACCACAAAAAGAGCTGCTATAAATATTTTTATACAGATGGGACTTTAATTCCTTTAAGATACAGATCTAGTAGCAGCATTGCTAGATTTATGTCCCAATTTTTCCATATCCTGCTAACATCATTTTCCTTTTTTGTTGTTGTTGTCATATTAGCCAAACTGATAGATGGCAAGTGGTATCTCATAGTTATTTAAATTTCAATTTCTTACATCAATAGTGATTTAAAGCATTTTTTCCTATGGGTAAAGATCATTTTAATTTTATCTGAGAATTGACTGTTCAAATTCTCTGACCGTTTGTCAATTGGGAAATGCTTTGTATACTTATAAATTCCCTATATCTTTGAGAAATAGATCCTTTCTTTGAGAAACTAGTTATAAAGGTTTTTTTTTAATTTTCTTTTGTCTTTTAATCTTGGTTGCATCATTTTGTTTGTTTATAAGTAATATATTAATATATTATTTGCTGTGGTTTGATCATTTCATTCTTATCTAACTCTTCATGATCCCATTTGTGATATTCTTGGCAAAGATACTGGAAGGATTTGTCATTTTCTTTTCAAGATCCTTTTATAGGTAAGGAAATTGAGACTTTCAAAGTTTTAAGTGAGTAAGTATCTGAAGCTTGATTTGAACTCAGGTCTTCCTGACTCCAGGTCTGGAACTCTATCTACGGTACTACCCCCAATACATCACTTGCTATTTTGATTTTAATATTAACATAATTAATTTAATATTAACACATCAAACTACCCCTAGAAAGGTAAGGCTGAAACTGATTAAGGAGGTCTTTAAAATGCAAAGCTGAGAATTTTCTATTTTATCCCAGAGGCAAAGGGTATCACTGAAGATATTTGAGCAGGGAAATAGTCTGACTAAATCATCATACCTAGATTTTGAATCAAGGATTTTCCTTTCTGTAATTCTGATTTGCTGTCTACTATAATACATTGTCTAGCCATGGCTAAGACTTTTTATATATCTTATTATTATTTAAGCTAAATAAAACACAACATTTATCAGTTTTATTATTTCAAGTATTCTCATTAACAATCATTTCACTTTTTACATATGAAGCATTTGAAGCTAAGACCAACATGGTGCTCTGTCTAGGATCTCACAGTTATAGTTACAAACTCAAGATTTGAACTCATTTTCCCGATTTTGATGTTCTTTCCAATTATACCCAAGTGTCTTTCTCAATTGTGATGTGTTTAGATTCTGTTAAAAACTCCTTTTTGATGCCTTCATAAATGGATTCAGCTCAGTTTAAACCAATCTCTCACTTTCCTTTTTGAGTATCAGTTGCCTTAATTTCTGAGGATTAGATAAATGTCACAGTGACTTTTATGGGAATTCCTGACAGTCAACCTTTAAACATCATCCAGTATTCATTTACTGGAGTGAAGCAATGCACTGTGATGGAAAGAAAATCAGATTTGATTACTGGTTATGGAATTAGCTACCTCTGAGACCTTGGACAAGTCACTTAACCAATATGGGCTCCATTTCCCAAATTTGTGAAGTATTTGAATTAGATTAGTTTAGGTTCTGACATCCCTTTGTGCTGTACCTAAAAGTTAGAAATTTAAGAAACTGTTGTGGAACACAATTCCTTATTGAGGGTATGCAAAACGTGATTTAAAACAATTGCTCCTTTTAATACTTCACATTTTGTAACATACTTTATTCTCACTAGAGCAGTTAGATGGAAAAATGGATAGAATGTCCGAAGTGAAGTAATGAAGGCTCTTCTTCCTTAGTTCAAATCTGTGCTCAGACACTTATGAGTTGTATAATTCTGAGTCAGATATCTACTCCTGTTTGCCTCAGTTTCTCTACCCATAAAATGAACTGGAGCAGGAAATTACAAATCACCCCACTATCTTTGACAACCAAACTCCATATGTGGTCACGAAGAGTTGGACCCAACTGAAAATGACTGAACAACAACTTATACTAATAGGATTTTCACTACTCTGAGTTGAGGACTATCATTTCTAATATCTTTTATTACATGATTTCAGTACTGTGGAAGGTGAGTATTCCCATGCAAAAGCAAGACAATCATTGACCTTAAAGAATGTATATTTTACTAGTTAAAGAAATTATTACCACAATTCCCATTTTACAGATGAGAAAGCTGAGATTTAGGTAGATTATATGATTTACCTGTGCTCATATTCTTACTAAGGCAGCATCATGGTATAGTGTGGATGGCAATGGGCTCAGCATCTGAAAGACTTGTATTTGAATCCTGCCTCAGACCCTTGTTAGTTGGAAGACCTTTGGCAAGTCACCTAAGCTGCCTCAGACCCAGGTTCTTCAATGCAAGGACAACATTATGATCCTTCCAGCCATATATCTCAAATCCTGGGACCACTCAGGTATCTTTCGTATTTCAATCTATAGTCCTATAATCCTAAGTGTTGGGATAAGGGAAGTTGAAACAAGAATTTCTTGTCTTACAATTCGACGTTTTACATAATAAGCCAGGGAACTTAAATTTTAGCATTGAAAGAAGACTTTGTTGAGAAAATTGTCCGTATGTAAGCCGTTGTTCTTACTAGATACTGAAGGAAAACTGTGTGATTGAAGTTCAAAGAAAGCATTTTTTGTCCAAAGGAAACAAGGGAAAATAGATCATGTGGCATTCTAATGTGGCCTCAAAAGATGAGTAGAATTTAAATGGGATATAAAGGTAGATATTATTTTGTTATACATACACCTATCTTGATGAAACTCCAAAATAAATGACCTCAAAAATGATGTGAGGATGAAATGAGATGTCTGTACATTGCTTGGAATATCCATAAGTGCTTATACACATGTTTGGCTATTATTACTGGCACTGGCAGTAGCACTAGTGATATGCTTTTGATGGTAAACTAGATTGCAGCTCGAAACCTCACACGCCCCTGACAGTGACAGAGGGACAATCTTTGAGAAGGAAAATGGCCATTCCCATTATATATAACATTCACAAAGGACTATCAGCTTCTCAAATAGAAAACATTATGTTACTATCAATTACAGTATTTCCTGAAAACAACATGAGTTATTTTTTTAACATCTTTCTTTTAGATTCAAACTGGTTTATTATCTAGGACCAAATTAGCTCTTTACATTGACCTTAAGAGACTTTAGGAATTGTCTGTATTTTGCCAGTGATGTGATCTAGCCAATTAAAGCAGATCTCAGCTCTCAGAGATTTCTTTGGGTTAACTAAAATGAATTTTCTTATTGCTTCATTCAAAGTCCAAATTCTTTGGATGAGATACATGTATTTACTGTTTGTTTTCCCCTGGACATGCATGTAAGAGTTTGGCTAATGTTATCATTACAACAGAAGACAAAAGAAGAAAGAAATTTCTATTCTATCTCATTAAAATGAAATGGTCAATTATTATCAGATAATATAATAATTACCAGGCTTTTATTAAGAAAAGTAATAAGATCTTTGAATGAAAGAGGGTCACACAATTAAATTTAAAAGATATTTTTTGCATTTGTATTATTGGGGAGGAAGAAGAAGACAATTTGGAGCACTTAAAGCTTGAATAGACATTGAAGAATCCAAGCTCATAAATTTCTTCTTGTGCAATAACCAGTCATCTTGACTTTTGACTCATTGCTATATTTCAATTACTCTTGGAGAGAAAAAAGTTTATAGTGCAACTATTCCTCACTTAAATTTAATTAATGCACAAGTCAAAAGACACCACCAATGATCTCATTTTGGTATACTTTGAGTACAGAGAATAACAATTATTTCACTTCCTTCTATATACATTTAGTACACTTGTATTGACCCCTCTAGCAAACATACTATTCTCTCTTCTTATCTTTGTAATGGTTGCCCTCCATGCCCAGAATGTGATCTCATAAATATTCAGATGAAATATCACTTTCTATAAGAGTACTTTCATATAACCTTTCTCTTTCATATTACCTTCAATTTATTTTGGATTTCTATTATGTAGACATAGATGTGATACTCCAGGCCTAGAAGTTTTGTCTCCCCTGCCTACCTCTAGTCATCTTCAAACTTCTTTCCAGTGACCCTTCCTCTTTTCCCCTCATGACCAAACAGCAAACCCATCTCCCTTCTCCCTGACACTGAGAATCCAGAATTTCTTTCCTCTCTGATCCTGAGTCTCCCTACCTCATCAGGGAAGGTTATATCTTCCTGTAGGACTGAAATCAGAACCTTTTCTAAAGGTTCATGAGCCTTGCCATTGACCATGTAACTGAAAACCAAGAACTCTCTCTATGTCATACCTGTCCTGGGACTGATCTCCTGCATATTTCATTTTCCAAAATGGAATTGAGCTCCTTGAGAACAAGGATTGTCATCTTTAAAAATAATTTTATTCACCGTTTTTTTGGAAAATTGTTATAATATAATAATAAATAATGAATGAATGATCAAAAGTCTCTGTGAGAATCTTTAATAATTATTTAACTTAACAGTTGTCAAATATGTAACCTGTCAGCAAGGGAAAAAAAAGCACACACACAATACAACTCCAGACACCGTGCTTATATCTACTGAATGGTTTTGTTCTCCCAATTTCCCAGGATCCCAGGATGGAAGATACTAAAATATAAATCCTGTGGATATTACCCTGAGCAGCCTCACTCAATTCTTTCCCAATGTCATTTCGAGTTCCCTGTTGCCATAGCTGCTGCTAAGAAAATGCATTTTTCTAAAAGATTTATAAACAATGATTGCAATGATTTTAGCTCTTCGCGGTGAAACACACTCTCCAATGCCTCTGAGAGGAATATAAATTCAAACACCAGGGAGCCATTCAGGTCACACTGGAGTCTTGTTACGTGTTGGACAAGAATAGTGTCTCACTGGTGTCCATTAATGTATCCTATCCTGCCCACTTGGAAGATAAATTTCATGTAGATAGATTCCAAAGACATAGAGAACAGTTTCTTCAAAATGTATACTGACTTCTTCTTACTCTCATGCCTGGATGAACTGGGGAAAAAATTTAAGACATTGTGTATGTGTTGGTGTATCCATTTGCCATGTCTTTATATGCAAAAAGGCAACATCAGAAACATATTTCAATCTTTTCAAACAAGCCACATATTTGACTCCTCTCTGTGTGACAGACATTCATTAACCATCTTCTAATTGCCAACCACTGGTTTAGATAGAAAGATAAACAAGAAACAATTCTTTTCCTTATTTCTCATGACATCTCAGGGAACATGGGAGGAGGGGGATAAGACAAGGACAAAGATAATTTTACTAACAAAAAAAGTGGAGAGAGAAAATGAACAACTTGAGCATGTCTCCTGATTGAACATTTAATGGAGAGAAAAATGTAACCAAGAATATAAGAGCAGAAAAAACAACAACAACAACAACAAACAATCAATAGTTTAGACAAAACTGTAATTTTCAACTAGAAATATACTCCAAGAACTTTTCTGAATGTTTTTTAACTAATTTTATTTTTTGTAGCTAATTGTAATCTCTCTCTCTCTCTCTCTCTCTCTCTCTCTCTCTCTCTCTCTCTCTCTCTCTCTCTCTCTCTCTCTCTCTCTCTCTCTCTCTCTCTCTCTCTCTCTCTCTCTCTCTCTCTCTTCACTTCAGTCTTCTAACAGACAAGAATAGTGTCCCACTAAATTCTACAAATATCTCTTATCCTCCCACTCATAAGATAATTTTCTTATAGATATAACTGAAAATTATGCTTCAAAGTGCATAGTAAGTTCTTGGGGAGTGGGAGAGAAAAAATGTAGAGGAGTCTTAAAGATAATGAGAATTATTAATCCATGTAATATGACACATAATTTTCTTGATATCAGGGAAAAAACAGTGAGTACTAAAGAACAAAAATGGAAGAAAATATCTGCTATGGAGGAGAAAAAATATGTTTCCTAGGAAAGGTAATATAAATCTTTGAATTGTGAACATTAAAAAAAGGTCATCTGAACAAATGAAGTTCTCTCTCATCTAAGGACATATTAACAAACTTATTTTTAAAAATAGAGTTAAAATCCTATATAATGTGGCATATTACCCAGACTATAAAATAATACATAACACCCTAAAATGTTTTGGAGATTTTTTCCCTTCTTAATATATTACAGTATTGAGTTGTGGTTTTTCAGAATTATAAAACTTACCAAATGGAGATATATGCATGCAACATGATATTGTACCCTTCTATATGTCATGAAAAATTAAGAAAAAATCATCAGCAATATGGAGATGGACATACTTTAGTGCCCTGGGAACTTAACTTATTGTAAACTCCATTGAAAACCTGCAGGCTAAAATCAAATGTAGGCTTGGAAAAAATGGACTTTCTGTCAAAGATATACTTAATGGACAAAGAAATGTGTTATTTCATAATAAAGCACTAAATAATGTCAACAGATCTTGAAATCAATGACAAATCATATAAAACATGAAACTGCAACAAAAGAGGACTTATTTCATAAAAATATTTTATAAAATGTCAAAAGTTGTAAGGTTTATTGAATGTCAATAAATGTAATTATTTTCCTTTGTTCCAGATATTGTACTGAATAGTATAGGATCTCAGGCCTTTTAAAACAGAAATATATATTAATAATACTATGTAATATGTAATATATATATATTAATATTAAAGATCTGTTGCCAAAAAAAGGGGAAAGTACCTTCTGCCAATAGCATGAGATGATGTGTCATAGTCTAGCATTCTGAGACTTCAGTTATGTTGAAGGGCAGGAAATGTTTTAATTTGATTTTATTTTTGTAAAAATCCGATAAGTCACATAACATTGCAGGAGATTTGAACTGTGGTAGAGAATACATTAAAGCAGATCATTTCTAATGCTCTATATTAGCACTAAAATATCCCTTTGTACTATTTGTCCAAACTAATACCACATGCAGTGATTTAGAGTATATATTTCACTAATGGTATTGACTGACTTGTATGATATATGTGCCAACACTTCTTTCTTGTATGAGGTTGTACTCATATGTTTGAAGAGCAGCAGCTTGGTGCAATTATCAGAGGACCAGCTCTGAAATCAGAAAGACATGAGTTCCACTTCTCCCACTGCCACATACAAGATATTTAATCCTAACAAATCATTTGCCTTTTCATTGCTCCAGACAATTCCTTAAAGCTATAAGTCATGCATCTTCATTAAGAAAAACATGTTGCTACACATCTAAAAAAATCACACGTGCAAAACTACCTCCAAAAGAACAGAGATGCTTAAGTGAAAAGGATGATGCACCATTATCCCTGGAAAATAGCTTAGATCTTTGTAAGTCTAAATGAATTGATGTGACTGAACTATTCCTTCTGTCCCATTAATCTGGGAGAAGCCTGTAAAGCTCTGTGAATGGCCAGGCATATAGGGAGTACCTGAAATCAGTGAGGCTGTCAAAACTCCACGGCTAATTAGATGAGCTGAATGTCTGAGTTTCACCCAGTTCACCCAAAGCCCATTGAAACACACCAAAAGATAGCTGCATAATTATCCAGGTGAATCGGCTCACTGGTCATTCTGCTAAGCAACTCTAGAATGCTTTCTTGGAATTTAATTGTTTTTTTGAAATATTTCACCAACATGATTCCTCCTCTCATATATTCTGAGAGGGAAAATGAGCTATTGCAGAGCAGAATATCTTTGATGAGATTCTTAAAATGAATGTAATACTTCCAGAAGGGAAAAACCAGGATATTGAGATTGAATTACTTCACATTGATTATTCATTTAATGTTGTTCAATAAAATTTCATTAAATATTTGCTGCATTTTTGTTTAAGGATTTTCTATATGAGATCTAACATGGTGCAGTAGATAGAAGGAAGACCCTGAACAGAGGAAAAACTCAAAATCATATCTTACAAATGACACATTTTAGCTGTGTGACAAAGACAGGCCAATTAATATTTCATTCAGTTTCCCAGGTGATTCATTAAGACTACAGGTCTTAGAGGTCTATGTTACAGGTCAGGTGTCTATATGAAATCAAAATGGCACTTCTTTAAAGTAGCATACAATATATAAGTGGGTACAGCTTTAACTGATGAGAAAAAAACAAGATATTGATGGGTTAAATTCAAGAAGAGAGAGAGACCAAGAAAGAAAGATGGGACACAGAAAGGCACAGAGAGATAAACAGAGATAGAAAGTAAGAACTCTAAATTTGGTGAGATCATGAAAGGGATGGGGTGGAGATAGGAGACTGAAATTGTTTGCAAAAATAACTCAGGAATGAGGTGAGAAAATTTGAAGTGGAATGATGCCCAGAAGAATGGAGAGAAAGAATAAATGAAAGAAATGATAGAGATCTAGAATCCATAGACATGGCAGCTGCTTGGTTATGGGGAAAACAGGAAGGAAAATATTCTTTTCTTCCCTTGAGAGTGCTAATATAGGCAAAAGGGATAAGATTTTAAGAAACAAGTTAGTGGTCACAGCATACTTCGATTCCTTAGTATTTGATTGATACTCTGAATTGGCACCCAATCTTAGGGCAATAGAGAATTGCATGTACCTCCCATTATTCCAATTGTGCCTAGAGATTTAAATCACTATTGAATTTCACATAGCACAATCTATTAGCTATATAGATGACAGACTCTTGTCTTAGTGTCTTGGACAATTTATGTTAACACCTTACATCTTAGATTTTTCATCTGTTAAAACAAAAGGAAGTTGGGGAGGGACTAGATTATTTTCCATCTCTTCATGTAAACATGTAATTACTTCAATTCCTGGGTGGTGGGAGGTAGGGAGCCAGAAGCAGGCAGAAACCTGTGAAGATAGATCACCCTTATATTTCAGTTGTGTCCACACTTTTCCATTTGACCTTTTACTTAAGCATTTGGGAACCGTAGAAAGAGAGGCACCATACCAGGAGTAAGTAATTTTGCTCTGATGATTATCATCCAGACAAGATCGTTAAACCTCTCAAGACTCAGCCCTCAGCAGTGGGGGCTCTCTTTAATTCCTTAGCAGTTGTAAGAAAGTGTTTGATCAAGAAATTGCAGTTTTCCTTCACATGTTTTATCCAATTTTCAATGATGCTGTTGCTGTCTGTATGGATTGCCTGTTTAATGGTTCACTCCTTTTCAGTTGTGTCTGATTCTCCAGGACCCCACATGGAGTTTTGTTGGCAATGCTACTGCAGTGATTTGCCATTTCCTTCTCAAATTTATTTTATAGATGAAGAAACAGAGACAAACAGGGTTAAGTGACTTTTCCAGGGTTCCATAGATAGAAAATATCTGAAGTCAGATTTATAATCAGGACAGATACCTGAGATCTCAGGGAGGAGGGAGAAGTGGTTTTGAGTGAAAGAATATGGATTTTAAAATGTAAGAAAAGTATTATTATAATTATATCTATATGAATTCTAAAAAAATGACATAAAAAGAGAGATTATGCCATGCAAACAAAACAACTTTATCCTGGCTATGTGACTTTGGGCAAGTTACTCTGTTTTCTCAGTGAAGTGGAGAATGGACACAGCCTGAACAAAAGCATGGCAATGAGTAACTATTTCATGAATAACAGATACTCAGCTAAGCGATCAAAGTATACATACAAATTAATTACCAGAGATTCGAACCCTGGTCCCTGGATTCCAAAACTAATTCATTTTTATGACATCATTCTGTCCCTTTACTTTGCCCATCTCCCCATATGTGTCCTAGAATGGATTTCAGAACTCCCAGAAGCTAAATTTGAGCCAAGTGATCTGGAGACATAACCAACGGGTTCCAAATTATTCCCAAGAGAGGAACATTTGATTTCTAAAATCAGGAAAGGAAGAGAAAAACCCATTAACCCCACCTCTGCATAACATTTCCCAAATCAATCTGGTGCTAATGCATGAAGGAACTCTCATGATATGGAACTCTCCTTTTTAGCTAGCAAGAGACACTACAGAGATAAGACAACAGATTTAAAATTCATGGCAGGAGTGCAAGTCATCAGACATATGTCACTAACTTTATGTTGAATCATTTCACACAGCAAGGCAGTCAGCAGGGAAACTGCTATATGCTGACTTGTTGGACATTCACTACTCAGATTCTTGTTACCTCTGATGTTTTTGGCATTTTGTTGGTATATTTCCCTCAGTAGACTCACCTGTGCCAAGACCCATCTCTCTTTCCTTCTCATGTAGCTGTCAAAGGAAATGGGAGCAATGGAAGTACCTCATATCAGTCTAGATATATCCCAATGTCTTATCGTTCCCCTTCTGTATCCTTATATAGTCACCATCATCGCTTGGACCTTCACAATCCTGGGCTGGGATCATTGAAATGGCCACCTAAATGATCTCTATGTCCCCTTTATTCATTTTACTCAATTTTCATAAAACAAATCTAAATCAAGTCACTCCAGTGCTCAAATACCTTTAGTAGCTCTCTATGGTGTCTCAGATAAAATGCTAACTCCTCTGCTAGCCATCTAACATACTTTTATTATTTGTTTCCTATCTCTGTCCAAACATATCATTTTACGTCCCTCCACATGTTCTGTATTCAGTGTGCTTATTACTCTTACAAACCTTTTTTTCCCTTTTCTCCTAACACTCAGCCTTTGCACTAGATCTCATCCTCTCTTGGAATAGACCCTCATGTCTTCTGCCTCTTGGAATCC
Organism: Monodelphis domestica; assembly: GCF_027887165.1. Classification (NCBI taxonomy): domain Eukaryota; kingdom Metazoa; phylum Chordata; class Mammalia; order Didelphimorphia; family Didelphidae; genus Monodelphis; species Monodelphis domestica. The sequence goes on along the minus strand of NC_077227.1, from coordinate 746,693,200 downwards.
CTTTGTCACTGCTTAATTATTAAGTTATTCCTGCCTCTTTGTGACCCCACTGACACAGCTTGCCAGACCCTTTGATCCTCTGCTATGTTCCAAAGTCTGTCCAAGTATATCTGTGTTGCTTCTTTGACGTGATCTATCCATTCCATTCTTTGTCTCCCCTTCTGCTTTTGCCTCCAATCATTCCCAACACCATTTTGGTTTGGTTTGGTTTGGTCTATCCCCCCAAATTTCTTGTCTTCTTATGATATGGCAAAAATATTTAAGCTTCAACATTTGTCATTTTGAAGAAGAATCTGAATTAATTTCTATAACTATTGACTGATATGATCTTCTTGCTGTCCAAGGGATTGTCAAGTCTTCAGCAGTGCAATTTGAAAGTATCAATTTTGCAATTCTCAGCTTTCCGCATACGCCAATTCTCACAGCCACACATTTCTTAAGGTTGATTTGTTTTAGTAGAATCTGACTCTTCATGACCCCATTTGGGGTTTTCTTGGCACAGATAAAGGAATGCTTTGCCAATTCCTTTTCCTGTTAATTTTTCAGATGAACAACTGAGACAAACAGGGTTAAGTGACTTGCCCAAGTTCATACATTTAGTTAGTCCTTGAGATCAGATTTGAACTCATGAAAACAAGTTTTCCTGGTTCCATCTTTTACAGCCATACATGTAGTCTAACTCTAGCAGATGTACATTGCTACCGAAGAAATCATAGCTTTGACCATAGAGACTTTGTCAGCAAGGTGATGTTTCTACTTTTCAGTATGCTGCTCAGATTTGCCATAGCTTTCCTTCCAAGGAGCAAGTGTCTTTTTAATTTCATGGCTATAGTAGCTGTCAAAAGTGATTTTTGAGCCTGAGGATATAAAATGTGACACTGCTTCCATTGCTTTTCCTTCTTTTTGCCAGGAAATGGTGGAGCTGCTTGCCATGCTCTTTGTTTGTTTGTTTTATGTTAAACCTCCCTATCTTAAGTCACAGGAGACTTTTCCTGATCCCTTAAGCTGGTGGTGCATCCTCACTCTGTTTCATGGAATACGCAGGCTATTTACATCTATTGGTGCACATATATTTCCTATTGGGGGAGATATAGGTTCTTTTAACAGAAGAGAAGATCTCTGAGGATAAGAAATTTTTCTTTGTTGGTTTTTGCCTCTTCTATGAACAGTATGTAGCCCAATGGATTGTTCATTAATAAGATTTTAATAAATGCTTGTTAATCATTGATTCCTATGTAATTGTCCATTACCAAATGAGAATAGCAATCATAGGAATATCCTCACTGTTAACATTTAAACTCCTTGAGTGAAAGGGATGCTTGCTTCACTTTCTCCTTACATTTTCTTGTGTTTAGCACATAATCATTATTTAATAAATTGTTTTGACTTATTTAATTGATAAGAGATTTGATGTTCACTCTAAAAAGTTCAGACAGCTTCTTTACCACTAGCCTTCTATTATTCACAGCATTCACCTATCAAACTAGTCCACATTTTGAAGAGAATGTAATCATAAGTTTATAAAACCCTTCTAATAATATATTTTAGGCAAATTGTATAACCCTGGGGAAGTCATTTAACTTTAAATTTCTTCAATTTCTTGTACTATTAAAACAGCAATTAAAGTATGGAGGAAGATTACCTAACTCCCAGATTTGTGGTGAGGAGGAAAATGATGAAATTTCACAAATGCAATTTTTAAATAAAATAAAATGAATTTAAAATACAATAATACAATTTCACAAAATTTAAAGACCTAAATAATTAGTAGTCACTGTTGTCATTATTTTTCAATGAGGATGTCTGATAAGATGAGGAGTTTATAGATGCATTCTGGAAAGAGCAAGATTAAACATATTACTATACTTTTTCTGTGGTTCAGTCAAATTAACCCTCTTTCTATTCTTTGCCCACAATATTTCATATCTGCTCACTTCCTCTTCAAAGACTGTCAACAATTCTTGTAATGGAACCTGTATTTCCATTCAAGGCTTGGTTCAAAACCCACTTCTAACATAAAATCTTTCTGTATTCCTATATTGCTGGTGTCTCTCTCCAAGAAATATTTTGTGTTCACTATAAAAGTGTTTGATATTTGGCCATATTTGTATATGATTTGTATATAATCTTTACCTTGATATAGTAAGTAGAAATGGGAGGAAGAGATGGGATTAACCTAGCTGGATGGAGAAAAATAATATGGGCTATACATGATACTAAGGACTAAATTCTCTTTATTTTTCTGGAAGTTGGAGGAAGCAGTTCCTGCAAAGACATGCCTGCCTCTTGATTAGAGCATTAGTTTCTCTTGGGTCACATCCCTCAACTACTCTTTCTCCAAGGAGTGATAATCTTGCTGGGAGCACTTATTAGCCCTCACCTAGCCACAAAAGGGATGCCCTAGAATGCAGTTTAAACTCTGGGAAGTTCATCAATTACACCAGTACTGATATTTAAAAAAATAAATTTGAGGTTCCTCCCTAGATGGAAATCTTATTCCTTAAACAGAGACACAAATATCCAGTCGTAAATATATTTCTGTTGTTTGGGTGTTTATTTTTGTTTTAACTAACCACAAATTTCCACCAATTCCCTGTTGTTTGCAAAGACTCACAAAGCCCAATAAAACAATTAAAAGAGAATTTTATCTTTATCTAGAGAGAGTCCTTATTGGTACTAATTAAAACAAAATAAAAAGTATAAGCACAGATTTAAAGAGTGAAATCTTCATAACATAATTTCAGGCATTCACTGGAATGGGATAAAGAGGTAGAGAGAAATATAAAGAAAGTGATAGATAGAAAGAGAAACCAAGAAAATGGCACAGAAAGATAGATAAATAGTAGAGTCATAGACAGAAAGAAAGAAAAGAAGACAGAAATGTAGAAACATAGACAGAGGGAGAGATAGATGTATCCAACTCCTATTTGTTTTCCTTCCACAAAGAATTCTAACCTCCCAGTCCAGCATCACTCTACTTAGTCAAAAGAATAGACAAGATAGTCTCTGTTTTCTCTAATCTTATGATCCCAGTTTGAGACTCACTTATCCCTATATATAGCAGGTACTTGATTAATGGTTCTTTTAATTGAGTCGAGTCTAGTAAAATAGAATGGTAATGATAAGTTGGCATTTTTGTAGCCCTTTAACTTTTGCAAAAGGTTTTACTTGCACTATCCTTTTTGATCCCTACTTCAAATCTGTGGCATTGATATTCTAGGTACCTCTACCCTTTTATCATTCTTAGCAACATTGTTGGAGAGAAAATGGGCTTCAAAGTTAGGAAGACCTTTTTACATATCCTGGCAGTGTATCCTTGGGCAAGATGTGTATCCTTTGAATGCCCTGGGCAATGCTCAAAGTTGGACAGAAGGTGCCAACTGGCATTGGTACAGAGAGCATCCCTTCCTTCATCCGGGAGTTCTCTGTATCAAAGAAATCAGAGTTCTCAGTCTCTAGCCACATTTTAAAATCAGGGCTCAGACAGGTTGAATGAGTGACCTTTCTATAGCTATCCCACTAAGAACAGATGTCAAAAAGGAGCTTCCAACACAGATTGCTCCTGACTCTAATGACTACATTGTTCTTTCTGCTACTCCATGCTCAGAAACTAGGAGGGAGGCAGAATGTTTATGGGAAGAGGTGAAGAAAATATCAAATTCTCTTATGTAAGGAAATGTATAAATGAAATTTTAAATGTTGTTCTGTAGAATAGGGAATATACTACGTCCATCTTTTCTTTAGGAGTGTGGTGGAAAATGACGTGTTACATGAAATTGTATTTTTGGTGAGCTGTGTTTAACTTTTTCTTTTTATAATTCTTGTTAAAAGGAAAGGTTCAGTGTCAGGGTTTCAAGACTTTAGATAAAAAGAAACAAAAAATGCACCAACTAAAAATTAAAATTAAAACAAAAGAAAAAAGAAATATGGTTTGGTGGAGAAAGCACTGGAAATTGTCATGAAAAACTAGGTGCAAATTCTTCCTCCTTTTTGATCATGGGCAGATTACTCAATTTATCTAACCCTCAGTCACCTTTTCTGTAAAAGAGAGATCCTGATATATAGAGTTAACTTGGAAATAACATAGAACTACCAACTTAGTCAGAAAAACTAAGTCTTTAATCAGGAAAGGGATAAGTCCTATATTAGGCCTTTTACTCAGAATCAAGCACCAAAACTCTTATGGGGTCTACAGTGAAGACACCATACTCTGGGACTCTGGGGACATTATCTCTGGGAGTGACACCAAGCTACATGATGACTCCAAAGGACAAAAGAATTTGGGTAATTTATATACCTTTCTGAAAACCAAGGGACAGGGAAATATGATTGATTGACACTGTTATTGCTACAAGGAAATTGGAGTGTCCAAACTAGTTGACAGGCTAGGGAAAGAAACCATAGCCAGCTGCTAGGGTGCCTACCTTACAATGGATACTAAAAGGGTGGTCCCTGCCCAGGTGTGGGTCTTCTTGGGAACTGGCATGATACAATGGGGAGAACTTCTAAGAGAAAAGGAAATTTAACATTTGCTTAGCACCATCTAACTGAGATTATTATTTACTTTAGGGTCTAGTTTAGCCTGAGACTAGCTAAATCTGAAACTTCCCTTGGGGCCAATTCTCATGGAACCTTTTGGTCTCTACTTACAAGCTAACCCTGAATTTGGGGTTCATCATATCTTACTAGTGTAAACCTTAAAATTCCTTAGACTTATAAGTCTAAGGAATTTTAAGGTTTACACTAGGCTACAAGATTTGTGGTTTCTAGATTCCATTTTGACAATACATGCATATATATATATAATCTATATAACTTGGAAAAGCTAAATTTCTGATGAAAGTGAGAATGGCAATGCTACATTGGTCTAAATATTCTTTCACCCATTAAATTTTGAAACTGAGAGAATATAACAAAAGCCTGTAGTTTCACATCTGCCTTAGATGGACTCAAGGGTCCAAAAAACCCTTCCATATGCCTGCAGAGATCATTAGTCTCAGCATGAAGTCAACACTACTTTTGGATTAATAATTATAGATTTCATTGGTTTTAATTAACTCAAAACAAGTATTTACCAGGTACCTACAACCTGTCAGGCATTGTGTTTTGCTGGTTATATAAAGAAAGACAAAAGAGAGCAGCCCTTGCTCTCAAGGAGCTTACAGGGGAATGGGAGACACCATATATAAATGACTTGGTATGTCCAATATACACATACGTATACACATATGGGTATTTATACACATATGTGTATTTATACACATATGTATATATGTGAATATATTCATCTCTTTTCCTTTCCTTTTATATACACATGCATATCCATTTCCCATGTATAATGTGTGTGTTTGTGCATGTGTATGCAAATATAAATATACACATATATGAGATCATCTGAAAGGGAAGCAAAATCATTTTGGGTACTTTAGAAATGAAAGGCTTTTCCAGGAGGTAGAATTTTAACTTGTATTTGATGGAATAAAAGAGAATTCAGGATAGAGCCTTGAGGGCCACTCATGATTGTGTCTATCTGTCTCAGTCTCTCTTTCTCTGTCTTGTTCTCTCCTGCCCATTTCTCTTTTTCTCTCTGCTTCTCAGTATAGTCCTCTCCCTTCCATTTATCCCTCCTTCACTCCCTCCCTCTAAATCTCCATATCCATGGCTGGCAGCTAGGTGGCACAAAAGATAGAATGTTAATCCTGAATTAAGGAAGACCTAAATTCAAATGCAGCCTCTGGAATGCACTAGCTATTTGACCACAGGCAAGTCATTAAACCTCCATCTGCCATGGTTTCCTCATCTGTGAAATTGAATAATAATAACACCTCCCTTCTAGGGTTGTTCTAAGGATTATGTGAAATAATATTTGTAAAGTTCTTTGCAAGCCTTGAAGTGCTATACATCATACCCAGAAATCTCAGTGTAGTTTTAAGCTATTAAAAATTAAAATTGCATTAAGACTTTTGGGATACCCTGTATAAATTTTAACTCTGCCTCTATCATCTGTTGGTATCACCACTATCTCTATACTTCATTCCATATAAAATAACTTCAAAAATATCACTAGACAATACCCAATATTTTTCCATAAAGGATCAAATTTAATGCATTTAATAAATAAATAAAGCAGGCAGAGGTCAGGATGATCAATGATCCTGAATTCCATTTTATAGATGAGCAAACTGTTTCTCCCAAAGGTGAAGCCATGTATCCAAAGTCACAGCTAGCTTAGAGGAAAGGAGAAAAAAAGAATAATGGAGAAAGTCTTCTCCCTCATCATAAAAGACCTCTTCCTTCTGTAATACAAATTGTTTCATGACACTAATTTTGTTTCAGATATCACTTTCATGTTCCATACAAAGCTGGGAGAGACAGACAGACCTACAGAAAGACAGGCAGAGAGAGAGGAGGTGGTGTTGTTTTTCAAAACTGTGGCTGATATTTCAAGGATGTTCTACTTTTTCCCCCTTATTTATTTCCCAATAGCACATCTCAATTGACCATAATAAAGAGAATGACCCATTTATTCTTTGTATCAAACCAGGTTAGGAAACCCTATGAAATGAGTAACATTAGTTTTTTCTTTACTCTGTAAAGTAATCCTGCTTTAAATACCGTTCTTAGTGACAATGGAGAGTCAATATGACTAGCAAATATAGCTTCAATTACACATGTCCTAGATTGGCAGAAATCATTTGTAAAGTGCCCTGAAAATGAATTATAGCATGCTGAATCCATTTGTCATGGAAGAGAACAAAAAGAATTTCTGAATTTCCATTGGAATTGGGAGTTACTCTGGGAGAAATCAAGTTCAAAGGTTGAGAACGGGATTGGAAAATAGAAAACAACTCATTCAAACCCAGGGCCTCTAGGTGGCATAGTGTATAGAACACTGCAATTAGAATCTTCTTGATTTCAAAGCTCACCTGACCTACTTACTATATGACCTTAGCTAAGTCTCCTAACCCTGTTAGCTTCCATTCTTCATTTGTAAAATGGGCTGGAGAGGGAAATGGCAAAGCACTCCAGGGCCTTTGCCAAGAAAATCACAAATGAGGAAACAAAGAGTTGGACAGAACTGAAACAATGGAGCAACATCAGATGCACTTTTTTTTTAAATGAAGGCCCAGAAGGTAAAGTGATTGCTTAACTTCAGAGAATTAGGAAGTTATACTCTGTCTCTTAGCTCAATAGGCTCTCCAAAAGGCCATGAATAACTCAAGCTACAGCTGAGAAAACAAAATTAACCCATTTCTTATCAACATGGAAGCTAGACACCCCAAACTTGTAGCCTAGTAATGTGATGGGTGTGGAAGGACACCCTTTTGGGGTTCGGGAAGGATACCTTTTGCAAGCATGCAATGACTCCAAACTTAGCTTAAAAACAAAAAGAGGTTTATTAATTTAGAAATTAATGTTGAGTGGCCAGGAGGATAGCAAGGTAGAACAGCAAGGTGGGGGGCAGTTCCTTGGGAGGACAGCATGAAAGGAAAGGCTGTTCCTCCATGGGGACAGCATGGATGGAGAGGCTGTCCCCCAGAGGACATCAGTTCTGGGGATTATATACTCTCTAGATGCTATGTCCTGGTGTGGATGTGACCAGGATGTTAGTCCCTGAGGCATTTGGTGGAGTGGGGTGGTCATCTGACTGGGGTCTGCCTGGAGGCATAAAGATTCATTTCTTTGTCCACCTTAAATCTAGAGGACAAAAGAGGGTAAACATCTCAGGACCCTGGGTGGGGTCATTGGGTGTTTCTAGGGTAAGAGTCACAAGGATGCAAGGGCAATGGAGTTTCCCTGATAATAGTTGGCCTGGGTTTCTGGGGGTACAGTGCCCATGTCAGGAAGAGCTGATGAACCCCAAGTTTTAGGGCTAGATTGTAAGTTGGAGACCCCAAAGCTTGTCCTTGTTCCCAATCCCTGTAAGAATCCACCCTAAAGGGAATCTCAGGCTAACATTTTCAGACTGAATAATAGACCCTAAGGTAAATGACAATCCCTGGAAGGTGGGGACAAGTCCAAGTCAAGTGACTCTTCTTGTCAGCTGTAAAGATTAAAATTTAAGGAAACTGAGGCAGGTATAAATTAGTTTCTCTCTGCAAAGAGTATTAAATTTTTAGAGGTTTTATTGAAGATTAAAATGTAAAGAAAATACAATTAAGAGAGGCATATGTCTAGGCCCAAAGAGCCTATTCATTACCACTCACATATTGCCTGCTAGGTGGAGAGCCGTGTCTGCTCCTAAGCAGAATTAGGAAAAGAGGCCAGAGCCTTTTTACAACCAGGTTAAATACCCCATCTTGCTCTCGGCCCAGGTTACAAGGCATTCTAGGGAAGTGGAGCAAGGACTTCTGGGGATTGAAGTCCTGGATTCAAGTCTCCATTTTTACACTCCAGAAGCCTCTCCCACTATATTGCATCCTCCTTTTGAGAACTCAGGTTCTTCAGCTTACAAGACTGACACTCCACCTACTGCTTAAAGAGTCACTAGGTTTTCACTTGGCCCCACCTGCCAGGGATTGTCATTTACCTTAGGGTCTATTATTCAGTCTGAAACTGCTAACCTGAGATTCCCTTCAGGGTGGATCCTTATAGGAACAGGGAACAAGGTCAAGCTTTGGGGTCTCCAATTTACAATCTAGTCCTAAAATTTGGGGTTCATCAGCTCTGACTAGGCTACAAGTTTAGAGTTCCTAGATTCCATGTTGACATTTTTTACAACTATACAGAAGTGAATTATGATACTTCTGGGACCAGAGTTTTCCTTCTTGTTGGACCAAACAATTTCAAGAAAAGCCTGAATAACCAATTTTCTTTTTAATGTAGAGGCAAAGTTTTTCTCAAGGATGGATGAGACTAGATGACTTACAGGTGCCTTCTAGCTCTGAAACCCTATGATACTAGGAGAAGTCTAGAATATTTTATTTATAGCTTGAAATCTTATGAATGTGAAGATTCAGTGGGATTCCACAAGTCAGTGGATGCTACCAACCATGATTGCTAGTCTCTAGCAGTAGACCAACTGAGTTATGGGTCTTTTTCAACTCTAAAAGAGAATATGTGCATAGGACTACCTAAAAGTCTTAAAGAGTGGCTGAAGTCAGTATAGCATGTCAGCTTAACTAGAAGTGAGACCTCATCCCAGCACACACACACACACACACACACACACACACACAGAAACACCTATATACAAAAACATACACACTAAAAATAAATATTCCCTTAAAATTCTGCCAGATATTATAAAAATGGGAGTATGTTAATCAGAATATTGGTAATAACTCCACTGATTTTATAATCAAAACACCTGAGTTCAAACCTTACTTCTGCCTCTGACACCAATCTATGACATTGGGAGATTCATTGAATTTCTCTGTGACTCAATATTCTATTGTGTAAAATGAGAGAGGTTGGACTAAATAACTTGCAGGGTTTCTTCTTGATTCTTAATCTTTGACCCTATGTTCTTTCTAGGTGAATCATTTAATGCTAGTTGATGGAGGCACCTAATTTATCCCCCTATGGCAATGTCTCCATATCCTCTATTAAGTTTGTCATTGACATGCTGAGTCAACAGGATACTTGATGCCAATGAGGTCCTATTTTGGGACTCAAGACTGAGAACATCAGAGGAAAAAGAAGATTTCTAGGATTTTTTAAAATGAAACTTCAAAGAGTTCATGTGGAGGATAATGTGTCTAGAGATGTTTCCAAGTGATTTAAGATGAAATAAAGTGGGAAATTTCCCTTTTTTCCTGCAGCAACCATTTCCACAATGGTAGTATCATTGGAAGCCAAATCATGTTAACTTATTCTTATTTCTTTCCCCCTAGGAAAGTATATTAAATAAGTCTAAATCATATATCATGGAGATATTGGGATTAAGGTTATTTTTGTGGGAATAAAACAATTACAAATTATTTATTAAGCAAATACTGCACTATACTGGGGATGCAATGAGAGAAATGAAATAATACCTGCCTTCAAGGAACATTATCCTCTATGGGGAAAACAGATCATACACAAATACGCAATTAGGAAACATTTATCAGTACCTCTTGAGTTCTATATGCTTGTAGTACAAAATAAGTAAAAAAAAAATTAATGAATTAATAGATAAAATGAACCTTGACTTCTGAGAGATTCTCTACTTTCATTCACACATTCTGTTTTTCCCAAGGAGTCAGGATCCAAAGATCTGGATTCACATTAGAATAGCTATTGATCAGCTTTTTGACCTTGGGCCAGGCACTTAAATTTATTAAATGTTAGTTTTTCCTTCTGTGAAAGTCAGTCAATAAACATTTATTAATTACTTACTATGTACAAGGCATTGGGCTAGACATTAGGGATGTATATAAAGGTGAAAAGCTGGCCTCTGATACTTTCTAGCTGTGTGACCTTGGGTAAATCACTTTACCCCCATTGCCTAGAACTTACCACTCTTCTACTTTGGAACTAATATATAGTATTGATTCTAAGAGGCAAAGTAAGGTTTAAAAAAAGAAAGATAAAAATATGTCTTGCCCTGAAGGAACTTATACTCTAATGAGGGAGAGACCATATACATAGCTATATAAGTGCAAGATACATGCAGAAGAGATGAATGAATAAAATGAACAGGGAAAGAAGTATCCTTTAAGTACTTGTTTTAAATTCTTAGGGGATAAAGTGGCATGAGAAGGGTTGATCTTAAAGAGTTCTTATTATAATCAAAGGAGAGGATAACATATAAGAAGTTTCAGGTGTAATTTACATAACAAAGCCCCATTATCCTTAGATGAAGAACTGATGATAATTGGCTCTCTTTTGTGCCTTTTCTTCCATAAAATAAAACAGACAAACATACAAACAAAAAAAAAAATCATTTCTGCTTCTGACATTAATCCATTAGAAAAGAATTTTGGTGGGAATGACTTCTTTTTTTCTTCTTCTTCTTCTTCTTCTTCTTCTTCTTCTTCTTCTTCTTCTTCTTCTTCTTCTTCTTCTTCTTCTTCTTCTTCTTCTTCTTCTTCTTCTTCTTCTTCTTCTTCTTCTTCTTCTTCTTCTTCTTCTTCTTCTTCTTCTTCTTCTTCTTCTTCTTCTTCTTCTTCTTCTTCTTCTTCTTCTTCTTCTTCTTCTTCTTCTTCTTCTTCTTCTTCTTCTTCTTCTTCTTCTTCTTCTTCTTCTTCTTCTTCTTCTTCTTCTTCTTCTTCTTCTTCTTCTTCTTCTTCTTCTTCTTCTTCTTCTTTTTTTTTTTTTTTGCAGTAGGGTGTGGGACTGAATCAATATTTACCAGGTTGCTGAATCACAAAATTTGGTCCATAGGGTCTGGAGAAGAAATAGAACTGGTATCCGCAGTGGAGATGCAGAACAAGAAAACATTTATCAGAAAGGAAGTCAATGACTACTGGGAGATACAAGGGGAAAAAAAATCCCAACGGTATCAAACTTTCAGGGATCTGATGTAACTTAGAGGAGATAATAAATGTAAACAGCTCTGGAAATTAAAGTACCAAAAATATCAGTCATTGTCAACTAACATTTCCACTACACACTAATTCTTTTCAGTGAGTTGCTAAAGCTTCCTTAGCCTCAGTTTCTGCATCTGTAAAGTAGGTATAAAAGCATTTGTAATTTCTCTCTTCAAGTCAAAAGCACTTTGTATGCTTTATGGTAGGACAAGGATTAAAGTTAATATAATAAGTTTAATAGGTAACATTTACATAATTTTAGCTTCATTTTCCCCAAAAGAATTTCAGTGAATTAGATGCTATTATTATCTCCATTTTACATACGTAGTAACTAAGGATGAGAGATTAAATGACTCGTCCATAGTTAAATGAATAAGCCATTTTTTTTGCTTCCTCATTGCCAAATTTTCATCCTATGTTATCTTTTCCTTATGAGTTGTCTTAGTTATCGTTTCTTAATGCCTAACTTTAATTTAGAATCCAGATCATTTTAGAAGCAGGCTTGAGAAAAGCTCTGGTATCACAAATTAGTAAAATGTTGATTTTCAATAATATCTGTCTCTCTATGACCTTGGTGGAGATTTTCCTGGCAATGATACTAGAATAGTTTGCTATTTCCTTCTTCAGTTTATTTTAAATATGAGTAAATGAGGTAAATAGGTTGCTGTGACTTGCCCAGGGTCACACAGCCAAAAAGTGTCCAACACCAGATTTTAACTCAGTTAGATGAGTCTTCCTGATGATAGGCTCAGGACCCTTTCCAATGTGCCATTCAACCTCCATAATTAGGATCATAACATTGTAGTTTAAGAGCTACAGAATGTAGAAAAATGGGATCAGGGAGAAAAATGATTTGGCCAAAGTTCCACTTATATTAATTGAAAGAATAGGGATTTGAGTCTGACCTGTGACACAAAATGTTTGGAACTCTCCAATGTACCATGCTGCCTAATCTCAGAATCTGCAATTTCCAGGTTTCACTGACTAATAGAAACCACTAGTTTTCACTTTGTGTTTTGTGCTATAGAAACACTTGATTTAAGGAGAAAGTGTGTGTGTGTGTGTGTGTGTGTGTGTGTGTGTGTGTGTGTGTGTTGCAATTAAAACTGACTAAAACTTGTTTACTGCAATGCAAAGGAATCAACTGAAAGTCATGTATTTTGAACTAACAGAAAGGAAAAGAACACATTGCTTTTGTCCCTACATGTTAGAATTCTCTTGTCAATCAAACCTATAATTCTATTTGAATGTCAAATCTGGAAACAACTTGTTAATGAAAAACCAGCATTATGGGAAAGGGAATATTTGTGATGAAATGAATAGCTTCGATAATGCAGAGCAGGATTCTCATATCTCCAGTCATCCTCTAGAGCTCCTCCTGCTCTGACCTGGGCTTTAAAGTTGTCATCCCTGACCTTTATTAATGGTTTTTAAAAGGAGTGAATAAGAAAAAATAAAACATGTTCACAACACTGAAGACCAGGAGTTCATCACAGATAAAAGATCAAGTGAGCACCAACATGTATTTCATGGGGCAAAGGATTTCATAAATTATTAATATCTTGTGTATATGTACGTTTGGATGTGTGTGAGTGTGTGTTTAGAGGAGATATAGCCTTGACTTACTTCCTCCCACGAGAGCCTTGATTTTCTTTTTTATACTCAGTGCTTCTGAAGTGTTATTGCCGCATAATACATTCTCGAGGCTCTGAAATTGTCCCAGCATCACTCAATTTTAGGGCTCTTTGGTGAATCAAGATAACAGCTTCCAGATATAATGATGACTATTTGGGTCAAGGACTCCAGGGACCAAGGGGGTCAGAGAGAGAGGGGATAATATCATAGGTGTACCAGAAAGAGTGCTCAGGACCTTAATGAAAAGTGAGTTTGCCAGAAGAGTGAGTGTTACCCCCTCGCTCTGTAAATTGGTTTCTTCCCAAGGTAGGGCTTTGGGGATTTACTTTCTTTCTCCAAATGCCTGTTATCAAGTAGCTTTCTTTTTCATTTCTCAGCAAATAAGGAGTGTTCAAATTGTGATGCCTGGAATAGACTGAGCCTAGACTTAAATCATACTATGACAAGACCTTGAGATTCAGTGTTGGCCTCTACCTTTAAGGTTCTCTGTTCCTTGTGTCCTTGAGTTAGTTGAAAAGGACTTTGAGAGAATTAACAGTAAGGAAAGCTCCAACTATCACTCTTGTGGGGCAAATCAGTTTGGGATCCAAGGGGGCCAATCTCTGGGGAAGAAATAGTCTTTCAAAAAGAAGAGTGCCATTTTTTATGATGACTATTATATCCATAGGTCATCTTAAACTCTGCTACTGAGTTGCAATGATCAGAATCTTGTTTTTAAGAATCCCTCCTAAGGCAACCTACTCCCTATCTTCTTAGTATGTGAATTCTATAAATATGGGACTCTTCTCTGGCATTGTAACTACACCTGCATTTAGCCTATCTTACATGACAATATTCATGTTCCCTAACAATTTAATCCCCTTACCCCTGAAAATGATTTCCTAGCTATGGACCTACATAAAACCAGGGCCAGAAAATTTTGTTGACTGGTCTGGAGTATAAATTAAGCATTCTTTTGTAGACAGAGGAGGGAGGAGGGATTTAAGAAGGACAAAAGAAAGAATGGAATGGAAAAGAAGATAAAGAGAGACCAACAACAGAGATAAACCAAGACAGAAACATACAGAGTCAAGGATAAAGACATAAAACAGTGCATGAATGAGAATCTGAGTCAGGAGATAAAGAACTGGTCTAAGGTAATGGCAAAAAAGTGGGGGGCAGAGACAGAGACACAGACACACAGAGAGAGATACAATTAGACAGACAGATATAAGAGAGAGACACACAGAGACAGAGACAGAGAGAGACAAAGAGAAAGGCAGAGTCTTTACTTTTTACCTGTGAAGATTAAATTTAAAACCCCCATTTATAACAATAAAAATACTTAAATCTCCCGTGATTGTGAAGATTAAATTGTAACCCCTGACTTATTTTTAGAACACGGTACTTAAAGTTGTTTAGGAGATCTGCCCATTTTTAGATTTAAGCACCAAAAGTATAAACATCCAACTTAATCATTAAGTGGTAGGTCTGTGACCCACGTGTGTAATGAATCAGAATTGACTTCCTTTGGGCCATCCTAGAGCAGAGCATAAACTGTGATTGATTTACATAGAATTAGAGGAAGGCACAGGAAGTGATGCAAGAGAAAATGTCTTTAAAAAGAGCTGTTACTTCCGGTGAGAATTCAATTCTTTTTGCTTTTGAGTTGAGGCTGGTAAAGAGGAGGCAAATGAAACTGCTGACTGGATTGACACATGATGAGTGAAAGGCTGACTCTTAACTGCTGAATATTTCTGGGAAATAAAAAAAAAAACCCTATCCTCTATAGAGACCTACTCTTGAGAAACACTTCCCAGTTCCTTGGCTTTGCTGAGGCTGGCTGAAACTAATTTTCTTTGCCCAGAGGGGCTGGAGATAAATTACTTAGTGCTCAGGCGAGATATCTTACCTGATCCTCACTCTGATTTTTGCTTCAC
Organism: Monodelphis domestica; assembly: GCF_027887165.1. Lineage (NCBI taxonomy): Eukaryota > Metazoa > Chordata > Mammalia > Didelphimorphia > Didelphidae > Monodelphis > Monodelphis domestica. The sequence goes on along the minus strand of NC_077227.1, from coordinate 746,678,190 downwards.
TCTTTCTACATTTTGTAAATAAATTGTAAATAAAATCTCTTTGTAATTAAATAAATTCCTGGTGACCACATCTTCAATAATGAAGTCCAACCCTTTTAAAAACAATCCCTGTTCCCTCTTACATTTTTGGCAACCACAAAGGGATTGAACTGAACACTTTCCTCTGAAGTCCTTTTCAACCCTGACTATGATTTTTTTATGATTAATTTATATTATAGCTTCTTTCATTTAATTGATTATTATAAAATGATTTTAGAATCTTTGAAATATAACTCTATATATTTTTCCTCAGAGACTTTCCAAATTGGAAAGCCTGAAGATTTCGGGGTGCCTTGAAGATTTAGAAAGAAGTGACTTCTCAAATAGCTAGAATGTTAAATTTAATCTTCACATACCACACACATATTATGGTAATACAAATACAAACAAAATGAAAGACCTTGCCATCCATGAGCTTACAGTTTAGCAGGAAATGACAAGTCATAAAAAGGAATAATAAAGTAAGATGGGAGGAGTCAGTAAGGAGAAAAAAATATTTTTTTCTGAAAGCTTTTGTGTTTGGGGAGTGGGGTGAAGATTTGGAAGGATGAGGGGCAAATGAACTTCCTTGCAATTGGAGCTATTACAAAAGAGTGGAGTACTTCAAAAGTTATTGTTTTTTTTTTTGTTTCTTTGTTTGTTTTTGACCCCTCTCCTTTTTGATATCTTCAAGCAGAGACTGGGCAACCATTCTGAGTGGATGTTATAGGAAAAATTCCTTGTTCCATGTTTTTTTTTTTTTTTATCAGATGTCTATGAGTTTCATTCCTCCTCTTTAAAATCTATTATTCTGTGATGGTTAGTCCAGTTGGATAACAAAGAATTTTAGGATTCAGAGTTGAAAATAACCCTGGAGACTACCTAGTACTTTGGTTCTAGAGATTTTATGGTAAAAGTTTAACAACCAGCTGAGGTGTATGGGGAAGGAATAAGAGTGTACATAGGCATACTTTTAGGCATAACATTTTCTCCATTACCTTCTTACCTCTGGACAACCAACAAAATAATTAACCAGGCTTGATTTGTAACATATTTCATTTACCAAAATTTAATGTTCATACCAAAACATTTAACTTTCTCTTATTAGCTGGATCAAACCAGCTACAGCACACTTTTGAGGGGAATAGTGCCCAAGTTGTAAACCACTAAACGTTGCCTAATGCTAAGATCTACAAATCCCAAAATACCAAACTTTTCAATTTTTTTTTTGTATTTAGATCCAGGACAATATGCAGCCTTTTGTCATATTTTCAAGTAATTTTAATGATGTATGACTTTTTGTGACCCCCTTTGGGTGTTTTCTCAGCAAAGGAAATAGAGTAGCTTGTCATTTCTTTTTCCAATTCATTTAATAGACAAGGAGTCAGAGGTCAACAGGTCATATGACTTGTCCAGGGTCTCATTGGTAGTAAATAACTGAGTCAGGGTTTGAACTCAGGTCTTCTTGACTCCAGGCCTAGAATATTTCCATGTGCCACCTAGCTCACATGTATAGAATGATTCAGTAGATCAAGTTACTGAATTTTTTGGTGGATTATGGAAATTAAAACGTGTTTCACAAAGTAGTATAGGCCTATTTTCAAATGTATTTAGATGATGTGATAAGTGAAATAGAGATTAATTTCTGCCACTATATGCAACTTATTAATTTTAGGATTTCAAATTTAACTTGGTAATTCTAACAATGCTCTACTTCTTTGTTTCCCCCACTTTGCTCCTTTTTGCTCTCTACTGTTTCATTTAAGAGCTGCCCTGAATCCACAAGATGGTTTGGTCTTCATGTAGTTTCTCACCAATAGTATAACTTTGTTTTCTAAGAAATTTGCTGGCATCAAAGGGATTTTCATACCCAACAAGATGGATATATGAATGTGTGTGGGGGGAAGACAGCTAATATAATGGAACCCCACATTTTTTCAGATGGGGAAACAGAGGCTAAAGGATGTTATGACTTGCTTTAAGATAGTTTAGAGAGGAATCCATTGTAATATAGTTCAAATGCCTCCATCTTACTGGTGGGGAAACTGATTTTGTCGAATTGTACCCCCGATTACCATGATGTAGTATGGATGGGGTCTATTATCTTATAGTCCAAATCCCTCATTTTGCAGGATTAAAAAATTCTTAAATGTGAGGGTCAGGCCGTGTTTTAGGAACTAGAAATAACACAATGGTCAACATCTATCAGCCCTTGAACTGAAACAGTGCATTCTACTGGGAGAAAACTACATTATTTAAACACCAACTAGGTGCAAAGAACACTACTTTCTAAATTCACTGTAAGTAATAGAAGAACTGAAAAGTTGCATGGGCTCTTTGGGAATATGAAGTAGCAAGGAAAATCAAATTAATGAATCATTTAAAAATAATTACATTTTTCTCAAATTCAGCTATAATGAAATCTGAAACTCCATTTAAAAATGTGGTTGGAGAAGAAAACAGGGATAGCATTTATTATCATTTAGTGTTAGCACAGTTCCATTTACTCTCTTTTCCCTTCCCTCAAATAAGCCATTGCAAGGTAACTGGTCATTGAATATATATTTAATGCATAAGAATGTTCATGAAATTTTAAATCCAGCAGCCATTGTATTTTAACTTACCAAAAGAGTCCCATGATATATTGTACATTATAAGCATTAATATTGCCAAATTTGGATTCATAATGGCCTTTGGAAGTTATTGATGGAAAGCTGAAATTTCAATATTCAGATATTCTACAAAATAGCTCATCAAATCACAAACTCCTTTTCCATCACCAGATTGGAAAGCATTTATTGATTCCTAAATAATTGTGTTTGCACATGTAAAAATAATGTACAAATCTCTCATTGAAAGCCTATGACCATTTTGGTCTTGTGAATGGGTCCTATCTTTCCCTCAAAGGAGGCTTTTTTGTAATGCAGTAGGTTTTATATGAGGCAAGAATTTCATTTAAAAATCAGAAGATTTAAACAAAGATAAATCAAACAGAGTTGGAAGAGATACTCAGAATTGTCTTGTTGATTTTTTCCCCAACTACCACTTTCAGGACTACTGTGGGGCCTCTGAAGATATTTAAGTTGCTGTACATTTCTTTTTAATTAGCAGTGATCCTAACTTTTCAAACCCATAATATTTGAGTTTGTTATTTTCAAAGCTAAGTCTTGATAGATAAGGTAAATTTGCCTAAATTATTATGGTTAATAAACAGAAGTTTTTACTCTTAGGTAGTGTATTGGATGAAATATTATGGCTACCGTAGATATGTCATGAGGATAACATTCTGTGTCAAAGCAAGCACCATGAGAGTCATACCTGCATATAACTAGCAAACCATGGAACAACAATGAATATTTCAAAATACAAAAGTATAATAACTAAAATAATAGTGTGCTGTCAATAAAAAATTAACATTTTTCTTGGGCTGCTGGAGCCTGGTTATGAGCAGACCTAATCACTGTGATTCTTCCCTAGATAAGTAATGTGATTCATTCCATGCCTGCGTAATATCTCCTTAACCTTTCATTTAATAAACTGTTGTCTACATGAGCTTTCAAAGACCATCTTCTAAGGCACCACATTTGTGATAAGAAACAGTGGACAAGCTACCCACACCAATGAAATGACCAATTCTTGGAAAATGTAAAAAAATAATGAAATATTGTTTAAAGATTTATTTAGTTTACTTGTTTAGTTGAAATGCAGTATGCATAATGGATAGGGTTCTGGGTCTGGACACAGGAACACTGAAGCATTGGTAATCTCCACTGCCCCCGAACTTATGACTATTGCCACAAAAAATGACCATGCTGGATTCTAAATTAGAACTTAACTGGAAGAAATTTGTTCAGGCCACAGGATCTGGTTTGGCAAAAGAAAGTGGAACTACAGAGAAATGTTTTCTATGCTCCAAGAGAGTAAACTTTTAGTATTTGAAGAAGAAAAAAGCTGCATGATTAGAATGATGTGCATTTAAAGTACAAGCTCATCATTATTACTTTTTAATTTTGCAATATTTCCCTGGTGATGACTGTGTGTTTGATTGCTGTCAGGAAGTTACCATTTTGACAACAAGCAAATCAAGACTAAGGCATCACATGATTTCTCCTCATTCTATATCCTAAAATTTCCTATTTAACCCTAAAGACACAAGATGAATGATAAGTGTGAGAATAAGTATAGCTATGATGACATCATTGGCAATTTGATATTTATAAAGGATTACATTGGCACAGGCAGATCTCTCTCTCTCTCTCTCTCTCTCTCTCTCTCTCTCTCTCTCTATATATATATATATATATATATACATATATATATATATATATATATATCCTTAATGATGTACTACTAAGTACCAATTCCAAGAGAGAAGAATGGTAAGGGCTAGGCAAATAGGTTTAAGTGGCTTGCCCAGCGTCACACCATTAGAAAGTGTCTGAGGCTAGATTTTTGAATGAATGAATAAATCTGAATGATTCAGATTTTTGAATGAAATTTTCCTTACTCCTGACCTGGTGATTTATCCAGTGGACTATTTAGCTGCCTCCAAGATCTATCTTTAAAACAAACTTTTCTATCCATGGTGATTATAAATATTATTAATAATATCATCATCATTAGTCTACAGATTTCACAGGTATGGAAAAATCAAATAAGATCATTTAGAGTAGAAGTACTAAATGAATCTTACATATAAATGTGTATATAGAGAGAATATATAAAGTGATTTTATACAAGCATATATGTTCATGTGTGTATAACAAATGGTTTGATTGCAGAAATTTTAACCTATAAAATTGATTATATGTCTAATATTAATATATGTATATATATATATATAAATACATACTTTCATTGCAGAAAATGAAACCAATGATGCAAATATATGCATTTATATATCACACTTTCATTGCAGGAGTCCTCCCTCATTCTACCTTCATGGCCTTAGCAGGTTAAATAACCTCCTGGGTGCTTGTTTCCTCTTCTCTTCTGCCAGAAATTTGGCCTAGATAGTCTCTTACATTCCTTCTACCTTTAAAATGAGCAATATTTGTGTTGATTCTTTTTTCTTCATCATTAGTCTAATATTCGATATGGAGCATTAGTCAATTACAACTCCAATATACAGAAGAGAAAATGAAGTCTCAGAGAGTTTGGGAAGGTCACAAAAGATCAAAGAGTTGCCATTAAAAGCTCAAATAAAATGCACATGACTTGACTTTAACTTTAACCTTCATAGTGATAGTTTCAAAATCTCATAGGTCTCCCAATCAACAAAACAATCAACCACGTCCTATTTTACGGAACTTACTTGCCCTGAAAATTTTATAATTAGAGTTTTAGTGTCTGTTTGTGCTGACTCTAGCACATCCCTGTCAAAGTATAGGAATGGAACAGCAGCCAGGGTTCATATTTCTGCATCCCTAGTTCAGTGTTTACCACAAACATATGCACAGACACACACACACATTCACATTAGCATCCATCATGATAGCTAGTATTTCTATAATGCTTTAAAGAGTGCTGGGAGGTAGATGCTGTTGTCATCATTCCATTTAACAGTTGATTAAACTGAATCTGAAAGAAGTTAATCAATTTTCCCAGGGTCAAACAACTTGTAAATGTCTCAGGATTCAAATTCATTTCTCCCTGACACAAAATCCAACTTCAATATATGACTCTATCTGGCTGCCCATTGTTCTCCATGCTTCATCATAAATGGGAAATAGATTTCAATAATGGTCATTCTGAAGTAACTTATCATGGGAGAAAGAATATGGACCCTAACATCAAAGGAACTAGATTTGAATCCTCCTTCTTGTGTTTATAACTTGTGGGACCTTAAATAACTTCTTTAAACTAGCTTGTTCTCCCTTTCTTGCTCTGCCACATCAGAGACTGAACTAGAATCATGTAGCTCTAATTCTAGTATCCTAATGAAGGTTTTGCCATTATTTAAAAAATATATATCATTACTGACACATGTAAAACCCAGTGGAATTTCTTGTTGGCAATGGTGGGGGTGGGTGGGAGGAGAGGAGGGAAAGAACATTATTCATGTAACCATGGAAAAATACTCTAAATTAATTAATCATATAATAAACTTTTAAAAGCATTATTTTTAAATAGCATTACTCCTGTTAAAATTAAATTAAATAACATATTAATGTTTTAAAAGTGTTTTCCATTCTTGAGCTCATTTCAATCCTACTATAGTCCCTTTAAGGAAAAAAAAATTCTTATATTATCATATTCATTTTATAGAAGAAGAAAGAGAGGTAGGGAGGGGTATGGAAATTAAGTGATTTCCCCACATTTTTATGAATATGAATTGGCAAAGACAGAATTTGAACTCAGGGATTTTGCTATTCTCTATACAGTACTTTAGTCATTACATATTTCTGTGTTTGATATCTTTTGGTCTTTAAAATCATGCCCCATGCCTATGTGTAAATTCAAAACACCTTTCCTTAAAAAAAATTCTACAAACAGAGCATTATGGGGAAAAAGGAAAATAAAATAAATAATAATGCTTCAAAAGACTTGCTATTTTTAAATTTTTTTCATAGAATTTTATTTGCTGAAATGCAAATAGAAGCTCTGAAAGAAAAGCATTAATCCCAAGTTTATTTTATTCAGTTTTCCCATTAATAGCATCATTTATTTAGCACATCCATTACATGTCCATAGTGTTAATTTAGAGGAGGGGGAAATATAACAACTTCAGAAGGAAATCTTCCATTAAATTAAGAAAGTTGACTTTAATGGATATCCCAAATAGATACTCCAATTAACATCACGAGAAAAAATAAAACTCACTGATTAAATGCAGTCCCATTAGAATTTCTCTTATGCCAAATAAAATCAAAAATCAAAGTTTCCTTTCTCACAAGCCAGCATCAACCAAAGACCATCCCAGAATCCCAATGCATGAAATTTATCAATTTAATGAAGTCATAAGTGCTATATACCCAACAATCTCCATCTCCATTATACTTTAATAATAATGATAGTGACAATTCCCAGTACTATAGTTGACATTTACAAAGCACCATCAAACATAGGTAAAATAATTTACACATATAATTTTTTTCATCTTATCAATGACCCTGTGAAGTGGATTATATTATCCCCATTATATAGGTGAAGAAAATGAGGAACAGAGAGGCCCTAGTTCAGTCACACAATCAGGAACAATATGTCACTATTTTAACCCATATACTCCAGGCTGCAAATCTAGTGTGCTTTCTACAACATAAAATATCTTTAGATAGCTTTTATCTTTGCCTTATGGTAAAAATATTTATTTATTTGTCTTCTTTTCCTGCTTGTAACTCTCTTGAGTCCAAGCATCATGTCTTTTTTATATTTGTAGCTCTCTTAGCATGTAACATTGTTTGATCATTCCTACTGTGATATTACTTAATTACTTAAGTATATATAATTATGACTCCCTTTCTATTAGTATGTGGATAGAATACTGAATTGGGAGATGAGAGAAATTTCAATTTTAAAAAAGCCCTCTATGAAATTAACTTCAACAACAAGGGGAAAGTGATGGAAATCTTTGAAACATTGGTTTCCTTAGTATATGAAGGGACACTCCTTACCTGTGACCCTGGACTGCTAGCTTTAAGTCATGTGAATGTATGGTATGTGAGTGCACTCCAACATAGGTCACAGGACAGTGACCTAGGCATGATGACTTGGAAATGATGAGATTAGGATGCAGGTGTAAAGGGAAGAAATAAAAGAGGGGGTTCCAGGTAGTGCTCTCTCTCTGTTCTCTTGGACATAGAGGGAGAAAACAGTGACTCAGATACATAGCCAGTGGAGAAGCACCCATGTAGCAAGAATAGAATATGCGTAACTCTCTGTCTCTCTTATCTCTATTCTCTCTATTTCAAGTAAATATTAATAAACTCCATGGAAATAAAAGAACAGAGTTTTAATTTAGCTTTTACATTAGTAAAAAATGATGATAATTAAATATATAGCTTTAAAATTTGTAGAGTGTTATGGCAACATTGTGTAAATGGCATTATCTTCAGAATCATTTCATTATTTACATTTTAGATGTGAGAATACAAAATGTGAGATATATTAGTTTCCCAGGATCATATTTCTATTAAATGCTGAAGGTAGGATTCATAGACTATTTCTAATCAAAATAATTTCCTTTATTCAAAGTACTATGAGTTTCTAATTATGGAAGTTCTTGATCTGTTATTGAATTCCACATTAAATAGAAGCATAGTACTTTTAACTCTGTTAAATATTCAAAAGACTATTCCTGTCCCTCCTTGGGATTTGAACAAGTTACATATAGGAACAGTCCTAGACATAATCTTGGAAATATTTCTTTCCTTCCTTCCTTCCTTCCTTCCTTCCTTCCTTCCTTCCTTCCTTCCTTCCTTCCTTCCTTCCTTCCTTCTTTCCTTCCTTCCTCCCTCCCTCCCTCCCTTCCTTCCTTCCTTCCTTCCTTCCTTCCTTCCTTCCTTCCTTCCTTCCTTCCTTCCTTCCTTCCTTCCTTCCTTTCATTTTTCTTTCATTGTCCCTCTCTCATTTCCTTTTTCCTGTCTTTCTTTCCTTCTCTCCATTCTTTCTTTTTCCTTCTTTCTTCCTTTCCAAGTTCCTTCCTCCCCTCCATTTTTAATTCTTTCTTTACTCAACATTCCTTTCATTCTTTTAACTAAGTGATTTCTACTCAGAAATTGAAAATCATACAAAAAATTAAGAAATGGAACTTGGCCTCAAGAACCTAATATTCCCAAGGATATGTCTAGGACTGTTCCTATACAGAACTTAATCAAATCCCAAGGAGAGGTGGATAGGAATGGCCCTTTAAATTTTTAACAGAGGTAAAATACTGTGCTTCTTTTTTTTTTTTTAACATGAAAATAAATTGCAGATTGAGAACTTCCATTATTTGAAGGGAATCTTGACTATTTATTAAAAAGTTTCTAACCATTTTCATTTCATAACATTTAGATCTGGAAGTGACATAGAGAGTTTATGGTCCACTACCCCCATTAAACAGATGGAGAACATGAGCCTAAGAGAGTTAGATATATTGAATCAATAGGTAAGTGGCAGAGTCATGATTAAATATGAGCTGTTACTGTTAAAAATCCTTTGTTCCTCTTCTATCACAATTCTCTTTACTATAGCTCTGTTCCATAAGTTGTTTGCTAAACTCTACCAGAAATACAAACTTCTTGAGAGTTTCAGTTCAGTTTCAGTTCAGTTTGTAGTCTCTCGGTAACCGAGGATGATGACTCTCTTTGTGCGCTTTCATCTATGGTGTGTAGATAAGTGTGCACAAAGACACTTGTGCGTGAAGGAGATTTAAGTGGAAAAGTCGATGCACAGAGACAGTCCCACTCTCTCAGCGTTGGAAGCCTGGGTCCAATTACATGAAAAGTCGTTACACCTGGAGATTTCCTCAGCTGCATTGGATGGCCGTGTTGTCCTTTGTGCTCCAACACGCCCTAAGCACTCCACAGTGCTTTGCTGTGTTGCCCTCTCAGCCGTTGAACCTTCTTGTTGGTTTCTTTCGCCTGTTCCGTGGAAACAGTCTTCACATGCTGGGTGAGCAAAGCCCTGGTTCACCAGGGGTCGACGACTCGATGGCTACCCTCACAAGGTTTAGCTGGCCTGGCGAAGCTGTTTCCCGGGGTGTGGCTGCTGCCACATGCTAGCAGCTACTGGGAGCCACAAGTGAGAGCTGGGTGTCATGTGAGGGTCAGAGGCTGGAGAGCTGCCCTAGGAGGGCACAACAAGCCCTCCATACCAGAGATATTACTCCTCCCTGAGCACCCCATACACCCCAGTATGTGTCCTGTATTTCACAGACTGTCATGCAATCATCTTAAGGAATTGAAGCTGTGATTTCAGTAGGATAGCAAACTCTCAGGGGAGGGAATATCCTTTTCCTATGCAGGGTATAACTTTTTTATCAACATATTGCTTCTGAAATGCTTTAAACTGAGAGAGACTAAATGACTAGAAGATGTAAAAGGAGAGGTTTGTTTCTGGGTTTTCTTTTGTGTGGGGCATGGCACTTTATTCACAATACCATGCTGTCTTATTCTTCACATAGGAAGTAGTTAATATCTGCTTATTAAATTGAATTGAAATAATCATTTTGCTGAGAATAATAGTCAATCAACAAGTATTTATTTAGTTATTGCCATGTATAACTAGAAGAAGCCTAGCAGATATAAGGGATATTGAGTATCATATTAGAAAATTACACTCAGGTTTAAGCTTGTAAGTAATAGTTTATTGAACATTTGTTCAATTGTCTTTCTCTCTATTCTACGTTTTGTGACCCCTTTGGGGGTTTGCTTAGCAAAGATACTGAAATTGTTTGCCATTTCCTTCTCGAACTAATAAGGGAGGGATTGTCACAAAAAGGGTTAAATGACTTGTCCAAGGGTCACACAGCTACTAAGTATCTGAGTGAAGCTTTGAACTCAGGTAGTCTTGTCTTCTTCATGCCAGGTCTGGCACTTTATCCACTATATCACCAACTGTGTAAAGAAAAGGCAAAATGATGTGAATTGGCAACCTGTCAGAGCAAACATGAGCAAACCTACTATATTTATTCCCATTTTTATTCCCACAAAAGATCATTATTTTCTTCTAGGTCACATACCCTAGCTTACAATTTCTTACATAATATTAGTGAACCAAATATATAACTTACTAAGATGTAGTTTTAATTTTACTTTTGTGAAAATATGTTCCACAAAAAAGTGGATTGTGCCTGTCTTTGTAGTATTCCTAGATAATTTAGCCAAGTTCACCTATTAACTGAGCATCTTTTGAGTCTAAAGCCACATGAGCCCACCTTGCAATATTTTCAGTATTTCCAGACTTCAAAGTCAAACAAATCAGTGTTGAAAACTTTGGCTCCCAGAAGACTTCTTGTGGTTGCTAAGTAACCAGAAGCCTGGATGGACTTTGGGGAACTCAAACTCCTGAAATGCAGTCAGGACTCTTGTTGTTTCCAAGGACAAATGGTGCATCAGCATCAAATTCGTTATGGTATTCAGAAACATTTTTCTGAATACCATAACTAACTTTTTATGATCATATATAAATATGTATGCGCCCATATACATGCATATACACATATGTAGTTATTTGTGCATATGTGTGTACATACTGAAGCAATAAAATAATTTCTAAGCTTCACAATTAAGAAATATTACTTCTCTAACATTAGTGCAAATGTTCATAAGCATTAATTTTCACATGCAAGCTCCTTATGATCAGGGTTCTGTTTCTCTATTTTTCAACTTCATATCTATTGCTTATTAGAGGAGCATCATACAAAGTAGAACACAAAATATTTGTTGGAGGAGATTTTATTCCATGTGTTTCTTTTTAGAAGAGTCACGCATTTTTACCCATAAATGATACATTTAAATTTTATAAGCAGGACTTCCCTTGTTTTCTCTGAATTTAAACAGATACCTAGAGACATTAGAAATATGATCATTTTAAAAACTGTGCCTATGATTATAATTGGTCTAATTATACATCTATTCTATAATTATATTATATAAGTAAAAGAAATCATATTCACTTGTTATATAATTATATATCTAACTATAATTATTATTTTTATTAGAAAAATTTTATTTAATTAATTGATTTAGAATATTTTTCCATAGTTACATGATTCATATTCTTTCCCTCCCTTCCATAGCCAATAAATACTTCCACTGGGTTTTACATGTACCATCTATCAAGACCTATTTCTATATTATTAATATTTATACTAGGGTGATCATTTGGAGTATACATCCCCAAACATATTCACAATGAACCATGTGGTCAAGCAATTATTTTTTCTTCTGTGTTTCTAGTCCCAGTGTTCTCTTTCTAGAAGTGGATAGTGTTCTTTATCATAGGTCCCCTAGAATTCGAATTCTAATTATAAAGGGTCTTTTGAATTAACAGAAAAAGAAGGGGGAAGGAAATATAGAAGGCAGAAATGGAAGAAAGAAAGAAAGGAAGGAAGAAAGGAAGGAAGGAAGGAAGGAAGGAAGGAAGGAACGAAGGAACGAAGGAACGAAGGAAGGAAGGAAGGAACGAAGGAACGAAGGAAGGAAGGAAGGAAGGAAGGAAGGAAAGAAGGAAGGAAGGAAGGAAAGAAGAAATTTAGGTTTGTGCTCTTTGGTTTCAGACATTATAATTTTTTTTTGTTCATATATGAATACATTTTTTTAGGTCTACTTGACATTGAATCAGAGACAATGAATGCGATAAAATACAAATACTTCAGGAGCTGTTCTGTCCAAATGGTAGCTGATTGATTAATAAAGAATCTCCTATAAAACATACACAATAATTATATGTATGTAAAACATGTGCAATCACTAAAGAAAAAATGTAACAAGATGTTTAAAACTCAACGTGCATGCATTTGTGTGTTCAAATGTATCTTTAAGTACATGTATGCATATATTTATCAATGAATATCTATGCACAGAGAGCTATCCCCTCAAAAATGCAAATGGACAGATTTTTCTAAATCTATAAATACCTACTTATGCAGGCATTATAATATTGCTACAGCACTAAACTGTTGTAAAATCTACTGCATATGATTATTTCCTTCTTCTGTGATTTTATAACATTGGAAATTCTGTTGGCAATTGTGCAAATGTCTGTGGGTGAAGATTATCAGAAGGGGAGAAAAGGCTTATTTCTCCCATATTTAATGGGAAATAAAAATAAAATGAGACTATTATGAAGTTCAAGTAGACAAGAATGCTCATATTTTACTTTATTCTTTCTGTTTCAGGATCATCAATCTTCTCTGTCTCTTTTCCCCTTTAGTCGGATATATATATATATATTTTTTTTTCTTTTTTAGAGATTTAAGAATAATTCATATAGAGGAATTCATTCTTTTATTTTTTTCTTCATGTAGACCTTTTCCCAAAATGCTGAATTTTAATACAGTCAGAATATATTGGTAAAATAGCCAGTATCATTCAGAGTACTTTTTTTTCACATCAATATTTTCACTTGGAAATTTGGCTCTCCAAAGGCACTATTCATCAGATCACTGACCAAAGTATTTAGCTCTTTATCCCTGCCCCCCCCCTAAAAAAAGTTTAATTAGAAGCTCTGAAGATGTATGATGTTGTCTCTAGTCCTTTATCTCTAAGGAAAAATTATAACAAACAAACACAAACAACAAACACATAATGACCATGACAATACATCCAGTTTCTAACTCATCCAAGTCAGAAGTCTTATACTCTGTGAATGGATGCCTTTCAAATATGAATAATGTGATCTCTTTTCATTATCCTTTACTCAAGCCTTTCTTCAATTTCTCCCCTTTGTATTATCACCTGTGTACTATGTACTGTGTACTATCACCAATTACCTTTATGTTTTTATTAAATAGATTATACTCTCACACACATTTAAATTTATTTACTTATTACATTAAAATTCACAAGTTGCTCCCTCCTTCCCTCTCTTCCCCACACTAAAGAAGGCATCATTTGACAAAACAACAACAACAAATAACAACCCTATATGTATATGAAAACTATGTCTTGCTTGTTTCTATTTATCAGTACTTCCTCTGATGGCAGAAATACAGATACACTATTATTCTCTGTCTTATTTTTTGATTCTGTAGCAACTTTTAAAAGTCATTCATTGTATATTTTCCTGGAACTCAGCTCATTATATTTCCTGAGACTCTGTTGTTTTATCATCTTTTCAAACAAATAAAAATGACACTTCCAAACCCTCCACTAAAATAAATTGAATTTATTCTGGACAATTCAGTGAGCAGCATTTTGAATGAGATCCGTAATGGGATTTTTAATTAAGTGAATGTAGTCATTTCATAAAGGCAAAGCTCATTAGTAGTATGGTACTATGATGACCATTTCCATCTAATTGAGCTATGTATTTATATATATATATATATATGCAACCTTATTATAGGGCTGGTTTCCACTGATTTATAGGTAATCCTTACTTGACACCTAGTATACATTTGAAATGTATTTTATAAATAAATAAAATGAAAATAAACGTTTTAACTATTTTTATTATTGGCAGATATTAATTAGAAATAGGTACTTTGAGCCTTTTTGTCTTCTTCTGATACTTGAATGTCCTAGACTATTTCCACCTGATTTTTAAAGCAATTTTTCACATCATTTCATAAGTAGTAGGAGCCAGATGTACAAGAAATTTTGAATCATTAGGTATTTTCCCAGGGTACAGAAATTAAATAATATTATGAAACTTTGAAATTGTCCCATGTAGACAAGACTTATCCTACTGTAGCAAGACTGGAGCAATGGACCTATTACTTTAAAGAATAGAAAAATAACAGATGAGAAAATTATACATTTCTTTTCTTAGACAAGGGGTCCTGATCAGTTCCGTCCTATTTTTCTTCAGTTTTCCAGATTATATGTCAATACAATTTTTATATTTGTTTCCAGACATTATGTAATCCATATTCTCCCCCTTCTTCTGACCCTCCCCTCAAAGCCAGATAATATGACATAGGTTGTACAACTGTTATCATACAGTACATATTTATCTCTTCATCATATTTTGTAATGAGACATAGTGCTTATACTAGAGAAAAAATTAATGGGGGAAATATGAAGCGTGGCCTGCTTCAATCTGCTTTTGGAATCCATCTGTTCCTTCTATGGCAATGACTATTCTTTTTCATCATGAGACCTTGGGACTATCCTGAACCATTTCCTTGTTGAAAATAGTTAAGTATTTTATACTTGATCATCATACAATCTTATTGTTACTGTGAAAATTTTGGCCTGGTTCTTCTCACTTCACTTTTTTTCACTTCATAGAAATCTTTCCACATTTTTTCATGCCCATATTCTTTGTCATATCTTATGCTACAATTGTACTATATTATAATATCTTAACATGCTTTTTTCAGCCATTTCTCAATTGATGGTATCCACTTCAGTATCCACTTCTATACTATCACAAAAAAGAGCTACTATAAATATCTTTATACATGTAGGTCCCTTTTCCATTTCTATTCTCTTTGGGATAGACACTTAGTAGTGATATTGTTGAGTCAAAGGATATGCAAAGGTTTATGACCCTTTGGGAATGGTTCCAAATTGTTCTTCAGAATGATTGCCTCAGTTCATAGCTCTACCAATTTTCTACATTCCCTCCAATATTTATCATTTTTTCTTTGTTTTATAAAATTAGCCAGGCTAATAGGTGAGAAGTGGTGATTCAGAGTTGTTGGAACTGACATTTCTCTGATTAATAGTGATATGGAACTTTTTTCCCCTATGGCTAAAGTTAGGTTTAATATTTTCTGACAGTTTATGATTTACATACTCTCTCTTCTTTCTACCACTCCCAAAGACAGAAGGTAATACAATATTGTTTGTTCTCTTGTTATCTATCAAAAAGACCAACTTCCATGTTCACCATGTTATTTAAAGATTAAATTTTTGGGGAAACTGAGGCAGGTAGAAATTAGTTTCTCTCTATAAGTATTCTATTTTTAGAGGTTTATTTAAGATAAGGAATTTAGGAAAATACAAGTAAGAAAGGCATGTGCTAGGCCCAGAGAGTCTATTCATGACCATTCACATCTTGCCTGTTAGGTGGAGAGCCGAGTGTGCCCAAAGTGGAAGTAGGAATGGGTCCCAGGATCCTTTACATCCAGGTTAAATAGAAATTTTAACCTTGCCCAGGTGGAAATCTCAGTGAGATTAGAGGGCATTCTGGGAGCTAGCAAGGACTCCTGGGAATTGGAGTCCAGAGTTCAAGTCTCCATTTTTATAGTTATGAAAGATTAAACAAGGGAAAAAACCATGGAGAAAAACAATTGAAGAATGGTATGTTTCTCTCAACATTCAGATTCCATAAGTTCCTTCTATGATGCTAGATATATTTTTTGTCATGATTTCATTTTAAATTGTCCTGGACCCTTGCAGTCCTTAAACCAGTTAAATTATTCATTACTGATCATAATACCTTCTTTATGTTACTGTATACAACATTCTCCTAGCTCTGCTCATTTCACTTTCCACCACTGAATATCTTTCCTGATTTTTAAAAAATGATCATCTCTTTGACAAAAATGGTGCCCAATTACAGTGATATACTGTAACTTGTTCAGCCATTTCCCAACTGATGGACATGCTTACAATTTCCATTACTTTGACACCAAATTAAGAATTTGTATGAATATTTTTTGTACAAGTCCTCTCCGCAAGTTCCATCTTTTTGAGCAACACACCTAGTGGTGACACTGATGAGGCAAAGGGTATTCTTCTGCCCTAAGACTTTACCAGCAATGGTCTCATTGTATACATGAATATACCCCTCCCAATGGAGTCTCTATCCATAGTCTCTACTACCATTGGCTGATTTATCAGAGTCTCCCCCAAGAGAGCATATATTTTAATTATATCTCATATCATGAATTGCTATATTCACTTGAGGACACTTTCTCATGTGCTACCTTGGTAGACAAAATTGCAAGTTATTATTAAGTACTTTTCAGATGTGTCAGGATTCCTATTGAATGAGAAATATTCATGAAAGATTTGCAGCAAAATGGGCTTGCCTTGCATTTCTGACACAGAACACAATTACAATTAGTAAGCCTGGCATCACATTATTTCTGGAGATTAGGGCTCAGATGATGACAGAATGGCATTGTCATAGATGTTTCAGATATGAATTTATGTAGGAAAGTAGTACCATTTGTCTGGGAAGACACAAAGGCCAACATTATTCATTGGGAGACTTGGAAACACACTCATGTAACTTCTAAATTAGCACCATAGTCATGAGTTAACTATACAACTAGGAGAAGTACTTTAATGAAGAAAACCTTAGCTAAAAACAGAATGAAACTAGGATAACTTAAGTGTAGACAAAAGTTTGAATAGTGAGCAATGCAAGTTTAATCACCAGACTAAATGTGGAATTTAGGTAACTGGCATTGGACAAACCAAAAATGACATTGATGACTGACACTGCTCATTTAAAAGCTTTGGAATTTTATCAGTAATTACCTTTAATAAGAAAACATACAACACTGTGCATTATTGATGTACTTTCAGTGAGAAATAATTACTTGACTTAAATTTGGCCTGTCTTTTGACCCTAAATATGGCATATCACTTCCATGAGTCTTAATTCCTTCCCAGGTAAGATAAGGACTTTCCTTCCTATGTCACAGGTCAATTATGAGGAAAGTACATAGTCTAATCTCATATAAAATACAAATTGAAGCACTATATTATTACCAATTAGATGGTTATGGTTGACATCCAAGAAAAGCCAATTCTCAGGGAGATAAATAAATACTTTTGCCAGAGAAGGATTATGTCTCTCGTACCTATTTCACTTTAATCAAGTTACTTAACAAATCTTGTCCCTTTCCCCCCATGGCTTTGTAGTAGAAGTGGCAAATCAATTGATTTTAAAGGTCCCTTCCATATCTAATTCCCATGACTTTTTAGGGAGAATGTTTTGAATTGAATTCAGCTAAATCCAATTCAATAAACATTTATTAAATGCCTACTAGGTAAAAGGTACTGGCTGTATGTGCTGCTAATACAAGGATTCCTTTTTTCTCCATCTAAAATATCTTTCCCTCAAGGACTTCATATTCTTTTGGAATAAAATGACTCTAGAAGGAAAGACTAAATGTCATGTCATTAAACTCCTGAAATATATTTGTTTATATTCTTTCTGCCTTGGGAAAAGTTTGAATATAAACATACAGGTGAAAATTAAGCAGAGTTTTGATTGTAAAAGTCCACTAATGGCAGGATCCAAATAGGCCATGCCACATTACAACTAGTTTCCTGGATAGTGACTTTCAATAGAACTTTGAAGAGCAGAGCAAAGGGTAGTTACCTTCATTCATCAATTAGATTTACATGTGACCTTGCTTAAACTCAGTTCACTTTTATAATATCCAGAGGAGGGTGACTGAAGAAGATAGATTGTCTTGGGATCATACAACAAGAGATTGTTTTGATTTGATATATTGTTTGGTATATTGGAGGAAATGATAGGATTCTGGATGGAAAAGACTTGATGAAGACAAGCAGATGGGAATGACAACTTCACACATTACAAGGTATGTAAAGTGGAGGAGAAATTGGGACAGTTTTGCTTGGACTCAGAACACAGAATCAGGGGCAAAGAGGCAAATTTAATTGTAAAGAATGGATTGTCAATGTCAAAAAATAGAGTGTGCTGGTTTATGAATCTATGACTTCACCCTAATTAGACATCATCAAGGAAAGTCCATAATTAGATTATTTTATATTATGAAGAGGAATTTCATTCATATGTTATTTGGGCTATGTGTCCTTCAAGATCTTTTCCAATGTGGAAATTATATTATCCTGTGATTTCTTTCCAAGGTGATCTGTCATTCCTCTATGACACTTTCACTCAGAAATATACTTCATTTTCTGGACTTGTACTCAGATTTTTCTGTATACATGTAACATACTTTCTGTTTAGAATGGAATTCACTTAATTCATTTCAACAATCATTTATTGTTTACTATATAAAATACACTGGTGTTATGCACTGGGAAAACAAAACTCTACCATATCACCCCCAAAAAACAAAACAAAACAATCCTTCCTCCAAGGACCTTATATTTCATTGAGAGGTATACTATATAATAATTACACTAGAAAAGGCATAATTATATTTAGTAAGGAAATTAGTTGCTACTCAAAAGAATTTCTTATATTATATGCTATTCTTCTGATCTTATAGGTGAGCAACTTAAATCCGAGAAAGGGTAAGTTTCATCATCATATAACTACTAATTGCAGCTGGATTGAACCCAAGACTCTATCGCCTGTACCATTAAGCCAACTCAATGTGAGATACATATAAAACAGTTCAAAATGAAGACAGTTCTAAAAGCTGGAGATAGAAGGAAAGGTCTAATGTAGTTACTAGTGAAGAAACTTGCAGAATTTCTTTGCAGAGATGAGGGGGAAGAACATTTCCCACATGGGGGACCACTTATTCAATAGCCTAAAAGGAGGAAATGGGACATTATGTTTAGAGAATACTTATCAGTCCACTTTAAGAGAAACAAAGAATGAAAGAAAATCAGTTATGGAACCTAAGTCTGAAAATATAGGTGAAAAAAGGCAGTAGAGAGTCATAAATGTCAGGATGAAGAGTATATACTTTATCTCAAAGGCAATGGGGAGCTATTGAAGATTTTCGAGTACAGAGAGTTGATATAGAAACCTGAATGTCCATCATCCTTTATTGCAGTGACATAGCTCCTGTCATAACCTCCATTGCTCAGTCCCATCTTATAAAATTTTGAGTCCCAGAAAAGGCCAGAACAGGGATGGTGATATTTATAAAAATATCCTTTGAGAGCACATTTGAACACATTATGCATCATGCCACTGCACCAGAACTGCAGACATATCTTAGGAAAAACTAGTTGCTCTTTTCTTTCCTTCCTTTAAGAAAATAAGCCCCATTTCCCAAAAAAAAGTCAGTGCTTTGGCATAGAAACAATAAATCATCATTCCTGGATGGGTTTCTCTTGAGAGACCCCAGATTATTTTGAGCAAGCCCTGAGAATCCTCATTTTCATGTGCAAATTGGCCTTTTCCAATCCAAATTGGATAATTATATTCCTAACAGCTCACTTGGGTATGTAAATGCCCATTTGCCAGTGAAAATGCTGTGTTTTGACTTGTATTCATTGCTGCTGTGCTTACCAGGAGAGTTGGTATTGACTTTAAACTTTGGTCCAAATTGGCCTTTTATTTACCTTTCTTAACATCAAGATATATAAAGGGCAATGAGGTTCTGCACTTCTGAAATGATAAACAGTGACTGGATGCATATAGAGATTCAGCAAACACTAGAATGAATGAAATGTTCCCTTACAAAATTACTTTTCATTTTCATTGTATGTTTTATTCTTACTTATTTACATAATTCCCTTGAAGGGTGGCATATGGATGGCCAGGATTCTAATGGCAACATCATACTTTCAAGGGAAAGTGACAAAGGCTTGCACTAGAGTCTGGTGGTCCCTTTTAGCAAACTTACTGGAAAACAATGAGAAAAGTTTTGCACAGTATAGGCATATATACATAAATTGAAATTGTCATTGATAGATGGAATTCCAAAATTGAAGCCATTAGACATCTATTTGGATATCTGGGTGTCCTCCTAATTGAATGAAAATGAGTTCTTTGAGGAGAGTAACTGCTTTTTTGTTTTGTTTTGTCTTTTTTTCATATTCCCAGAAATTAACACAATCCTTGGCACATAGGCAATGCTTAATAGATGCTAACTATTCTATATATTCTATAACTATCCTAAAACATAGTTAGATGACATCTATGAAATAGAACTGAAATGATGGATTTTCTTGCTAAGAGGGTAAAATATCTTCATACATGCTTATTTATTCTTCATTCTTCTAAACTGACACTGAAAATATCAATAGAAGAATGCACATAGTGGTATATTAATAAAATATGAAATATGAAACAGGAGAAGAATTTGGGTAACTGATGAAGGGTGAATTAAAATGAACCAGGAAAAGGCAAAATAATTATTACTATTATGTCAAAGGGTAATGAGAGTAAATGGAACATTTTGTGATTATAAAGTTCAAATATCACCCTGGAGAAGAGAAGATGTCATACACATCCTTTCTTTCCTCAGAGAATCTATAGAGTAGTCGTTAGGGAAGACTATGAACTAGAAACGTTTTAGGTTACTCTTAGTTGATTTGACACTCAGTTTTGCTTAAATGTGAATTACTTTTTTTCTTATTAATTTCAAGAGGATGCTTTCTTTGGTTGTGGTGGTAATGAGAGAGGTATGTTCATGGGAAGCATAGCCTAGGACAGTGATGGTGAACTTTATAGAGACAGAGTGCTATGCCTCTCCCCACCACTGAGTGCTGGGTATATCCACCTTTATCTCACACAGGGGAGGGAGAAAGTACTTGCATTGGGCTGCTGGGCAGATGGGTGGGTGATGTGAAAAAATGTCACCTGGCATAGTGGAGAGGGGGAAAGGAACAACTCTATCTGAGTCCCTTTGTAACTCTAGGAATGACCTGAGAGAGGGGGATAACAGCCATGTGCAAACAGAGAGTGCTCTGCATGGCACCTTTGGCACCCATGCCATAGATATGCCATCAGTGTTCTAAGAGCATATTCTAGAGGTAATGAAAATGTTCCCAACTGACTCTAAAACAAAAAAAAAATTAAAACATTTGAAAATTAAAAGGTTTGAATCAGAAGAGAAAATACACAAACCGATACTTTTTGAAAAACTGATATGTACGTCTCACACAATATTATATAGATAATCCTTGTGACTAGCCCCATAACAAATTTCCCCTCTATGTTAAAATGACATTTATTTCAATTCCCTCCTTCAGCCTCATAGAATTTTTATAAGCAGAGGAGAAAGATAGAATTCCACTGAACACTTGTGTCCCCTCTAGTTAATTGGCTAAATTATAAGGAAAGATGCTAACTACATCTGTTAATATTCAGTAAATTATTAAAATTACCCTCTTTGTTTTCTGAATTTACCTTAGGCCTTTGGGCAAAGGATTACAAAAGATGTATAAGGTCATCCCTGATTGATTTTTACTGAGGTCTCATCAACAAATTTTATTCTGCCTTCAGTTTAAACCCAAATAATTAGGCCCAGCATTGACGGGCCTCCACAATCTGACTTTATCTTCCTGAAGTGCTTCCTACTGTGGTAGAGGCATGGAGAGAGAAAGAGGACTTGTAAGCCAAGCGTGCAAAAAACAAGCTGGGAACCTGATCTGCAAAATCAAGGAGAAGGTTCCAAAAGGAATGTTGCCAGGAGGAAGAGGTAGTTGAAGCTGACCAGGGGGGAAACTGGAACTTTGGACCCTGTCTCTGTCTCTGGGGGTTGAAGCTGGCCAGGGGAAAGAAGCTGAACTGATATTGTTTAGTTTCTGTGCCAGGCTTAAGGATCCTTGAGGGGGGCTTCTGAAATTGGTGGCTTTGTGAAGAAGAAAGAAGATTTTAACTGTTGTCCTCCATCTCTGACTGTCCCTCTGTCACAGTTGTGACTTCCCAAGCCCTCATAATCTTTATTTTAGATTAGGGACACCCTCATCCCCTTCACCTCAATCCCCATCCTGTTTGTTCCCAATAAACCCCTTACCTGAGAAAGGAAAAAGAGTATCTTTATAGTTCACTCAGGGGGGAGGCAGGAAGCCAAAAGGCTTCCAGAAGTGGGTGGTTAAGGGAGGGAGTGAGGGAGGAAGAGGGTAGGAGAAGGGTAGGAAATAGGTTGATCCACTAGTCATCAGTAGGGATCAATAGGCAAACCCCACAGCATTCCCCTTTATCAGTATCTCTCAGTGTCTCTTGAAGTACTTTGCAAATACACTAGTGTGTCCCCATTCTTAGTAGCGGCTCTCTCTAGTCTCAAGCCAGAGTATAGACAGTCACTGCAACAAGAAATAGTGTCACACACTATTTCTATTTCACTACCTCTTAGGACTTGGGTGATGATCCAGTGACATTATTTTGGTAAAAGACAAAGTGCACCATAGCAGATGGACTCCCAGGATTGGGGTTTTGAAGACTTGGCTAAATATTGCCTCTCACCCCTACTGATGACTTATGACTCTGGTCAAGTTATCCATTTTAATTCCTTCAAGTCAGTCTTTTGGATGATTAAGTTTCAGAACAAGTGACTTGGTAAATATTTCCCACTTTGGGCTTTTTTCCTTCCTTTTGTATTTCTCTTGTAGAACTGATTTTTTAATATGTCATCCACAAAGTTGTAATAGCACAATAGCTACCATTTATGTCACTTTAAGATTTATGAAGAATTTTACAAACATTAAGTCATTTTAACCTCATGAAATCTCTGGGAATTAGGATCTATTTTTATCCCCATTTTACAGATGAGTATGATAAGACAGAGACTTGACCTGAGTCACAAAGCCAGTGGATTGGTCTGGTTTGAAAGTAGAATATGTTGATTCCACGTTTAGTATTCTGTTTACTGAGAAACCTAGTTTGCTGCAACTCTGAGCAAACCATATTAGAAAATGTGTTCCCTCAGAGTCACAGACCCCAAAATAAGCCTATTAAATGATAATTAGCTATCAAAAATGAAAGGGGCAATCTCACCTCAAAAGAAGATAAAATTAAGGCAATTATTGAGCTATTTTGCCCAATTACATAGCAATAAATATGAAAATCTAGGTAAAATGGGTGAATATTTACAAAAATACAAATTGCCTAAATTAACAGAAGAGGAAATTGAATACTTGAATAATGCCATATCAGAAAAAGAAATTGAAGAATCCCTCAAGGAACTCTCTAAGAAAACATCCCCAGGGTCAGATAGATTCAAAAGCGAATTCTATCAAAGATTTAAAGAGCAACTAATCCCAATACTACACAAACTGACAAAATAAGCAAAGAAGAAGTCTTATCAAAAAAATTTTATGACACAATTATGGTACAGATTTCCAAGCCAGGAAGACCAAAAACTGAGAAAGAAAACTATGGACAAATCTCCTTAATGAGCATAGATGTAAACACCTTAAAAAAACACTAGCAAAGAGTCTACAGCAAGTCATCACAACGGTTATTCACTAAGACCAGGTGGGATTTATACCAGGAATGCAAGGCTAGATAAAAATCAGGAAAACCATCCACATAATTGACCATATCAATAACCAAACTAACAGAAATCACATGATGATCTCAATTGATACAGAAAAAAGCCCTTGACAAAATATAACAGCCATTCCTATGGAAAACACTACAAAAATATAGGAATAAAAGAATCATTCCTTAAAATAATAAAGAACATTTATTTAAAAGTGATCATTAGGAGGAGTAGGCAAAAATAGAAAGGATAATTCCATTAAATGCACACAGATATGTGTGTATACACACACACACACACACACACACAATCAGGTAAATATCTTTTTTCTAAGCCTTATAGTCTTAGAGAATTACCTAAAATCATGAATGTTTTAAATGACAAGCATAGGGTCACAGATCTAATATGTGTTTTTTTGACCCCTGAAAAGTTGACTGACTTTCTAAGATTATAATTGCAATGAGTGAGCTGGTCTTTATTGGCAAAGGGAAAGTCCTTAGCAGGGAGATGTCCCATATATGGGGTTTGAACCTCAATTTTCTTGACTTGAGGGTTGACTCTATGAGGCTGCAGTGGCTTTCTTTAATCTGTGTTTATTTTATATGTCTGCATGTTCAATAAATCAACAACCAATAAGGATTTATTAAGCATCTATTATGTTCCTGGCTCTCTGCTTGGGACTGAGGATTCAAACATAACAGTGAATCGATCCTATTCTCCTGGATCCCATTATAATGGGTGTAGGGACAGAGGGACCAGAACATTCATTGGTAGAATGGGAGAATTCAGTGATTTTATTGATATAAGGAATTCAGACATCAGAAAATTTCCTCTGAATGTTTTTAATTCTACCTGTTGCCCAACCATAGTTGTGACCTGGAATCATATCAGAGTTCTAGCTCATAACTTTTAAGCTATGTTACTGGAAATTAACAATTCCTGGCCTGAAATTAGGGTTTAATAATTTTTATTTGTATTGCTGTCAATGATGGCAGTGATAGTTGTGATAATGTTGATTATGGTAGTGGGACTGAAAAAATGATCTTGAATAAATCATCTATGAGTGAATGAGTCCCAACCCTGCCTCTTTCAAATTCTGGCACTTTGAATGAATAAATTCACCTCATTTGACTTTAGTTACTTCATCTGTAAAATGAACAGAATGAACAGAATGGTCTGGATTACCTCTTCAAACTGTTAAGTATATATGTTGCATGCACACTTGTATATATATATGTATATATATATATATATATATATATATATATATATATATATAAATCTGTGTACATTTGTGTGTTTTTGTATTAGAGGAGGAAACACCAGACTATACCAAGGTCCTTGCCAAGAAATCCCTTTGGAGAATTGATGTTCTAAGTTCTACAAAGTAACAAAGATTTGGACATGACTGAACAATTGAAAAACAACAACAACAAATATATATATATATATATATATATATATACATATATATATATGACAGATATCAGGTTTAGTGTTCAGTTTTCCTCAACTCTACTGAATTCTCTTAATTTTCTTAAATGATTGCCTGATAAAAACAATAGTTTGCAAGAATGAAAAATGGGCTGCATTGATTTTCCATAAAGTGGGGATTTGGTGTCTTAGAAAATGATAGACTTAAAGTGACATTTTATTTCACAGAAGAGAAGAGCTGGGAAGGGCCCTGCCATTCTATTTCATTTTTCTAACCTCCTGAGTTGCATTGAGCAAATGGCAAAATGATTAGAATTGCCCATATTTCCCATGAGCTAATCATTTGAATTTTGATTTTTACTGAAGGCATACCAATTTTGCAAATGGCATTTGTGTTTCAAATGATCTCTCATTGCTGGCACTTCAAATGGAGTGATGCTCCCAAGAAAAGAGGCCACTCAGTTAGTTGGGAAGCTTCCATACTTTTGTGATGTTATAAGGATGGGTTAATAGTCAGCACTACCAATATCAGCATGCAAATTTTCAAATGCTAATTAGGATCCCATCATGCTAGTCAAATCTTTTTGATCTAAGAGCAATATATATGCGACTGATTAATGGTTCTCCGTGACTATTATTTATTTTTATCAAAGAATCAATTCTAACTCTAAAGTGTCATGTCAAGTCTTTCCTCCCTCCCTTTGGTTTAAAAAAATCTTTGGCTATTGGTGCAATGTATTGTACTCTGACAGATAGGATAGGTAGCTTGGTTTTGAATTATCAGAGTACACTCACAGATTTTAGAAGCTAGATGTCTTTGTAACTGTATCTTCAAGGCATCAATGGATCTACAAAATTGCCCTCTCCTGGGTACTATATATCAAGCACAAATATACTCATCATTTCCTAAGTGGCTGATGAAAAAAAAAAGTCTCTATCGCCTAGCTCAAAAACAAGAGAAAGCTTTTTTCATGTCTCCAAATCAAAAGAAAAAGGGAGCATTTTAGGAAGTCAAAGAGTACTGGGTTTTCCTGATCATTCAATTTAATCCCCTACCAAGTTTTAAGAGAGGCAATTTTGTGCAGCAAAGTCTAGTGCTCAATGATTTCCCTGCCAAAAGTAAGGACTTACTTTTTCATGTTTTTTCTTTGTGATTATTATTAAAGTTGCCTTGATTTACATAATCAGGATTCATGATAGACAGAACATTTAGTCTACTCTGTGATGCTGGGCAAGTCATTTTAATTTGCTGAGAATCGTTTACAAAAATACTTATGTTAACACCTGTTTTCTAATTAATACTTCATTGGGTGATTGTAAGGATAGAGTTACTGTATGTAATTTGCTTTGCAAATTATAAAATGTTATAAATCTTTGTTATTATTATCATTAACAGATGTCTGAGGTTTCAAATTCCAGCCCCAGATCTGAGGCTTATTAATTGTGTAAACCAACAAAAATTGTTGAACCTTCCTGAGGCTCAGTTTCTTCAAATAAAATGGAGTGGAAATAAAAGTTGGACTATATGTACCTAAGAGCTCTAGACTGAAGACTGATTGTTTATGATTTATTTCTTGTAACTTAAATATGTGAAATGCTTATTGGTTGAAAGAAATAATAAACGAATGAGGCAATATAATGATTCTTCCAAAATCATCCAGATTTTGTTGATATAATTGTCAATTCTCCAATTCAGAATCTACTATGGGGCAAATCCTATAAGATGTTAAGAGGCAGAAAAGTTCCACATCTTTCAAAAAACACAAAGAAATGCTTTAAAGTGGGAATTAATTGAATTTTGTTTGTCAATTAGGGTACCTATTAATTCACCTATCCATCTATCTAATTTTATGAGGTTTATATGTGTTAGCTCAGCATTTGAAACATAGTGGGTAAAGGATGAAAACAAGGATATTTGAATGTAATTATCTAACATTGTATTATAAGGGACACCAAACAAATAGATTTAAAGGACAAGAGAACACCTGTATGACATGATGAAAAAAGAACATGGAAAATAATATGCTTAATACTTTCAGTGATAAAATTAAAATAATATTCAAGACAAAATAATAAATAACTAAATACTAACATAATACTAAAATACAAAGGCAGATAAATTTAGAGTAAATATAATAACCAATTTCAGTGTTCAAGACCAAGTAACAATTTTATCTACTGTCTTCTTGCTATCCAAATTGGAATGGAAAATAATAGGTACAAAATTTTGCATATCACTATATGTATATATATATATATGTTTAAAAAGAAGAAACACACATAGAAAAACTGAGTATATTATTTCAGGGAGAAAAATGATCATTTGATAAAACAGAAAATTTTCAAGCATTCCTGATGAAAATAAATATATCTAAGAAGAGATAAGAGCAGCATCAAAAGAAGTAAATAAGATAGTGGGGAATAAAAAAAAATTGTAATAATAATGTGAATGGGATAAACTCCTCCTTAAAATGAAAGTAGATAATAGAATGGATTAAAAAACAGAATCCCTTGATATGTTGTTTACAAGAAACTCATTTGAAGCAAGGAGATTTACACATAGTAAAAGTAAGGGGATGGAGCATAATTTATTATGGTTTATCTAAAGTAAAAAAAAGCAGGTGTAGCAATCATAATCTGAGACACAGCTAAAGGTAAAGTAGAAAATTGAATGAGAATAGTAAAGAATATATTTTCTTTTCAGCAGTACAAGGAACCTACACAAAAACTGACCACGTATTTGCATGTAAAAACTTTACAACCGAATGCAGAAAAGTAGAAATAATGAAGTCATCTTGTTAAGATCACAACACAATAAAAATTATCAACAAGATTTGATGGAAAGAGAAAGGAAAACAAAATATTTGTAAATGAAATAATTTAATTCTAGAACCAGACTGAGTAAAACAACAAGTTATAGAAATAATTCTATTAAAGAAATTTCCATTGAGGAGGGAACATATAAAAATTATGGGATGCAGCCAAAAAATGGATGAAAATTTATCTCTTTCAACACTAACTAACTAAATAAAATAGGGAAGAAGTAGATGAGTGAATTGGATATGTAACTAAAAAAATTAGAAAAAAGAACAAGTTAAAAATTCTCAGTTAAAGTCCAAATTGGAAATCCCAAAAAAATCAATGCCAAAATTAATAAAATTAGAAATAACAAAACTAATGAACTAATAAATAATACTAGGATTTGATTTTGGAAAAAAATCATAAAATTGATAGAGCATTGGTTAATTTTATTAAAAAAGAAAGAATTAAATCAAATTAGCAGAATTAAAAATTAAAAAGGTAAATTTTCCAATGAAGAAGAAATTAACGCCATCACTAGGACCAATTGCCCAAGAGAACAAGAGAAGAAATTAAAAGAAGTAAACTAAAGAGAAATAAAACTACACATTGCAATTATGATGGTATGCAGAATCCTAGCAAATCAATTAAATATTAGTTGAAATAATGAATAACAAGTTAATTTGTTGAATATAGAATACAGTCACATAAGTCATATGTATTTCTATATATTAGAGATAGAAAGAGGAATTCTATTTAAAATAACTCTAGGCATTATAAAGTCCCCAGGATTCTATACACAGGTATTATAGGAATATAATTACAAAATATTTTTCACACAAATAAATTCATATCTAAACAATTGGAGAAAATATTACTTTCTTGTAGGTAGACCAGGATAATACAATAAAATGGAAATTCCACCCAAGGTAATTTACTCATTCAATGCTAAAACAAACTATCAAAAGTATTTTATAGTAATAGAAAAATAATAACAAAATTCTTCTAGAAGAACCAAAAGTAAAGAATTGGGGGAGAATTAATTAAATGAAATGTGAAGAAAGGTGACCTAGAAATACTAGATCTCAAACTATAATACAATGCAATAATCATCAAAAACAATATGGTACTGGTTAAGAAATTAAACATCAATCTAGGAACCCCTTTGGTGTATATATGTATGTATGTATTACATCTAGTTAGACAATAGCCTAAGTCTTTTGGATGACTATTTGAAAAGAAAACCTAAAAAGGACCCCATATAATGAAAAGTTGGTATTGGCTTGTATTGTCTTGAAGAGGGGACCTTTCTTGATAAGAAAAAAAATTAATCAGATATTTCCAGAACTCATGATGAAATGCTTATCTACCACCATATTAGGAGTGATGGAGTCTGAATAAAGAATGAAGTGTAGCATTCTTCACTTTGTTTCTGAATGATTTTTTTCTCTACTTTAAGTAATATGTGTCTTCTTTCCCAACATGAAGAACATAGAAATATGTATTGCATGATAGTGCATTTACAACATATATTACCTCCATGGGAAGAGGTCGGAGAGAAGAAGAGAACATGCATTACAAAATGTCAGAAAATTATTATAAAACTTTATTGATATGTAAGCTGAAAGAAATGAATAAAAATTACAAAATAAATCCATCAAAGTATCTGAAAACTGGTTTCGAACTCTGAGCAGTTGTTTTTTTTATCTTATTTTCACATTTAGCAATATAATACAGCAGAGGAAGGAAGAAAGAAATGAAGGAAGGAAGAGGATGAAGGGAGGAATGAATGGAGGAGAGGAAGGGATGAAGAGAAGGAGGGAGTGGGGAAGAATTACTCTTTTGAACATCTGGCCTCTTTATTGAGGTCCTTGTGTTTCAAAACTTAATGGTATGCCTAACAGAGGTTGCTTTCTGTATATGAAGGTGCAGAATCATATAATTTTGGATATTTGGTTGATCTAAATGATAATTGAATGTAATATTCACAATTTTATGCACACATATATATGCATATATATACATATATATACATATATACTGGTCATAATGTGAAGAGTTCAAAGAGCTAGTTTGAGGAGGTTTAATTTCTATAGAATAAATGATAATGAACCAGACTATCCATTAGGGTGGTATTTTCTACCCCAAAGCCCTGGAGTTTAATCAAGGAGTACAAGATCTGCTTCAGAGACCTGGTGAAGCCAAAATTGAGAGCCCTATTGAGAAATTGCACTTGTAGCACAGAATATCAGAGCTAGAACTGAAAGGAAAAATTGAGTAGGAAAAGAACTTAGTACTCACCAAGACTAATCGATAAAAGAAAACTGATTTCCAGTATAGCATTCTAGAGAAGAAATCATAGATTAATTTCAGAAAAATTTCCAAAGAGGACATTACCACCTCCAAAAGCATCTCACTGCCTCTTTGAGATATATCTATTAAATAGTAATATTTTTCTTTTTCTTTTTCTTGTATTTTCTTTGCTTTTGTTTCCAAACATAGCCCTAAATCTTCCTTTTCATAAATTCCACTTTTGCTTCTTATTCTGCTATTTTCTTGATCTTGAAAATGAGTTTCAAGGAACTTGTCCAGGGTCACGTAGCTATTTAGCAACTGCAACAGAATTCACACCCAAGTTTATTTAGTGCTTAGCACAGTGCCTGGTACATAATAGATGTGTTTATTGACTCATTGCCTATTAATTCTAAAATTCTGACCTTCTGAAAACCAGGAAGTTTTTATTAGAGGAATCAGGGGAAAGAGAATTAGTAATATGGACAGAAAGTAAACATCAAGGACTTTGGTACTTGGCATTTAGGTGGTGCATTGAATAAAATTTTGTTTCAAGAAGTTGTGAGTTCAAAAATGGTTTGTCATAAACTTTGGCTATGTGATCTTAGGCAATTCACATAAGCTTGCCTTTCCTCAGTTTAATCAATTGGAACATGAGGATGAAAGAAAACTTAACTCTTATCATTCTTGTAAGGATTAAATGAGATGATGTTTATAAAGCCCTTGGCACAGTGCCTGGCATATTGTGAATATTATATAGATGCTTATTCTATTCTCATACTCTGCAGAGCCAATTATTTTCTTTAGACTGAGAAGCTTCAATTGTTTCATATAAGACAGGAGAGTATAATATCTAAATGTTTAACTTGGCATATTTAGGAGGACATGAATGTATGAATGAATGAATGAATAAGTAAATGAATGAAGTATTTATTAAGCAATTGTTATATTCTGAGCACTGGGGACACCCATAGAAAAGTAAGACATTTGTTTTCAAGGAACTCATTCTAAAAAGGAAAACAATAGAGTAGGAAGTGATATGCAAAAGAAGTATGATCCTTAAAGTGTTTCTACAGAGCTGATATTAGCATATTTTCTTTAATGGTCTTTGCACTGATAAATTTATATCAGCTTCTCATATTTGAAAGTTCTAAGAATTGAATGATGAGAACTTTCTACTGGAGGATTTCAGTATCTATAGCTCAAACTCCTGTAGGAGCAATTACAAAGCTCCACCTCAACAGGAGTTCCTTCCTGGAATGATAGCTGAGAGTAATGGGCTGGAAACACTACTATTCCCAAAGCTCTTGGGTTCACATTCCTGGGATAGTCACATGAAGGTGTGATGGGTGATCAAGGTGATCGAGGATGGGTGGTAGTTTAATGTCATGTGCTGCCTCCTCTCTCTCCTTCAGAGTGCCCCACTGCTTTGCTTAAGCTGTCCTGCTTCCTCATTTGTGGCACAGAGACAACTGGTGAAAATGGTTTGATTTTTATGCACAGGATTTGTTTTCCCAGATGATGGCTTCAAGACTTGGTCTTGCTACTCCCAGGACTCCTGTGGATAGAAATTGGTCAGCAGTTGTTTCTTGTGGTGATAAAGAAGTATATATTTTCTCTACCATGATTTCTCCCCTTAATGATAGTTGTGATGCTTGGACTATAAGCAGACCTTATGCTTGTAGTGGGCTCACTGGTATTCTCAAGGCTCTTGTATACACTGTTTTGTGCTTTCACTATAAGATTCTGAGGAGACTTGAGGATCAAAGTGGTGGTGGTTATAGTTTGACTTGCCTGGCATATGCTGTCTCCTGTCTCTATTCCAGGGTTGCCTACTTAGTGAGTAAACTTGGCTGGAGTGACCATTTAGATTGCAACAATCATAGCAAGTCCAAAAGCCATTATCCAGTCTTCCAGTTCTAGGAAGATGTTTCTGTATAGGTGCCCTGTGGTCCCCCCTCAGGGTGCTTCAAAAGGTGTTTTCTTGGTTATATTAAGGTGGTTTTTTGAATTAGGAAAATTATTAGGATTTTATCCATTAATGTGTCATTTCCTAATTCCTTGAGTTTGTCCCACCCTGGAGAAAAAGTTAGAGAGTATGACGCCAGAGGAGGAAGAAGGGGAGGAGGAGGAGAAACAAAGAATAAAGGAGGATGGAGATTGGGAAGGGGATGGAAGAAATTAAAAAAAAATAAGGGAGGAAGGTGCAGTGTGAAAGTGGGTAGAAGGAAAAAAGAAAAAAAATAACATTCATTATATACCTACTATGTGGCAGGCACTTTGCCAAACACATTACAAACATGAAGTCACTTGAGCAGCAAAACAACCCTTTGAGACAGTCACTATTTTCATCTCTTTTTTTTTACTATTGATGAGACTGAGACAAATAGAAATTGAGTGACTTCTC
Source organism: Monodelphis domestica (assembly GCF_027887165.1). Classification (NCBI taxonomy): domain Eukaryota; kingdom Metazoa; phylum Chordata; class Mammalia; order Didelphimorphia; family Didelphidae; genus Monodelphis; species Monodelphis domestica. The sequence goes on along the minus strand of NC_077227.1, from coordinate 746,645,524 downwards.
CAAGGTTATACAGATAGGGGAGGACTTACACTGGATATGGACTCAGGTCTTCTTATCTCCAGTTCTAATATTCTATCCATTGTGACAACTAAAGGAGGAGGGGGAAAGAAGAAAAAATGTAGAAGGAAAGCAAGGAAGAGGAAAAGGAGGAAGATAGAATGCAAGTAATAATGGGTGAAACTGACAAAGTGAAGAGTACTGAATGTGAAAATCAAAAAAATTGCTAGTTCAGATCTGACCTTTGACACTTTCTAACTCTGTGACCTTAGATAAGTAAAATCCCCAGTCCCATTTCCTCATATTAAAAAAATAAAACAAAATAAAACAAAAGGAGAGGTTGGCCTAAAGTCATATATTTATAGCTACAAGGGACCTTAGGATTCATTGTGTACAATATGATCAATTTAGAGTTGAGGAGAGGCCCACAGATGTTAACTGATTTGTCTCTATACACAGTGCCAAAGAAGATCATGGGAATGATTTATCCCCTGGTCTTCCTGCCTCCTACATCTCCAGTCAACCCATTTCATCACATTGAAACTAAATGACCCTCAATATGTATCCCTCTCTGTGCATCTGTAATCTTATGAGTACCAAGCACAACCACATAGTTTAAACAATCTGATATAGTCTACAGAGTTGTATAATTGAGATATGAAAGACAAACTTTCTTCTTCTTCTTCTTCTTCTTCTTCTTCTCCTTCTTCTTCTTCTCCTCCTCCTCCTCCTCCTCCTCCTCCTCCTCCTCCTCCTCCTCCTCCTCCTCCTCCTCCTCCTCCTCCTCCTCCTCCTCCTCCTCCTCCTCCTCCTCCTCCTCCTCCTCCTCCTCCTCCTCCTCCCACTCCTCCTTCTCCTTCTCCTTCTCCTTCTCCTCCTCCTCCTCCTCCTTCTCCTTCTCCTTCTCCTTTCCTCCTCCTCCTCCTCCTCCTCCTCCTCCTCCTCCCACTCCTCCTTCTCCTTCTCCTTCTCCTTCTCCTTCTCCTTCTCCTCCTCCTCCTCCTCCTCCTCCTCCTCCTCCTCCTCCTCCTCCTCCTCCTCCTCCTCCTCCTCCTCCTCCTCCTCCTGCTCCTCCTCCTCCTTCAAAGCTCTATGAGTATGGTGTCTGATTTCATTTCAATTCAGCTTTATTGAATAGTATGGATCTAGCCCTCTACATGTCATCCATGTCTGAAAGAGTCAAGGCATTATTACATTATATTGGCATAGCTATTGGTCATTCTATAATCTTTGAAAGCATAAGACAATATGCTATGCAGTTGTTCAATGAATCTTCCAAATTCTTCTCTTCTCTATTTCTCTCCTCTCCTTCGCCTCTTCATCTTCTCTTCTATTTTTTTCAAGTCTAAAGTGCCAAACTCAACAATGATATCAATCACAATAAAAGGTGAGAAAAGAGCCAGAGGATTGATATATGTGACTATTTTTATAAGTGCAGATTCCCTTAGTGATACCTCCCCCCCCCAAAAAAAGGCCTCTTTTTGCCATATCCTGTAGTGCCTGGTAGCCACTCCATTCTACTTACGGTGATATTTCTTTTGAGGGTTCCTTTTCCCCCTTTAATTCTTTCCATTACTCTGAGCTAATGTACATGATTCCCTTCAGCTGTCAGGCCCATGAAAAGGTTTCAGCCCACTGATTCTGTAATCACATCACTTTTTACAAAGTCCCAACTTAATATGCAATCGCTTTGTTCTCCTGAGAAGAGGAAGCACTAACAAGACTAGAGTTTCTGTGTGTGTGTGTGTGTGTGTGTGTGTGTGTGTGTGTGTGTGTACATGTGTAAAGTGCATTCTGTAAGGGGCTTTTCAAGCTGTCAGAAGGATGTGTCAGCAGAGACTAGGGAACATTGTATGGTGTTAAATGTGCCATGTTTTCCAAGCTCTGGGTCATATTTAATTGTCTAATCATAAATTTCTTTGTAATTGTATGAAAGAGAGAAAATTAGGCTTTTAACCTCATTATTTCAATCATTTTAATAACACTTGAAGCTTTTTTTATCTGATTTAGTCCACTTTTAAACACGTTTAGGTCTCTAATTCATTGAAGAATAGTCTCAGCTATTTAGATATACTCTTCAGGAAATAATTTTTCAAAAGAACAGATTTTTCCAGGTTATTGTTTTAAATTACTACTAAACTAATAAGACTTTCTCACATAACACTGTTATGATTCTCATGATATAAATAGACTTTGAGAAAGATAACTGATCCATTGTGTGAATTCCCCATGTCAGATTTGAGATATGAGTACAGCACGGCATAGACTTCTAGAGTTCTATATTACTAGAGGGAATCCATGCACAAATGCAAGCTAAGATTCACTGGTACAACCAAGCTCATTTAAAGGATGGCTCGTCCTTTTGGAGATTATAGACTTCCATTACAGACTGAGCTAATTTCGGTTAAATGTTTTGGAAATCTTGAGCAAGAAGTAAATATTAAATTAGTTGTTACTACTATTTTCAACTTAGTCATGCTCAGAGAGAAATTCACTCCTTTACTCTTATTCCTTTAGTTTTTATGGGCTGCTGTACATTAACAAAGCAATTTTTATTTTAAAGGGTTTTAAACTATAAGAGAATACTCCTTTAGTAGTTCACCAAGAGCAATGGAATAGCATTATGTTAAAGGACAACAGGGACAGGTAGGTGACATAGTGGATAGAACACTGGCAGGAGTTAGAGGTACCTGAGTTCAAATCCACTCTTACATGTTTACCAAATCTGGAATCCTGGGCAAGTCACTAAATATCATTAATTTCAATTTTCTCTTCTGTAAAAATGAACTAGGGAAGTAATTGGAAAACCACCCCTGGCATCTTTGCCAGAAAATCCCCAAATAGGACAAAGAAGTGTTGGACACAATGAAAAATATTTTTAAAAAGCTTTTTGTTTTATTAGCTTGGATATTATGAGTATTTGGAATGATAACATCAATTAAAATGCTTCTTTTTAAATAAAGGAATCATCTTGTGTCTTTATGATAATGGGAAACTGTACAAATGGTCCATGTTCAGTACAGATTTGCTATCATAGTAATAACTAGAAAGTGATTATAATTACATTCGCCCAATCTTCTTTTCAATAATTTTCATATACAAATGGTCACAAAAACATTCAGTAACTTACCACTACTATTTTGCAGTAACATTTTGTTGAGTGATTACACAAATGGTTAAAAAGAAAGTCTTAAAATAATTGCTTTAAGAGTAAATCAGTTTATTCTAGGTTTACTGGAAGCATCATTAGAACATCTCCAATAGCAGATGGGATCATGTCAATAATGGATTTCATCTTATTCCCTCAGTATTTGATGTTTATCTTCTAGACCTCATATTACAAGAGTTTTTCATTCCATATAGTTGAACATTATAAATCTTTGGCATGGTAACATCTGTTAAAATGTTCATTGTAAATTTTTATGGAACAATATTATTCCTGGACAAATTATGGTAATAGTTTTCCCTGTGAAATTCGGACTGTCACAGTGAAATACTCAAGGATGTTTTCAGGTACATATTTGTCACAGTTTAACTTATAAAATAAAAGGAGCTTCTACAATATAATTCAATCTACTAGACAGTTTCTTTCCAGATCATGCCCTCTCTCCATAGGTGTCCTTCAAGTTTCTATCCTAGGCCCTCTTCTCTTTTGCCTCTGTATTTCTTCACCTGGGGATTTCATCAGCTCCCATGAATTTAAATGCCATCTCTGTGCTAATGATTCTCAAATCTACCTATTCTGTTTAGAATTATCAGTTAACCTGAAATGCTATAATCCAAACTTCCTTTTAGACCTACCAAACTGGATGACCAATAGACTTCTTAAATTCAATATAACTAAAACTAAACCCATTACCTTCCCCCCAATAAAAATCCCCCTTCCATTTTATTTTAGAAAGCAACAATATTCTCATAGCTTCATAGACCCTTAGTATTGCCATCTAGAAGTCATCCTGCATTTCTCATTATCTCTAATGACCTCAATATCCAATCCATTTCCAAAGCCTGTCTATCACATTTTCAATATCTCTGGCACCCTCTTACTTCTGACAGTGCTATCTCTCTAATGCAGTTCCTCATCACATCATATCTTATTAATTGTAATAGTCAGATGGTTGGCCTTCCAGTCTTAAGTGTTTCCCCATTCTTGTTCATCCCACTAAAGTGATTTTCCTAAAGCTCAAGCCTGATCATGTCATCCTCCTCCTCAATAAACTCCAATATCTCCCTATTACCTTCTAGATCAAATACAAAATTCTAAATGACATTTGAAGCCCTTCATAAACCATTACCTATATAATTAGAATTTTGCTACCCAGAACTCTCTTTCCCAGCTTCCCATGCTCCTTCTCACTTTACAACCTAATGTAGGAAAGATATAAGTTTTGCATAGCTCCGCCCTCTATGTCTCCTCTTGGAAATGCATGTGATGGAGGTTAGGAGAGTGATAGGCAGGATCATTTTTCACATATGGTCAAACTTAAGTTTTTTCTTTTGTTCTTTTATTCCTTCTACTTCAAGTGATTATTAATAAATCTTATAAAATATAGTACTTGAAGTTATTGAATATTAATTTCAATCTTATACACCCTCTTATGTTTCTATTCTTCTTATATCTTATTCACTGACATATATTGTTTGATCTTCAACAATCAGTTCCATTGTTGTTCCACAAACCTGAAACTCCATCTCTTCATTCCAGGAATTTTTATTTTTGGCTGTACCTCATACCTGGATATGCTTCCACCTCTGATCCATCTCCTGACATCACTTTCCTTTAATTCTTAATGAAAATTCTACATTGTAAAATAATCCTTTCCCTACCTCTCTTAATTCCCTTGCCTTCCATAAATTAATTATTTATTTATACTTTAATAGCTTCCTTTGTATATATTTGTTTTCCTTTTTTCTTCCCATTAGATTATAAATTCTTTGAGGGAAGGATTTTTTCCCTTCTTTTTATAATCCTAGTACTTAACACATCCATGAGACATAGTGCTTAATAAGTGTTCATTGATTGATTATTGTTTTTTTGATCAATGTTTGTAACCTATAGAGATATTTTACAGATTTCCTTTTTTTCTTTACTAAATTTGCATTTTTCAATAAATCCGAGCTTATTGACAAACAATCTGGAATTTGTGGTACCTAACCATGAATTGCAAACCTAAAACCCTCCATTTCTATTTTTAAAAATCCAGCTGACTCAAGTCACTTATTTTCTGCATTCTTATTGAAGCCCTTTTAGATGTATTTGTACAGTTACCATCCATAGCAAGACTTTTCTAATCTCCTATCTCATCTATTTTCCATGCCTCCATGAGAAGACTGAGCACATTCAATTACTTTTGACAAAATCCCATTGTTAGCCTTTGTTTTTGCTCAGAATTTACTACTCAAAAGAAAATGTAGGATATTATTGAAGTAGTCATACCTTTTCATGAAACTAATATTGGGCAACATAGAACTAAAGATATTCAATATGCAGTTTAACACTGAAGAATTCTGATGGTGATTCATGAATCATGGAATCATGAAGGAATTTAAAGTTTGAATGGATTCTGAAGGTGGCAGTTTACCTAACATGTAATTTGACCAAGATTATTTACATAATTACCCAGATAAGTGGTAAGACAGTTTATCCCTAGAAAACTACTGACATAGAAAGGCCAGAATATTCTATGATACTTTGGAATTCTTCTAATTATTTGGAAACTCTTTCATGTTTATTATTGTTGTTCTGTTCATATGTATGCATTAACCTTTCTCTTGCTGTCTCTATTTCTATGATTCTGTCTCTTTGTTTATCATGGCTACCTTATAATAAACCATCTGAGTGTTGCATCATCATGGATTGACACTATAAACCCATATGTATATGGTCACATAGATAGATGTTGTGAAGATTGTATTTAGGTATCTCCTGATTGTAACAATTAAGATATTTACCTCTTCCTTCAATGTGAAATTTAAATTGTAATCCCTGGTCTATTTTTAGATTTTTTTAAAATTTTAAACATTATTTTATTTGGTCATTTCCATATATTATTCACTGGAAACAAAGATAATTTTCTTTTCCTCCCCTCCCCCCCTCCCACCACCTTTGCCTCTCCCATAGCCGACGCGCGATTCCACTGGTTATCGCATGTGTTCTTGACTGGAACCCATTGCCCTGTTGTTGGTATTTGCATTATAGTGTTCATTTAGAGTCTCTCCTCAGTCATATCCCCTCCAACCCTGTAGTCAAGCAGTTGCTTTTCATTGGTGTTTTTACTCCCACAGTTTATCCTCTGCTTGTGGGTAGTATTTTTTAGATCCCTGCAGATTGTTCAGGGAAATTGCATTGACACTAATGGAGAAGTCCATCACCTTCCATTGTACCACAATGTATCAGTCTCTGTGTACAATGTTTTTTTGGTTCTGCTCCTCTCGCTCTGCATCACTTCCTGGAGGTCGTCCCAGTCTCCATGGAATTCCTCTACTTTATTATTCCTTTTAGCACAATAGTATTCCATCACCAACATATACCACAATTTGTTCAGCCATTCTGTTAACTCAATATTTAAAGTAGATCTACCCATTTTAACTACAAAAGGTGTTAACTAAGCAAAAAAGCTATTCACTAATTACAAAAGGTGTTAACTAACTACAAAATCTATTAACTAACAAAAAGGTGTGAACACCAATTTCATACATTGAGTGGGCAGTTTTGGAGAGGAGCATCTACTTTGATTGGTAGATGTAAAATTTAAGGGAGGTGACACAAGAGAAAAAGGTCTTTAAATAGAGGAAACAGAAACACAGAAGGAGATATAGATCTTCAGTCACTCAGGCTTGGAGTGAAGAAGAGTCACTAGGAGGAGAGACTGAAAGAATCATCAGACACTTGAGGAGAGACTGGAAGACAGGTACTCAGACTTGGAGTGAAGACATTTGGCTGTGGAACTGGACCCCTGGAGTAGCTTGTACAGGAGACCTCAGACTGATTTTCTTTTAGACAGTCACCATGATGAGTTCAAAAACTGACTTAGTTTCCTTGCCCTCTTTGGAGTTGTGAATCTCCGAGAAAAGTCCATTGTCTTGAGACTCCTTTCCCCTGGATGGGGCCTGAGAATTTCTACCTGGTTCAGAGGTAGCCAGAGCTCGCTCGCTCTCTCTCTCTCTCTCTCTCTCTCTCTCTCTCTCTCTCTCTCTCTCTCTCTCTCTCTCTCTCTCTCTCTCTCTCTCCCCTTTTCACTCTTCCTTAATATCTTCTCTCCATTGTAAAAATAAACTCCCTTAAATTCCATTTTACTTTAGTAATTCATTTTTGTATTTAGAAATTAAATCCTTGGCAACCACCAATTGATATAATCAAGTCCAACCATGATACATTTACCAATTTGATATTCATGATCCAACCATAAATTTATTTAACAATGCATAAACACATATAAACATATAAAAACAAATGTATAGACACATTTATATGTGTACTGTGAAGAGAGAATTGAACTCTCTTAGTTTATTTCCAATGTATTCAGTCAGCAACTTTTAGTCAAGTCAAAAACTTAAAGTATACCTACTTAGCATTTGGCTAACCATTAAGTAAGAGAGCCTCCCCTCGCCCTTGGGCAGTGGTAGGCAAATTGGGAGCTTGCAATTGGTTCTTGTAAAGGTGGGGAGAGATAGGAAGTGACATGGAAAAAGAGGTATAAAAGGCCAAGCACAAGGAATGATTCATTTATTCTGCATTGGTGAGCTGGGCTGAAGGGAGACTCTTGGAGGTAGTCACTTTTTAATGGTCTGATCTTCTACTGGAGTATTCTGTGCTGGAGAGGCTTGCTGGGTGAGTGACTGGGGCTAAGGGAAGAGTCTTTCATTGGTGGATTTCTGACTGAAGATGCCTCTAGGACTTCCATGTGGTGATTGGGACTTGAGGGAGCCCTTGCTGGGGGCAGAGCCGGCCTTCACCGTATCAGCACTTAGGCTGGTAGGTCAGACAATTCTCTACCTCCTTCCTGTATTTCCCATTTTAGTACCTCTGCCTTGTTGTAAATAAAAGCTGCTAACAGTTTTCTGACTTACGGCTTAATATTTTATAAACTGTGACCACAATCGTACTTTTATAACTGTCCTATTTAGCCAAACCTAATTTTAAATCTTATAGTATGTGTGCACAGAAATGTGTGTGTAAACACACAAGCACATTGGCAAATACATATGCAAACACCTGTGGTTGCAAGCTATCTTTCCATTTTCTGTTAGCACTTTTTCTTTGCTTGAACTCCATGGAGCATGATCCCCACACACCAAGGAACTGCTGATGTCTCCCTTCCAACATCTAGTCATATATTGTCTTTACTCATTAGATTAAGAGCTACTTGAGAACAGGAACCATCTTTCTTTTTCTTATTTATATTCTCAGTCATTAGTACAGTGTCTGGCACTCATTAGGCAAGTAATAACTATTGAATTAAAGTGAAAACAACTGAAATATTGAACTGAATTCTAGTCAATTAAATCAAATTTTTATCTTACATAAAGATATTGTCACTTACTCATTTTATGGCGTCAATATGTATCAGATATAGGACTACTTGAACCCATGTTTTCTCTACCTCTATCTCTAGACTGCTTATGTAATCAGTTATCCTACCTCCCTTTTTTCTGTGATAACCTTCCTATATTCTATGATATGTGACGTTGGATACTTTAAATCTCATTTCTATATCAAACATTCTCTGGTCCTTCAACAGAGGTTCTACATGGCATGTTTTTCACTCTCTTTAATATCTTGCTAGCATTTCTCTGGATATGTACCAGTTCCAAATACCCTCTTCAAAATAAAGCACCACAAAATGAACAGAATAATCCAGATGGGGTCTGTCTGATCAGAGAAGAACAGAAAGGAAGTATGTAGATTTGGGTACATGACATTATGCGTATTGAAATCATCTTTTCTTTTCCATTCAGTTACTTGAACTTGCTTTTGTCCTCAGCTCTGATTTTTTTCCTTTCATTTTCTGAACACTTTTCTAGTAAAAATGTACTTGTTTATGCAGCCAGATTAGAATTGGGACATTTCCCCCCTTTATCCTCCATCAGACTCATTGGGGCTCCTATCATTGGGAGGTCTCTCTTAAGTATATTTCCCCTACAGTATTTTGATATTTGATCACAGAATGTTAGAGTCTACATAGACCTCAGAGGGAGCCAGTTCAAACTATACATAAACAAGGACCCCATTCTACAGTATATCCAATGAATATTCATCACTCTTCCCTTGAAAATCCCAATTGAAAGGGACCACACTGCATACTAAGGCAGTGCATTCCATTTGAAGATGTCTCTGAGGTTAAGTTAAAAAAATTCTTTACATCAAGCATAAATATGCTTCTTTTACCATCACTCCCAGCCCCTGGTAGGTAGATACTTTCCCTGTGGGATCAGGAAAATTACTGCTCACAGTTGACAGACGTCCAAATGGATGGAAATTATTATAGCTTATCAGTGTAGAGTATTTTAGGTAGTATATTCACATAACATATTTTATGAAAGTTTTACAAATAGGTCACACCAGGCCATGACTTCTAATAGAGTGAGGCTCGCTAAATAGCAAAAAAGTTTTAAATGACTGGCTGAATACAGTATTTTAATATTTGTAAGTATTGAGCTTATGTCAAAATCTGAAGTCTTTAGAGCACTAAAAGGAATGTGAAAAAAATAGAATGACTTGATGTGAACATTACATTTCTACTTATTGTTACTAATATTATTATATTACATATTTGTAGCATTAGAGCTGATATGTTTATTTAGAATAATTAAAACAGGAAATCAAGGCAGAGGGAGACTAAGTGACACCCAGGACTACCTAGCCCCAAAATTTCAAATTAAATAGTCAAACCCAGTTCTTGCAGAGTCCAAACCCAAAGTTCTACCCAATACACAATTAGATAATGCCTCACAAATTCTGTTCTGAGACTATCGTTATGATTAAAATTAGTGTCTCTGCTAAAAGCATTATATTTTATGAGGTTTATTAAAGATTAAGAAATAAAGAAAATACAAAATAAGATAGCACATGCCTACGAGGACAGAAAGCCCATTCAATTTCACTTACTCTACATCTTGAGAGACCCATGTGCTTGGAAGTGGAAGCAGCAAGAGTGGGTAGGCGGTACAGTCAGTTTAAATACCCCTTTTGCTCTTGGCCCAGTGAGACCCCAGGGAATTCTGGGAAACACCAAGGACTTCTGGGAATTGAAGTCTGGGGTTCAAATCTCCATTTTTACACTATATCACTTTCCTGCCTATTAAGCTTAGAGTACAATGGACTATGGCTCTATTGAAGAAAAATAAGCATTTTCCATATGTGATTGGATAGAAGTGTTTTCATGCAGGCTCATTTTCAATAGTTTCACTCAAAGCATCTTTGGACCAGTTTCAGTAGTGAATAACATGTTAGGGATGTTTTATATTTCTTCCTATTCCCATAAAGTTTAAAATTCCTCAGCTAGCCCATTATACATTGTGATCACATAATTTAAAGGTAACAAGTATTCTATTTAAAATATGACTTTGAACATATTGCTTGGGGTATGTATTTATGCTGGACTTGGGTGAGCAAGTCTTACATTTGAATCTCTCTTCAGATACTAGTCATGTGACCCTAGACAAGTCATTTCTTCCTCTTGGGTTCTGTAAAGATTATAATTTAGGGGAGACTAAGGCAGGTAGAAATTAGTTTCTCTCTGCAAGGAGTATTATATTTTTAGAGGTTTATTAAAGGTTAAAGATTAAAGAATATACAAGTAAGAAACATGGAGTATTATATTTTTTAGAAGTTTATTAAAGGTTAAAGATTAAAGAATATACAAGTAAGAAACATGGAGTATTATATTTTTTAGAGGTTTATTAAGGATTAAGGATTAAAGAAAAGACAGGATAAGAAACACGTGCCTAGGCCAGAGTGGCCTAGACAAAATCATCTCACATCATGGAAAGAGCCATGTCTGCTCCAAAATGGAAGTCCAAAAGAGCCCCCAAAAACCTTTGCCACCAGTTTAAAACCTTCCTCAATCTCGGCCCACCTCAGAATTCCTGTGAGATTACAAAACATTTTGGGGAAGTGGAACAAAGGCTTGTGGGGATTGTAGTCCTGTATTCCAGTCTATTTTTTACAGTTCAGCCCCCAAATAGGTACAATTTTGGGGTTAGAATTGATTTTCTTTTAAGGTCACTTTCAGCTATGAATCTATAATCTTACAATTGAGAAGGTATTTTTCAGGTAATTCAATTATGGGCAATGCTTTTATCTATTACGATGTTCCATTTCCAAATAATTTTGTTTTTAGAATATATGTACATACATATAAATATATACATACATTCATAATATAAATTATTTAAATTCTTTACAAATACATGAAAATTATGTTTGAATTACATGTATGTATTTATATGGGATAGTTCTTCAAGTAAACTCGACTGGCTTCTATCTAAATATACATATTCTGCCCATTATTGGCCTCATATTCATTTAAATTTATTTGCCTTTATAGAAAACTCAGCCAGACCTCACCAGGCACAGGGAGTATTGGAGTGCAAGTTGAAAGATAACAGCACTGTTGGATAGAAACATCAATTTAAGAGCACTAAACTTTAGTGAGGGCACAGAAAGAGCATAAATAAGCAGAATCACCAAGGTCACTGGGAGAATCAATAGCCAAGCTGAGAGGAGAATGCAGGCCTTGCAGGCTCCAGCCCAGTCTGTACATTAGGCCCTCCGAGCTGCAGGGGCCATTTAGTAGCAGCAGAAAAAGAGAATCTTCCTCATCAAGGAAAGAGCTCTTTCCTGTTTGAAATTGTGAAGATTGAAGTCACCAGTGTCTAGCACTAGACAGCCTTCTCAACAGACCAGTCAAAGGGATGGAGCGTTCTTTCTGTGCCTTCCCTTTCCCAAAATCATTCCTGTTGGCTAGCTTTAATCTAATTAGCGAATCAGTGAAGGGGCATTTATTAAGTACTAATTATGTCACAATACTCTGTTAGGTCCCATTTTTACAAAGATGAAGAGAAAAGAGAAAAGAGAACGTCCCTTGGGGAGCCTGCATTCTCTCAAAGGAAACATATAATCATAGATGAAATAAATCTGATCTATCATTCTTTATTGGTTGGACCATTAGAAGATGAACTCATTCCATGACAGAGTTATTTCATTCTCCTGCTTAGATACCTTATGCCTAGCAATAATGGGCACCTATAAGAAACATAATAGTGGGAAGCTAGGTGGAAAAGTCAATAGAATAACAGTCTTGGAATCAGGAAAACCTGAAATCAAATTTGAGTGCCCCTGGGAAAGTCATTTAACCCAACTTGACTCAGTTTCCTTATTTATGAAATGATCTGGAGAAGGAAATGACAATTACTTCAATAGCTTTGCTAAGAAAACAGCAATTCATACCACAAAGAGTTGGATATGGCTGGAAATAACTCATAAACAATATAATTAGGAACTGATTAGTCATGCTTTTTTTTTTTTCAAAGCATTGTAGTTATTGGACAATGCAAAGTCTTCATGTAGGAGGTGGTACTTGAGGTGAGCTTTAGAGGAAGGAGCAGGAAGAAGGATTATGTTAAAATACAAATCAGGCAGGAGATACCACCTAAAGAGATGCAGAGTGAATTGAACAGAAACAAGAACAATTTATAAAATCACAATATTCTTTTTTATTATAAAGATATTTTATTTTACTGATGACATGTAATAACAAATTTCTACATGAATTTTAAGAGGTTATATGATCCAAATTAGCTCCCTTCCTCCTTCCTGCTCCTCTCCCAGAGTTAGTAAGCAATTTCTTTTGGGTTACACATGTATTATCTTGCAAAATAGTTCCATAGTGATCACTTTTCTAAGAGAATAATCATATGAAACTAAAACCCCAAAGCAAAAACCAACATAAAGTAAACTGAAAAACTGTATACTTTGATCTGCATTGGGACCCCAAGAGTTCTTTCTTTGGAGGTGGATAGCATTCTTTCAAAATGACAATATTCTTAAGAAAAAGATAACTTAGGGGGAATTCCAAATCCTTAGCAATCCATTGACAAATCTCATTCAGGATACTAAATTTGGAGCACATTAACTACTTCCCATTGGAGATGGAAGGGGCTTACAGTGCAGAATAAGACCTCTACTTTGGAACATGGTCAATGTGAGGACTTTTTTTTTCCTGCTTAACTCAGATTTCTCATAAATGTTTTTAAAACTGGTTATGGGGGTGAGGAGTGGAAAGGAGAGAAAACAAATGACTGTAAAAATAAAAAGTGGAAGGTTTTAAATTGAAAAAAGGAAACTGTGAAAAGGAAATAGATTGTATGACTATAAACAAATAGACCATTTGGGTGGCACTATGGAGCATCTATAGGAAAATTACATTTACAAAGTTTAGAAAAAATGGACCAGATTTAGATTGTAAAAGGTTTTCAATTGCAAACAGAGGAATTTGTATTTTATATAAGAAGCAAGAACATTGAAGTCTAATAAATAGAGAATGGCATGGCCAAGGTTGTACTAGAGGAATATCATTTTGCTGGCTCTCGAGAGGATGGAGTAGTATAAGAAACTAGGAGGCAAGAAGATGATGCAAGGACCTGAAAGCAGGTGGTGGTTGTGTGAGAGGAGAATAGGAGACATATAGGAGGGATGTTGTGGAGGAAGAAATTATGGAGACTATTCATGGAGATTCAGAACTAGAATGGAACTTGGAAACAAATGTGGTAAGGGATGCTTAGAAGGATTAGATGCCTTGACTAAGGGCTTATTCTAGTAAATACTAAACTCTAGTTTCATGATTTCCAATTTAGGTCTCTTTGAAGTTCTTTCTTCAAAAAGGATATGTAAAGCCTTACTTTTGTTAGATTCATAAACCCAGAGCTATAAGGGACCTATGATGTCATCTAGTCCAACCTCAACATTTAACAGATGAGGAAACTGACACTTAGAGTGGCTCAACATCATAAAAGTTATGCTATCTGAACTTAGATTCCATTTCCCACCATATATTCTTTCTTAGTTCAAACTGCAATTGTTCATTTTTGGTGAAGAAATGAAATTTAAATACAGCAACCCCACACATAGAAATAAATAAAATTCTTAGTTATTGAACAATACAAGGGAATTAATTTGCTAGAAATTAATTTGGTTTTCATCAATGATTTAGAAACCACTGCAAGACATTTCAACATGAAAGACATCTGTATTGGCTCATACTTCATAATTAGGGGTATCTATTTCACCATTAATATGACCTTCTGATGAGTTATCACAGTGAGGAAGCTGATTCTTGGTCCTTGAGGGCTAAACCAGTGGAACACATATTTTGCTGAGTTTCACTCAGAAAGAAGCTTCTATTTCAGATCTGTTTACAGGCCCTTGGTGTAACTGTTATCTGAAGACAACTTTACCTAAGGTCCTAGGGGTCCAGGGAATTTTTAAAAGAAACACATATACTTTAACCCATTTACTAATATATTAATAGTCTGATTCAAAGGAAAGTATACATAATTTGCGGCCAGATCATTTGTACATGAATTTCATTGGTAACACTTAACACCCAGTCTAAAGAGAGACAAATTAGAACTTAAATCCTCCAATATAACCAATTTAAAAATCTGCTACTCACATTGCCTGTGTGACATTGGAGGAGTCATTTCTTTTAGGGGCTTTATTGTGTAAGATGAAAAACTTGAGTGGATTTGGATGACTTATAGGATCCCTTTCAAGTCAACACCTAAAATGTTTTTGGATGGGGTCAGTGCTTATTGTAACGATGCCATCATAGGTCACTTGAACTAATTAGAAAAGAAAAAAGATACAGGGGACCAGTTTGGGAATCATAATTTCAAAATTCAGTATTTTGTAGAGAAAAATGAAGATCTTAATATCCAGGATACTATTGAATCAAAAAAATATTTTAAGATGACTAATGTTCAAATCCTTATTTATGCAATGTAGACATATTTAAGATGAAGACACATGAGTACATGTGGAGTATTTGAAAAAAAAATCAATATGAACACTTTTTCTTTTGGTTTCACATCTCTCTTTTCCTTCTTCCTTCTTTTCCTCCCTCCTTCTGCCCTTCCTTCTCTCCCTCTTCCCTCTCTCCCTCCTCATCTTTCCTTTCTTTCCTTCTTTTTTCCCTTCCTTCTATCCTTCCTCCCTTTTTCCTTCCTCCATTTTTTTCTGCCTTCCTTCCTATCTTCCTTCCTTCCTGCATACTTTCTTTGTCTTTGTCTTTCTACTTCCATTCCCTTATGATTATTTTCCCCTTAGCTCTTAAACTCTGGATCTCTCAGAGTCCTTCTGATATGGCTTCTGCTGACTCATTTATTAAATTATGTTTTTAAACTTCTGAAGTACTCTCATTCATGCTAAATCTATTTCACTCTGCATAATGCAGTGGCAGTAATATTAAAAGGAAGTAAATGTAGAGCATGAGCTCCAGCAAATCTGAAAATTCATCAGGCTTCAATTTTCTTCTCTCATCTCCATCAGAGAGAAATAGAGAAACAGAGATAAAGAGAAACAGACACAGTGAGATAAACGAAGCCAGAGATACACAAAGAGAGGAGAGAAAGAGGCAGAGGCAGATATAGAAACAGACACAGCAAGCCAGAGAGACAGAGAGAGAGAAAAGGAAGAGACATAGACATACAGAGACAGAGAACAGAGACAGAGGAAGAGGAGTACAGAAAAACAGATGCAAAGAGATAAAGACAAGAGAGGAGGAGGAAGAGAAAGAGCAGAGATAGACAGAAAAAGGAGGAAGAAAAGATGCAGAAAACCAGTGACATGGAAAAGGAGAAAGAGGAGGAAAAGCAGGAGAAAAAATAAGAGGAGTGCAAGGACAAGAAGGAAATGGAGGAAAAGGAAGAGAGATGGGAGAGTGAGAGGGATAGAAACATGGATAAGATGACAGAGAGAGAGGAAGAAATAGAAACTGTACATTAAGTTTTCTATTAGAAACTGCTCTCTGTCAGTCAAGGCTAAGATTACAATCCAAGGCAAGCCCAAGAGCGTTGCTATTAAAAAAAAAAAGATTCTCCTTACAGTATGGCATGAAAGATCTAGCATTTGGCATGGAAAGACTAGAAAACCAGGTGGTGAGGTCATTAACCCAAAACTGGGATGGTCTGGGGAGATGCTGCACAATAACTGCCAATGAACTGTGGATTTAATTAACTTTCCTTTCCAACACAGTAAAAAGAGACACAATGTAACTCCAACCCAGCACAGGGACAAAGCTCTTTGATAGCTAAATGGGCAAGTGTGGTCCAGATCTCAGGCACCTCATGTAGTAGGCATTGTGGCTGAAATCCCTCAACTAGCAGCCAATTAGCCATTTTGCCTCTGTGGACAGTTCTGTTCTCTGACTAATGATAGGGCTGATTGCTAACCTATTTATCTGAAACAAGGCCTCTTAGAACACAAAGGGGTATTCTTTTTTGAATGGCTATTAGCCTTTCTAGCACAAGAGTAAACATAAATACCATTTATCACTTGTTAATTTCACCACACATTGTTTGGATCTGAGTAGCTCCCATTCATAGAGAGTTGTCAGGTCTCCAAAGCACTTTCTCTCTATGGTAGGCAAATGGGCTAGCAGTGATCATGGCTTCTGAGCATCCTACAAAGGAAATTGCAAGGAACTTTCTTTGTTTCTCTTATCTGATATTTTCACATGTATCACTTCTATTATACATACAACTCCCCAATTCTTCAATTTACTCATTTGCAATGACTTACTGATCTACCCCAACTTAGGTGCCTTCCAGGCCATCTTTCATTCAATGCAAAAATAGTAAATTATCTTGATCAGACTATAATCTTGTCACTCCTGGAACTACTCTTCTTCATTCTCAAAGTGATATATGGTGACTCCACCCAGTTTTTTTTTATTCCCCAAATCATCACCTCTCAACTGTCTATATTACTTTCCTTTCATCATTTTGATCACTTGCCAAAACAATTCCACTCTCTTGAATGTATTGTTCCCTGATCTAATTACTTATCTGCCAGCCCTCAGTATGGGATTAGTCAATTGTCCACTGCCTTCACTACTAGAGATGTTTGTCCTTAGAACTTGAAGAGGACCAATGATATCATGATGTTGGGCTCAGGGTATGGTATTTTCACCTGTTGTCAGCAGTCCAATACAAGCTTGGGAGGCTCTACTACATCAAGCACAATGAGTTCATTAGGACATTTGAGATAGAGACATCTCTAGATTTGTACATCTCATGTTTCCTTTGTGCTACTGATATTTTTCTTTGTTCACAGTGCCTCCTTCAATGTGAACACTCCATGTTACATGGTCCTTTGTTTACATATGCCCTGCAACAAACTGTATTAATGTTCTTCAGAGACCTCAAGAGTGTCTTTGTGTCACTTCTGACCTTGATGTGAGTGCCTGCCTTTTGTTCTGTCTCAGAAAAGTAGTCTTTTATGTAAATATGCACTTGATAGTCTGCCTTTATGGCCAGCTCTTTGGAGTTGTACTTTCTGAAGTAGAAATTGCATATTCCATAGTTCAACTCAAAGAAGATCTCAGTGTTTCAATTACTCTTATTATTTGCTGCTAAATGAAATTGGACAAAAATTAAGAAAAAGTGCTTCGTAGTTCTTGTAAAATTTACATTGTATATCATCAGTTGGACTTTCACTATAGCAAGGCAAATATTTTACACATCCCTAATCAATTCACTATTCCACTCACCACAGTGGCATCTCCAGAATTTTAGAGCTTTGCAACACCTTCTCAAAATCATTCCTCCCACTTTTAAGCTTGCCTCATATTTCTTTGCAAAAATGGAGTCATTTTCTGAGAGCTTTCTCTTCTTCCTTCCTCCTCATCTCATATTCCTGAGATGATATTCCATCATTATCTCCTTAATTCTTTGCTCACATGAAATGGTGACCCTTCTTTATGCCAAGGTAAATTGACTCTTTATGATCTCAATCTATCTCATCTCAAACAGATCCCATTATTACCAGTGAAAAAACCTGCATGAATCCTTTGACCTGAAAATTCAATAGAAATGATCTCAACTGCAAAATCCATTGGTCTTTTCTCAACCCTCATCCAACTGACCACTCTACAGCCATTAACACTGTTGAAACCCTCCTTGGTACTCACTTTTGTCTTGATTTTCATGATATTTCTCTTTACTTATTGTTCTCATTTTCCTTGATCATTCTTTAATTTCCTTTCCTAGTTTTTCATTGAAACCATGACTACTGATCATGGATGTACAAAAAAAACCAAAAACCTCTTTTTTTGTGACCTATTCTCTTCTTTTTTTTTTTAAACTATTACCTTCCATATTAGAATCAATACTATGAATTGATTCTAAGGCAGAAGGGTGGCAATGGTTAGCCAATATGGGTCAAGTGACTTGGCCAGGGTCACACAGTTGGCAAATGTATGAGGTCAGATTTGAACCTAGGACATCTCATCTCTGGACCTGACTCTCAATCTACTGAGCCACCCAGCTGTCCCCCCTCTTCTCTTCTTTTCTCTGACTGATATCCCTAGTTCATTGATAATTGAATATAATTAATTTGCCATGTCTGTATACATGTTCCAAATGTATATTATCCAGTCCTACATTCTCTTTTGATCCATAGTCTAAGTCTCCAACTTTATATTAAAAATATTGAGCTGAATATCACATAGGCATCTCAAACAAATGGTGTCTAAAGCTCTAATTACCCCACTCCAAACTTCCCCTACTTTGGTGGGCTGAAAACCTCAATGTTATTCTTAACTCCATACTCTATAAAAATAAAATAATATCAAATATCCACCTATACAATTGAGCTGAATTTTGTCAATTCTACCTCTATTATATATTTCATATATGACTCTTTCTCATACCTGACAGTGGACCTTCCTTCCATTTCCTTCTCAAGCTCATTTTACAGATGAGGAAATTTAGGTAAACAGGATTGTGTGCCTTGCTCAAGGATCACATGACTAGCAAGTGTCTGAGGCTGGATTTGAACTCATGAAAATGAGTCCTCCTGATTCTAAGTCCAGTACTCTATTCATTTTACCACCTACCTGTCTCTAAGTATTTTTCTACTGATAGTACATCTTCCACTCATCTGCTAAAATTCAGGCCTAACTATGCAACTCCTGATTTAGTAAATGCTAATGATTCCCTCTTATCACTCAGATTGGACTTAAAATCCTCCTTTGCCATGATTTTCCCCAGAACTATTTCTCTATTATTCTCTGCCTGGAGAAAAACCATCTAAGGAAGCCAATAGTTTCTTCATGTATTTATTTACAATATTTATATAAAATTAATTTGAATGAATTTAATTAGATTGAATTGTATTGTGTTCCATTTCTACAGGGCAGAACCAGGAATAATGGGTGAAAGTGGCAAATAAGGAGACAATCTTGATGTTAGACTGGGAAGGACATCTTCTTAGTTAAGACAGCTCTCCCAAAATAGCAGGAGATTGATCAAGAAGTAATGGGCTCTTCAACATCAGAAATATCCAAGGGGGCAGCTGGGAAGCTCAGTGGATTGAGAACCAGGCTGAAGGATGGGAGGTCTGTATTCTATCCATAAATCTGGAAGGTGTTTCTTCTTCCTTTTGCTTAATTTTTTCAAGTTCCATCCACTTATCTGTACTGTCTGCACAGGTCCTAGGTTCAAATCTGGCCTCAGACACTCCCTAGTTGTGTGACCCTGGGCAAGTCACTTAACCCCCATTGCCTAGCCCTTGCCACTCTTCTTCCTTGGAGCCAATACACAGTATTAACTCCAAGACGGAAGGTGAGGGTTTAAAAAAATATCCAAGAAGAGACTTTATGATCACTTTCTTGATTTGTTTTTAGATGGGTCAGACAAAACGGCCAATGAGGTCACTTTAGCTCTGAAATTTTGTGATTCTGTGAATCAGTCATTTGTGAATGATTCTCAACTCATTTGTATTGCTTTCCAGATGAAAGATGCACATTCATCACTGGGGCTTTAGCAAAAGCCCTTACAAAGTACACAGTTTGGGATCCATTCCCTGGATAAGTCTTTGGGATCTAAATTTCAGCCCATTGCCTCAGTGAAACATGAGAGGTATATCTATATCGGTGTGATGATTAAAACCCTTAAACCAACATATTTATATCTATTTATCTATAGCTATAGAAAAAGGCATGCTGCTTTGAGGGCTTAAGTTCCTTCATTTGTGTTTGCTACTGGATGCTGGTAATTACAAATCAGGCTTATGCATTCATTAAAACAAGCTCAGCAGGCTTCCTACTCAGAAAAGGATCTATTCAAAGTGAGCTAGAGTTTCTGCATTCATATGAACATATTAAAGTCACTTTTGTTTTAAAATATTCTACAATTCAAATTTTCCACTAATTAACAATGATCAATGCCAAAAAGGGAAAAAAGAAACCTTGAGATTGTACCACCATAGGAGCGATTCCATTAGCTATATTTTACTTGGGGTGCTACATCACCTGCCAGAACATAAGTTCATGAGTCAAAATACTAAAATGACCTTAGAAGCAATCTTGTCCAACCTCCATTTTGCTGCTGTTGAAACTGAGGCTCAGGAAGGTTAAGAGACATATTCAAGGTCCCACTAATACACAGAGATGGTTCTTACACCCATGTCCCTTGACTCTAGCTGCCTACCTCCCTCCAGTTCTTGGAATTCTTTCTTCCCTTTGAGACTAGCTGTTACCTCATGAAGAAAACCTAAGAAAGACTGAGATCCACCAGTTTCTGTATTCTTTCCAGTGAAATATATATATTTCTTAACATATTGGGCACTTACTAATCTTTGTATCTCTTATTTTCCTTAGTAAAATGTACATATATTGAGAACATGTTTCATGATATCTATACATACATATAATTTTAAATATATAAAAGTTCTTAGTCTGAAAGTATTTTCATTCTATTGAGGAAAATAATTTTTGTGAATGTGTTTGTGTATATATTTAAGGTTAAGATTAGGGTTGACTTATATATACAAATATAACATATATAATATATAACATCATATAGATGTATGCATGCATGTATTCTGGGTTTATATATCATTAGTGTAATACAAAAGATGATGTTATTTGAATTAAATTGGGGTAACGATTAAATTAGAGACTGGTAAAAGTTGAGTCCGGGTTTAAATCAGAATGAAATTGTTTCTAAAAGAAAAAAAAATCTGAGGACTTAAATCCAAAGCTTATTTCTTAGTATTGTGAAAAGGGAGGAACGATAAAGGCATGTTTTGGTGTAAGAGGGAATGGAGAACATTCATTCAAATCTCATTCACTTTAAAGATGGGACTAGAGAATCCCAAAAGTCACATGAGTAGCCTTTGACAGAACCATGACATGAATCTACTTTCTTGGATACCTTTTTATGTAAAGATTGGATTTGGCTCTATTCCAAGTATCTCCATTGTATCAATTCTAAAATCAATCATGACTCAAAGAAATTCCTGTTCTATGCTTAAGAATAGGTCAAAGTCCTTTCCATTGTTCAGCAAAAAGTTTCTGTCCTAAAGTAATCTTAAGAAGGGAGAAGAAGGAACCTCCCATGCCAATGGGGTTCACATTCCAATAGTCAAGACCCACTATCAATAGGAAATTTTTCAAGTATGAAATTTCCCAATGGTGAAATTTCCAACATTTATGAGTCTAAGAAATTTTGAGGTTTACAATTGTAACAATGAAGATACTTAGCTCTTCCTTTATAGTGAAGCTAGAATTGTAAGTTACAATCTATTTTTAGATTTTAACTACAAAAAGATATCTTTATGATTGTTTCTCTTTCTCTGGGGTTGGGAATGGCCTTCCGTGACCTGGAATGCAAAGGGTTACTCAGGAGAAGCTAAAATGCAGAATAAGAAGTTAAGCTCTCTTGTCCTGAGGTGATCCATAAGAACTATGATTCGAAACTCACCAAAGCTATTCACACTTCCATCATAATCTCTCCTTATGATTTTTTCAGAGAAAAATCTTTTGATGGCTCTATTACTGAGGTCATGTTTTGTGTTTTGTTGTTGTTGCTTTCTGAGGATGGTTTAAGAAGCTCATAAAGTGTTCTCCTCCAGTACTCATCTGTTCTTTGAGAACACATAGTCAATGGCCAGTTGTCCAGTTTGGTTAGGTATTCTTGTAGGGGTAGCTGTATTTAAATCACACAATTGTCAGGAACCCCAAAATATTCTAATGCTATTGAACACTAATGCTTATATCCATATTTTAATAAAACTAAGGTCTCATCCCTTTCCAAAGGTGTTTCTAATGGATAGATCTGAGTGTTGCCAAATCTCATCTTCTATTCTTTTTATGTATATCCTTGCTTAATTCTTAGACACTGCCTACTACCTCTTACCCATGTTTGACACTCAAGACAATTATTATTATCCCCACTGGAGCATCTCCTCAAAGACTTCCATTCTCCAGGTTAAACTTACAGGATTCTTCAATAGATATCCATATGTCATCAAGACTCAAGACTTATAACCATCCTGGCTGCCTTTTTCTAGAGTGTAACTAATCAGTCTTTCTTAAATTCTACCTTTCAGAACTCAGTTCAATATTGCAGATGAAGGATGAATAGGACAGAGAGTTCTGAGCATCATCACTAATCTGGAAAATTATTTCCTTCCTCATGATTCCCTAAAGAGAATTAGCTTTTATAGCTGCTGAATCACACAAGTGACATACTGAACTTTTAGTCCAAAATCTTTATTCAAAACAAGCATTATCTATACAGATCTTTCTCAGAAAATGCTTGTAAATTATTTTTTGTGCCTTGGAAGAAACATTAGCATTTATCCTTCTAGAATTACAATTTATTCAGTTTAGCCTAGGACTCTGTAGCATACTTTTAAAAATACTTGTTTTCTTAATAGGCTCAGTTCAAGTGTCTCTTTCTCCAGGAAGAAGAAACAAATACTCTGAAGTTAAATGAATATACTGTGTATAGGCTAATATCTGGACTATTTCCATCTAGAGAAGTTAAAAAACTTGGTAAAACTGAAACTACTTCCTTTCTGTCCATTTGTCACCAAAGAATAGGATGATGCCTGAAGCACAAAAGTCATTTCATTAATTTTCTAGTTTATTGATTGTTTAAACCACTTACTGGTTTTTGGATTGCTTTAGAATTATGATTTCTTTTCATCATGTTAATACAAATATATTCTCTTATTTATGTTTGTGTGTATGTCTCCATGTGTTCAGATGGACTTACAGAAGGTAAATGGATGGATAGTTAGAAGATATATAGAAGATAGAGGAATAAATGGACAGATGAGTAGATAGGTAGATGGATAGATAGATAGGCAAGTAGAAAAGTGACATTTTTATGTAAATAAAGTACTTTCTTACTCAAAATAATACTTTGACCTGGAAAGTACAGATATTTTGATACTTATTTTGCAGATGAAGAAAATGATGTTCAATGAAGCAAAACGAAGTTCTTCAAGGCCATAGTGGGTAGAAAATGTCTGAGGTTGAATAGGAATACAGGTCTTTCTGACTCCAAGTCATAGGCTCTTCTCATTGTACCACACTGCCCCAGTAGTCCATGAGAATGAACTAGAAAGCCATAAGAGGTTGATTTTGATATGAGTTGTAAACTCAAAGCGAGTTACAGAGTGCTTGGAATTCAGCATTATACTAGTGAAGAGGGATGTCTCAGGAACAACAACAACAAAAAAAAAAGAATAGAGCTAGTGTGAAAAACCAAGTGAGAAATAGCCTCATTCAAAGGGTAATAAAATAATCAAGCAAAGGCAACATTTTAAAGTCTTCATTTTAGTCTAGTCAGTAAGAATAATCACTTAAAAGAGAAACCTCTCTGCTGTTCTTGAGTGACCTCTATGTCCAGTGTGGTATTGGCCTCTACAGGATGTACCAGTCTCCTCTTCTTGCTTATAAGGGTCTTTTCCTACCCCAACCCTCCCATTCTGCTGTAGAGGATGGCTTTCAGACTTCTGCCTCCACATTCAGTTTGAGGTATTTTTCTTGGTAGAAAGCAATTCATTTCTTGTTACAGTTCTAGCTTCATTTTTTGGTTTCTGCTCTAGAACCTTTGATGACTCATTCTGCTAAGTGTATATATGTCTACAGGGTTTGGAGTTTGCTTTTGCTTGACATAAAAGGATGAATCAGGTCTTTGAAATGAATTGATTTAGGGGACCACAGAGTGAGCTGCCATCTAGATAGATAGAACCCACTATGCATCCCAGATGTTTAGTGCAGGGATTGGGGGAGAGACAGAATGAGAAAAAGAGAGACAGAGAGAGTTAAAAAATAAAAAAGACAGAGAGTAAAACTGGGAAAGAAGGAGAGAGACAGAGACAGAAATAAAGAGGTGTGGGGATAGGAAAGAGGAGTGAGGAGAGAATGAGGAGCTTGATAGCACAGAGAGATAGAGGAAGGAAGAGAGACAGAGGCACAGATACAGAAGTGAAGAGAGCCCTCACTTATTTCACCATAATTAATGGCATAGATGAAACATTACTTTACCATTTGACTTATTTACAAGCATCAGATCTTGAAGAGAGCCACAGGACCTTGTAAAATCTCAGTATCACCCTGCCTCATCAGAGATTGTGTAGCTATTTCAAGTTAATAGCACAATTAGGCACTGAGGGGAATTGATTTTGATGTGAGCTATAAGCTCAAAGCTAGTTATGGAGTTCTTGGGACTCAGCATTATAATGGACAGTATCTTTAGGCAAGGCTGGCAATCAGCCCAAAGAAAAGCCCACCTGGGTGTAAGCTATAGGGAGTAGAGAACCAGAACCTTAGTAGGATTAGAAATGTTCTTAGACAATAGAAAAACAAAATAAAATCCAAAAAATTGCCAAAATTGGAAGCTTTGATTAGATAAAGCATTTATAAAGTGATTTCTATGTTCTAGGTATAAGAATACAAATTAAGACAAAGAGAAAAATGAAAGACTTGCTCAAGGAACTTACTAAAAAATAAATATTCCCTTACTTTTTTCCAAATCTATATTTAGAGAAGGTAGGAAACAAACAAATAAAGGTAGGGAAGGGACAAGAGAAAAATATTGCTCAAATCCATAGTTTAAGAATTATATTATTAAGAGAGACCTCAGAGATAATTTATTCTAACACATTAATTTTACATTTGAGTAAACTGAGGCCTAGAGACCATGATTTCTCTTCCTTCCATGTTGCATTTCCTTTCATATTGTCACAATGTGTTTATAAGTAAATTTTTGCCCCTCTCTTCCCACTTTAATAAATTCTAAGTTTTAAATTTGGTGAATGTGGGATGCCAAACTGAGGAGAGAAAGGGATTCTGGTCAGATATTATTGGTAATATTTAGCCAGGCACTTTGTTAGATACTGTGGCCACAGAAAAGGAATCTAAGCAGTACATACCTTCAAGAGTGTTATTTCACCATGTACTCATGCAAGAGATTTTCAAAATATTTAGAAAGTATAAAGTGATATTCGTTAGGAGTAGCTGTATTTTGAGGTATGGATGTATGGGGTATGGCAAGAGTCCTTGACCTGAGACATAGAGAAAACTCAAAATGTTAACAGATGGTAAGGAGGCCTTTGTCTATGCAAAGGGAAAAAGATGGCAGGTAGAATTCCTGAATACTATTGATGTCAGTGGTCCAAATCATAAACATTGTAAAGGAGAGTAATGAATAAAAATTCTCTAAATATAGATCACACATCACATGGTTTGATGGGGATATGCCTGGAAATGTAGACACTAAATGATCACCCCAGTGCAAGTATCAATAATATGGAAATAGGTCTTGATCAATGACACATGTAAAACCCAGTGGAATTGTGCATCAGCTATGGGAGGAGCGAGGTAGGAGGGGAGGGAAACAACATGAATCATGTAACCATGAAAAAATATTCTAAATTAATTAAATAGAATTTTTCAATGCAAAAATAGAGATCAAAAAGATTTACCCATTTTGGGAAGGACAATGACAGTCTTTAGAATAACCAACCAGAGGAGTGTAAATGTGATAGGATAGGCCTAGAGATCTTGGAATATGAACTATGATTAAAATGTGGGTATTTGGCCATAGGAACAGACTTGAAGTGAGGCATTGTTATGCTTTGTTAAATCCAATCTTCATAGTTTCTACTTGTTTTTTTTTGCCATTTGAGGGAGGGGCATAGTCATATTTATATGACTATCAAATGAATCAAGGAAGAGAAGCAAAGAATCATAAATTTGAAGCTAGAAGGGACCTAAGAAATCACCAAATTCAGCTTTCACATTTTCAAAATAAGAAAAATGAGGCCAAGAGAGTTTAACTGACTTGTAAGTGTTCAAGTCAGGATTGATGCCTTGATTATTTGAATTCTATATTATGTCCAAAGGAAAACATAAAAACAAACTCATAGCCTATTGTTAATCTATGTCCCTAATCTGTCCTCCTTTCTTGGCATCAATAACTATTGAGTATTTTCTAGAACTATGGACATTGATCTATATTGAAGTTTGAGATGCTGTACATACTAAGATTTGCTATGAACAGGCTATTGGTTATATAGTCATTAGGTTACAGTTAATAGGATCATTTGAATTTAACTTCCTAAATAAAATAATTTCCATCATGAGCTTACAGATCTAAGGCCTCTTATCTCTTGTCTTTCTCATCAAAAAACCATTCTTCATATAAATACTAAAGACATCTCTATAAAGTATATTGGAATCTTCTTAAACCATCTCTCAAGAGTGGATTGTTAAATGTTTATGCAAATCATGAAACCATGAAAACCAACAAACACTATAAATCAGAGTCTGATTTATTGTTTTACTGATGACTGACCTAGAGTTTTTTTTTTAAGTAATGGAAACTGTTAATAATGAATATTAAAACTTTGTAATGAGTATACTTTCCCCAGATATTTATCTGTTAACATTTAACACCATATCTTTCAAAAAAAAACCACATGTCTAACTAAGTCACCCTCTGCTCAAGAAGCTTCACTTGCTCCCTATTACCTTTTGGATAAAATGATGACTCCTCCGTTTGTCATTTCAAAGTATACAAAATATGTTTGATCTACTTTTCAGGAATGTTCATTCATTACTCTCTTTTACACATTTTATGTTTTGGACAAAAGGACCTGTTACTACTCTTTGTTCAGGAATTCTATTTGCCCTCTCTACCCCTTGGCATAGACAAAAGCCACTATAATATCTTTGAAAATCCTTAGTTTCATCTAAATCTCCTGTCATACCTTAGCATCCCCATCCCAAATTATGAACACTTCTACTCATCTATTTTACTTTACATTTTCTGAATATATTGAAATTACTTGAATGAGTACATGGTTAAATAATATCCTTAAAGGAGGCTACTATTTAAATTCTCTGTCTGAAAGTGACTGGCATATACTAGGTCTTTTATCAAACATATTTGAATTAATTAATTAATAAAGAAAGCAAAAAAATCATTTTCCCCCTAAGTAGGATACTGGAAATATCAGCAAATCTAGGATTCTCTTAGAAACATGACAGATTATCTTTTGCAATTCTCATAATTATTTTAGAATTTTTTTTTAGTTCTAGCACTTCTGTTTTTATCTTATTACTATAAAATTCCCCATTTGAACTGAATTATTGACCATCTTATCTGACAGCAGCTATAGTAATTCAAATTACTGAATCTTTTCAGGCAAGGCTCTTCCAATTTGCAAGTGGTGGTAGAGGAGGGGGTGTTAAATTTTGAGCAGCTTTCTAGAAGGTCCAGCATCATTGGCCCATCTTGTCAGCATTTGCATGAGCTTATCTTTGGGAAGGGAAGAGTTGGCAGGTCATAAGATTGTATCAGACAAATCTGAAATAGCATCGATGAAATTCCTTGACAATAATCTCTCTGAGAAGTGGCATAATGGAAAATCATTTTTAAAGAAATTTGGTAAGCACTTTACAAATCAAGAGAGTCTCATGTCTCATGGATAACTATTAATAATCCATCCCATTTATCTGGAAGAAAAAAATATTTGGCTATCTCAGACGATTAACATGCCAAGATTCTTTATGAAAAGTTACCTCGGTTTTTTGCTCTTTTCCAAGAGGATTTATATTATCTGAAATCTCATTCTACCTGTTAGTTTGATTCCACTGATTCCAGCAAGAGTAGTTAAAGGAAAATGATAACCTTCTGCACTCTTTCTTACTTTTCTTTTTTATCAGCTTCCAGATTTTCCCATTTTCCATAATCCCCCCGTTCTTAATATTCCTTACCCAGTTTTCATTTTTGAATAAGTGGATTGGCTAAGAAGATTCTTATTTCCATGTAATCTCTTAGTTTTCCCCTTTCTTACTTTCAAGTCCAAGAGTTCCATATCATACCTGTTTTAAGCCATTACTTTTGCCAAAGCAAATATCAGCCAACATTTTTGGCTGTAGTGTCTAATAGATTTATTCACTCTTGTTTTGACAGGTTGAGAAGGCAGCTTGCCAAGGGGGTTCAGTTGCACACAAACTTTAGTGTAAGGAGTGGGGAAAAATCTTAGCAATGGGATTTTCAACTCCACTAACCATATTTTACATGTAGCGAGTCATCAATAACGTATGATACTCTGTGGATCTCCTTTACTAGCATAAAGAGGAAAGAAAAGCAGCCATCATATTAAATTATGCCATTTGGGGGAAACAAGTGACAGAAGAAATCATTTCAAATTCCTTCATTCTCCACTCTAAGAATCCACGGAGAGTTGCAACCACTAATTTTTTTCAACATTGAATTATATTTGGAAATATGGGTGAAGATGGAGTGTAACCTGAAGTGTCCCCAACACATCCAGAATTCAATCAGTATTCTAAGCATCTACCCTGTGCATGATTCTTGTACTTACCATCTATTCCAGGGCCTGGCATTGGCTTGGCTGGATGGGGTCCCATGTTAGACCTTGTGGAATCTAGTTTCTCCCACTGCTGCCTACAGTAGGGTGGACCAAACCTCTATTATGGTGGGACTGTGCTGAACCTCATTCTGCCCATTGCTACTTGTACTTTATCACTTTGTTTCAGTTCTCTCCCTGATGAGGTTGCACTTTCCCCTGCTGCTACCATTTTTGGCTTCCTACCTCAGGAAGATGAGCCCTCCCTGCTGTTCCTCCATTCTGATCAGGGATGGAACGTGGTTGGTCCTGGCTTCTGTGTGTTCCATCACTCCTAGATCCATTGTGAGGCATTTTTGTTATTTTGTATGGTTGTCTATGGGATGGTTGGTGTGCTCCAAACATTTCCTACTCTATCATTATAACAACCAGCAGAAGATTCCTGTAATGCATCTTCTTTAGTGTTGTTTGAATTATTAAACTCATTTTCTTTACTGCCAATAATAAAATACATGCGCATACACACACACATATATATGTGTATATATATATGTATATATATATATATATATATATATATATATATATACAGATATATATCTACACACCCTGCATAAGATTAGTATATACAAATTATATTCATGGAGGGGGGAAATCAGGATGAAGAATATTGTCTGTAAAGTGGTCCTCCAAGGGAACTAGTAGTTGCAGATGTGAGCAAAGACAATATTCTTGATACAGGAAAGGGAAATTAGAAACCTTGTATGTGTCCCCCTAACAAGGCATAGTGTCTAAAATGTGTGAAAGAATGAAGGAGTTCTTCCTATTCCCCTATTGATTGCATTTTTTTTCTTTTGAGTTGATTGATCTGAAAGGGAATGTCCATTACAACAAATGTCATTGCTGTGGATGTATTCATTTATATAAACATCCTAGATAGATTTTTATTTTGGTACCAACTATTTTTCTTTTGGAGAATTGTCCAATGACTACTAAGAATTGTAATGAAAATAATTGAAATATAATTCCTTAAATATTTCCTCCTCTAGTTCTTTTATTTTATAAAAGAGGGACAGAAGACTAGAGGGAAGGAAACATAATTTTATATAGATTATTATCAGGCAAAGAGAGATGGGAAATTCTGAAGGATTTCAATTAAACCACTTGTTTAAAAGGAGTTTTATACACCGTCATTAAGTGTTCAATTCTGGAAGCCACATATTTTAAATTTTATTTAGTCAATTTAGAACATTATTCCTTGGTTACAAGAATCATATTCTATCACTCTCTCCTCTCCCCCCACCCTTCCTGTAGCCAACATGCAATTCCACTGGATAGTACTTGTGTCCTTGATCAGAACCTCTTTCCATGTTGTTGATCTTTGCACTAGGATGTTCATTTAGAGTCTATATCCCCAATCATATCCATTCGACCCATGTAGTCAAAGAGGTGTTTTTTCTTAGGTGTTTCTACTGGAAGCCATATTTTAAAGCCATTGATGAGTGAGACAATGTCCACAGGTGGTTAATGAGCAAGTTAACATCATTAAGTCAATTAAGATTGTTTAAACTTCCTGGGATTGTTTTTGTTCTTTTTTTCTGAAAGGAGAAGTCTAGGGGTAAGGAAGTATTGATAGATGTCTTCTTCTTTATCCTTGAGAGTATAATTAGAAGTCAAAAAATAAAATAAGACTTACCATAAGGACAAATCATCCTAAAATTTAAAATTGTCATAATGATTAATGTGTTGGTACTTTGGCAGGTAGTTTCTCCTGACTGGAGGCCTTTAAATGAAGGCAATAAGTCAACAAGGATATATTAAGGGCTTTCCATGTTCTTGGCACTGTGCTAATCTCATGATTATTAAGGGGTGGAGGGAACTTTTATTCACATTAGCACATATGACTACTGGGGTATCTTTCAGTCTTCTGTCAAGAAATAACATTTGATAGATCTGTGACACTATAAGCAGGAGAAAACTAATCAAGCTATTTTGAGCTCCTTGGAGTCACTTAAGATAGAATTATGAATTCTGTGGCAATTATTTTTAATTTCTTACCTTGTTCTTTGTTTCATTATCTAAGCTTCTAATTGTTCTTTGGCAACATGTTTTCCATAATCAGTTATATATTTATTATATATCACATTAAACTTTCTTTTTGGCACAATAGAATGCTTATTCCTTGTCATTTGAAGGGACATGTTTAAATGATAATATTGGAGGTTATTGTAATGAAAATTTGGACCCTTCTGTGATTCTAGTTTATTTACTCTCATTGAAAATATTCTAGATCATGAAAAAATTCAAGCAATGAACAAATATATAAGTGCTTACTGTGTGCTTGGTATTCTATTAAACTCTAGAAATGCAAAAACTATAAGGGAAACCATCCTCACCTTTAAATAACATATTCTAATGCACATAAAGCCTACAAATACATAAGTATAGCCAGGATGCAATTTTAATGATTAGTAACTCATGACAAGGGCTTCTAGTGATACCTTCTACAATTCTCCCATGCCCTTTAGTCTGTAGAAATTATGAGTTATCTTGGATGAAGCCTTGATGTGCGGTCCGGAAGACATGAGTCAAAATCTTGCTTTAGACACATATTATTTTTATGATCCTGGTTAAATCACTTACTCACTGTCGACCTCAGTTTCATCATTTGTTAAATCAGAATAAGATGATCATTTTTAGTACAAAATGAAATATTTGAAAAATGTTTTGCAAATCTCAAGTGCTGTAAGAATGCTCATTATTGTCCCATTCAGAATCAATTTTTGATGTTGTTCACTCAGTTCTTTCCCTCCATCAGATATGCCCATTACTTTGAAATTACCTTTTCTTTCTGATTTCCTAAATTCACAATCTTACTATTATCCTTGATTCTTCCCTCAGCATCATTCTCTCTATCAGTTCCCTTGTCTTGTTAATGATATTTCTAAAATATATTCCGATTTTGCTTCTTCTCTCCACCTGGACCAGCATTTCCATTAATGAAAGATGCTATTACTCATTGTACAGATTGTTTCAATAGCATCTCCTTTGGTCTCCTTATTTCTAATTTGCCTTTTTAAGCCATCGCCCATAGCAACGCATAGGTATTATCAAGGCAATACCCATTGTCAAGATTGTGCAGTGGCTCCCTATTAACTATAGGATAGCATGGAAAAAATTTAGCTTTGCATTTAAAGCTCTTCTTAGCTGATTCTAACCTATCTCCCCAGCCTTATTTCACACTGCTCCTATTTATACACTTTCTACTCTGCTCAATTTCCTACCTTTTCACAGGCTGAGCATGTACAAGATCAAATACCTTTTTTTTTTTACTTCCATCACTTAGAATATTTAGATGCTGTTCAGACAGTGTTTATATTCCACCTCTTATAGCCTGCATTTCCTGATTCTCAATATTTTATATTTCCTTAGTCTACTTTAAATGCACTTTTCTTTCTTGTGTTGAATTCTTCAACAATAATAGTAATTATAGTGTTTTTTTTATTGGAAAGCATTTATACATATTTCATTTGATCATTTGATCTCTTCAATAGATCCAGGGCATAAAAAACTAAATATGATTCAGATTTTATTACCAAGGAAATCGAGGTAGACCATATTGAAGCAGTTCATCTAGAGTCATACTATTAGGTCATAACTTTGTCTGAATTTGAACTCAATGGCATAATGGAAAAAAGTAAAGGGACTGAAGTCAAAAACTCTTATTTTTCTAGATCAAATTGACCTCGGATTCTCACTAGCTATATGACCTTGGGCAAGTAACTTAACCACATTTGCCTCAGAAAAAAAGCTGGAGAATAATATGGTAAATCATATCAATATTTTGCCAAGAAAACCAGAAATGAGGTCATAAAGAGACAGACCTGAAATGACAGGAAAACAAAAAACAAAAAAACAAAAACCTTCTTTTTTCCAGGTATAGTAATCTATCTATTGTTCCACATACAATACACTCCATGATGATTTGGTTTACTAAATGTCACATTTCTAAATAGAGGAATGGGAGAATAGCAATGAATAAAACAATAGAATGCGATGTGAATATGGTTTTATTCATAAAAGGTTTTTTTTAAAAGTTGATGAGTGGAGGGTCTCCTTTTAAAGAGAAGCTTACAATAAATAGGACAACTTTGATATCTATGAATTTTGATATTCATAAAAAAGAGCAGAAAATTCCATTCAGGGATGCCAAGTCCAAGAATACAAAATTACAGAAATCATTTGCCTTTGTAAAGGAAGTCTTAACTTCAACTTATTCATAAAACTCTCAACACAAGAGCCCTTTCTTCTGAATATTTTATTTTTATCAATGAATCAGATAAATTTGGCTGAATCTGTGTGCATAGAACACAACAGAAATGTTTAATTTAGTTCTTGAATTCATTCATTGAACTGGTTTGGTGATGAGTGGCTCTTATTCAAATAATATGATGTTAGACTAAGGGAAAAGACAAACATTGTAAGACATGATACTTGTTGACAAATCTAGTTGGAGAAATAAGGAACAAGAGAAATTAGCTTTCATATGTGATGAAGAATGCAGAAATAATCCTGAGGGTGAGGAACATAGTGGTTCAGAGGAAGAAGGGCTAACAATAGGCTAAAGAGATGGGGCAAGATTTCATAAAGGAATAAGAGTTAATTTTGGCCATGAAAGATGGCAAGGATGTGGCTATTGAAAAAAGATGGGAATAGGCATTCCCAGAAAATAGGTTGAATTAGCAAATGGACAGAGATAAGTATGTACATATAATAAGCTGCAATATGGCATAGTGGGAGGAGCTCTGGACTTGGAGATATATGAGTGTAAATGCTGTCATAAGCCATTTAGACTAACCCTTTTACATCCAGAATGATTCCCACAATCACAAAATCTTATTTAGAAGAGATGTCATAAGCCATCTAGACTAACTCTTAGCTCAGCAAAAAGTCCCTCTTTAGCACACCTTGCAAAGTACTCTGGATCTCAGATGATATATTTAATATCCATTCATAGAGGAAAAAATATGGAGGCCTGGTAGCCTAGGAAGAATGGCCAGAATCTATTTCATTGGAAGAGTTCTTAACCATTTGGTAGTTTCTTTCCATATCCTGGTTCTTTTATTTGGGAAATCACAAGGAAATATCAGGGTTTCCTTTTGCCAAGCAAGATGAGGAGAATCAAGTCAATGAATGAGTACAAGTTCCCAGGGGTGCAACACTTTTGAAGATTTCCAGTGAGATGAAGCCACTAGGCCCAGAGGTAGGTCATTCTATTTCATCAAAACACTAATTAAAATTGAGTCGAAATACATTTAATTGAAATCTTCCTCTCAATGTGTTTTATCACTCAAAAGGCTTGTGAAAACATGCCTATTTGCAACTATTTAACTTAAAAACACACAAAAATAGTATTAAAAATAAACAAAGCCAGTGTTGTCTTTTGTTTCCCATGTGGATAACAATGATCAAAACAGAGAAAATGAAATTTGAATCTGAGAACCAAGTGTAAGATGGGTCTAGAGCAATTATCAAGTTCAATTTCCTGAACTCACAGCCTTGTCCTGAAATCTAAATAAGTTAATGGGGTTGAGCATGTAGGGAGTGTAAAGGAACAGATCTGCATCCAAGCTCTCTGCAGACAGGACTAGTGGATATCCTGGTCCCCTCCAATGCCTCTTGCTTCCCTGAAATTAGTGTCCTTAAATATCTCTCCTTGTCTGGTTATATATGAGGCAAAAGTATTTAAAATAACTTAGGCAGAGATCTATATGAGGAATTATTTAATCTCCAAACACATACATACCACCAACAACAATAAAAAAATAAAAATAAAAAAAACATTCTAAACTTTATCCCCTTCTTTAATTCTCCAAGGGCCCATATACTGAAGCAGTCAAATGGCAACAAAGCAGTGACTGAATCCTTTGAGAAAAGTATTTCTCTCTAATTTCTAAGACTTGAAAATTGATAACCCCTACTGTAGAGCAACCAGAACCCAATGGATCCCATGTTCATCATGGCAAGGCAAAGCAAGCTTTGAAGGGGAACACAGATTAAAAATATTTCTTTTGCTCTGTTTGTTTTGGTAATTTCCAAAACCATTCATCAATCCTTTCATTAAATCATTAATAAATATTTTAAAGCACCTGCTCCATGCCAGGCACTGGATTAAATATTTTACCGTTTGAACACTTTCTTCCTCAAGTTGCTTGCATGCTACTATGGGAAGTGGAATTATTTTTTACAGATAAAGAAATTCAATTCAAAGTAAATTTTTGAAGTTTTTTTTGGGGGGGGTTTGGGAGTGAGGGAGAGATTTTGAGTAGCATGTAACTCTTGGTCTGAGTCTTTAAAAAAAGGCAATCATTTGAAGATATTCTGTTAAGGAAAGGGAATATTTAAAACATAAGTTATAGGTATGGAAATGACTAGACTTTGAAGACAGAAAGTCTCCATTATTTAAATTGCCATTATATTGAGTGAACCATCTACGGCGCGATGGCCCTGAAACATCCCCTAGTCTAGAGATCCATTTGAAATTTTGTTTAAATGTCTGCGTTAGTAGCTAAATGAATGCAGTGGAAATTTTTATAAAAACTTTGTGCCTGACCAAGCATTGGTGAGAAAAATTGCTATTGGTGTTGTCAACCTGGAAACTAGAAACCCCAAACTTGTAACCTAGTAAGGTCTGATGAACCTCAAGTTTTAGGGCTAGCTGGTAAGTTGGAGACCCCCAAAGCTTATACTTATTCTCTGTTCCTGATTCCCTGCAGGGTGGATTCTCACAGGAGCAGAGAATAAGTACAAGCTTTGGGGGTCTCCAACTTACCAGCTAGCCCTAAAACTTGAGTTTCATCAGACCTTACTAGGTTACAAGTTTGGGGTTTCTAGATTCCAGGTTGACAGTGTTGCACTCCATCAAACTGTTCATGACCTCATTTGTAGTTTTTGTGGCAAAGATAATGGAGTGGTTTCCTATTTTCTTCTCCAGATCATTTTACAAATGAGGAAGCTGAGGCAAACAGGCTGAAATGACTTGTCCAGGGTCACAAAGCTAGTAAGTTTAAGTAAGTTCAGATTTGAACCCAGGATGATTTAGTCTTCCTGACTTCAAGCCCAGCATTCAATTCACTACACCACCTAGTTGCTCAGGCAAGACAAATACAACTGAAATACTGACTTCAAGAAACTTACATTCTAATAGCAGGGGGAAAAGCCTTGTGAAATGGTAATTTTGTTCACCTCCCTTGATGTGGTGCCTAAGGAAAGCTCATTTCACAGGGATGAGCAGTGGAGCCTTATTTACTATAACCAAAATTTATACAAGAAAAGTTCACCCCCAATTCCATTAATTCTAATGCTTTCCCACTGTTGATTTCTTCTTATTCATCCGCTATATACCATTTGTATCAAGGTGATTGCATGTTGTCTCCACCACTCACTTCTTGTGAGCAGGGCTGGTCTTTTCCTTCTCCTTGTATTCCCAGTGCCAGGTATACAGTAGGAGCTTAATAATTGCTTACTGATTGGAGCAGTTTGTGGACTGACTGAGCAAGAGGAGGGAAGTATTACAGTTCGAGGAGGGAGAAGCTGCATGACAGGAAAATACTGTTTTACTGATTGATGATGGAAGAAAAGGATTAATAACATTAGGAGGCCTAGGAGAAGATGTCATGGCATAGTGGCTTATACTCTTGACATAGGATAAAACAAATGCCTTGCCTCTGACACCTCTTCACTTGGTGACTGGACAAGTTCATTTAATCTTTCTGTGGCTCCTTCTCCATTTGTGTTAGGCTGTCAAAGTTTGTATGAGTCTCAAACAAGATAGTCTGTGTCAGGATCTCATCTAATTTTCTAGTACTCTGTACTTACAGGGGAAACAAATTACATTTCCATGATTTTCCTAATGGTGTTTCCTTTCTAAATATATTCACCTTATTTTAGGCATTTAATATATTATTCTGAGGAAATGTCCGTATTTTTCACTGTGCTACCAAAGCAGAAGATAGAGCAAAGAGTTTAAGAATCCTTGCTCTCCGAAGAGGAGGAGGTTCTGCTCCTGTGATTTCTTTGGTAAAAGGAATTCCAAGGTGATGAAATTCTTTTTGCCCCCAAATCCCATTTATAGAACTCAGATTTCCTT
This sequence comes from Monodelphis domestica, assembly GCF_027887165.1. Lineage (NCBI taxonomy): Eukaryota > Metazoa > Chordata > Mammalia > Didelphimorphia > Didelphidae > Monodelphis > Monodelphis domestica. The sequence goes on along the minus strand of NC_077227.1, from coordinate 746,608,478 downwards.
AGAGAAACGATTTTGTATTTTTTATACCTTGGGATCCCTTTGCCTCTTGAAAAAAAATTAAAGAATCCCCTCCAAGAAATTTGTTTTTGTGGGTTATCTCTATTGATAATTTCCATATAGAAATTAAATAATTTTAATCTTATGAAAATAATTTTGATCTTGAAAGGTCATAGGGACTCCCAAGGATCTCTAGGCCACCCTATGATAATGACTGGATTAGAGCATTGACAAAGTTAATGATTTTACAGGATAACACATTCAATATGAAGTAGAATGATATCTTGAAACCAGGGGTTGTGTAAGACATCATCTATTCTATCTTCAGGGCTGCTTACTTATTTTTCACAGTCATACAAGCATCCAAAGACCAGGGTAAGGAATTTGAATGCTGACAGTGAAACTCTACATATGAATTTGGGCATTAAATTTCACACACCTCATCTTTACTCTCCATAACTTTAAGAATGGAATAATAACATAATATTACTTCCCCTTTGTTATATTTAAAATTAATATATCTCCCAGTTATTAATTTTCATTAAGTTTATTAATAGAAAAGGTAGATAAGCATAGATTTAAAATCTTTTCCTTACTCTAAATTCTTGACCACATGTCTTCCATTCTATTGGCATCTTTCTCTCTCCCTCACCTCTCTCCATCAGCCAGTCAGCCATGCCCAAAAAGACCCAGGTGGGTTCCACCTACTTTTTTATTGACATTCACAGACATTCAGGGACACTCATGGACTTAACTCTGGTACATGAAGAATGTTGACAAACTGGGTCAGTACTCTAGGAGTCTAGGAGGGGGAGGGAATGAACTTCCCTCAACATACATTCCTTATGGTCTTGACATGAGTGAAGTACTTTGTAAGCCTTAAGCTACTTTAGAAATGTGAATTATTATTTTAACAAAATAAAACCACACTTGGTTAGACCAGACAGATTCTATTAGTGAGTTATATGACTATTGTGCTTTATTGCCAATTAGACCCAACAATAGACAAGTTTATCTGACCTGTAATTTCTTTCCCAATGTCATCCTCCACCCCCATAAATTTTCTAAAAAGCATTTAATCACAAGAAGGAGAAATTACAGCTTCCAGATTTTAAATAGCTGTGCTTAGGGAAATAGAACTAGATTCATGGTCAGAGGATCTAGTGTCAAGATGTATAAACTGTTAAGTTTCCTCTCCTCAATGAATCAGTTGTATTTTTTTTTTCCTTTTGTAAAATGGAGATGTGGAGGGGGAGCATAATAAACAGATTAAAATATATCTGAGATTCCTCCCAGCTCACAGTTCATGACTTTTTTTTTTAATCTGAGATTTCTTCCAATTAAATGGAGTTCTTCCTCACATCTGGATCTTAATTTGCTTCCTGGTTAAATGAGGTTCTTGTATTACAATGAGATGATGTTGACAAATATAAAACTATATGTGATTAACTATGATAATGTATCCAGCATGTCTGAAATAAATGATGGACTCTGCTTTCTTGTATTCAGTTGCTTTAAAAATGCACCTGCAAAAGGCCTATAATATGCTTATTATAGAAATGCCCTTCTGTGATGCAGATCTTCAGATACCCAAGACTTTTCAACTAAAAACACATTACTTCCTTTCTTTCACTCTATAGTTAAAGAAACTGTATTTTTCTGTTTCCCTTCACATAATATACTATCATCTGACTTAGGTCCTTGCTTCCACATATCTTTCATGCCTAGAACCTCTGTCCCTTGGGATGCTTTCTTCCTATAAGAACTCAAAGGAGGTATCTTATTTGTTTTGTTTGTTTTTCTCATTTCCCCACTTGTTTTTCCCTTAGAACATGTCCTGATTCATTTATGCATTTATATCCTCAAGACATAGGCCATTCCTTGGTGTTTTGTAAATGCAAGAGACCATAGGATTATGGACATAGAGCTAGAATAAACTTGAAGAACCTCTAGTCCAACCTTCAAATTTTACAGATGAGGAAATTGAGAGCTGGGGAGATGGCATAATTTGTCCAAGCTGATGCAGGTTGATGACTGATTAAATGACTTCACAGAGAAGTTCTAAATAGCTGCTGAAGAAAAAGAGATTTAGAGATTTGATGAGGCAAGCAGAGACAGTCAGTACTGGGAAAAAAAAAAGAAAACTTGAACACAGGTCTTTCTGATTCCTATACCAATTCCATGTTGCTTACCTTGTTGTATTTAATTTCAATTGGTTTGCTTATATTTGCATGTGTCCTTGTCTCATTATATTGTAAGCTCCTTAAGAGCAGAGATTATTTCTTTTTTGGTATTTTCTATCCTTGGTCCCTAACTCAGTGTCTGGAAAAATAGTAGGTGATTAATAGGTGATTATTATCAAATGATTAATCCACTGAATACTGACACCCTATGCGACAGTGTCCCATTAATAAAACTGTTCTTTGGAATAATCCACATGCTAATGCATTGTCATTCTCAACATCATAGGTCTCTAGCAAGAAGGGACTTCAGAAGTCAACTTCTCTAGCCAATTCTTTGTATAGAGGAGAAAATAAAGACCCATTGAGACTAGGTAATTTTATAATAATTACAGATGGAAAAAAATCAGGGATGGGGCAGGGATCTTCTAGATGAAACCCATTGCATTCAGTGAAATATTTTTTTAATCTGCTTAAGTCCTTGCTTTATATAATATCTATTAAATTTGTTTGCATATTGCAACCTTCATTAGGGCAGAGGTCATATTTTGGTCTTTTCTTGTAGCCTAAGAATTTTGCATAATGCCTGATATGGTATAAGTAGCAAATACAATGCTTTGTTGACTATTCAATTTTAAACTAATGAATTAACCTCAGTGAGCCTCAGTTTCTTTATTCAGCAAGCCATTAATAAATATCTTCCCTATACCCTATACCACTATAGTTGAGGCAAATGATAAAGAAAAAAGAATGCATAGCTCCTGCCTCAAAGGAGAAGTGAAAAACAGAGGTACACAGAAATGCAATGTAAAATACATCTTTCTTTGCTCTCTTTGTCTCTGATATATCTCCTCTGTTTTTCTGTCTCTCTTAGCTGTCTCTCTCTGTCTTTGTGTCTATGTCTGTATCTGTGTCTGTCTTTCTCTTGGTTTATCTGTGCATGTGTGTATGTGTGTGTGTATCTCTCTCTCTGAATGTCTTTTTTCTCTCTGTTTCACTCTCTGTCTGTTTCTGTCTTGGTCTCTATCTCTCTGTCTCTCTGTCTCTGTTTGTCTGTCTGTATCTCTCTCCATTTCTCTCTTCACACATTGAATTTATGACCTTGGTCAAGTCACTTAACTTTGTATTATATGTCATCTTTCTTAGAAAAAAGTTTCAGAGAAAGAATTGAAAGAAGAAATTTCTACTCTTGAGAGTTTCCTAATTACATATCAGATCAGTCACACAACAGATCAGTCCCTTATCCTTATTCTAGATTTGCCAAGTATTTTTTCTTAGACAATGTAATAAATGAAGGTATTTCAAGAGTTCTTTAGTCTTTTTCAGTTGCCTGTGACTCTTCAAGTCTTCTTTTGTTCCTTTGTTTGTTTCTTTGGCAAAGATGTTAGAGTGGCTTGCCATTTCCTTTTCGATTTCTTTTTACAAAGCCAAATGAATGACTTGCCCAAGGTCACATAACTAGGAAGAATTTTAATTCAGAAAAGTGAATCTTCTTGTATTCACAGTTGGAACTCTTTCCACTATGCCATCTAGCTTCCTTGAGTAGGAAATGATTCTTCATTCACTCCTAGAGTAAAGTTAGGAATTTTCAAAGGTGAGAAGAGAATACATTTTATAAAATAGGAAGATTAGGTAAATTGCATACTAAGGGTGCTTCTAGCTCTAAATGTATGATATAATAAGACAACGATTTATCCTGGAGTAATTCTAAAAGGCTGTGGAGGGTATTTGGGACAAGCAAAGGACAAGAGAAGGGTGTTTGAGTCATCTATGACACCATGCAGAGAGCTTTTCTACCTCATTCTTTATGGCCTTTCCTTCAAATATGAATATCCTGGCCCAGCTTATCCTACCTGCAAATATTTAGGTTTGCAAATCTGTCCTCATTAATCAGACCCTCCAGAAATGACCCACATGTGTCTGTTTTTAAATCATCAAAACAATAGAAAACAAAAGTTGCATTAATATTAATCATGCTAATGATTTATTAAGCAGCTCCTAATTGTTAATCATTCTAATGTATTGAGGGTGGCATATCATCATGAGGAAATTAAAGTCTTGTGCACGAAGAGCTAAAGGAGGTTAAGTGAATCAATTCCAAGTCACATGAAGCTAGATAGGCAACACACTCAATTAAAAATCCTGGGATTAGAGTGAGAAGGCAAGGAAACTTCCTCTTCTGTATAATGGGCATGAAAATAGTTGAAATGCCTCTTTCATAGGGCAGGTATGAAGAAGGTGCAACACTAGAAGCAACTTAGTGCCTGCCTTCATGGAGGTTGCTTTGTGAAAGGCGGGAGTCTTGGTATACAGAGGAAAATGTTTGCCAAGGAAGGGACCACAGGAGAGCCATTTGACCTGGTCTTTCCGGAAACAAGGGCAGTTTTGATTTGGGCCCAATTTTCACATCAACAAATGAGAGAACATGAACAAATCTTCTTTACTATTATACTAGGAACAACACTTGCATCACCAACGTTGAGGATGTTTGAAAATCACATAGTTAAGGCAGTAATTTATTGAGCACATGCTGGAGAGCCAATGACAGAAGAGGAAATCCCTGCCCTTAGGGAGCTAAACTTATCTGGACTGATATTTGGAAACCAGACCCAGCATCTTCTCCTTGTTCCTTGCTCCCTACTTGAAGCCTTTTCATCTTATGAATCCTAAGAACTCAGAGGCCGTTCCATATCATCAGAGGGGGTTGGCTTAAGATTGACAGAGGATATATATTTAGACATAGGTATATACACACATATAAAACCTATTAAATACATATATTAGAATACTATTAATAGCATAAAGGCATATGCTGGTAATATATATGTACATTAATATAGACATACACATACAGATATATGTATTTCACTGTGCAAATATGTATATATGTACATATATATTTCTATGTCTGCCTCTTCCCTTGGGCTGTCTCATTCTGAGTACATACGTAAATATATATATATATATATATATATACATATATATACATATATATATATGTGTATGTATATATAGGTATGGAGGGCTTGTCGTGCCCTCCTAGGGCAGCTCTCCAGCCTCTGACCCTCACTTGACACCCAGCTCTCACTTGTGGCTCCCAGTAGCTGCTAGCATGCAGCAGCGGACACACCCTGGGCAACGGCTTCGACAGGCCAGCTAAACTTTGTGAGGGTAGCCATCAGATCGTTGTTGACCCCTGGTGAACTAGGGCTTTGCTCACCCAGCATGTGAAGACTGCTTCAGCGGAACAGGCGGAAGAAACCAACAAGAAGGTTCAACGGCTGAGAGGGCGACACAGCAAAGCACTGTGGAGTGCTTAGGGAGTGTTGGAGCACAAAAGACAACACGGCCATCGAATGCAGCTGAGGAAGTCTCCAGATGTAACGACTTTTCATGCCACTGGACCCAGGCTTCCAACACCGAGAGAATGGGACTGTTTCTGTGCATCAGCTTTTCTACTTAAATCTGCATGCACAGGTGTCTTTGTGCACAAAAATGCACAAAAACAATTGTCATCCTCGGTTACCAAGATACTACAATAATAATTATATATATATATATTTATGTATATATATATATATATGCATATGGAGAGAGACATTCAGACAAATGGAAGGACAGACAGATATGCTGGAAAATATACTGATAGAGAAAATGATAAGCCAAAAGTCTACTAGTTTACTCAGAAATATTAGACCTATAAAGAGTGTTATTCTCCTCCCTAATGTGTTTCTATCCAACAAATATTGAAGTTTCTCCTAAGTCCCTGGCAATGTATGAAGTGCTGGATATATTTTTTTAAAAAGGCAATCCTTGTAGTCCATGAGTTTACAACCTAATAGAAGATTGAAAAAAAAAAAAAGAAATGGACAGCTACGTTCCACAGTAGATACAGTTCCATGCTTGAAGTCAGAAAGACAGGATTATAACTTTAGCCTTAAATAGTTGCTTAGATGTGTGACCCTGGGCAAGTTGCTAATCTTTGGCTTATTTTTCTTGTCTATAAAATGAATTGGCAAAAGAAATACCAACTGAATCCAGTATCTTTGCCAAGAAAACACTAAATGGGGTCACAGAAGGTGAGAAATGACTGATAATCAATTGGGGAAACTAAATGGCATAGGGATAGAGTGCTCTGCCTGGAGTTAGGAAGACTCCTCTTCCTAAGTTCAAATCCTGCTTCATACTGTGTGACTCTGGGAAAATGATTTTACTCTGTTTACCTTAGTTTCTTATATGTAAAATTAGCTGGAAAAGGAAATGATAAACCACTGATGCATCTTTGCCAAAACAAACAAACAAAAACAAATGAGGTCACCAAGAGTAGGACATGACTGAAAATGACTAAATAATAACATAATAGACAAAAGGAAAAGGCAGGAGATCCAGACATTAGGAACCCAGAGGTAATGGGAATAAGGGGCATATTTCTAATAAGTTAGTCATAGAGCAGCAGAGGGAGAGTGAATTGAGTTAAAAATCCAGTTTTTGACCTCTATGAAGAAAGATATCTGAAGAAATTTAGAACTTTTCTCTCTTCCAGTTAGACAGATAAAAAGGATACCATGGAGTATATATTTAACAATCAGACCCTAGGAAAGAGTTTATTATCTAGTTGGCACCTTATAAATGCTTATCAAATTAATTTGAGCTGAATTGATGTAAGGATTGTTTTTGTTTCATAATCAGTTTTCTATATGCAGAAATAACATTGACAGATCAGAATAAAGTTCCAAATCCACAACTCTTATACCATATTAAATGATAAAATAAAGGTGAGAAGAAGAAATGAATACAATCCCAATAGCTCTGTTTTTACCTTTAAAAATAGAAAACTATGAATTGGAATTTTTAATTATAATAATTACTGTGGCCATGTATTCTAATTCATTAATGATTCCAAATTCCCTCTGTAACATTCTCCAATGACTCTTAAGTGTTCCACTGCTTAGTGAAGACCAATGAGTTGGTGAAATCATTGGTTTCCATTGGTATTCTTTTATATTCCTATATTCCTCAATGACTCTAAGTATTAGAGGGGTTATTTTCTTTTCCTTTTCTCATTGAACTGAAATCTGCCTGTCTGCAGCATCTACTTACTGCTGCTAATTCTCTCTTCTGTGGTCAAGAAGAATGTCTCTAATATTTCTTCCTCAGAGGAACTATATGAGCACTCAAAAGAAGATATCATGTCCCCACTAAGACTTCTCTTTTATAAGTATTCAATTTCCTACAACTAATCTTCTTAGGGTAGTGGATACAAATAGTTAATGATAATAACTTAAAATCAAGCTTTCTTGATGAAATTTAACAATGTAAATTGTCATCCCAATAGAGGCAAAAAGAGACCAGAAAAAATCTAATTCAGCAGCATCTGATCTTCACTAAATGTGGAGAAATATTTTAATGAAAGGCAATAATGTTGTAGAGAATGAAGCCATTTGGGAAACATTGTGGAAGGCAACAAGGGATAATTTTCCTCAACATACCCTCAGAAGATAATTAAGTATAATGAAGGGAGAATTGAAGCATGAGGAAACTTGACAGAAAACTCAATCTAGCACTTCAGGAGAGCATAGATGGAAAGATGAATAAATGGAAATAGTTTCTCAAATAAAAAGAAATCTTGTTCAGTGCAGGATCTAGAACAAAGTCAACTTAAATGATTCTGGACAAGATCTTATTGCAATTTATTCTCACCACGGATGACATTATTTCTTCTGCATAGGCACTTTATCTCTTCAGTTTTTGTTTTTCTGAGAGGGAGAAGAATGGCCTTGGATTCACAAATGTCACAATTGGTTCTCAGTTTTGCCATGCTCTAACCTTAGGGAGAAAGACATATCTACTTCCTTCTTAGACTTCCATTTTCCTCTTCTGTGAAATATGATGAACATAGTTTACACCTCATCTCATGGACACCATTAAACAAAACAACTATTTCCAACGTCTCTTCTCAATATTAGTTGGGATTGTTAATATCTTGGGGAATACCTGTGGTCAGCCAGGTCATTCCAGAACATTTCTACTATGCTAACAAAGTCCTACCTTGTTTATAATAGTACTTCCTGTTTAAAACTGATGCTATACTTCCATGGTCTACTTCTATTCAAAAAACAAAAGTTTTTAAAGAGGTAAAACCTCATCTGAAGCTTTAAATGGCAGCTTACTTTTTTTTTTTTTGCAAAGCTAGTGCCAATCAGGCATCTTTTCCCTCCTTAAATCTTATAAAATGCACTAGAAAGAGCTGCAGAGAGGCTATTAAGTATCACACAGCAGAGAGAACACTTTTAAATGCTGTTTATTTATGGCTACAACTTTATTTTTGAACAGCACAGCAGGCCTTGGCCTAAGGATTGTGAAATCTAAAATGGAGGGACAAATGAGGGCTATGGGGCCATTTGGGAAGTCATGAATCAGAAAAGCAGCACTAGACCTCCTCTGATTTGTGGAGGTGTACAGACAGGATGGGGGATTTAGTTAAAGTTGGGTATGTCAGCCTTCTCTTTGACATGTAGAGGTTTATACAATTTTTCTTCTAGGCCGTGCTTTGTTCATTTTAAAACTTCTTTTAGACAGCTCTCCTGGTGCCATTGAATAGTACTTGAGTTGCTTTTAGGAATTGTGTGGCTTTTTTATGGTAGACAGTAAGAAGCAGTAATTTAGGCATATGCTTGCTCTCCCAAGTTGAAGAGCAAGCAACAATCTAATGCTTTTGGACAACTGAGATCACAGTGATAAGGAGGTCAGTGGGCCTACCCAAGAGAGATTGATAAGTCAGAAAGAGACAAAAGTTTTGATATTCAGGATCACAGACATAGAGCTGGAAAGGACCTCACTGGTCACCTAACCCCAAACCCTGATTTGATTCATGAGGAACCTCAGGTCCAGAACAGTTAATTGACTTATTGTGAATTTTAAAACTACTCTACCCTACTCAGGCTGTACTTTAGAAGATCTGATTTAGCTATTTCCTGATTAGTAACAATGGAGATACTTGGTCTAACAGAATGAAGTCTTGGGAACTCTACATTTCTCCACCCTACTTTGTTTAACAAGGTCAGGGATGTCTGCACCATAGTCAAGGATTAAGTATCTGAGAAGATGCCCTTCAACAGACATGTGCAGAAACATGTGCAGAAACAGAAACAGACAGAATCCTGGGCTGTCCTAAGTCAAGCTAATCTATTATTGGTACAGATGAGACATAGGAATGTGAGGTAAAACCATCTATATAAGGCATGTGACTTCCTCTCTTCATGCTCTTTTCCCACAGAGGCAGCTTTGGCTGGCAGCGTGCTAAGGGTTTTGACATCTTGGTGTGATGGCAGTTATTTGTCTAGGTTTTGGTGGTGAGTTTGCCCTTGAGCTAATTCAGGTTCAGGCATCTTGATTGAGCCCTTTTGGAGTTCAGGCTGATTCTTTCCTCTTTTCTCTCCAAAACCTTACCTCCTAGAGCCTCTAATCTTCCTGCCTAGCACAAGCCAGGCAGGAGAAATCCCACACCCTTTCCTTCTCCCTTCTTACATTTCTTTCCACTATATTAATAAAATCACCATAAATTTCCAGACTGACTTGGTTAAGTTTTTGTTGTTGTTGTTGTTGTTGTTATTTGGAATATCCATGGTGACCAATAATAAATATAGTTTTAGGTCACAATATTAAAATTATCCTTACATTTACTTAAAGTCAAAAAGGGAAAACATAGATATTGTTATCTTTGTGAGCTCCTAGAGGGCAAGAGTCCTTCTCCTCTGAAATACATTGCTGAGAGAATATGTTGCAGACAATTAGTGGGAATGTCTGAATGGCTAACATCAACTATAAATGATGAGGAAAAGCACCTGGCTGTGGAATCATGGGCTAGTTCTGAGTGAACATAGTAGCCCATTTATAGGTCTAGATTATGTGGAGCATGGTAGGTATAACAGCTGAACCATCACCTTCATTGAGATGCCTTTATTGTTTGAAGCATCTGTCACAGGGCAGAGCTGATAGAGACCTGTCTTTGGAGCCTGGAGGACCAGTTACTACTAATGATGGTGCTGACCTGGCCAGTACCTGATATTTCTAAGTGATCTCCAAAATTCTTTAAGACTTTAAGTTATAGAAGAGAGGCTGGGATGCCCTGGGAGAATGGGATGTCTCATCAAGTATTTTCCTGTAGCTATGAAATCAAAGGTGATGGTCTTGTCCTTGTCTAATTGTTAGAACCAGATCTATGTTTAGCACATCAGAGACAAATGGCAAATGCATGGGCTTCATTTGATTGGCTGATAACAAGGACTTTAAGGACATATGAACTACAAAGACCACAAGGAGCCTCTAAATCAAGTTACTGAAAATTCATTGAAGAAACTGATGGTATGCATCCTAATAAAGGAAAGGTTTAGGAAGGTCCATATGAGGCAAAGCTCTGTTGGACTGAGTTTCTTCATCACGAAAATAGAGATAATATTAATAGCGAACTTACAGGGTTGTTCTGAGGATCAAATGAGATAATAATTGTAAGACTTCTTAAGAAAATAATCATTAAATATTCAGTGTCTTGCATTTGCTAAGCCTGATATAAATGGTAGATATTTTTATTTTCATTGTTATAGTTGTTCCTGGGGATATTAGTAAACATACACTACATAGAATTAAGCAAATGATACAACAAATGGCTATATTTAAATCTATTTATAGGCAGATGAACAACTATCACTTGAGGTTAGAAAAGATTGACTATGCTTAGAATCTGTGGACAGAAATGGCACAAAAGGTGGAGGTGGCATAGAAGCCAAAGTCAACGCAAAAAACTAAGACGTTCTAATAATGAGATTCATCTAAATATAGAGTGGGGAACCCCTAGAGATACTGGATTTTCCCTCATTAGAATTCTTCATTTCAGTTATTGGGTTTCACAGGCCTGACTTACCCAGAAGACCATGGAAATGAGGGAATATAGTGGAAAGTCCAAAAGTCTTAATATTAAGAGAAATGCTGAATTCAATTTCATTCATCCATGGCCCAATTCTGTAGCTATAGGAAGGTCACAATTTCAGAGGTTCAATATTGTGAACTTTAGATTATTCCACCCTACTTAGTCTAACAAAATCAGGAATGTCTTGTTAAGGGTGAAATTATGATTGAGACTGACAAAATCTAAATTTAAATGGTCGCCAAACTGGAAATCCCAAATAATAAAATACCCAAGTCAGCTGCCAAATTTTATGGTGATTTTAATTGATAGTGGAGAAGATTAAGAAGGAGGAAGAAGAAGAAGTAGGTATTTTCTCTCCTTCTCCCCCCACCTGATTAGTATAGGGCAGGGATATCAGGAGATAAGGGAGTAAGGGTTTGGAGTATGAAGAAGAAAGGGATCAGCTTGACCTCCAAAGGGGCTCAGCTAAGATACCCAAACCTGAAATCAGCTCCAGGGAAAAACTCAACACCCAACACTCCAAGATGTCAGAATGCTTAGCAAGCTGCCAGCCAGAGTCATCTCTCCAGGGAAAAAAGCAAGAGGCAGCTCATGACATGCCTTATGTGTATGTTTTTATATCACTTTTCTGCATCTCATCTGTACCAATGAGGACTTAGCTTGACTTAGGACATCCCAGAGGCCTGTCCTTTTTTTGCACATGTCTGTTGAAGGCCATCTTCTCAGATAATTAAATCTTAAGTTTGATGCAGACTTTTCAAAATCTTGTTAAACTGAGTAGGGTGGAGAATGTGGGTTTCCAAGACCTGATTCTGTTATTCCACATATCTCCATTGTTATTGATCAGGAAATAGCTAGATCTTCTAAAGAATGGTCTGATTAGGGTGGAATAGTTTTAAAATTCACAGTCTACACCCATACTTAAGGATTAAGCATTTAGGGAAGATGGCTTATGACAGACCTTTGCTAGCAAATGACAAATCAGAAACAACTGACAGACCCCTGGGCTGACATAAGTCAAGCCTAAGATATCATTAGTAGATGTGAGACACAGGAAAGTGATGTAAAACTGTCTATATGTTTTGTGTCACTTCCTCTCTCTGGCCTCTTGGACAGCTGAGAGGTGGCTGGTGACAGCTGCCTGAGCAGGGTGGCATCTTGGCATGGTGGCTGCTATTGTCCAGGTTTTGGTGGTGAATTTTCCTTCATACCATACTGGAGGAAGCCTAGTAACCTGATTTGGTGAGGTGTCTTCTTTGAGATTTCTGAGTTTTAGGCTGATTCTTTCTCTTTTACTTTCCAAACACTATCCACTTGGAAATGTCTAATCTTCTTCAGAAACCTTGTGGTGGAGGATTGTGAACTCCCCCTGGCATAGACCAGGTGGGAGAAATCCTATACCCTCTCCCTCTCTCTTCTCCTTGATTTATTCCCTATATATTGATTAAACCACCATATATTTCCAAACTGACTTGTGTATTTTTATTTGGGATATATCCTGGTGAACAAAAATTAAATTTAGATTAGGTCAAGACCCTAAATTATCCTTACAGTATACTCATCTGCACATTGGATAACCAAAAGGGCAATATCTATCCTTACCTGATTGTCCAAAAGATACATTTAGATCATGTATAGAAAGAGCTTTGAGGTACTTGATAACTATTTGTTAGTCACTCTGAAAATACAAAGAGGACATTGTTCATGGTTGAGTTAAATAACACTGAAGGATAGAATCAATTATTCTCATTTGGAATCTTGCCACCATTTTCATCAGATAAAAAGTATTCATTACAGAGGAGTATTGTTGTATAGGGGAGAGGCATTTGACTGTTCTAGATACTACCTTCACACACAAAGATTGTGTGAACTTGGAAGAAGGGGAAACATCTGAATTTTCAATGACATCTTTAAAATGAGAGTAATAATATCAAAGCTTTTCAGAAGGCAATGTACTAATTTGGATAATATTGAAGGGTTCTTCCCCTTCCCATGAGCCTTCATTTCTTTGGAATCTATGAAAAAAGAGAGTCAGATAGCAATTTGTATGGGGAGGGGGCAAAGGGGGAACATTTAAGAGGTTAAGAAATGCAAAGATCAAATATGTCATCTGTATTACCTGCAAACAAAAACAAAACAAAACAAAAACTCATTCGATTTGATTGGGGCAGCAAGTTGCTATTGTGAAGAACATGCTGGGCCAAGATTCCAGAAGATCCTCTTCTTGCATTCAAATCCAGACTCACTTATTATCTATATGACCCTAGACAAGTCAATTAACCCTTTGAACTTCAGTTTCCTCATATGCACAATGAGAGTGAGAAGGAAATGGCAAACCACTCTAGCATCTTGGCTAAGGAAAATTTAAATGGGCTCATGATGAACTGGTCATAAATGAAACAGCTGAGCATCCTCAAACTTTACATAAAATCTCAGGCATTTTAATAGCTATGTGGCAACTCACTAAATCTCTGAGTTTCCTCATCTGTAAAATTGGGACAATAATATCACTATCTCAAGTGTTGTTGTTTTTTGAGAATCAAATAAAAATATTTTTAAAGCTTTTAGCAGATTGCCTGCTACAAAGTAAGTACTATATAAATAATATCTATTATTATTAATTACAACTACTAGGAAATATACAGGTCAAAGCAATAAAAAAGTTATAGTTACTCTTATTCTTCCCTAGCCAGCCATTATTTAAAGAATAATAATACCTTTCTAAGCCTCAATTTCCTAATCTGTGAAATGGAGATAATATCTATCTCACCTAGTAATTATGAGGATCAAATGAGATAATGAATGTAAAGCACATTACAAACCTTAAAGTGCTATAGAACTACTAACACCTATTATTAATATTATTAGTGTTTTATTATTATTCTATAAATTATAAATTATGTTGTAGAAGGGATAATTTTTTTGTGTATGTGACAAGGAAATCACTTTAAAAGACTGATATATATTAATTTAAGGTTGCCAAGGAATTCAGCTATGTAATTCCTAAATGAAAACTCAAGTCAGCAGTCAACCTTTTATGGAGTTTTTAATTACAAACAGGAGGAAGAAAGGTATTAGAGAGAGAGAGAGAGAGAGAGAGAGAGAGAGAGAGGAGAGAAGGGAATAGGACTTAAATACCCCCTCTGTTTAGGCTGGGCCAAAAGGCCCAAGCCGTTAGATAGCTGAGGCAAAGAAAAGACATCAGTCCCTATCACTCACGTGACCAAAATGGAGAAACAGTCTCAGGGGCCTCCACCTCCAGCCTCCTTCAGAGCAAGCCTTCTCAGAGCACAACCTCTCAGAGCAAAACCTCTCCACCCCTCCTTTCCTCAGACCCCGCTATCTTTAGGGAAACCATCTAAGTCCCCTCCCCTCAGTTCTCACATCTACCAATCACTGTCCATGTCTTCCCTGTGCCAATGGTGGCTCTAGTTTAACCCAGGACCACCCAGAGGTCTGCCCCTTTGCACATGTCTGTTGAAGGTCATATTCTCAAATAATTAAATCTTGATCCTTGCTGCAGCCCTTCCTAAATCCTTTTACTCTGAGTAAGGTGGAGATTGTAGTTTCAAGACCTTGTTCTGTCATTCCAAGTATCTCTATTGTATCAATTCTAAAATCAATCATGACTCAAAGAACTTCCTGTTCTACACTTAAGCATAGGTCAAAGCCCTTTCCATTATTTAGCAAAAGGTTTCTGTCCTAAAGTAGTCTTAGGTAGGGAGGAGAAGGACCCTCCCATGCCCGGGGGTTTCACATTCCAATAGAGTTCTTACTATCAGTAGGAAATTTTTTCCAGTATGAGATTTCCCAATGGGGAAATTTCCAATATTCATAAGTCTAAGAAATTTTAAGGTTTACATGTAGATGTTTGATGAAATAGCCATTGAGTCCCTTGTCACTTTTAGATTTATTGATTTTTACTGATGAAATGCAAAGATGGACATTTTCCTTGTTTATAGCTTAAAAGGAAGACCAGTTTATCTTCTCTGAAGATTCATAGTTATTTCCTTAGATAATAATGAATTACTTTAATCATTTCTGTTTCCATTTTTGTGTATTTTTTAATACAGAAAATATAACAAATCATTTTCATTGATGAAGAGAGCTTTGACCAACAACAAAAAGAGGCAAATCTTTTCACTTATTTTCAACCCCTTGGCAAATGATATATCAGTTGTCTTTATCCCCAGGTAGTGTAATGACAGACTTTTAAAAATTATTTTCAGCTATACACAAGGCCTGCTTGTAGGATACCTTGGAGAAGAGTAGAAACCTTCATTTTTTTGTTATCTATAGATACAGTCTTAACTCCTATGACAATTTGACCTTGTTTTGAGAGCCTATAAAGTTGTATAAAAATATAACTGTAACATTTTGTTTGAGAAAGAAACTTAATGAGAATCAACAGCATATATACATTAGAGAATCTGTGTGCTCAGTACTGCTTATCTGTCTAGGATGACATTTATACAATAAAAATAGGACCTTATTAACAATCCTAAAAACAAAAGACACAATTAGCTCAATAAACTAGATTATATTCAATATCTTTCCTTACCCAAGTAAGATATATTTGTATACAAAATGATGTGTATTTCTCAGTTTGACTCAGAACCAGAGCAAGAAAAGGGAAAAAAAGGAATGGAGCAAAAAGACTTTCTGTTGCTCCTCTCTGACACCCCTCTCCCATTTATCTAAAAAGTATATTTGTATCTGCCTTTGATAACAGAATAAATGAGGGGAGGAGGAAGATCTCTATTTTTATTTATTTATTTATTTATTTTTGTTTTATTGCTTGTTTTTTCCCCCATTGTTCTTTGGCAAGGAAAAAAAAAACAAGGAGAAAGACAGCACTTGAACAACTTATGAATCATCACTGAGGGGGAACAGAGTCAGAGAGACAGACACAGAGAGAGACAGACACAGAGAATAGGAAGATTAGTATCAGACACTCTAGAGAATCTATGACTGGCTGAAAATATACCTACAATTTCTGATTAAACTAGGCCAGAAAATTCAATTCATTTGCTTTCCTGCTAGAATCTAAGACTATATCTCTGCTATACCTTGAAGCAAAGGATAAGCTCTTCTTGGAAACTCTGCCTCTGGAAAGTGGCAGTTTGAAAGCACCTTAATGAAGGCACATTAAGTGATCAAAATGGGAATTTCAGTTCCAAGATTACTTGTTCTTCCTCCTTCATTTAGATGATGACCAATGATATCAAGTGTGATATCTTGACTTGTTGATGAATTGGGTGTAAGTAATAGAGAATTATACTAAGTCATCAGCCTCACTCTCACTTCCCTAGTAATCAAAGTTCAGTGGCAAAATAACAGAATGACTGGTGATTGCCGAGAATACAGTGTATATCCTTGGTGTCTTTGCCAAGCTCTTGGCACTAAACAGAGTCTGCTTCAGCTATTTTAATGTCTTTTGAGGCAAATTGTTCTCACCCACTATTGTCCCAGGAGAAGTCTTCACATGTTTGGAGTAGACATCTTTTCATTCAATGATGAATTTGTGGCCCGTTGATTACCCTCATCCTGGTTTGGTCAGTCTATGATTCTTTTGGGGACTCAGGATTGAATCAAGAAAATTTAGACCTGTTCAAATATGGGAAGTTGTTTCTCCTATACGCACTCACTCACATCAATTGTTTGATAAATTCTAGTACTGGAGAGCAAAGTGTGAAAGTAAGGGAAGGATCACAGATACTAACCATGACAGACTCAAGTATGGGAGAAGTAGAGATTTCCTAACAGAGCCTCTCATTGAATATTGTTTGCTGCATTCAAATGGTATCACTTTATCAATTTTACTTTTTTAAAAAAGAACAATTAATTAGTCTGAAACTTCACATAGCTTTTTTTTTGTTTTTAATGGATTCCAATTCTTTAGTCTCATTTTTAAAAAAAAGCAATATTCTTGCAATGATGTTGTATTACTATACATTATACTTTAACATTATCTTCAATGAAAAAAATACAGGTTATCATGCAAAAGAAGGAATTGAAAAAGGTTTGGTAGGGATTTACAGACTTCCAAAATTATCCATTAATTAAGCATAAGGAGTATGAATGATATTATCAAATAGATGTATGACCAAAAATATTTCCAATCACTTATCAAAGGTAAGGATGCAAATTGATGTTCTACAGAATTCTTTTGGTATCTGTCTAATGACAAGAGAATAAGACTGTCTTAAGTACATTGAATGAATTCCATTTCCAAAGTTAATGCCAGGAAGGACATATATGTAAATCACACAGTATGAATATATTTGGATGGTGTTCAATTTACATCACCTTATATGATTCTTATATCTATAATTTTTACATATTATCTCCATCCATTAAAATATAAGCTTCTTGAGGACTAAGGATGTCCTTTTACCTTTAGTTTTAACTTCAGTATTTGGCAAACTGCCAGAAACATAGTAATTCTTAATAGATTTATATTGCCTAATTATTAGAAAGTACATCCTCAGTGATGAAAATATAAATTTTTTGATGCCTTAGACTATTGAAGCACGTAGTTTGTATTTCATATTACATCAATTCAAGTCCTAAGGAAATTCAGTTTCTTGGTAGGCCTATAGTTCTCCTTTATTTTGCCATGTATTTAAATAAAGGTATTCTCATAGTTTACCCATTAGTGGTATAATATTTCATTTTATTCATGGTATAACTACAAATAAATACAATGCTTTTTTATTCCCTAAGACTAATTAAATTGTCAGTTAAACCCTCTTCATATGTCTGTTAATAACAATAACTTACAGATTTTATGGTGTTTCATACTTAACAAATTATATATATACATATATATATACACAATCTGTTAATTTATGTACACTCCAACCATATGAGATATTTACCCTTTTTAAAAAGATAGAAATCTGAAGATCTAGTATATAAAATAACTTGACTAAATGTACTAAGTTATGAAGTATTACCTCCTGTATCAGATTTTAGGTTTTCTGATAACTTGTACCATGATTTCCATCGTTTAATTTGATTTTCCAAATATTTGACACGTTCTACCTAAAGATAAACATATTCTGTTTTACTAGAACTAACCACAATCCCACCAACAGCACTAATGCATATTACTTGCTGACCTATGAACTTTATCACTATATCCCCTGCTTGGAAAATATTATCCCACTGCCAGAATTTTTAGGCTTCTGTTTTATTTTTTCTTCTCTTATTAGAATGTAAGCTCCTTGAGGACAGTGATTACTTTTGTTTTTCCTTTATCCCTCAAACTTAGCATAGTACTTGGCACAGAGTAAATACTTAAAAAATTCTTATCAACTGAATGTTAATTGATTTTCAGTAGCTGATGTTGCTGAAATATTAAAATTATTTGAGCCAACCTGGTGATAAGCCATAGGCAGTCTGGTCCTGTATCCATAGCATAGACCCCCCCGCCAATTTTTTATATAATTTACAAAAGTGAACATACAAATATCATAAGCAAATTAGGGAATCATGGAAGAGTTTGTTTTCCAGATTAATGAATAAAATATTATTTTTTTACAAAATGAGTTAAGAGAACATTACAAGTTGCAAAATGGATGTTTTATTACATAAATTTTAAAAGTTTTTGCACATACAAAACCAATGCAACTGAGATTAGAAGGAAAGCAAAAAGCTGAAAGGAAACATGCACAAGTGTCTCTGAAAAATGCCTCATTTCTCAAATACATAGAGAACTATATCAAATTTATAAGAATAGAAATCATGATCTAATTGATACACAGGCAAAGGATATGAGCAGACAATTGTCACTTGAAGAAATCAAAGCTATAGTTATATAGAAAAAAATCATTTGAAGTCATTATTGATTAGAATAATGCAAATTAAAGTAACTCAGGTAGCATTTCACATCTCTCAGATTGGTTAATATGAACCAAAATGAAAATAACAAATATTGGAGTGGATATAGAAAAAAGGGAGGGGCAATAATGTTCTGTTGGTAGAGTTGTGAACTGATCCAACCATCATGTAGAGCAATTTTAAATTATTTCCAAAAATATGTATAATATAAAAGTGTGCATATCCTTTGATCCAGTAATACCTCTACTATGTCACTATCCCAAAGAAATTAAGGGCAGCTTTATTTGTACAAAAATGTACAAATTTTGTGATAGCAAAATTTGGAATTGAAGAGATATTCATCAATTGGGGAATGGCTAAACAAGTTCTGGTATATGTGATTGTTATGGATACTCTTAGGTTATAAGAAATGGTGAGCAGAAGATTTCAGGGAAAACAAAACTGGAAAGAACTACATGAACTGATGCAAAGTGAAGTGAGTAGAAACAAGAGAGTGTCATATTCACAAACAGCAATACTGAAGAATGATCAACTATGAATGACTTCACTGTTAGCAATACAATGATCTAAGATGCCTCTAAAGGACTCATTATTTAAAAAAAATACTATCTGCTTCCAAAGAAAGTACTGATGCAGTTTGAATATAGATCAAATATGATTATTGTTCACTTTAGTTTTTATTTTGCTTTTTAAATGAATATTCTTCCACAACATGGCCAATATATTAATATTTTGTATGATTGCAAATGTATAACTTAAGATTCAAATTACTTGCCATCTCAAGAGGGGAGAAAGAAAGAAGGGAGAGAATTTATAACTCAACATTTTAGAAAATGGAATATATATATGTGTGTATATACACACATATATATATTCCATTTTCTATATATATAAACTATATATATATATATATATATATATATACATATATAGTTAATAAAAATGACCATGTTGGCTAGATTATATACAAAGATTCTTCCATCTCTAAATTTCATGAAAATATGAACCACATAATCTAATTCAGATTGGCATATATATATATACATATATATATATATATTGCATCTTCCCATTGTATTTTCTTCTTTTCTATGCACTTTTGCTCATTATATCATCAGGGAGTACAGTTGTAAAAAAATTTTGGGAAAAATCAAGGAAAATAATAGCAGTTTTTATTAAAGAATGTAAGGAGAGTTCAGGCCAAAACCAGATGCAATTGCAGTACTGGAAAAAGTGTAGGTGTGGATATTATCCACTAATGGAGAAGATTTTACTCTGATATGGTCAATATGAACACATTTTTAAAAAATAATAAGTATTTACCTACTGTGTGTTAATACTGTATGATAGAGATGTTAACTTAAAAGCAAAGCTGTCATTGGCAGAAGGCATTTACCCACTCTTTTAGGGAGATATAATGCATAGTTGAACAGAAGTGTAGAAGGGGAGTCTTAGAACCATTGATCAGTCAGTTATCACTCCCTTTCTAGTAGAACTGTAACACTGAGCACCATTCCTGTTCCCAAAACAAGAGCCAAGGTAGCAAATTTCAACGTAAGTTATTGGGAAGGTATCAGTAGTAAGATAGTTATCAAGACACCAGGACTGAGTTGGCCCAGACGTCTGGATTTCTAGTAAATTTTTGGATGGGATATTGACTGTGGAAGTGGCTCAGATGGATGTGGTAGATAGCTGAATTTTCTCTCACTCATAATTGAATTGTGATATCTTAGCATAAGGAAGGAGTTGAAAATTGGATGAATTAGTTTTCTCAGGAATGAAAAAAAGGTATGTTCCGGTAATCAAGGCCATTGTATCATAGATCTAGAGCTGGAAAATGTTATTCAATCCAACCCCTTCATTTGGCAAAAAATAATATTCCCCCTGAATAATAATTTAATTGCTTTTATTCAGAATAAATAAGACATTTATATGTAATGTAGTCATAAGACTACATAGACCTCAAAGTAATCTTTGCATTATATAGTGTGTACCATGTCATCCTTTTGCAAAAATAAATAAATAAATAAAATTCAGTAGCTCTTTCTTGCTTATGGGAGAAAATAGAAACTGCTCAGCCTAGTTCAACTGAAAACATTTCTGTTTTTAGGTGACTTTATTTTCATTTTCTATGATATCAAATGTAATATTGATTTTTTATTCAAAAAATCCATTCAACGTGTACCCAGCCAGAAAAGCACTCAACTGTTGGCTACCCCTAAGAACCTGTGCTAAGGTAACTCTACTGATAAGAAATAAGTCTTGTCATTTTTTTAGGTTAGATTGCAGATTTTCTAACCCACATCCCACTACAAGCCCAAATCACCTTTATTAAGGGAGTTTTATGGTCTAATTTTTAATAGAGTTATACTTAACATAAATCAGTATTAAATATGACACAAAACCCCTAAACCTGAAAAGACTTTGCTTGAGGCTTAACTACACAGTCTTCTGGCAATACTGAGGAATGATTTTAAGTGATTTACTATATAGCAGAATAGTAAATAGAGCAATGAACTCGAAGTCAAGGGCAATCATGTTCTAATCCTGTCTCAGACACTTACTAACTATATGGGCTTAGATGAATCATTTAACCTTTGTGAACCTCAGTTTCCTTTGCTCTCAAATTATGATATTAATAGCTACTTTGTGGATGTCTCCAGACTTCTACAATTGATACCACTCTACTTAGGTCATCACTTCCACTACCTTCACAAGTACAAAAGGGATTCCATTCACTGATATACCCTGGAATTTTTCTTTACTCTTCTCTTGCTCTTATAAAAGTCTTTCAGGTTTCCAGGGAATTTCTAGTTCTTACCATCATATGTGATTCCCTTTTACTTAGTGCCTACTATATTTTCTGTATTCTTCCCATTTCCCCTTTAGTATGTAAGATCATTGAGGATATTTACCTTGTTTGTTTTTAAGTTGTTTTTTTTTTCTTTAGCACTCATCACTGAGTTTGGTTCCAAATAATTAATAAATATTCAATCCTTTATATTGCATATTCAATGATGAAATGCCCACTACTTTTAAAGGTAGAGAATTACATTCTTTAGTAGATCTAATTCTTTGAAAATCTTCATGACTAGAGACCCAAATATGTATCTATTGGTTTTCCTTCTTTTTTTCCTTCCTAGAAAAGTAAAAACTAAAATGCTTTCCAAGTTATTTCAGCTCTCTGGGGGAATTTATTTTTCATTGCTTCAATCCTCTACTACTCAACATCAGTTAAGCCCTAAAAGAACTGAAAAGAACATCAGAGGTCATTCAGGCCACTCTCATTTACATATAAAGAAAGCAAATCTCATCAAGTTAGAGTGACTTATACAAAGTTACCTCCTTTAATCCATTATATATCTGTTCAGATGTCACTGTAATCACACTAAAAAGTATTTTGTAAACCTTAAAGAGTTGTGCAAACATTGTCTATAACAACAATAATTATTATTGTTAATAATAACTATTGTTGTTAGTTTTGTCCTTAACCCAGATACAAACATTAAAGATGTCTTTTAAGACACCTAATTGGCTCTCTTGAAAGCCTAGAGCAGTGAAGGTGAACCTTTTAGAAACTGAGTGCCCAGATTTCAACCCTCACATCACAAGTGAGCCCTCTCCCTAACCCCAGACAGGAGTAAGAAGTGCTCCCCTTGTGCTGTTGGACAGAGAGTTGGGTGAAATGAGAAATGTCCTCAGGTGTGCATGGAGACAGGGAGGAAAGCATTCCCTTCCTGAGCTGGCATCATAGGTTTGCCAAATGGGCCTACAGTGTTCTACTTCTGTCCTTACTAGGTTCATTGGAATCTACCAAAAATGAATTCCAATTGCTAATATTTTCCTTTGGTATTAATTTTCCTCTGATATTAATTCCCATTTACATTATCTATATCCTGTATGTACATAGTAGTTTGAACAGTCTCTCCCATGCAAATTTACTTGAAGTCAGGAAAAGTGTTCTTTTAAAAAATTATATATATATATATACATATATATATATATATATGTGTGATGTGTGTGTATGATATGTGTGTGTGTGTGTATATATATATATATACACACACACACACACACATATCATACTTAGCAGTGCCTGACAGAAAGCACTTTATAAAAGTTCAATGACCGAATAAGGACCGGTCATTAGCACACCTGGGAAATTTCAGTTGTCTAACACAATTCAACTGATTAAGTATTTTTTTTTCCATGCTTTGTTCCAAATACTATAATACACTCCATACACCATGACTAGAAAGAATGTTTTGGAGATATAAGGCAGATTTTAAGGGCCTAGGAGAAGGGAAGTGATTAAGATTGGATTGGACCTTAATGGTAAACCTACCCAATCTTCTCAGTGAATAGAGAGCCAGACCTAGAAATGGAAGGTACTGATCTCTAATTTGATCTCAGAGTCGTCCTAGCTTTGTGACTCTGGGAAAGTCACATAATACCGATTGCCTAGCCCTTACCACTCATCTGCCTAGGAAGTGATACTTGGTACCAATTGTTAAGGTTAAATTTTTAGGGTTGAGACTGAATATATTATTTATTGGTCACCAGGGATTTAAATTCTAAATCCCAATGAAATACTCAAGTCAGAATGGAATTTTATGGTGGTTTATTTACAATAGAAGGAAGAAATTAAGAATGAGGGAGAAAGTGGGAAAGGGTACACGATCTGCTCTGGCCTGGCCTGAGCCAGGGGAGTTCAGAGGCCTCAGCCAAGGGTTCTTCCAGAAGATTAAATTGAGCTAGGCTTCCAGCCACAAGGCCTCCTCCAAGATGAGGAACCTCCTTGGAGGCTGGTACTTTCAGAAAGCAAGGGAAAGAGGATTCAGCCTTAATGCTCACCATGTGGTTGACTAAGCAAAGTAGTCTCAGACCTCCACACTCCAGACCTCCAAGTCAAGAACCACTGGAAAAAGCCCACAAAAGCCCCAAAAGCCCCCCCCCTCACAGGAAGTGACATGAAATATAAAGACAGTTCTTTACATCACTTCCTGTGTCTCACATGTACCAATGGGCTTCGGACAGCCCAGGGGGTCAGTCACTTGTTTCTGATTTGACACTTGCTAGCACATGTTGTTCATAGGCCTTCCTCCCCAACACTTAATCCTTAAGTGGGGGTGTCTACATTCCTGGTTCCTAGAATTTGAAAGACTAAGCAGGGTGGAGTAAATCTAAAATTCACACAATTCTAAGATAGAAAGTAAACATTATACTAAGAAAAAAATAATTTAAGCTACTTGCCCAAGAACACATAGATAATAATTGATAAAGCTTGATTTTAATCCTAAATCTACTAGTCCCAAATAGGGAGCTTTTCTCCTTTCAATCAAGGTATACCTATTTCAGAGCAATGCTTGAATACTGAGAGATAAGGCGATAAGGTCACTTCTCCATAGTTTTATATAACTATGGCAAAACTAGTAGCAGAAGCTCTTGCTGTCATCACACTGCTGGTAGCTGCCCCTTTGGCAGCCTTAGCCCCTCACCAGTTAAAGAAGGTTTTAAGGTTTGTGAGAATACCTATCATTGATGTCATTTATACAGAACTTAAGCTTTTTCAAAGCACTTAAAAATCCTCTCTCATATGATATTGCTATCCTGGGAAGGAAGTACTTTGATTATCCTTATTTTATGAATGAGGAAACTGGGGCAGACAGAGGTGATGTAACTTACTCATTGTTCAACAGCTAATATGTGTCAGAATCAGGGGAGGAATTCTGGTTTTCCTGACTCTAAGGAATTAGAAAACATGCCAAATTCCACCTCTGATGCATGCATCAGAGGTGGAATTTGGTGTGTTTATGTATATATATATATATATATATATATATATATATATATATATATATATATACAGTATACATCAGAGCTGTATATGTAAACTCAAGAAAGAAATTTAATGCCTCTGGGCCTCAGTCTATTCATCTGTAAATTAAAAGGTTTAACAAATGGTTTCAGTATGCCTTCTAACCATAGATATGTGGTCCCATTTTTCTTTCTTTTTTTCTCATAATATTTTTTCCAGATAACATGCCAATACAATTTTTTTTCAATATTCATTTGATTTACTATGGTTTTTACCCTCTCTTCCTTTGTATCACTTTTTTTCACCAATTTGTAACTGGGAAATGCTTTCCATTCCATTCCCTTCCCCCTGATAAATGAGGGAAGACTTTCTAGCTAGATGTTCTGTCCCTTTCATAGCCTAAAGAGAATAACATTGAATCTTTCTTTGCCAGCCAATTAACTCTGCTCCAGCTGCAATGAGTGTCAGGTACCTGCTCCCAGAATCTGGGTCCCATCGTCCACCATATTGATTTTGCACCAAACAGATTCCTTTCTCCCTGTGCCCTGTTGCTTCCACCTTTTTCCCAAATCTGGATTTTTGTGCTCATCATATTAAAGACTGCTGATCTCCCCATTCCTTAGAGGCCTCCTGGGGAGGAGATGGAGGTGGGGTTGAGGGGTCCACCTCTTAATGAAATGTCAGCTACTGCTTTAGTCTTCCCTTTGGTGGATGTTGAAGTGCATTAGCAATAACCTTTTCATTCTCCTGGTCCTGCTGTGAGGTGTCAAGGATCCTTGTCTTCCTGTATCTGGTTAATCAGGCCAGGGAAGAGATGAAAAGAAGATAGTGAGCTAGGAGAGGAGTAGAGGACAGAGCCCATGCTCCTTGTCAAGGCATCTCATCATATGCATGTTGCTGGGTCCCTGTATGCCTGGGCTCAGTTTCCAAAGGATTGGTGGAAAAAGGCAATGTTTAGTATAGCTCTTATATGACTTCTTCAGGTTTCATTTTATTTTATAGTTTAATAAACAATTGACTCTTTTCTGAGTTTTATTAAGTATATCATCTCTTTAAGGGCAGACATTTCATCACTTTTGCCTTTTTATATCCATCCCCTTACACAGTGATGGGCAAAGAGTAGGCATGTCTTAATTTTTAATATAAGTTTGCAGGTTGATATGACATTCATTCTCCCCATTAATTCCACTCATGACAGGATTGGCTTAGTTGTTGTTTCTGCATGCTTCATCTCATCACCCAACTTTTCTGCCTTTTGATCTCTGTTTGGACCTCCCATCTTGGTTCAAGTTATGTCTTAGTCATCCACAACAGTCCTTGCCTGAATCTTCCCTGACACCCTTATAGATAAAGCAATTTTAGAATTATTAATTATAGAAGGGAATATTTGTGAATCAAATTTAAGTCAAGTAAAGGCTGAAATATCTAAAATGATAGAATGTTGTTTAGATATTTAAATTATCTTTCAATCCCATGTACTTATTTTATAGGTGAGGAAATATTCTGAGGACTTAAAGGATTGGCAAATCATTTATAGAGACAGTTGAAGATATGGTCTAAAACTTAAAAGAAATGAAACTTCGAGTACTAAGCACTACACATTTTCATATCATTGAAGGATCTGTGATCGCATTAGTGGAGAAATCCTCCAGAAGAACGTAAATCTTCCATATAGGATATTATCAGTCAACTGTAGTCCTTTTAGTATCTTATGAATATGAAAATTCTATTTAAATTCTCAATCTATTGTCCACCCAACCTTGCACCATTACGTCAAATTCTCTTATTCAAAAGACAATATCCATTTGTCATTTCTAGCATGAAAGTTGCCATTGAATATATACATCAGTATTCTTATTGCAAAGCATCTTTCCATTAGTTTTTAGATAATTTATGGTTTAAATTCTTTTTAAAAGATGATCCAATAGAATTCTCAGACATAACATACTTACTCTGATTTTTTCAATTGTTATATTTAATTCATAATTAATTTTCATTTACTTGTCTATGTACATATTGTGCTTTTCTTTCCCATATGACTAGAATGTAGGTTCTTCAAAGGCAAAGAAAAAATTTGTATTTGTTTCTTCAGTATCTAATTCAGTACTTGACATATTAGAAGGATGAAATTTGGTGGAATAAAGGAACTTCATCATTGATGACATATCAAAAGAAAATTCTGCTTTTCTTGGAAGTTATGTCATTACACCACCACTGTACTACCACATTGGGTGTTGATGTCATTGGATGATGAGAATTGGTGAGGTGATCAATGTATAATCACTGTCCTGAGGAACTACTAACATTCTCAAACAAGTCTTAAAACTTGTTCTGTATAACTTAGCCCACAGGATAAATGGAATTGGATGTCAACCACCGACCACTCTAAGCTTTTAATAATTAAATGCTTCCTTTGTCACTAGGGACACAAATGCACTCCTTAAATCAAGAGGATAATTAATTTTCTCTGACAAGCCTTCAGAGTGCTTGATTGAGATTTTTAGGACTCATATATATGACTTGACAGTTTGCATTTGCTATTTTTTCCCCTAGGTAAAATCTGCAATCTTTTCTGAGCTTTAGTATTAATCAGTGCAGAGGCCATTAACTCTAAAAATGTCTTCATCTCTGAAAGAGGTGTCTTAGTCAGCAAGTAAATGACAAAGCATGCCCTCATTTTTGACCTTTAAGCCATGCTTTTCAGGAGAGTTTACTTTGTCCTTTATGTTGAAGAGGGACAGGGTGTCACCTTGATTCTTAAAGATTACTCAGAAACCTTGCTAAAAGTGTCAATAACTTCTATAATTTCTCTGTCATTTTAAGATTTACAGAACACTTACCTCATGGCAAATCTATGGAGTATTTAAAGAAATTGGGGAAATTATTGTGATTGACCTTGTAGAGGGAACTCTTGTTGAACAACCATTCATGCCAATGCCAATTCCTCATTCATTCATATGTTAAATATTAAAAATGATTTTGAGGTCACATGAGGCATAATGCTTATCCAGGATCACACAACTAGTCTGTACAAGAGGCAAAACAATATTTTTGATACTTTGTTTTTGGTATGATGCTGAAAATAATAATAATGTAAAAAAAGATGGAGTAAGAAACGGAGAAGGGAGAAAAGAAAGAGGAAAAGGAGGAGGAGGAAGAGGAGAAGAAGAGGAAGTGGAAGAGGAAGAGAAAGAGGAGGAGGAGAAAGAAGAATAACAAAGAAAGAAAGAAAGAAAGAACGAAAGAACGAAAGAAAGAAAGAAAGAAAGACTACTTCCCAATATTTTTCTTAGGGTAAAATAACTTGAAATTTGTTAAATGCTTTCAAATCTTAAAGTCTTATGTAATACTAGTTGTTTTATTATTATTCCATGCTCCTTCATGTGAGTTATACTTCTAGTAAATGACATATGACTTAGGAATTATATGTGGCAGAATTTGAACTTAGATCTCACTGATACCAAGTCCAGTTCTCTATCCACTAAGTAACATAAAATTCCAAAGCAGATCTTATTGATAATATGAAATACATTAGTTTTTACAAACAAATATCAGTGATAAAACATTACTTATGCCCACCATATGCCTTTCCATTGCATATTCAATGACCTAGAATTTGTACTCTTTCCTACTGGTATACCTTGATTTTTAGCTATGTAACCTCTTCACAAAAATATTGTTGTTAGTTGGATAGACTTGTTTCAGAGAAGAAAATGAGGTATTGGAAATTCCTACCAAATTTTCTAAAAATAATCTGGGCTAGGTACATTTTTCATTCTTAATGTTAAATATATATTTATATATGCATACAGTATGTATACACATATGTATACATGTATATATACATGTATATATACATGTATACATGATACAGGCAGATCAAATTTATAAACTTTTTATTCAGGCAGATTGACTATAAATTCTATAAAAGTCCATGTAACTGCTTATTGTCATCTCTATCATAGGGATTTTCCCTCCAACTTGTATTCAACTATTTTGAATTTGTGCATTCATTCTTTTTAATTAATTCTATATCTACTTTTGTATGTGGATTGTCTCCTTCATTAGATGTAATTTCCTTGAAGTTAGTAATAGCTTCTTTCATTGTATTTTTATCCTCAAAGCCTAGTGCTATGCCTGACCCATAGTACATATTTAATATAGACTTGTTGACTGATTGGATTATTTGTTATTTAATCCACCTGAGTGTTCCCATGTAGATGGTTGGGTTGACTCATTGGACTGGTTACAAAATTTGTCTACTATTAAAAATACAAAAACAATTCTAGAATGTATATTATTAACTCAAAATTACTGAAATCTTTAAATTGATTTTTTTGTAGTTGATATGTTTTTTTCAGTGTTTTATAAGTTTCAAAAAGCTTTCTCTTTGGTCACTTCCTCCTCTGCTATCCTCAGAGGTTGTCACCTCTGTGAAGGAGTTGCTGCTCTCACCGTGGCCCTTAGCGATGCTCACATCCAAAAGCAGATCAAACACATGATGGCTTTCATTGAACAGGAAGCAAATGAGAAGGCCAGAGAAATAGATGCAAAGGCAGGAGAATTCAACACTGAGAAGGGTTGATTAGTACAAACAGAGACATTGAAGATGATGGAGTATTATAAGAAGAAGAAGAAATATATTGAGCAGCAGAAGAAAATTCAAATGTCCAATTTGATGAATCAGGCAAGAATGAGAGTCCTCAAAGCCAGGGACGACCGTATCTTAGACTTAATAAAGGAAGCAAAGGAAAGACTCACCAATATTGTGAAAGATACACTCAAGCTCCAGGTCCTTTTGGGTGGTCTTGTCTTTCAGGGTTTATACCAATTACTGGAGCCCCACATGATTGTTGCAAGGAAGATGATCTCCCTTTGGTCACGGCTGCTTCGATGACCTATAAAACTGTCTAAAATCAAGAAACCAATTATCAATGTTCCTCTTTTTCGATGCTCTGACACCATCCTCTGTTTTTCAGTGGGATAACTTTTATGTAGAATGCCATCAGCCCAAGTAATACCTCTGGGACTTCATGTTAATTTGTGGACTCAATTGTCAAGAAGTAGCCTAGTTCATCAGAACATCATCAGCTCCTCTATATTCTAGGGATAAGGGGATACCTACCAGTTGCATGGATTTCATGGAGACTCCTACTTCTGTAACTTGCCTTAGGTTGGAGTGGGCAGTGTGAGGTATATCATAGACTCTTTGTTTTTGACTACTATAGGTTACTTTAAGGAACATGCATTCATGCCAGCATTAATAGTGTTACTCTTGTCTTTGGGCTTAGAGACACTGTGTTCTGCTTCATGCTTTAAAAATATTATTCTATGAAGGGATATATATATATATATATATATATATATATATATATATATTAGTAGTAGTCTCTTGGTAACCGAGGATGACGATTGTCTTTGTGCGTTTTCATCTATGATAGATGAGCGTGCACAAAGACACTTATGCGTGAAGGAGATTTAAGTGGAAGTCGGTGCACAGAGACAGTCCCACTCTCTTGGCGTTGGAAGCCTGGGTCCATTGGCACGAAAAGTCGTTACACCTGGAGACTTCCTCAACTGCATTGGATGGCCATGTTGTCCTGTGTGCTCCAACATGCCCTAAGCACTCCACAGTGCCTTGCTGCATCGCCATCTCAGCCGTTGAACCTTCTTATTGGTTTCTTCTGTCTGTTCAGCCAAAGCAGTCTTCACATGCTGGGTGAGCAAAGCCCTGGTTCACCAGGGGTCTACGACAACCCGATGACTACCCTCACAAGGTTTAGCTGGCCTGTCGAAGCCATTGCCTGGGGTGTGGCCGCTGCCACATGCTAGCAGCTACTGGGAGCCTCAAGTGAGAGCTGGATGTCAGGTGGGGGTCAGAGGTTGGAGAGCTGCCTTAGGAGGGCACGACAAGCCCTCCATACCAAAGCTATTACTCCTTTCTGACTGCCCAAGCAGTCCATGATGCCAAAACATTTATGAATCCTTGGATAAAAGTATTTTCAAAATATCATGTGTTGCTAATAACATCCATGGCACTCATCTTTTAAGTTAAAACATTTGGTCACATTATGATAATATTAATAATATACTGTAAGTTTTTAAATTATAGCTCAGCATGAATGGAAAATGGATATGTATGTATACTGTTTTTAATTGAACAGACTTTTAATAGAAAGCAAATAGGAAATTAAATTCCTTGTAACACTTTCCTGCACAGCAGAAAGGAACTAACACACTTGTATTGCTTTAATTTACATATAATCCTTAGTGAGTTGTAATCTGCTTTCTTCTATGTGGATTCTTTAAAATTTACTTGTGCATACATATGGCAAATTTGCCAGGGAAAAGATCTTAAAATCAATTAGGAAAGTGGGTTTTCTTAAAATGAAGACTATAAAGGAGTTGAAGAGCAGAAAAGGGAGTCCTGGCAGTCTTGAGCAATGGAGGGTAATAACCACCTGACTTCACCTCTTGTCCAATAGACAGATGGAGAATGTTGAATAACAAGGTTAGACGCTGAAGTCAGATCAGGAAAGAAGCCCTAAAATCTCAGCTTTGTAAAAGTTAAATTAGTTTCTACTGATAAAAAATATTATATTTTATGAAGTTTATTAAAGATTATTAGAAATCAAGGATAAAGAAATACAAAATAAGAAAAAGACGTGCCTAGGACTGATTAGCCCATTCACATTTCACTTACTACATCTTGAATGCTGAGTAGAGAGACATGTGTGCTTAGAAGTGGAAGAAGAGAGGCCCAAGTAGGCAGTTGTAAAGATTAAAATTTAGGGGAGAGGGGGAGACTGAGGCAGGAGCTGAGGCAGGTAGAAATTAGTTTCTCTCTGCAAGGAGTATTATATTTGTTAGAGGTTTATTGAAGATTAAGGATTAAAGAAAATACAGGATAAGAAAGACGTGTCCAGGCCATAGAGAGGCCTAGACACAACCTCACCTACATTATGAAAAAAAGCCAGGCCTGCCCCAAAGCAGAAGTCCAAGAGTGGATAGACCCCTCAAAAGCCTTTGAATCAGCTTAAATACCTTCTCAATCTCAGCCAGGTGAGATTACATGGCATTCTGGGGAAGTGGAGCAAAGGCTCATGGGGATTGTAGTCCTGTATTCGAGTCTATTTTTTACACATTGCAGCCAGTTTAAATACAAATTGTGTTCTTGCCCAGGTGGGGACTCAGGTGAGATTATAGGGAATTCTGGGAAGTACCAAGGACTTCTAAGGATTGAAGTCTGGGGTTCAAATCTCCATTTTTTACAGCTTTCAGAGACTGATTTGTTAGGTTTTTTGTTTTGTTTTGTTTTTCTTTTTATTTCTCATAGAAGATAAACATAACAAGTCCACAATGACTGATGGACAAGAATTCATAGCATATAACACCATTAAACCCTCTCTTGAACAAGTCTCAAGTTTTTGTCATTATCTTTTCCTGACTGGCCAACCAAAGGTGTGATCAGTTATTTGTCTGAGTATATGAAATGAACTTTGGGTTTTATTTTGTTTGGCTTCTTGGTTTTATTCTGTTTAAGAAAGGGAGGTTGTATATTAACCTATGTTTAGGGTAGGGGGAAAGGAATTGATATTTGGGAAGAAAACCTTGAAAATGATCAGTGTTCAAATTTAGGGTTAACATTATGGCTAAGGCATTGTTGGAGGACTGCCTAAAAGCTCATATAGCTGCTGCCACCTTCTTTTCTAAGATTAACATCCTTCTACTCAGTGTGTATCTTGAAAGTATTAGAGATTTCTACATTGTTTTTCTCTTTAGAACATGAGGTCTTTAGGGTAGAAACTTTGTTGTTATTTCTTCTCTTACTTCCCAGTCCTTAGTTGAATATCAGGTATATGAGCATCACTTAATAAACATGTACTGATTTAGACATAAAATGTATAAATGAAACTATAAGTAAATAAATATTAAATTAATAAATAAATACTGATTCACTGGGACCCAATCTAATGGGATTTGTTTTTAAAACTCCTATCATCATCCTTATAGAGTAAAATAGATTCACAGATAAACTATTGACAAGAAACTCAAAAGAGGATGGTTTTGGCAGGTAACACTTGGAATCTAGAACATCTGGCTTCAAATTTTCTGAGCACATTGTAAAAATCTGGCCTTTGTTCCCAACTGCCTCTTCTGTATTGTTCATGATCTCTTTTACATTTTGGACATTTATAGATTACCCCATTCTGTGAAAGATATTCTGGGGGCAACTAGGTAGCATAGTGTGTAGAGGGCCAGACCTGGAATCAGGATGGACCTGAGTTAAAATTT
This sequence comes from Monodelphis domestica, assembly GCF_027887165.1. Taxonomy (NCBI): domain Eukaryota; kingdom Metazoa; phylum Chordata; class Mammalia; order Didelphimorphia; family Didelphidae; genus Monodelphis; species Monodelphis domestica. The sequence continues at coordinate 746,575,417 of NC_077227.1, read as the reverse complement.
GGACTCAGACACTTTCTAGCTCTGGGGCTGGACAAATTACTTAATCCCAATTGCCCAGCTCTTGCCACTCTTCTGTCTTGAAAATGATGAGACAGAAGATAAGCCCCCAAAAAGATATTTTGTAACCTAATAAGCAATTAAGTACAATTAACAATATCTTGATTTCATCCCAAAATACATCCAACATTCTACATCTGTAGTACTACATCTAATAAATAAATAACAATAATAATCTAATAAATAATATTTATTTAATTTTTTATTTTATTAAATAAAATTAAATAAAATTGTTAAATAAAATTAAATAAAATATTTATTTAAAAATAATAATAATAAATAATAATAAATAAATTTAATTGTTTGATTTTGTTCATTTAAATGAATCCATGTTGTCTCTGCCTCACTTCCCATATTATTGGAGGGAAATAAAAAAGGGAAAAGAAATGTATGCAAAGACATTGATACATACTTACACACATCAAAACAAATAAAGAAAGATGAGGAAGATACATTTTTCCCATTGCCTGTTAACTATTTTTTTTCTGTCTGCAACCTAAAGAATTTCATTTCTTTTTCAGAATGTGGTTAATATGTTTCATTATTGGTCCTCTAGAATTGATGATACTTGAAAAAAAAAAAACTTACCTCTTATGGTTTACTAAGTTGTTTAAATTTATCTTGTTGGTATTGTTGTATAAATTATGCTCCTGGTTCTGTTCATTTCAGTCTTCACTAGTTTATAAAAGTCCTCAAAGTTTTTCACTTTTATAATGTTGATGCCAAAATACATATTTTTTTTCTAATTTTGATTCTTTCACTCAATATCGGCTCACACAAATCTTTCCAAATTTGTACCTTATTAAAAATGTCTATTTTAATATTTGAAAAACCATTAATGATTCTGCATTTTTGGAGTTGGCTGTTTGCTTATTGTTGTCACTATTTTGTTTTTCCCTGACAATGAGTTTAAATTCGCCTCTTTAGCTTATATAAAGTTTATCTTTTAGAACCAGCACAATATTTTGCATACTCTAAGAGTTTAGTAAATAATTCTTGATGCAAGATAGCTAGAGAGTAACAAACATGTATTCAGTCAATATCATGTGCCTGGCACTGTGCTGAGCAATGTGGCCTGGTTGAGAGGGTACTTGAAGTCAGTTCAAATACCATCTCTACTGCATACTCCCTTTGGGACCATAGGGAAATCCATTTACTCTCACTAATGTTTCAATTTCCTTTTTCTATAAAATAAGAGTATTGGCCTAATTGCCCTTTAAGGTCCCCACAAAATCTAAAGCCTGTGAACCTATATATTTAATTGACTCCCTGAATGGCTTGGGACCACTTCACAAAAGCCTGACTTTGCAGAAACTAAAGCTACAGAGGAAAAAAAAAATCAAAGCAAGCTTCCTGTTCCCTCCCCAAAATAGTTTCTTTCTGTCTTGATTTAATTTAATTCCTTCCAAAAGTATTCTTGCAACTCCCACTGAAGGCCAGGAACAGAAGCTACTTCTTTTGACTTTTGGAAACCTTGCAAGGTATTTGCATACTCCCTGAAAATGGATTTGGTTTTCCTTTAGTTACTCTTTGCTTGACTGTTTCTTTTTGCAAATAAATGGATGAGTTTCAGGTTTGCAGATTATAAAGTTCTGGGTTAGGATAGGTTACTTAGTGTCCCTGCTGCTCAGTTCCAATGGAGAGGGCATCGACATTGGAATCAGAGGACTTGGATTCAAAGCCCATCTTTCCTTGTGTAGCTTTGACCAATCACTTAAACTCTCTCAGATAAAATTTCCTCATCTGAAAATGAGTGACTCACACTAGACATCCACAAAGGACCATTCCAGGACTCAGTCTTTTATCCTATAAATTTAATACCTCACAATTGGAACAAATTGGTTAATGAAGTAGTGAGGCCAGCAGGTAGCACTCTGGCCCTAATATTATGAAGATCATGTTTAATTATTGCCATGGACACTAGCTTTATGAACTCTGGGATGCTAACTTCTCTGTATCTCAGTTTTCTCATCCATAAAGTGAAAATGGGGAAGAGAGGTGGGCTCCAAGATTCCTTCTAGCTATAAATCAATCATCCTATCTAACAAGGTGCCCCCAATTTCAATTATGGCATGATTGTATTTGCTATTGCCACTACAGAAGAGGAGATATATGCATGTCACAAGGGATAAAGAGCAGAAAGAACTGAGTCTCTACATTGTTTCTACCATGTAACCACTATGTGGCCCTGAGCAAAAATATCTCTTCCATGCTTTTAAATTGTTCTTTGAGATTATAAATTGCAGACATTTGATTAATTTTCATCAACAAAAGGCATTCCTTCATAGGAAATTCCCTACAATGAAAAATCACATATCTAAAACCACAGAGCCAACCAAAAATAGATTTTGATTATGTTTAAATGTTTTCTAGTCCATGATGTTTCTATTCTGCTTTCAGGTTAATGCAGTATTTTCTTTTTGAGGCTGTCCTTAAATATTGAGTCTTATGACACAAAACACTTGTCACATATGCTTTTCTGACAATAAGACAATCTGATCATTCAATATTTAATTTTTACTATCAGCCAGGAAGTGTGCTTATTACTAATGACAGCAGCAGCAGCAGCAGCAGTGGCAACAACAACAACAATTTAAAGCATCTATGGATGTAAATTTCACCTAAATTCATCACTTTACGAATCTCACAACTATAGATTTTTTAAATGATGGATACAGAAAATACATTTCTTTTTTCAATTTTTTTACTGTGAATTATGCCAACTGAATGTTTGTCACTTAAAAATATAGATTTTTGAACCAGAATGAGTGCTAAAGGGATTGATTCTAAACCATTCATTCTACAGAATAAGACACAATTTGAGAAGAGGTGAAGTGACTTCCTGGGACTCCTATAAATATTCAATGACTGGTATAGAATTTGATGTCAGTTCTTCTTGTTTCCAGTCCTAGCATTTGATCCAATCTAAAATAAGATGAACCTAAACATTTTAGCTTACTCAAATCAATAAAATTCTCCCTAATTAGAGAATTATAATAATGAACACTGAAGAATATGCTAATCCTGGTTCTATTTTAGCTATATATAGATGATCTCTTTATTTATCTGTCTATCCATCTATCCATCCATCTATCTATCTATCTATCTATCTATCTATCTATCTATCTATCTATCCTTTAACTGTTCTATTCCTTGTAGTGTCTCCCTTGTGATATTAATAGCAAATATTGCTAGAGTGATTGAAGTTTTACAAGCACTTTATAGATGATATCTTATTGATCATTGCAACTCACTTTTGAGCAAGGTGATATTATCATCTAAGTTTTAAAGATGAAGCACTGCTGAAAGTTACTTTGCATGTATTTTATACTTGGGTTTTTTTTAATGGAATCTGCTACTTCCCTGTGAGACAACTCCTAATTTCTTGATTTAAAAAAATCTAGCCTTACACATCATCCTGGGGATACCCGGGATACCCAGGCAATGTTACTTTCCCAGGATCACAGTTATAGTTAATGTAAGGAGAATACTTATACAGAGACATATTTTTTCTTAATATTTCCTCCAGCACTTCATGTGGAATATTCCTTCAGATTTTGTAATTTTGTAACTACCTAGTTGTTGTTTTTTTTTTTTTGGTATCTTAAATTAATTAGGCAATAATAATATTTGATAATAAGATCTTATCTAATGGAATGAGTCATTCTATAAGCATAGAGCAGCCAATCACTTTCTCTTTGACATGTAATATACTAAGGTCTAGGGATATAACAAAGACAAAAGCATAGACACTATTCTCAAGGAGTTCACCCTTAAGTGGGGGAAGTGGGGATGCAACATCTAAATATCCATCTATCTATCTATCTATCTATCTATCTATCTATCTATCTATCTATCCATCCATCCATCCATCCATCCATCCATCCATCCATCCATCCATCCATCCATCCATCCATCTATCTATCTATCTATCTATCTATCTATCTATCTATCTATCTATCTATCTATCCATCCATCCATCCATCCATCCATCCATCCATCCATCCATCCATCCATCTATCTATCTATCTATCTATCTATCTATCTATCTATCTATCTATCTATCTATCTATCTGTCTATCTAGATAGATTCAGTAGATTTGGAACTTGTGTATATTAACAACACTGTAAATGGCCTACTAAAACTGACTTATGAGTTCCAAGGGTAATTAGGTTGTGAAATTTGGCAGGTGGCAGAGGATCTGATTATCCACAAAAATGATATTTTCTTGAAATACTTTATTATTTATTAAATACTTAGCAGTAGTTTTTCATGTCATCTCAAACAGCACAAATTTAAATAGGTATTTTATAGCTCAATCATTAAGAATATACAGACTAGATTAAAGCTTGGGGATTTCTCAAAATCCACTTAAAAAAACAGATCTTCATTCTGATTTTTCTCAGGACCTTAGACATTTGACTCCTTATGCTGCTATCTGGATATCTTTTAAAAAATTCTTCATTTGAAGAAAAAATTAGCATCACTCTCCCTTACAAACCCAAAAAGGTATGAATAAAAAAAGAAAAAAGAGACAGTTGTGAATAAATTGTGCATTTATAACGACCTGACTTCTTCATTAACCACAATCATTTGCAATTTTTATATCTCCTTTGGTTCTTGTAGTATTTATCTTCCTTTTATGTTGTCTCCTTTCTCATACCTAAAATTTGCCTTCCCCTCCTTCCCCCACTAGCCTGAACATGGTTAGGCTTGTGCTTTAATTGGTGATGATATCTCTGCTTATAAATAATCATTCCTAGTATGATAACAAGTCTACTGACTGCCTTATCACATTGATAGGATAGCAACAAGTCCCTCTTAAGAACAGACATATAAAAAATAAAATAAAAAGAGACCATTACCCAGCAATCCCGTTATCTTGGCTGAAGGAATCTAGGTTCTCAGTTAACAAGTGACTCCTTGACTCCATTGCAAGATGACCATACTAGAACTGTGACAGGTCCTTCCAAACATGTCTGAAACTGTGTCTTCAGAGCTATCTCAGGGATGAAGAGACATTAATTCTGCTCTGCTCTTTTGCACACTGAATATCTGTCCTAATTAAATGTGCTGCAAAAATACATTTGATTGTCTGATCTGTGATATTTGACTTGATATATATTTAGCTCCTGCTATCTCCAGATGGGACATTCCCCTTGGAATATAGGCCCTTGAGGATTGTCTTAGTGGAGTAAAGGTTACTTTGGGATATTGTTGTACTTCTAATAAATAAAAGATCTAAAAATAAACACTGTGAAGTTGGTGACTGGGTCTTCTCACCTCATTTTACTGGCTTAGTGAAGAGAGATAAATCTAGGCTTTCAGAAAATAAGATCCTAGATTCTACTTAAAGTACATATCAGTATAATCAATACTTGTGAGTACATGGGGGCAGCTAGGTAGCTCAGTGGATTGAGAGCCAGTCCTAGAGACGGGAGGTCCTGGGTTCAAATCTTGCCTCAGCCACTTCTTAGCTGTGTGACCCTGGGCAAGTCACTTGACCCCCATTGCCTAGCCCTTACCACTCTTCTGCCTTGGAGGCAATACACAGTATTGACTCCAAGAGGGAAGGTGAGGGTTTAAAAAATAATTGTGAGTACATGAATGTATGAAATATGTGTGTTACTTTGGGGTTAAGCTTGCTCTCATATCTGGGGGAGAAAGAGAGACAGACAGATAAAACAGAAATTACACAGAATTTTTATCTTAATTTGGGAAGTTGGAGAGAAGGAAGGAAGAAGTCAAGGAGGGAGGAGGGAGTGAAGATAGAAAGAAACACTTCTTAGGCACCTATGAGCCAGATATCAAACCCTTTACAAATATCAATTCATTCAGTTCTCCCAATAACCCTATAACGTACTATTATTCTCCCAATTTTAACAACCACAACCAAAACGAGAGAAGCTAAGGGAATTACCCAGAATCATATAGCAAGTAAAATCTGAGTCAGATTGAAAATTTAAGGTAACCTGACTTCAAATTTTCACTGGGCCAAGTATCTGCCTATCTATTACCATCCAGCTATGACTTTGTGAGAATAGGACAGATACAGATTTTGATAGGAGTGGAATGAAAGATGGAAAGAATATCAGCATCCTGTATTTGTAGAACATTGTTCTTTGTAGTCAATGGGCCATGTGGGAGACGTGTTATGGAGGGAGCCAAAATGTCTAAAGGAGGGGAGCAGGGAAATGAAGTTAAATCACTGTCACAAATGTGTGAAGGAAACTTAAAGTCCTGGGCTTGCACACAACCTCGGTTCCTGTCAACAATTTGCCAGGACTATGTGAAGGAAATCATTGGGTGAATTGGGTAATGAAGATAGAATGGTACCCGGAAAGGGGCAGCAATGGAGTCAAGATATCTCCAGACAGGGACCAGGGAGATTTTCCCTGCAATGCTGCCTAGACATCCCTCTTAGAAGGGCAGGTAAAATAGAAAGCCATAGTTGGATCCTGAGATGCCACTTGTGAGAGTTAGTGTGTGGACAATAGCTTTGATAAACTGAGAAAAGAGTGGATTTCCCTCTTTTCTCTCATATGTTTGCTGCTGACTGGACTTGCCTGTGGAGCACGGTTGGGGGCCTAAAATGGCAGCTAAGAATAGCAAGCTAAATGGAGCAATAAGGAAAGTACCTTTTATATCTCCTTTATTTTTCCATTTTTGTCTTCTACTGCCTTTTGTATAATTGAAAATCAGTTACCTTAAAAAAGAACTACATTTGCTGGGAACCCACTCACTTCCTATCATTATGTACTTCCTGTAGACAGGGGATATTAGGTGGAGTCCTCCCTCCCCCTTCTTTACTTCCTGACCTGAGCTTGGTGGTGGTGTAACAACAGGAATTCAGTGGACTCCAGGGAAATGTAGTTCTTTTTTAGGGTAACAGATTTTCAATTATACATTCCCCCTGAAATCCAGTGGAAGACTGGTCTCTTCAATGGATCTTATAAACTTAATCAACTTTTAAATTAATAATTTGGGGATAAAAGGGAAAAGAGAAAAACCAATGATTTTTAGACACTGACAAAAAGCCAGTTAAGGGGCTTTAGCATAAGAGAATACATACAAAACAAATGCATTCAACCCCACAAAGTTCAAATCACCACATCCCATAGTTCACTCTGGATCTTCTGGTCTGTGGAGGCATCTTCATGGCACCTTCTCCAAAGAGTTCACTTTCTGGATTCAGAGAGGTAGCATGTTTCTTAACCTAAAATTACTCTCAAAAAGAATTTAAGCTTTGCATTTTCGAATAATTATATACTTTGATTAATAAAGTTATTAATTTATGTGCAGTCTCATCATTTTCATTCTTACTCAAATGTAATAGGACTCATACCAATTCAGAGAGTAGAGACTAAGTACATGATCTGGTTTCATTTATGTTGGTTCCAACTTCTTTGGCATGTGTTTCAGGCAATAGGGTTAGTACTTACTAGGAAGAAAAATAATCAGTTCAGGAATCATGTATTAAATATCTACCATGTTCAAGTAATTAGGTTTGATCATTCAATAAAGAATGGAATTCTTAGCACCAATGTCACATTGGGGAACAAAAATCAAATATCTACCTGACACTGAAAATATCTGTGAAACCTTAAAGAAGACTTTTGCCTCTGAGAGTCTCAGTTTCCTCTTTTCTTGAAATGAGAGGGATGGCTTGGATGATCTCTAAACAAACACTTAAAAAAATTATCTGAAAAACATTAAAAAAGAGTCTATTAAATGATATGGTGGTTTAGAGGTTGTTAAAGAATTTCTTTGCAATATTTCAGGATTTGAAAAAAAAAAGTAGCTATCATTGGGGAGGTCTATCTAAGAGTGAGAAATGTCCCCAATGGAATCCCTTTGATAGCTCACCATTTCTTTTTATGGGAGGTCATCAAGCAGAGACTGAATGATCTTTTGGTGCATATGTCCAAATGATGATCCTTTTCACTTAAGCCTAATCTACCACAGGTGACCATTAGTGAGGTTTTTTCTAACCACCAAAGTTTCTAAATCTGTAATCAGGCTAATTTCCCAGAAACAGAGATTTTACAATGCAAATAAGCTTAAGAGATCATCTAGTTCAACTTACTCACTTTTCTGATGAGGAAACTGAGGCCAGTCGATGTCAAGTTGTTTCACTGAGTAGGTTCTAATTGTCAAGAAAAAGAGATAAATTGTGGAGTGGAAAAGACATTGATTTTCAAATCAGAGAAACTGAGTTCAATCTCTGTTAACTATAACTTACTTCCTGCTTGATCATGGGCACATTACTGATTCTCTCTGAGTTTCAGTTTCCTGATCTGAAAAATAAAGGGAATTGCACTACATGACTTTAAAATTCACTTTTGGCTTCAAAGAAATGATACTACTTCCTGGTAAGGATTTAAATTCAGGTTATGTGCCATCTTGATTCTCTATATGATTCAGTGAGGGGTTAAATAATGACAACAACACAATAATGTCATCAATTAACTCCTTCTTTTTCAATAGGTACTATTCTTCATTTCTAAGGGAAACAGTTGGAGAAAAGCTGGCCCATTCCTTTATTGCTTGTGGTCTGTGATTGGGAAGAAAAGCTTTTATTCCCTCAAATGACATCCATTTAGAAAAAGAAATAATGAGATTGTCTAATATAACTTAATTCTGTTCAATTCAGTTCAGTTCGGTTCAATACAATTCAGGAACCATTTATTAAGTATCTATCATGTGCAAGTAATTAGGATTGAAAATTCTATAAAGAATGGCATTCCTAGCACCAATGTCCTCCAAATACAGATCTGACAATAGCTCTGTGACCATAAGAAATATTTTTTTCCTCTGAGTATCTCAGTTTCTTCTTTTGTTAAAATGAGAGGGATGCGTAAGACGACCTCTGAGGTACTCTTCAGTTAGAAAAATATTTATGAAAGGAAAAAATGTTACCTTTTAGCCATGACTAACTTCTTGCCCCTTAACTTTAGATGCATCTGTTGTCAGAACAGCTAAGAAATATATCATTTTTTTCATCTGAAATAGAGGAAGGAGGGGAAAAAGTAATGAAACCACACTGCAAAGAGAAGATAAAAATAGACAGTCAATAGAAACTGTCTGGACCCACATAAGCAGGAAGGTGGTGGGAGTGGGGGGAGAGTTACATTTGTAACAGTATTTCCACAAATCCTAGCAGATGGGTGACTGCAAACTGAAAGTGGACATATTGCTTTGAGTATATGAAAATACCAGCAGAGATTTGGTGTCAGAAAACTTTGATTTGATATTTTTTAAGATCATCTACAAATTTTGAATGCATTTATTGTTTTCAATCTCTCTCTGTGTGTGTGTGTGTGTGTGTGTCTCTCTCTCTGTCTCTCTCTGTCTGTCTCTGTCTGTCTGTCTGTCTCTCTCTCTGTCTCTCTGTCTCTCTGTCTCTCTGTCTCTCTGTCTCTCTGTCTGTCTCTCTCTCTCTCCACACATACACAAACACACACACACAGAGTTTATCTTTATATGGAAAGTAATATCTTTTGCTATTCAATCTAGATTATATGGAGACTTTGACATTTTTGTCAAAATGGTGGTCTTCAAAGCTCCATTTTCCTGAAATAGGTTGGTGATATTTTGTCCAATGCACTTTCCACACAGAGAAGAAAAAAGAGAGTAGAAGGAAGTCCTTTAAAAGCAAACAGAAATTGACACAGTCGGGATCCTTCAGCCAAGTAATCAAATTTTAAGTAGATCAAATTAGCTGATAATATTATCTTGTTATTGCCTGATTGGAAATGGAGAAGGGCAGATTGGTTCAAATCCCAACAGAATAGGCTAACACTCTCAGTGAATTCTGAATTTTGATTTCAGTATTAGTTACTAAATGAATGGGATGAAAATGGTCTCACCTCCTCTTTTGATTATCTGAAACACTTTTTCACTTTTTTTTTTCTGGTTGACTGAGAAACTAACATTTGGGGCATGATCATTAATCAGGATTCCTTTCTCTTTCCACTACTTACTTGAAACTGCCACTCAAATGTCACTTTCTGGTAAAAAAGAAAAAAATGTTGGCAATATTTCCTGAAAGCATTAGGATTTAATTCTTAAATCCGCATAAATTATTTGGTGGTTCTGGAGTTATTTTTTTTCAATTCCTACTTTCCTTATTTCATAGTTATAAGCCTCTGATTAAGTAGTCTATCCTATGTAAATTCAATTTCTTAAGCCATAGATAGAGAACCTAAACATATTCATGTGCCTCAAGACTACAAAAATTACAATTATGATGTTCAATTATTTTCCTTGTAGTACTCTAAGTACGATCATAGAAGATCCTTTAACTGTTCTATTCCTTGTAGTGTCTCCCTTGTGATATTAATAGCAAATATTGCTAGAGTGATTGAAGTTTTACAAGCACTTTATAGATGATATCTTATTGATCATCGCAACTCACTCTTGAGCAAGGTGATATTATCATCTAAGTTTTAAAGATGAAGCACTGCTGAAAGTTACTTTGCATGTATTTTATACTTTGGGTTTTTTTTAATGGAATCTGCTACTTCCCTGTGAGACAACTCCTAATTTCTTGATTTAAAAAAATCTAGCCTTACCCATCATCCTGGTGATACCAGGGATACCCAGGCAATGTTACTTTCCCAGGATAACAGTTATAGTTAATGTAAGGAGAATACTTATACAGAGACACATTTTTTCTTAATATTTCCTCCAGCACTTCATGTGGAATATTCCTTCAGATTTTATAATTTTGTAACTACCTAGTTGTTGTTTTTTTTGGTATCTTAAATTAATTAGGCAATAATAATATTTGATAATAAGATCTTATCTAATGGAACGAGTCATTCTACAAGCATAGAGCAGCCAATCACTTTCTCTTTGACATGTAATATACTAAGTTCTAGGGATATAACAAAGACAAAAGCATAGTCACTATTCTCAAGGAGTTCACCCTTAAGTGGGGGAAGTGGGGATGCAACATCTAAATATCTATCTATCTATCTATCTATCTATCTATCTATCTATCCATCTATCCATCCACCTGTGTCCATCCATCTATCTATCTATTTTCTTTCTTTCTTTCTTTCTTTCTTTCTTTCTTTCTTTCTTTCTTTCTTTCTTTCTTTCTTTCTTTCTTTCTTTCTTTCTTTCTATCTGTCTATCCATCCATCTATCTATCTATCTATCTATCTATCTATCTATCTATCTATCTATCTATCCATCTATCTATCCATCCACCTGTGTCCATCCATCCATCTATCTATCTATCTATCTATCTATCTTTCTTTCTTTCTTTCTTTCTTTCTTTCTTTCTTTCTTTCTTTCTTTCTTTCTTTCTTTCTTTCTTTCTATCTGTCTGTTTTTCTATATGTCTGATATATAGAAACATAGCAAGGAATATGAGACAGGAAGGCTTTAGTTCCGAAAAAATCCACTAGACTTTTGTTTCTGTGTGTGATGGGAGTTACTTCATGCATTCTCATGTCATATCAAGAAATCTTAAAAAACGTTCCTAGTAATTTGAGGCCTTTTGGAAATTCATGGAAGATAGTTACATAGAATAAGTAGGAAGTTTTGATTTTGATTTGAATCCTTTAATTAAATTTCCAGGTGGGGGAATCACAGGTACCTCAAATTATTAAAACAGAGGAGTGTAGATATGAGTATATGTGAAAGAGATGTTATAAGGCAAATGTGAGGAAAAGACAGAAAGAAAAAAAAAAGATGGATAGTTTATAGCAAGAAAGAGAAACAGAGGGTAAAAATAGACATATAGAGTGACAGACAGAAAAAGATAGAGACCAAGAGATTAAGATATATGTCAAGAAGTATTTTAGAATACAAAAAGGCAGTGAAAGAAACAGATACACAATGAAAGAAGGCACTGGGGCAGGGAAAAAGAGACACAAGGAAAGAAATAGAAAGAAACAGTAGGGAAGGGGGGTAAGAAGGATGGGAATGGGTAAATTATGTCAAGGAGAGACAGATGATCTTGCTATTTCAGTCCTTTTCCAGGATTTATCATTTAACCAAAATATGTTGAAAACTCTGAGATGAAAACAAGGATAAGAATTAACTAGGGGAGCATGCCACTGGCACCATTTAGTAAGGAATCTTTTAAGGTAAAAAAAGATGAGATGAAATCAAGATTCAGAGCTCTTTTATGGAATATTCTAGTGGCATTTTAATGAATGATTTAAACCTTTGGGCAGCTTAAGTATTCACCTTTAGAAATACAACAACAATAAGGGAAAGCTATGTATATGGCACCTCCAATGTGAAGCAAATATATTACTTGAATTCTATCTATATGTGAAATAATTTATGCACAAAAGCAGATAAAGTTCATTTACATACCTGTTGCTACTTTGTAAGATAACTAGCTACAGAGATAAATGTGATAACCAAAGAAAATGATTTTTTAAAACAAAAAGACCAAACAAAATAATTGATTCCTTCCCATAGTTCCTTGCACTCAGTAGGTACATGGTTCTGTTTGTTGATTAAATATAAACTAAATTTGAAATCAAATGATACCAGGGAGATAGAATTGAATAGAATAAATGAGCCAGGCACAGAATGGAAATGGTTTTATCCAATAGACTTTATCCACTTAATCCCTGGAGAGACTATGCTTAAATTTTATCCAAGAAAAGAACTGTGACACACAGACAGGAACCACATTGGTTTTAGTGGTCCCTCTTAGTCCTGGGAATCTTTTTCTACCTTTTGAGTATAGCAGATTTACAAATTGCTACTCAGTTACACTTGTCTTAACTAATGTTGCTATAAGTTTCAGGACTCCTGTTTTCAAAAAGGACTGAAATGGTTCTGCTGCATGTGTCTCCTGCACTTAATCATCATTTGTGCACCTTGATGTTTTGAAACTCATCCACTAGAATTAAGAAGAAAAGAAAAGGCAAATAATGGGAAGTACACTCTCAGAGCCACTTGGGAGCCAATGAGGAAGAAAAAAAAGTTTAAGCTACTGCTTCTTTATCTCCCTCAACCTTTTCCACAGAAGGTGAAAGCAATTCTTTCTTCACCCTTTATAAAATCATAACAGTACAGAGTTTCGAGAGGGAATCTATCATCTTTTAGCTTTCAAAATTAACTTCTTTCTTTTCAATCAATCAACAGACTTTTCGTTATCAAACTGTCATTGATTGAAATTCAATAAATTACTTTTTATGCACACCTTTCCACAAAGTTTCTTTTTTCTTTTCTTTTTTTTTAAACCCTTACCTTCCATCTTGGAAGGACATCTATGTATTGGCTCCAAGGCAGAAGAGTGGAAAGGGCTGGGCAAAGTGGGTCAAGTTACCTGCCCTGGGTCACACAGCTAGGAAGTGTCTGAGGTCAGATTTGATCCTAGGACCTCCCATCTCTAGGCCTGACTCTAATTCCACTGAGCTACACAGCTGCCACACCCCCCCCCCCCCCACACACACACAAAGTTTCAAAAGGTGTTTGGAGGAATTTCTGAGCATAGGATTTCATAGCATGCTCAAAGGACTAGGCTCTCATTGGTCAGCACTGTCCTCTTTCCATTACACTTTAAAAGGATTGCAAATAGTATGCATTCAATATCATTTGAAGGAAGAATCATTTGATCTATCATAGTTGTTATTAATTTATTTTTAAAATCCTTTGCATCCAAAATCAAAACTAAAACAAATATGATGCCAATGAATCAGCCATAGAATTCAATCCTTTTACCAGTAATGGAGCATGTAGAAAGAATACTGCATTTGCAGTTAGACAGTTAAGTGGTGTGGTGGAATGAGTCGTATGTCTAGGGTCATAAAGACATCTTTATGAGTTCAAATATCACACATTTAGAAGAAAGGTGACCCTGGACAAATTACTTAGTCTTCCTTGCCTCAGTTTCTTTATCTGTCAAATAAGCTGGAGAAGGAAATGGCAAATAACTTTAGTATCTTTGCTAAGTAAACTCCAAATGGGATCATGAAAAGTTGTACATGACAAAAAAGTGAAAAATGAATTCACGATGCAAATCCCCATATTGCCACTTAATCACTATGTAACCATGGATAAATATCTTCCTCTCTCTTGAACTGTTTCCTCTGCTCTAAAATAAGAGCCTGGAATCAGTAATCTTTCTGTTCGATATCTTAAAAATTAATATTTGCTGAAGTTTTGGGTAAACATTCACACCTTGTTCTTGGTTGACTGGCTGAAATATTTGCTTATGAAATTATGTATCATAATTAGAATCGACTACTTTGCAGATGACATAAAAATGCATGCGCACCTTTCTTTCCTGGTTCAGATTCTCCTCATCACAAATATTAGTGTATGCATATGGAACAGATATTGACAATAACAATTTCCATTCCATGCATGACTTTGTGCTTTATGATTACTATAGACACTGAGGATTTTGAATTCATCACAGAGAACTCTCCTCCTTGTCGATTGCAATATCCTTGACTCTATGTGGGAATAGATTAAATGAACCTACACCATTCAATGTGACATTGTCTTCCATGAAAAGGCAGGGATTTCTCTGAGAGTGCACAGAAAAATGGGTACAAGCTAACAGCACAGAACTATTCAAAATCATGAGAATTATTAGCACGGATGTGACTTGGCTCTCTTATTGGAGGTCTTCAAGCGGAAGCTGGTTATTCACTTCTGTAGGGGTCTCTTCTTGAGTTTGTCTTTTACTGGATGCCTACTTAGATTGCTTTCCACTGTATAACAAAACCTGTGTCAGATATAAACTAGTTGAATTTCCTTTGCTTTATTTCTAAGCACAGATAAGGGTATATATAATTGCAAGTGTCTTGTTGTCATTTATTCTCTAATTGTGATAATATGGTGTCAGAAGTAACAATATCTATATGACTAATATAAGCCTTTAAGTTTGGTAAGTCAATGAATATTAAGCACCTACTGTGTGTCAGGCACTGTATGTACTCAGCTTTGGAGATACAAAGGGAAAAACCAAAAACATGCAACAAAGGCACAATCAGTGTTTTCTAGAAGTTCAGAGTCTAAATGGGGATGAAATATATGTTATTAAGCACCTACTGTGTGTCAGGCACTGTATGTACTAAGCTTTGGAGATAACAAAGGGAAAAACCAAAAACATGCAACAAAAGACTCAGTGATTTCTAGAAGTTCCGAGTCTGAATGGGGATGAAATTAAATATATGTTATTATTAAGCACCTACTATGTGTCAGGCACTGTATGTACTCAGCTTTTGAGGTAACAAAGGGAAAAACCAAAAACATGCAACAAAAAAACACAATCAGTGTTTTCTAGAAGTTCAGAGTCTGAATAGGGATGAAATATATGTTATTATTAAGCACCTACTGTGTGTCAGGCACTGTATGTACTCAGCTTTGGAGATAACAAAGGGAAAAACCAAAAACATGCAACAAAAGACACAATCAGTGTTTTCTAGAAGTTCAGAGTCTAAATGGGAAAGAAATATATGTTATTTCTTTTAATTTTTATTTGTATGCAATCAAAATATTTATCAATAGGGCACCGAATCTCAAAAGAAGCGAAAGGTATATGGACCTCATCAACCACAGAAAAAGTTTAACAGGAATCTTTTTAGGTAGTACAATGGATAGAGTCAGAAAGCTCAAGGTTCAAATCAAGCCTCAGACTCTTATTAACTGTATTATCTAGTGACTAATTTGCTTGAGAGCCAGTTTCCTCACTGACAAAATGAGAATCATTTTAGAATCTATCACAGGATTTGAGAAACAAACATGTATACATATACATGCATATATTGATAGTTTGGGTGTACATATATACATATAAACACATATATATGCATATATGCATGTATATACCTACATTCATGATGCATACATATTTATAAAGGCATTGATCTAAAGTACATTGAAAAACAATATTAAAAAGAATGTTATTCTAATCAATAACATCATCCTCACTATCAACAACAGCATCATTTCCAATAACCACAATAGTAACAATATTCTTGAAGTGGTCATCCATACCTCAAGGGCAGATGGTGAGGGGTGGCTTTCCAATGTGTCCCCAACTACATTTGGTCAGTTCTCTTTGTTAGATCTATTACCATCCCTTCATATGCACACACATTCAATTGAGAATAAATCTCTGTATCTATGACTTTCTATTTTTATTTATTTCTAAACAAACTCCTATTAAATCATGGCTCATAATAATTAATCTGGAATGTGTCACTGTTTTGTTAATTGCAGTCAATTTCAGAACAAATGAATAAAAATTTAGCCATTTGCAGCTTTAAATCTGTTTGCTGGCAGTGACAAAAATGATCATGTAAGAAAAATTGGATGTACATTTTGTACAATTGGATGTATATTTCACAGCACTTCAGGTACCTGATTCTAGGATCACTGTAGATCAGCTTGGTAGAGGGCAAATTGAAAGACAAGGAAACACCTTTGCATTTTCCAGTTTTTATATTTCTAAAGAGAAAATGGATGGGATGGTGGGGGGGAAGAGAGAAACAGAAAGAGAGAGAGAGAGAGAGAGAAAGAGAGAGAGAGAGAGAGAGAGAGAGAGAGAGAGAGAGAGAGAGAGAGAGAGAGAGAGAGAGAGAGAGAGAGAGAGAGAGAGAGAGAGAGAGAGGGAAAGAGGGAGAGAGGGAGAGAAAGAGGGAGGAAAAGAAGGAAGGAGGAAGAAAGATATTTTATGATTTTATGACACGGGGGAAATCAATGAGCTACCCTTAAATATGAAACCTTTCATGGTGAAATAGGAAAAAAGTAAATAAAATAGTGTAGAAAGGTAACATGCTGAGAAATTTGCATTCACTGTTCTTATGAATTAAAAATAAGAATAGACATTTCATGTTATGTGATATGTTTCAGCTGCCCCCATGTTATTTCTGCAACTGGATACTAGATATTAAGCTAACAGCAGTTGAAGTGTTAAATGTTTCTTTCTTTAACCGAAAATTCTCTTTCCATTAATGTCAAGGTCTTGACCTTAAAATTTTATGGATTAATACCAAAATGTAAATAACTTATCCATATTAATTCTTTATCCTGCATAAATCTCTCATAAAATTCTGTTCTGTTTTTATTTCTTTGCTATTTTTAATACAATGTCAGCCATTAACAAGGAGAATAACCAGATTAAACCTTTGTTTTTGACTGATAAAAGTCTGACCTGTCCATTAAAAATAATCCTTTTATAGTGAAAGTCATCATCAGCCCTCTTTTCCTTTGTCACTAATCTCTCCTGCCTTTCCTCCTTCACATGGAACAGTCCACTTTGATTTTCTTATTGATTCTTCTTCTTTTAAACCATAGTTTTCTTTTCTTTTCTCTTTCTATACTCTCTCTGGATTAAGTCATCTCTTTCCATGGAATCAGTGATCTTCTTGAAGGAGCTGACTCTTTGATCTGCAGACCCAGTTCTTATTTCTCTCTTGAATTCCAGGTACATATAAACATTAGCCTGATGGATATCCATTTTAGGAATATAATTCTAAATTTAGAAATCATACCTTTTCATCCAGATACCCATTTGGCACATTAAAATGAATATACTCCCCAAAGAACTGATCTACTTCCTCCCTAATGGTAACAGCTCCAAATTTCTCAATTTAGTCAACTATACTTATATCCTTCTAGTTACTCAAGTTCACAACCTTAAAATTATTCTAGACTCTTCTTTATCAGACCACTTAACTCTCTTGCCATATCAATCACCAATTTCTATCCATGACATTTTATATAGTTATACATTTCTACATATTATCTATATAATATACAATGACCATTAAACATATTGTTGGCGTTATAATCAGAGAAATCTGTAGTATCCGACTCTTCATGACCTCATTTGGGGTTTTCAGGCAAAGATAGTAGAGTGGTTTGTCATTTTCTTCTCCATCTTATTTTAAAGATTAAGAAACTGAGCAAATGGCTAAGTATTTATTTTTTTCTATTGTCATACATATAGTGAGTATCTGAGACCACATTTCAGCTCAGGTTTTTCTGACTTCAGACACGATGCTATATTTACTGAGCTACCTGGCTGCCTATAGTTAGATTGCATTTCTTTGGAGATAGGAGAGAAGTATTTAATTTTTGTGGTTGTATTCTCTATCCTTTGTTCTTGGCACAAAGCAGTCACCTAAGAAATATTGATTAATTGATTGATTAATTAATTGATTGATCATCTATCTGGTCTTAGATGGGTCACTGGAGACTCTCTCATGTAGCTCCATCATTTCACAAATGAGGAGACTGAGGAGAGAATATTATTTATGCAGATAAACTTATGGACATGCCCCCCCCCCAAATGAATTTCTTAAAAAGCAGGAATTTTCCTTTCTTTTCATATTTTATCTCCTGCAACTAAGACAATATTTCCTGAATCTATTTCGTCAAAGTCTAAGCCTCCTTGTTCACATTATTTTCTGACATTTGGCATATACCTTACCTGGACTTCAGTTTTGTCATCTAGAAAATGAGGGATTTTTGAGGGAATCTTTGTAACATTCTTTCTATCTCAAAAAATTAAATATAAAAATGCCTTTATTCTGGCAATCATAATAGCCTTACATTTCCTCAAGAAGGTACATGCAATAAAGGAAATAAATTAAAACAAAAATCTGAAGGGGTTTATTTATTTTTTCCAAAAGGCTCTAGAATCATAGGAACAAAGCTTTTAGATCTAAAATAAGGGTCACAAAACTATGTGTTAAATATATCATTTTTAAGATGAGAAAATTAGGTGTCAATGTGAAGTGACTTGACCGGCATTCACATAAATGGCAGAGCCAGAAATCCAACCAGTATCTTCTGACTCCCCTATGTATTTATTTTTTCTCCTCTCCTATTTCAGTGGATCATACTAAAAGAAAGGTAGAGTGACATCTCATATCATGTCAGCATTGTAGTATGGAAAGTATTGATGTGTTGTTTTGTTAAGTGTCCTGCAGGACCAGGCTGAATGCACATCCATATAGAGAAGCCATTTATCTAAGCTGACATTCAAATAATATGATGTGTTTTATCTTAAGGAGGAAGCAAAATTCCAAACAACTTTAGAGAGGAAATAGTTCTTGGGTGATTCCCATACTTTTCTAGGAAGTTTGACTGTTATACTTGGAATATTTAATTTTAGAATGAAAAAAGCCCTGAGAGGCCAGAAGGTCTTACCCATAATGAAGTGAGTGATACCACTACCAGCTTTTAAACAAATGCATTTCTGGTTTTGTTTAAAGTATTCTAGTGAGAGGGAGATATCTACTTTCTAGTGCAGATCAGATCACTTTGCAAAGCCTAGAAATGTCAGGAAGCTCTCTCTGCCTTTCACCAAGCCTCCTATTTTTGTCCATTATGCTTCTAATTCTTCAATTCCATTCAAATAGAACCACTTGGCTCCCTCTTCCAACACTAATGTTCTTTAAACACATAAAGATTGCTATTATATCCCTTCCATTCCACCCCTTCCCCACAGCCTCTCTCCTGAAAGCAAAGCAGTTCCATTTCCTTCAATGGATTCCGAACCCCATCCTTATTCTACTTCCCTAAATATGCTTCAGTTGATTAATGTCTTCCCCCAAGTAAAGAGAAGAGAGTGGAAAGTTGGATTCTAGATATCATGAACATACTCTTAACACACTGGTGATCTGTTATTTCTTGATGGTGCGAGAAATTATTTTTCATATTCTGTATTAATTCCTGTATCAGAGCCCTAGTGGAAAGGCCCAAATCACTTCCTGGATATCAGTGATTTTCTGTGGCCCTCACGTATAATCCAGTCTCTATATTTTTGCATTCTCTTTATCCTTAGGAATATCTTCCTTTCATGGACTCTGGGTAACAGAAAGGTTTTACAATGATGCTTTTCCAGCGTACATGAGAAACCATCACCCGTCTATGTGTAGATAGAGAAGGACTAAGGGTGCAATAGACTATCTCATAATTAGGCATTTATCAATTAAAGATACTTTGAGCTGTTCAAAGGAGGGACTGAAAAAAGTCCCGACCTCAAAAAAATGTCCCCAATGAGCATATAAGATACTTGGACTAGGAAATTCTGGAGTCTTTGGAGAATTTTCATCCTTTGACCATTATTAGGATGTCTCGACTGGTTGTTTTAAAATTATTTTTTTAAATTAAGCAATATGGATGCTTGAGCATTCCAAATGCTGCAAGTGGTAAGTGTGTCTTGCTATAGCTGCAGGTGCATCCACTTACTTCTTGTTCAATGAGAGTTCATCCATCATAGCTAAAAACCCATCTCTTTATTACCATCTTGTTTCTATCTGAAACAATTCATAAGATATTACCAAACATTATTAAGAGAATAACTCCAATAGAGTCTTATTCCACTGCCACATTTTATAGAAATAATGAATTCTCATATAATAAATAAGTGGTGGAGAGGTTCCTCTCTGTATTAATGGAGAAACTTTCTGTAAGGATGAGATTCTGAATGGACTGAAAATATATTCTACTTCTCATCCCTGAGCGACACGAGTGGGGACAGGAGATATACATAAGTGAAAATAGCAGATCTGGACCTAGATTATCATAGAAGCAAAACCTATTGAATTACATCATGAAATACAAATTTAAAATGTACTTTATTCCATGCATTTTACAGGTCACAAGAAATAGGAATCTGAGTTGATATATACAAGTCTATAGAGGAAATATGATGTTTAATTTGCTATGTTATGCACAGTGTCAAACATGGAGACTGAAATGTGCATAGGGCCTTCACACCAACAGAAGGGGGCCTAAATCAGATGAAAATATAATTGGGAAACATTTAACCCACTAATTAAAATAGGAAAGAATACAGATAATGTTGGCACATGGAATTCTAGTCCATATGCAATCTGCAGGGATCTTTCTGTATAGTTTAGTGACCCTCCTTTCTATTTCCATATGATGCCATTGGTATACAGGGAACTGAGTCACACAGGGAGGGCAAACTTCCTTGGAAATAGTTTGATGCATTACCTAATCTGTTATACTATATTCTTTTTTTTTAAACCCTTACCTTCTGTCTTGGAGTCAATACTGTGTGTTGGTTCCAAGGCAGAAGAGTGGCAAGGGCTAGGCAATGGGGGTTAAGTGACTTGCCCAGGGTCACACAGTTGGGAAGTGTCTGAGGCCAAATTTGAACCCAGGACCTCCCATCTCTAGGTCTGGCTCTCAATCCACTGAGCTACCCAGCTGTGTTATACTGTTATACTGTTATACTTATATATATATATATATATACATATATATATATATATATATATATATAAAACCCCCTGTTATACTATATTCTAATCTGTTGTTTTCAGAGGTATAAAACATGGTAGATTTAATTTGTCTTTGGGGTATCATAGAAAAAGAACTCACGTCAATGAAGGGAGACTTTATATTAAATGTGAGTGTCCATCTGTACTTGAAATATATTGTTGTGTAATCATTTTTCAGTTATGTCCAACTATTTGTGACACTACTCATTTCAAGACTAGGATGTAGAAAGCAATGTTGAATTGGGATAATGTTATGAAAATAATTTTCCTCTTTTGCCTTCCTTCAGAATGAGGATGAAACAATTTTGTTTGAAAGCTTAGGCACATTTTCTACCCCAGGGTATTAAACTCAGTAGAGGTATTATTTCCTTCTTTAGGATCTTCTTTTTTAGGGCTAATGGGATTAAGGTTGAGCCTTGACCCCCTAGAGCAGGGCTTCCCAAACTTTTTACACAGGGGGCCAGTCCACTGTCCCTCAGACCATTGGAGGGTTGGACTATTAAAAAAAACAAACAAAAACAAAATAAAAAAAAATTATGAACAAATCTGTATACCACTGCGTGGGATAGCAGAGGCTGCAGTGGTGTCTATGATGGGCCTAATCACACCTTGCACAGGCTTATCAACAACATCAGTATCCTCAGCAGTAGTATACACAGTGTGGAATCCCCTCCCCTAGATCGCCACTCACCATGACGATGTCTTCTATTGTGCAGCCACATAATCCTTTACATGGCACCTCATTTTCGTTCATTTACTCTCAGAACAAGGCGCCATGCAAAGAATTATGTCACTGGAATTAGGAGTGTACATGAGTGGAACCATGCTTTGTGGCCCGGCCATATACAGAGCTCCTCTCACTGAGCACCAATGAAAGAGGTGCCCCTTCTGGAAGTGTGGTGGAGGCTGGATAAATGGCCTCAGGGGGCCACATGTGGCCTGCTGGCCATAGTTTGGGGACCCCTGCCCTAGAGAGATGAGGTAATGAAAACAGCAGGTTCTAGGTGGCACATTCCTTTTCTTGTGATAAAGTGGCAAGTTGAGATATCTGAGGTTACTTCCTATGTGATTGTTTTCCAATCAGAGATGTCCCATAGAAGGACTGAGTGATGACATCACAAGGGGTACATAGAAGAAGAAACCAAGAAGTTCTCTCTCTGTCTCTGTCTCTGTCCCTGTCTCTGTCTCTGTCTCTGTCTCTGTCTCTGTCTCTGTCTCTGTCTCTGTCTCTGTCTCTGTCTCTGTCTCTGTCTCTCTTTGTCTCTCAACTGTTTTGTCTAGGTGATCATTTTTTAAACCATGGAGGCAATCCACTGGCTAATGAGATTTTCTTCAGTGGCTGATTAGTAAATTAACTTAAGTATAACATATATAGCCCCCAGAGAATTTCATTCTTTGCAAGGACAATTTAACAATTGCCCTCCCAGAAAAAAAGATCAGTCAGAGAATGAGTGACCACAGTACAGTGAAAGAACATTGTATTTGAAGAGAGAAGAGATAGGCATGGTTTCATAACTAATGGATGAAACCTCTACTGAAAGAATTCTTAGCTTTCTATGGCTGGCTTCAACTTCCTCTCTGTTCTCCCTGTACTGAAAATTCCCAGTCATGATTAAGAACATGGGAGGTCTTTAAGCAAGTTAAAGCTAACTAACTTTACTGATTTCTAATTAATTCTCAATCAGTGACTTCTTAAAGCTCCAAAGAAATGGCTCTTGGAAAACTAAGCAAAGATTCTTTTTTTTTATGCCTCTCAGGTTAGAACTGCAGAATTGCAAGTTGCTCTTTCTTGCATTTCTGGATAAGGTAGATCAGGAGGACCTACTGGGCTAAAAGAATAATCTCATTTCTGTTTTTAAGTCAGTAAAAACCTAAACCTGTGTTGGTAGTTAATTTAGAGAAAAACAATTTCATACTTTCAACTCTGGGGTACTAATTGGGGTAAAAACTGAATCAGTTAACTCTTGAAAGGAAATAATTAGTGCCACACTAGAAAGTTATCATTAAAGTTAAAGCCCTCTAAGGAAAAAGAGTGTTTTCCTTTTGTCTTTATATTTCCAGCATTTGTCACAGATTATTATGATTAATTGAGTCATATTTTCAGTCCTTTCTGACTCTAGCCTCATTTGGTTTCTCTTGACAAATATATTGGAATGACTTGCCTTTTCCTTCTCTAACTCATCGTACAGATGAGGAAACTGAGGCAAATGTGGCTAACTCATGAGCAGAATTATATAGGTAATGTCCAAGGGCAGATTTGAACTCAGGGAATGCAGATCTGGCAATTTATTCACTGTGCTACCTAGTTGCTTTTGAAATTAGTACTCTCTCTCTCTCCCATTGCTCCCTCTCCCTCCATATATTATATGTAATATATAATTATATACCCAAGTCACATATACCTATATAATTTGGACATAATATAATATATAACAGTACATCGATATCATATAATTTTATATATACCTATATTTATATGAAAATATATGGTAAGTACTTTGTGAACATTACTATATAATATATAATTTACTATTTACTTCATAAATAATATAATTTATATAGTAATACTCACAAATTGCATATATATTCTTTTTTATATTCACAACTTGAGGGGTGAGTACTGTGATTAAGTACTACTATTATCACCATTTTAGGAATGAGGGAACTGAAGCTGAAGATGGCTGTGACTTGCCCAAAGTGATATATTTAGGAAGTATCTAAGATGCGACTCCAAATCGGGTCTTCCTTCTAAGCAGTATTCCCTTCTTCGGACCACCATTATAATGTCATGAAAAAGTAATGAGGATCCTCTATTTTTCCCATCTAATATAAATGATGGCAAAAGTGTCATAGGGTAACTAGGAAAGCCAGCAAGCCTTAGGGAGGAAACACTGGCCCCAGGAAAATGGGCACTGATGTGGAATGCCTATTCATTACCAACACTGGGCTTGTACCAGGTGAATAATGCATGAAAGGCAACCCCAATCCTCATGAAAGTCAATGAGTCGTTCTCACTAACTAATTTCCTCACTAATAAATGCATTACAAAGCAGGGGTAAACATTAAAAACTGTTATGACAAATAACTAATGTTCATACCCTCCAGACATATTTCAAGCATCTCTGTTCTTTCTTTCTCTTGGTTTTGGAAACAGAAACAGGGATTAAGTCTAGCATGTCACACGTGGAAGCGTTGCTTAAGGAAGCTTTCATGGGGGAGAATAAAAGTTATGTAAGAAAGAAAGAAAAGGAGCACCCAAGATTCCTTAATGCTCACAAAACCAGATTGACCTTCCGTCCAGATATGGAGGGCAGCAAATCAAACAGGATTCTGGGGAGCTTTAGAGTACAGGGACTTGGAGGCCATTTTGTCTAATCCACCTCTGCACATTAATCCCTTCTATACCTTACCAGACATCAGTCATCCAACATTGGCTTAATGGTTTCAAAGGTTGCGCAGCTCACAACCTCCTAAGGCTAACGACAGATATAATGAATGAAGCATTTTTGTTCAACAAAGGGATGGGCTAGAATTGGGAGATCTATGAACTATGGTACAAGGATCACATCGTGCCCGTTGTCTACTTTTGTGTGACCTGCTTTAGTGATATGATTATTTTAGCAGTGTGTGTGTGTGTGTGTGTGTGTGTGTGTGTGTGTGTGTATCAATCTGAGTTTAGCAGCCATTGAAAAGTTGGCAGCAAGCCAGATTTGCACTAAGGGCCATAATTTGCTTAACCCTGAATAATATATTCTCTAAACTCCTTTTTCAGCTCTGAGGTCCCATGATTAAGAGGAAGTGTACACAGCTTTGTAAACATTTTTTGGAATTCTAGGCTTTTTGAATTTCCCATGAAGGTTATCTGTATTTTGGATGATGGATACCTTTTTTAGATGATGCATTAACTCCCAAATAGTGACACAAATGCTTGTTATTGCCAGTATGGAGGGAAGTAGATCCATCATGATCTGGGGTATCTTTCCCCACTTCCTTTCATTCTCATCTATCCTCCTCCTGGCTTCAAGTCACCCAGTTCATTTATGCAGTTTGATTGCTCATCTGGTTTATATAAAATGAGTCATTTACTCTGTTTTTTTCTCATGATATAGAAGACATTATTATACAAGTATTATGTATAATAAAGTAATATCCACTAACATTTATGTAGCACTTTTAAGATTTGCAAAACACCTTATGTATATTGTATCATTTAATCATCAAAGATGGCCTGTGATGGAGGGGTTTTTATCTACATTTTATGGATTAGGAAACTGAGGCACAGAAAAGGATAAATGATCTCTCCAGGGTCATATAAGTAGTACATGAAGTGGGATTTGATCTCTTGCTCATCTCAAGTCCAGGATTCTAGATTCTATTATTTTCCCTATATTTAAATTGAATGGTTTTTCAGAATTTATCATTGGTCCTACCTCAATGTTCACTAGAGCCCTGTCACTATCAACTGACATTTTTTTTATAAAACCCTTACCTTCTGTCTTGGAGCCAATATTGGCTCCAAGGCAGATGAGTGGTAAGGGCTAGTCAATGAGGGTCAAGTGACTTGCCCAAGATCACACAGCTGGGATGTGTCTGAGGCCAGATTTCAACCCAGGACCTCCCATCTTTAAGCCTGGATCTCAGTCCACTGAGATACCCAGCTGCCCTCCTATCAACTGACTTATTAATAGGAGCTAAAGACCTCTTACACACCTTGCAATTCATACCATTTCTGAATCTCTATAAATTTCACACCTTAATATTTTGTCTCTGAGCTTTTTTTTTTTTTTTGGATTGTCTTCAAAATGAGAATGAATTCTTTGAGAGTAAAAAGTACTGTCCTTTTCAAAGTGTTTTACAGCTAATAATAACTTAATACATATTTTGTTGTTCATTCACACCATTACTGTGCATCCAAGTTCACCAATAACTTCTGGGAGCCTTCCTCAAAAATAGCTCAAAATAGAGTATCTGAGTATGTGCCTGTGATGGGCAAGATATTCTTTCCTTTTCCTGAAGTCTGTTATTGAGTACCAGGCCAAAAAAAAACAAAACAGCCTGTCCAAATGGAACAGAAAACAAATCTGTATAATAGAGATGGTCAATCCTAGAAGCTGGCATCAGAGTTAAATAAAGTCAAGCAGAAAGCTGTTGTGGTGTGCTCATACAACCACTGTTTGCTAGATCAGGAAACATTTTTTGACAAACTGTCCCCTGCATCGTATCCTTAGAGAAAAGTTACTTTTGACAGAGGGCAGAATAAAAACTGTTATCCTCAAAGTCTTAGACCTGCTCAGTGGTATATATACTCTGAATATTATCTTCCTAGTTTTTGAAGGGATTTTTCACATTTATCTTGGGCTTAGTCTCTGTGGATCAGAGAAGTTACTTTAATCCTTCCAATGATTTGGATTTGGGATAGATGCGCTTTATTGTTTGCTTTGGGACCCACAAAGCATTCCACCTCATTCATTGGAATCTGAATGGTGGAGTTAGGAAAGAACTTAGAGGTCATCTCTTTCTCTTGTGCTATGTGACTATGGGCAAGCCACATAACCCACTGGGAAAGGAAATGGCAAACAACTAAAGTACCATGGCAAGAAAACCCACTGGAATACGTGATTCATGGGGTCATGAAGAGTAAGGCACAACTTAATAAGTAAATGATAAAAATTAAATTTTGTTCCTTTTGTTTCTGTCCCTTTTCAAAGATAATCAGATCATAGTTGATCTCAATTCTCTCACCCAATGAAGTAGATCTATCTCTTGGCTTCTTGTTATCAGAATATTGTATATTTAGTTTGAGGCAGCTCATAGATGTCATAGCAGAGAGATTGTAGAATGTGGAGTCATAAAACTGATGCTGAAATCTGTAAATATTTCTTTACTCTTTTACCCTGGTTGACTCATTAAATATTTCTGTGCCTAAATTTCTTCCTCATTTAAAAGAGAATAATAATAGCACCTACTTCAAAAGATTGTCATGATGATGAAGATATTTGTAAAGTGATTTACAAATTCGAAGATTTTCCCGTGAACACAATGTATGTTTAAAATTAATGTTATTTTTATTTTCTCTTTTAAAAAGAAAAGCCTTCTGAGATCTCATCTGCCACCTATTATATTGGTAAACATGATAAAAAAGCAAAATGACAAATACTGGAAGGGATATGGAAAACGGAGACACTAATACATTATTAGTGGAACTGTGAAATTATCAAACCTTTCTGGAGAGCAATGTGGAATTATATCCAGAGAATTATTAAACTGTACATACTCTTATACCCAGCAAGAAATATTATTATTCTATCTGTTGCCCAAAGAGATCAGGGAAAAAGGAAAAGAACTTATATATTCTAAAATATTTATACTGCTTTCTTTGTGGTATCAATGAACTAGAAATAGAGGGGATGTCCATTAGCTGGGGAATGGGAGGACAAATAAGCATGTTAATTAAAAAATAGATTGAAAGATTTCTGTGAAATAATATTGAAATGAGTAGAGTCAGGTGAACATTGTATATAGCTATAGAATTAATATTTGATTAATAACTTGTGAATGTGCATCTCCAGAGAATAACCTGAAAAATAGAAACACAAAAGTCACAATGAAGAGATACATACCTTTTTCAGGTGTTACCTTCTATGGTGTAGGGAAGGGGGGGGAAGGGCTGAGGTATGGGAGAAGAGATTGTATTAAAATAAAATTTTAAGAAATAAAAATGTAGAAGAGTGAAGACTATATTTATAAGCATCAATCAAAGACCTCCCTTCAATCTGATGCCTATGAATTCATTACTTATTTTTTGTTATACTGGTTAATCCACATTCTAAACCATCTAATGGCACTGTCATGGGATGTATACCCTATCCACAAGGTTATTATGAAATATATGTTTGAATGTCTTTCTGAAATTTAAATGCAATATCTTCATGGAATCCCTTGATATACTAGCCTAGTAACCTTGTGACAAAAGGAAATGAGATTGGCCTGGCATGAAATTTCTTAATAAATCCAGACTCGTTCATAGTGATCACCTCTTCCCTAAATCCTCATAAAGTACCACTTTAATATCTGCCCTAGAATTACATGAGGAATTAGTGTTGAGATCACTGGCCTGTAGTTTATCTTTGGATAATCTTCTGTATTTGGATATATTTCCTAAACTTCAGTTCTGGTGCATGCCTTTCATTTTCCACAATTCCTCCATGATACTAATATTGTTCCTCAGAGACAGGTAACTTGAATTTGTTGTGATATTATCTTAATATATTGACACATTCTATGGGTTTAAATTCCCTTCTGCTATATTTTTCTTCCTTTTTCCGACCCCCCCCCCCCAAAATCTGTTGAGGTTTACGAAATTTCACACTTTTATTATGCTTTGAGATTTACAGTGAAAACTCAAAGGTGGATTTTACAAGTATTATCATCATTGTTTCACAGATGAGAAAACAGAGATTAGTGACTCTTCAAAAGTCAAATTCTTAAGTGGAAAAGCCACAGTTGAAGTTGAAGTCTTTCTAGATTCTAAATATCATCATTTTAACTAAGCCATGAGAGAGCTACAGATTGGCAGTGGAATTCAAAATTAATTAGTATGAGAAATTACCACATGAAAAAAATCATGTAGAGTCAGTCACCTTAATGATCATCTAGTCCAACTCATTCCTGAAGGGAATCCTCACCAAAATTTTCCTTCTAGGTGGTATAGTGTCTGGAATATTAATCAATAAAAAATGAGGCCATTTCTTCAAAAACAACATTGTTTATTAAGAGGGACATGGGATTTTTAATAAAGGATGGGTTAATTATTTGTGCCTTTTCACATAAAGATGGCTCAGTAAAGATTTATGGATTATTTTATAATGAGGTATATCTTCCTTCTGATATGCCTACTTTGGTACATCATTTGAAGTTATTCCTGGCAGTTTGGAATTGTGGATATATTAATTAGGAGGTAGAGTTAGATTTCAGCTTCTCCTTCATTATTTCATCTATAGCTAGGCTGACCTAGCCCTTTTTAACACTGAAGAAATGCCTTTTTGTTTTTGGATAAACAAAATTAGGAGTCTCAGCCTAGGTCCAAGTTGAGGAACCTATGGCATATGTGACAGATTATGCAAGAGGGGACTGCTCTCTCTCTATGCTCCTGAGGACATTTCTCACATGACTTTCCCCTTTTCCCAGTAGCCCAATGGGAACACTTCTTCCCTCCTCTGTCTGGGGTAAAGGGTGCAGGGGCTCACATGTGGTGTGAGATTTGCAGTTTGGGCACTTGGTCATTAAGATCTTTAAAAGGTTCACCATAACTTGCCTAAGTGAATGCCTTAGTAGACCTTACTCAGTCACATCATTGAGAAACTCCCTAAACTTCAGAGGCTGGAGTTTTGAGTAATGGATATTGTCATATAGATATTGTTAATAATATAAGCCAACATCAATTTTCTTCAGTGGTACATTTCAGGTTGGCATATTCTTCTATACAAATTATGGTCTGAATGAGTTGGCCAGGACCCTAAGACTTTAAGCAAAACACATAGGGTTAGAACCCAGATTTTCCTAGTTGTAAACCTTCCCAGTGTAGTCTGGATATTCTATCTAGACAAATGCTAACTTTTTTTTTCTTGATCTTAATATAGCATTAAAACATCCCTCAACATTCTCAGAAGCTTCAGCAGGTTTATAAAGAAGGATTTATTATCTTCTACTCATCTTCTTTCATGTTTTGTGTTGAAGTGGAACTGCTGTATTGTAAGGGGAACTAAGTGTGAAAGAATCATATTTCTGGTGGGGATGATCAATGTAGGCAAAGTAAGCAATCAGCTCACTGAGCCTCTATTTACTCATCCTTCAGATGAGAATAGCAAATGTGGTAACCCCTTCATAGGTCTTGTCCAAGTGAAATAATGTATAGAAAGTGGTTTCCATACCATGAAGAAATAATCGAGAAAGCAATAATGAAAATCATTTACTCTGTAATCACAGGAACTTAATTCAAACACATTGTCTAATTGTTATCACACTTGTCGAATCATTTGGATTCCATTCCCTTATTTGTAAAAGAAGGAGAGGTGTTAGATTAGAGGGACTTTAAGATCCATGTTAACACTGAATCTATTATCATCACATCACTTATCTTTCTCTAAGATTAGGAGCAGAGATTAGATTGGGGAACAATGACTATCCTCAAATCTAAGTGATAGCTAATTCAGTGAAATAGAAGAGCTGTTAAAAGACTTGAGTGCAAAATATGACATGGTGGTGTAACTCTCAGCAAGTCATTTAACTTGCCTTAGTTTATTTCTCAGTATGATGGTTATAATAATAGTTTCTACCTGACAGGATTATAGTTGAGGTCAAACAAGTTAATATAATATGCTCCGAAGCCTTTAAAGCTTTTTATAAATGTCAGCAATTATTATTAAGTGAAACAGATTTAGAATAAGAATATTATTGAGATGATAGAAGAAAACAAAGGTTGAGATAAACAATATGGCATAAAATGAAATTATAGTGTTGCTTTCAGACTGTGGGCTAATGCTATCCCCTCACCCTCTTCCATACACAATGATATTCTAACTTACACAGTTCTAACTCCCTTTGGCTATCATAGAGAACTAAGGCCTGGATGGGGAAGGTAGAGTTGTTTGTTTTGTCTAATTGACTGAGCATTTGCAGAAATTATGTTTGACTTCTTCAGGTCTCCTGGGGCCTCTGCCTGTCTTACATTCTAACTGATTATTTTCACAAATACAAGCATGTAGTTCATGGAAGTTCCCATCCATCCTGAACAAATTAATCATGTTGATGAACCAACTTCACCTCCCTAGTGTTTATCAATTTTTGATGGTTCCTGATTGTCTCTAGAATAAATTCGAGTGCCTTTAGCCAGATTCAAAACCCTCACCTGACACCACCCTACCTTCCAGTTCTAGGTAAAATCTCCTCCAGCCTAATCTGACAAGCTTATGTTAAGTGGTTCATTTGGACAGATCTCTAGGAGAAATATAAAAGATACAAAAATAAAATTAAAAAATCATCTCTGCCCTGAAGGACCTTATGTTCTAATAGCTGCCTCTTAGTCTCTTGAAATATAAGAGTGATTTCCTACTTTGTCTTCTCTAATGACATTTTTCAAATCTGGAATCTCTACCTCTCCACTTCAACATGTCCCTGTAGATATCATAGGTCTAAATCAGGAAGGTACTACAGATGTCACCTAGTCTAAGTTCCTCATTTGATGGAGGCCCCTCATACCTTTATATATCTATGAAACCTTTAAAAATTCTCATTTGGATATGATTATTAGAAAAATTCCTCAAACCTTGTTAATTATTTTGTATCTACTATACGATCTTTTCCTATTATATTCTGTATAACATATTTTATATTTATTTCATATTTCTGTGCTACATTCTACTTGACTTTGCAATAGTGGTCAGGGTCATGGGCATTATAAGCCCTTCAAGAAATCTAATGAATGAATTTATGAATCAGAGAAGTAAGGAAATGATTTGTCATCCCTAAAGGGATTTTGTTGGTGGAGAGAGCAACCAGGATAGATGAAGAAGGATGGGGAGGTTGTAGTCTCTGGAGTAATCAAGGAATGCAGAAAAGTGTCTACATTCCTAATACCAAGGAAGTCAATGACTATATGTCCGTAACATTGCATTATTCAAAACTACCAAATTCATGAATAGACTCATCTTTTGTATAGATCTAGTGTCAAAGTGCTCTTTTCAAAATTATCTCTAGCCAGACTCTTTTCCCTTCCTCCCCTGAGCAATTCCTATTCTCTCTTACCCCTGTGATTAAGTTACCTTTCTCTTCATGCCTGACATGTATATCTTTCTCTCTTTCTGTTGAATCTTGATCCATAATTTAAGTCTGAAGTCAAGGAGAATCTTCTCCAGGATGATCACGTTAATTTCCACTTTCATTAACAACTTCCTACTTCAGAACTCAATTAGCCGTTAATTTTTTCAAGTTTCTCATATATTTCTCAGATTATAGGTAAGCAGGAGTGTTTGACTTGGGAGCTGTCAATCCTGTCTTTACATTCTCACTGTTCCTTGTTCCTTTTCTGGCTCCTCAAGCCATGGGACTCTTTGTAAATGACTTAATCTCTTTGAGACTGACTTCTCTGATTTTTAAAAATAATTGCAATTTGCCATAAATACTCCCAGTCATCACATATTTTCTAGGCCAAATACTTATTCCTTTTTTTTCATTGCATATTCTACCAATATGACTTTTTAATTTCCCACACGTTACACTCCATTTCTCATGTCCATGTCTTCACATAGGGTTATCTCATGTCTAAATACATCTTCACCTCTGTCTTTTTTTAAAATCTTAGAGCCCTTCAGGGCTAAACTAGAATTTCACTTTCTTCTTGATTTCCCATCTATTATTAATTTAGATTTTTTTGGTATATATATTTGTATTTGATTGTTATTCTGTATATTTTCCCTCTGGAGTTCCTTTTTTAATTCCAAAAATATTTTAATGAAAAGATTTATAAAAGACTCAATCATGCAATCATTGGTAGCTATAAATAATTTGTCCATTTCTATTATTTATCTGTTTCTTTTTTTTCCTTTTCTGCATTAACTCTCTGGAAACAAGACTATCAATAAAATGCCTCCAAAGTCTATGGGAAAACCATAATTTAATTCCAACATCTTTGAAATACCAAGTTCTTTTTCCTTTTTATAATATATTCCCCAGGTAATCACTGAAAGATACTAACAATGGTGGTCAAGCATCTCTGATCTCTCAGTCATATGATTTTCTCTAAATCAGTAGTTTCAAGCTGAATTAGAAGCATATCCTTGAAGACCATATATTGACTAAGAAAACCACAAAATTATTTTCATTTATTTTGTTAAACATTTCACAATTACACTTTAATATCATTCCTCCCCATGAAAGAGATGGCCTTTGAGTTTGACACCTCTATTCTCGACTAAGACAATTGAAGCAAGAAATCTCACATGGGAGAAATACCCAGAGTTTTCCTCTTCTCTCCTTTATGACTTATTTATGAATTGTTGCTTTCTTCCTTGCAACACCTACTGTAACTCTCTCACCATTTTACTTACTTCAGAAGAATTACTATGGGAAATGTTTTCCCTTGTTCACAGTTGTACCCTTTATAAATAAAGAGAAGAATTCAGAGGAATGATGAGGGAAATCTATGATTATTGCAATTTTTATCTTTTTATCTTTTCTTTCTTCTTTACTTTTCAAAATAACGGATTTACATTTCTCATGATTCCATCTTTTTTGCTTAGCACATCATCTCAATTAATGGACAGCAATTATTCTTCTTTTGTATACTTTTATTCTTATGTGTCATTATTTACTTCTTAGAGAATGATACTTATTATTTAATTTTATGATATTCCTATTGAATGAAAGGGGAAAGGAAACTCTTGAAGGGAAATGTTGATTTTAGAAAAATGTCAACATGGTGAAAATGATCAAACCTTAGATCCTTATTTTCTTGTTTTCTTTTTAACTTAGTTAATTTAGGAGGGCAGCTAGGGATTCCATCAGTGTAATTCATTTGTATCTATAGAGAATAAAAACTGATCACATTAGATCTCTAATGCTAGAAAGTTAGTATCATTTCTGATCCAATAAAATTTCATGTATACACACACTCATACATATACATGTGAATATATATATATATATATATATACATATATATTTACTTTTCATTTAGAACATGATGTATAGACTACAAATGGGCCCTGAGAGACCTCACTCCTGGTATGCAGGATGCATAATCCCTACTGGGAGGAACTGTAAGATGGGATAATTAACCTGTAAAAATATGGCTCCACTGGTGATAGATGTAGGTCCTAAACTGAATAGATCTGTAAGCCAAGGCTGTGTAAGACCAAAATGAGTTATTGTCTCTAGGCTTTATAATACAAGTACATCATTTATGGCTTTGAGTAAAAAAAGAATAGTTATTATTGTCTGTGGCTGGGACTTTTGCAGGAAAAAATATAGATTCAGTGCTGAAATCAATAGGACTTCTTATTTGGGCCTCATAAGAGAAGGGCATGGAGAATGAATAGGGATGCTCAGATAAGCAAGAAAGATAGAGAGGGACAATCAGAAGTTGCTATTAAGGTGATAGCTACCCCTTGATGAAGAAAAAAAATTTAAAATAGCCAAACAAGTGTAGAAGGGCTGGGATCAACATTTACAAAGCAGGATAGAGAGAAGTTATCAGTTAACATTAACAGGAAGACTCAATTATGATGACTTTTTGTCCATGTCAAGTAGAGGGAGTTCTAGGTTGTTTTTCAGAGACTCATGAGAGCTTGATATATCATTATGCCATTCCTTTCATTATTCTCAGCATTTAATTATGATAAAGTCATGTGAAAAGGGACATCAATGGCCTTGTAGTTCAAAACATTTGTGAATAGAATCATTTAATCATATAGCTAATGCTGTCATCTAGCCACACTTGAAGATTGCCAAGGATTAGAAAATCACAACTAAATGAGTTCCAAGCACTTTTATAACTCCAATACCATGTTTTAGTGGTCATGTGCTTTTTAATATGTTTATAAGGAAGGAGTATCATTGGGCAAAACTTAGAAGAACAAAAATGCTTCCAGTTGGGTGGTAAGATGGTTTAGGAATCACAAAGAATAATAGCAAGAATACCCCCAGAAAATGCTTGTGATCAGAAGCAAACAAAAAATACATTTCACTCTCTTATGTGGTGGTGGGCCACATAGTGGTGAAATTCTTTGAAATGAGGATTAATGGAAGAAACTATACAGGAAAATCTCATGTGAAATACTGTGATTCTCCTCTTCAATATCTTTTTCTTAATTGTTGCGAAGGTGGTTGAAACTCAAAGTTAGACTCAAGGAGTTCAATTAATTCCATTTACTTCAGTTAAATTCACTTGAACAAAGATATTCTTAATATTTACTATGTGCTGTAAATGAGGGATAGAAATTACAGGACTCTACCTTATGCCATGGTCCATCATGTTAGTGTCCTCCAACACAGCCCCAAATGAAACAAAAATATTTTACATAATCCATGACCTTTAGCATTATTTTGGAAGCAGGGGCAAAGCTAGCCTCTTGGACATGGCAATTTGTGACTGGGAAATATTTCAATCATAAAATGAGTTGTAGCTGTAGGTGTTACAATATATAGAGTACTAGATCTAGCTACAATCAAGAAGATGATTTCAAATCCTTATTTAAACAACACTGGGAAAGTCACTTAACTTCTGTTTGCTTCATTTTCTTCTAGACTTTGTTTGAGGATAAGATAAATGAAAAATATTTAGCATAGTACTTTGCACAAAGCAAGTATTATATGAATGTAAACTATTGTTATCTGGGTGTTTTTAGATGGTCCCACTGAAACAATCTCAGGAAAATCAAGGAAAATAAACTATTTTCATTGCCAGTAAAAGCTGTACATTTACTTAAAGCAACCTAGACAAAAAGGACATTGAAATGTTACTAAGGAGGATATATCTGTTCTGTGGAAGATTTTCATCTTCACATTTTAACCTTTCTCACCCATTCTAGGAACATTGCTCTAATTATTTACTTCGAACCAGACTTGACATTGCATTGGTCATTTCATTTCATCATCATTTCATTTTATTGGAAAGTACTATTAATGGTCTCTGTCTCAATGTAGGCTACTACTTGTTCTACAAATAATTGTCTTGCAGAACAGGTTAGGACACCCAGAGATCAAGTGACTTGCCTAGTGTCACACCATCTGTGTATGTCTATGGGAAGACTTGAGTTCAGGTCTTTGGGATACCAACATTGGTCTCCTAGCCATGCTCCAAGGTCAATGATATAGAGATAAATGAAGAAGTCAGAAGTTCATTCAAAAATTTACTGTTCCCTTTCAGTGGATGGCAAAGACAGTTATCAAGAAAGTCTATTTGAAGTTTCACTTTAAGAGAAATGAAAAAAAAGTAGATGAAAAATATCTTCAATTATAAAAAGAAATGAGGGCCAAAAGAAGTTTGCAGAGGTTCTGATATTGTTTAGTAGTCTTTTGACCCGTATTAGCAGACATATCTAATTGCTTAAAATCCCAGTCATGAATCACCCTGAACCCCAGATTCTGAATTGCCAAGGATGTAATTGAACAATTTTTTCTTTGTGCATGAAATAGAATAGGATAGTCTCATGAGAATTGAAGAATCTGTTAAGATATAGTAAAAGGATCATGAATCAATGCAGGTCAGAAGAATCAAAGTAATAGAATAATCACACAGTGACAGCAACACAAATACTGAAGAAAATATCTGAAAGACCTCAATGGATCATCAAATGGGTTGGACCTAAAATCAGGAAGTCATAGTTCAAGTTTAATCTCAGACATTCATTTGTGAGATGCTGGGACCCCCCCCCCCCCCAATCAAACTCTCATCCCCTGAGTTTCCTTGCATTAAAAGTGTGTGCTGGTGTCAAAGACTTGTCTTGACTTTACTCTCCAAATCTCCAGTCTTATGAATGCCAAACTTGAATGAGAATGAAATGATAGTGGCTTTAAAACACAGGTAATGAAATGCACATCCCAGCACTTGGCATAAAGATGATAGCCTACATATATAGAATGAGAAATGAATTTTTATATAGAGGGAGATCTTGATTGGTGTAAATAAAGAATCCTCCTGAAGTAGTGGCATAATTGGAATTCACACTGCATATTTACCATATTTTACATAATTATAAATTTGAATATGTGAATTAGAATATATGAATCCATTTCCAGGAATTCATTAGTTAAAGTAAGGACTCTGAGTTAGTTTATCTCTCTTTACAATGCTTATTTGTTAAAAGGATGGACTTATATGGAGGGGTAGTGGATTTGTGATATATAGAAATTAAAACAAAACAATAGCAATAGCAACAACAATAACACTTCATTTCCTCTCTAGATATTTTCATTTGTTGTTCTCTATATCTGGAATTTTCTCCCTTTTCTTCTTTATTCCATGGTTTCCTTGCTTCCTTATGTCCTAGGTAAAAAATCTACATTCTGTAAAAATCTTTTCTAACATTCTCTTCCCTCTTAATGTTCCTCTCTTGACTTTTGTGATTATCCTCATATCTGTGTGTACACATGAATGCTTGAGGATGCTTATTTTATATCTATGAAGTGCATGAGTTGATGAAGATGGTAATGATATCAATAATGTAGCATGTTGGTGTTCATGTCTGTGTAGCTACTGTTTAGATAATACTGCATTTTAGGTAATATGGTAAACAGTTTTACAATTCTCCTCTTTGATCCTCAAATCAAGTCTAGGATGGAGGTACTATTATTACCCTTTCTTTTTAGATGAGGAAACTGAAGTAAAAAGTGGTTAAGTGACTTTCCCAGGATCACACAAGTATTGAGTGTTTGAGACTAACTTTTTTAAACCCTTAATTTCTGTCAAAGAATTGATACTAATCATCATTTCCAAGGCAGAAGAGAAAGAAGGACTAGACAATTGGGGTTAAGTTACTTGTCCAGGGTCACACAGCTAGGAAGAGTACAAAGCCCATTGTGAAACCAGGACCTCCCATCTCTAGACCTGGCTCTCTATTTACTGTTATGTAGATGCACCTGAATTTGAACTAAGGTCTTCTTTACTCCTAGCCCAGTGCTCTATGCATGGTATTACCTACTAGTAGCATTAGGTGTGAATGTAATGGTCACAAAAGGTTTCTGGCAAAAAGTGAGATTTTGACTGGGACATGAAAGATGCCAAAGTGTCCAGGAGAAACACACACACATACACACACATACACACTGTGTGTATGGGTGCATGGATACTATGAAATGATAAATCTCTTAGAGAATATAAGTCATTATTTTATTCTGTACTCTTTATTGTATGCTGGGGGGAGAGAATCCCTTTAAAGGAAAAATGGCCCTAGAAAGTTATAGATAGATATTAGATTGGATAAAGATAGAAATCTGCATACATATATGTCTGCATATGTATATAGATACGTGTACATGAATGCAAGTATTTATATCCAAACATACATATATGATCCATGGTCATACATAGACTGATCACATATGTGGATTTAAGCATATAGTATACATAAATGTATGTAGGCATGAACATATACACACAGATAGTGCAGATAGGTACATATTAAATTATTCCCATAATACATGCATTGTTTATGTGTGTACGTAAACACATTATATTTTATAATGTTACACAAATATTAGCCTGTTGTCTTTCTCAGTAGGCTGTGTGGTCCTTATGAGCAGTGATTCTTTATTTTTTCAGTTTCTTTGCATGTCTAATGTTTAGTGAAGCACGTGGCACATAGTAGCTGACTAATGCATACTGGCGATTTTGACAAGAATGCATTTCAGCAACATGTTTTCAACTATACAGAAGAAAACAAAGCTTTTTGTAAAAATTAACACGCATATATTGTTGGAATAAATACAAGATTCCCAGTTTTACACAATCTTTTACTGTTCTTTATACATTAAAATATTTATTTTCTTGTTTGCTAATACTTTACATATATAGTCCCCTGAACCTGGGAGATGGGTGTGGCAGATATTACTGATCCATTTTACAGATCAGGAAGTCAATTCTGAGATAAGTCAATTGGTTTGTTACTGTCCTGTTATTAAATGGAGGAGATGAGCTACGGCGCCAGGCCCTTCTTGCTCCATTCCCAGGACTTTATTAATCATTGCTTTCTAACCCACTTTGCCTCTCTTGCTACTTTTGTAAAGCTAGAAGAATCACTTGATAATTGCATTTCTTATAATGAAATACTTTAAAGTGTGCTTTATGCTCTAATACTAGGTTGTGGGCATTGCCAATTTGATCATCCCCTTTGAAGGATCACACAAATGAGGCTCCTAGAGTTTAAATGACCTATTCAACATCACTCTCAAGTTCCCAAAGCTTATGTTTAGGGTCCAGTTAGAGGTCTGACCTCTCCTGAACACTGGCCATTTTAGCATATGCTCAAAGTCTTTCTTTTTATCAATGGGAGTTAATACTTTCCATGCATAACTCAAGGGAATGTGTGCAGGACTGAATGAAATAATGTGTAGGGATGCAGATTATCTTCGGAAAGTCAAACAAAAATTATAATTTACATGATTATCCTACAAAAAAGAAATCTGGAGGAATAAAGGAAAAGAAGGAAGGAAGGAATGAAGCAAAGAAAGAAGGGCCAGTGGACCTGTAGGGCAAGCTTGGCAGGGTAAGCAGGTAGGAAAAAGAAATTCAGAAGCATCATCCATAATAGTTGTACATAAACCAGTGTCCCAGTTTGGCTTATGAGAATGTCTTAGCTTAGAACTGTCTTCTCTAAGATCCTAATGCTAGAATATGTTAGTTACTATTTGCAGCTAAGTCTTCTGAATATCAGTTTTATGATCTATTTTTAAGGGGAATCAGTTAATTATGAAATATTTATTAAATTTCTTCTATTATTCAGGCACTGGGATACTGGCCAGAGATACAAAAATAATCAAAAGATAGTTTGCCCTTAAGGAGATCACAATTTAACTTAAGAAGAGGGCAATATACATATATGTACAAACAATATATAGTAATAATAATAAAAAAAAATTAAGGATGGAAAAACCTGAGCGTTTGGACAAGCTTCTTACAGATAGTAGCATGTTTGTTGGACACTTGAAGGAAGTCTAGAGGCAAAAGGGAGGAAAGTGATGATTCTAGATGTACAGGACAGACAGAAAGAATGCCTGGAGTCTAGAGAAAATGTCTCAGTCTTAGAAAAAGGAAGTCACTATTGTTATAGCAATCCAAGAGTATATAAGGCTTGTAAGGGGTAAAAAGACCATAATGTTAATAGGAGGGGCAAGATTATGAAGGACTTTACAGGCATATATATGTCAAATATGTATATATATATTTGATCCTGAAGGCAATAAAGCTCCATTGGAATTTATTGTGTAAGGAGGTGACATGACTGGAACTTTGAATTAGGAAATCATGTTAGTGACTGAATGGAAGATTAAGTGTAATTGATATAGACTTATTGTGGACCGACCCACTAGCATGCAATTATAATCATCCAAGTGTGAGATGATAGGGCTTATACCAGGTGAGTGGCTGTGTCAGAGTTGAGAAAGAAATATTCAAGAGATGTTGAAAAGATAGAACTGATAGGCTTTGAAAATATCTAATATTTTATAATATAATTTATTATTATATGTATATATGATATAGGTATATAATATATAAATTATAATTTATAACAAAAAGAATAAATAAAAATGAGATGTAATGAATTGTGGATGGCATCTCATTGGCAAACCTAGGGGAATACACTATTTTCCCCCAGCATCTGATTAAATATCTCTCCTTAATGCTAAGTGATACTTAATCAGCTGGCCTTATTTAGCTATAGGATGTCTTGCCAGCCAGAAAGGAACTCAGCCTATCACCAGTAGCTGATGACTACGCCACAGGTATCTGGATCCTGGCAGTAGAGTAGATGACCAGAAAAGTTGATTCAGTTGCATTCCTCAATAGTGTTTCAAAAATCCCTCATGAAGTCTATTATTTGGATGGAACATCACCAGGTCATAGGCTGGGGTTGGAGAAACTTAAGGACATTGTAGGTACATTAATGTTTGCCTCCCAGAACTCCAAAAATCTATGTGAGCCAAGATATGTGAGTGTGATCTCAGTGCTACCCGATGAGCTGGGATTGCTTGGTAGAAATTCAGTTGGGGAAAACATTCACAATCCAGCCCCCACTCTCTTAGATAGTATGCCTTAGCTGTCTTATATCTTTGAAGGTCTATCCAGTGGAAAAGAGATTAAACACATTCTACTTGGCCCCAAAGGGATGACCTCAGAACAGTGAGTAGAAGTTGCAAAGAATTTTTCAGAGTGTGAAATGAACAGTATATTCATTCTGCTACAGCTATATTTAGAGAGATGGTATTTGCTTTTAAAAAAATCCTGTTGACATTTGTCTTAGAATCAATACAAAGTATAGTTTCAAGGAAAAGAGTGGTAAGGGCTAGGCAATTGTGCCTGTCTTGCCCAGGATCACACAGCTAGGATGTATCTAAGGTTAGATTTGAACCCAGGATCTCCTGTCTCTGGGCCTGGCTCCCTATCCACTGAGCAACCTAGCTGCTTTAGGAATGATTCCTTATATTTACCTTTTTTTGTTTGTTTATATTATATTTATTGTTGAAATCTATGGAAGTGGTGAAATCTATGGGACCCTTTTCAGAACCATATTTAAAAAAATTTAAATATATGATTCCAAAGGAAACCACTTATACCAGTGATGGTGAACCTTTTAGAAACCATGTGCTATGCCTCATCCTACCCAGAGATTGAGTGCCATGCAGCTTCCCCACCTCCTCCCCTTAGCCCAGACAGTGGAGAGAAAAAAGTGTTTCCATTGGACTGCTGGGGAGTGTCACAGGTGAAGTGATAAAATGTAATGGTTTGGGTTAGAATTTGAAATGAATTTAGGGTTAAAAACAAATTTAGGATTAGGGTTAGGGAGGGGAAAGTGCTCTGCTCCACTCCAGCTTTGATGCTTATAACCAACCCACCTTATCCCAGACAGGGGAGGGCATAAGTTCTCCCATTGGGCTCTAGGGCAGAGGAGTGGGTCAAATGAAAAAAAATGTCCTCAGGCCAGTGGAGAAGGGAAAGAGTTCAGCTTGTCAGAGTCCTTCTGCTTTTCTAGTAATGAACTCTGGCAAGTGACAGGTGCATCCCCACAAAGATGTCTCTGCGTACCCTTTCTGGCATATGAGACATGGGTTTGCCATCATGGACTTATACCAACATAGTTATCAGAATATTAATTTATACACTTAGAATACCCACAAACACACATATGTATAGTATTTGTGATGATAACACAAAAATATACACATACATATGTATGTATAAATGTATTTATATGTGCATACAAGCTCACAGATGTCAGGTTAATAACCCTTATCTGAAGGTGCCTGGAGACAATCTTGACCTGAGATCTACTTATTAGGTACTGACAAAAACATTGAGAAAGCAGAAGTAAGTATAGCTTTTCAGGCAAAGGAAACCAATGGAATGGGAAAAATATGTTCTGCTTTTATAGTAAGGAAAATTATCCCAGAACTTTGATATTCTTTGAGGAGCTGTTTGGTGAGATACCTCAAAAGAGTAGAGCCACCCCTCCATATATCCATCTCTGTGCGATGAATTGGACCAGCATGTGAATATGATTCAAAGACATCTGACTCATTTCACCACCATTTAGACATCAGTTTTGTCATGAATGGGTCACAGGTGATATGGAGAATATTCTCCATGATTTGGGGAGTTTTTCTCATCATTTTTAGAAGTTAAAAGATTAAATTATATCGATATTAGGAAAAATCGCTTGTGAAGAGAAATACTTTCCCTTTAATACAAAAGTTGCCAAGAAATTTTTTTCAATGTAACCTTGCATTAAATATGAAAATGAAGACTAAAGACTCTTTTCATCCCTAAAGGGAAAATATATCTTGGACAGGGCAGTGACTGCAGAACTACAGAGGGAAGTTTTGGTATTTTTTTTTTATTCCTCCACCTTGAAGACACTGACAAGGAAATATGAAATAAAGCAAAATATATTTTTAAATTAAATTTCGTTTGAAAAGACGATAAAGTTATTATAGTATGAAACTATGTGACATGTGTGAAAAAAATGAGGGAAAACAGTTTTCTTTTTCTTCCTCCACTTTTAAGATCAGATTGTTTAGTTATCCTACTTTGCAGATTTCATTTGAATATTCAGTTTTGGAGAAATACTTTTTAATATTATAATCAGCTTAAATTCACCAACATGTCCTAAAACAGGTCCACTCCCCTCTCTTCCTTTCCTTTCTTTCTTCCCTTCCCTTTCTTTTGTCTGATTTTCCTCATCATTACAGAGTAGATTTCTATTTTCTGGATGTTTTCCACTCATTTATACAACTGGGTAGAGTAACAGGTAGTCTCACAGCCCAGGGAAAGCTATCATGGAAGCCAGATCTACTGGGAAGGACTCAGTTCCATTTGGAAAGGTTTTGATTAATTTCTTATTTTCTGTAACAAATTTATACATTTTCAGCCTCATTCCTGATTGACTAATTTTTTTCCTCAAAATGTGTCCAGCTCACTTACTATATACAATGAATAATTTTAGAAATGAAAAATAATTGAGACACTCAAAGAGGGGTGGAAAAAATCATGAATTATGTAATCATAAAAATATTCTAAATAAATTTTAAAATGTATCCTTTAGGTACTAAGCACTTGACCAATTCTTATTCTTCTATATTGGTTGGAATTGGATGGAATAAAATTAAAGAGCTTATTCACCTTGAAGTACAATATAGACAACTCTTTCCTAACCCTAACATTGACTACTTACAAAGAATTAAGATTTTCCTAGATATCAAGAATGCTAGGAATGGCCACTTTTGCCGTCTTTGCATTAGCAATCACAAATATATATGTTATTTAATTCCATAAAAGTATTCAGTGATTCTAATTGTGGCATCCCACCTCTCTTCCCTTCCCCCTCCCAGAGATTACAAACAATTTCTCTGGCTTATACATGTATCATCATTCAAAACCTATTTCCATGTTATTCATATTTGTAATAGAGTGATCTTTTAACATTAAAACACCAAACATATTCCCATCAAACCATGTGATCAATCATATGTTTTTCTTCTGCATTTCTGCTCCCACAGTTCTTCCTCTGGATGTGGATAGCATCTTTCTCATAAGTCCCTCTGGATTATTCTGCATCATTGCATTGCTGCTAGTAGAAAAGTCTTTTACATTTGATTGTACCACAATGTATCAGTCTCTGTGTATAAAGTTCTCCTGTTTCTGCTCCTTTCACTCTACATCAATTTCTGGAGGTATTTCCAGTTCACAAAGAAATCCTCCAATTCATCATTCCTTTGAAAACAATAGTATTCCATCACTATCAGATACCACAATTTGTTCATCCATTCCCCAATCAATGTACCTTTCTTAAATGACTAGGCAATTCATTTTGATAAATAGTAATCATGTAAAGGGGGGAAAAATGAAAGCCTATTTTCATGAATTTAACTTTCTCTCATTTAACTAAAATATCAGGAAACTAAAGTGAGCCTGATATCAATGAGTGATAATATATCACTAATTGCTTGTTAGTTTAATGTTTAAGGTGTGCTTTCTACCAAATAGAGCCTGCGATAGAGGTATTTCAAGTAGATTAAAACCACTTAACCACCAAAAAATAAGGAGAGAGAAAATAAAGCATTTGTCAACTCTTATCAGCAATGTACAATTTTTGTGACCCCCATTTAGTGTTCTCTTGCCAAATATACTAGAGTAGTTTGCAATTTGCTTATCCAGATCATCTTTAGAGAAAACTAAAGCAAACAGGGTTAAGTGACTTGCCCAAGATCACAGAAAGTGTCTGAGGCAGGATGTGAACTCAGTTCTTTGTGACTCCAAGCTGATACTCTACACAT
The DNA here is from genome assembly GCF_027887165.1 of Monodelphis domestica. Lineage (NCBI taxonomy): Eukaryota > Metazoa > Chordata > Mammalia > Didelphimorphia > Didelphidae > Monodelphis > Monodelphis domestica. The sequence continues at coordinate 746,530,564 of NC_077227.1, read as the reverse complement.
TACTATCCTTTACCTAGAAAGCAAGCATGGGGAGTGAGAAATCCAAACCACATCTTACTGACTTTAAGTCCAACTCCTTAAGATCCTCTCAAATACATAATTTTGGATGTTTAAAAATTGTATTTTGGATTTTCTTGGTAAGAACTCCTAGAGAAGATATATTTTCAACCATTGGATCATTAAATGTTCTGAAACATAGATACTTAGAGTTGTTTGGGCAAATAAAGCTTAGAACGATTTATGCGGGATCATATGTCAGATGAGAAATGCACCAAAGTCTTAGTTACTCAAAGCCTAGTCTTCTATCCATTAAAGTTAAGTGCTTTTCTCATATAATTTTTTCCTCAAGTAATACTTTATTTTTATTTTTCTATAACCCTTATTTTCTGTATTAGAATCAATATTATATATTGGCTCCAAGACAGAAGAGTAGTAAGGATAAGAAATGGGTGTTAAGTGATTTATACAGGGTCACACAGCTAGGAAGTGGGTATCTGAGGGCAGATTTGAACTGTAATATTTTATTTTATTTTTCCCAATTACATGTAAATTTTTTTTCTAATATTTCTAACAGTTTGAGATCCAATATTGTTTCCCTTCTATATTCCCCATTTTGAGATGGCAAGTAATCTGATATAGCTTATACATATCTTATTATGCAATATATACTTCCTTATTAATCAGGTTGTGGAAGAAGTTACATAATATGCACACACCAAAAAATTACTCATGAAGAAGAAATGAAAAATTCCATACTTTGATCTGTATTCAGACTCCATGAATTCTTTCTCAGGCAGTGGTTGGAATTTTTATCTTAAGTCCCTTGGAGTTGTTTTGATTTTTTTCATTACAGACATGAATCTTAAAATTTCTCAGACTCTACTTCAGAAAATTTGGTTAAGCTATTCCCCATTTAAACAATGGAGGTACTTGATCAGGAATGTATTGGGAACTTTTAAAATTACTCCTCCCTGTTCAGACAGTGCCTCAGGGGAAGATAAAGTTGTAAACTCCTGATGGAACAATGAAAAAGTCCCTAACTCATACTTATAGTAAAGCAAAAACCTTAAGCTAGGTCTATTTTTAGATCTAATACAAAAGGTTGGTAAGTACCTATAAAGGTTAAATTAATCACTAAAAAGTCAAGCAACTTACAAAAGGCAAGCTTAATAAAAGAGGTGTGAAGTTTTAGTCTACCCAAAGAAGGTGAGAATTAAAGAGTGGTGAGAACTAAGAATGGACAGTCCTGGGGAAAGTGTCTACTGTGATTGGTAGATGTGAAAATTTAGGGGAGGTGACACAAGTGAAAATTTCTTTAAAAGGAAGGGACTTACTGAATTTGAGTTAGTTGGAGTTCCTAGTTGGAGATGGAGTTCAAAGGTTTGGAGCTTGCTTTAGGAGGATCTTGTGGTGGGTGATTAAAGAATGACTAGTCTCTCTTAAGACTCAGGCTTAGGCCTTTCATACCATTTTCTCTTATTCTCTCTCTCTTCCTTTTCTTAATTCCTTCATTTGTATTAATTAAAATCTCCATAAAACCCAGCTGACTTGGGTATTTTCATATTTGGGAATTTTTCCCATGGCGACCACTTACTTTTGATTTAAATCAAGACACTAAAAATTATCTTTACAGTTTTGGCAATTCACAGTCTTGAAACCCACATTTTCGTGGTCACACAGATGAGAATTAAGCCATTCAAAATTGATCATCATATAATATTGCTATTACTGTGTACAATGCTATCCTGATTCTCTTCATCTCACTTTGTATCAATTAATGCCCATTTCCCCTTAAATAATCTTGTTAATCATTTCTTGTGAAACAATATTTTCCCATTACAACCATATAGTGGTAGTCTCTCGGTGACCGAGAATGACTTTTGTCTTTGTGCATTATCATCTATTGATGTACCCTCATGTGGCTTTGAAGCCATATACCATAATGTGTCTTAGTCATTGCCCAGCTGATGGAAGTCTTCAGATCCCAATTATTTGTCACCACAAAAAGTGCTGCTATAAATATGTCTATATAAATAGTCTTTTCCCCCTTTCTTTGATATCTTTTGAGTATAGGTCTTTCAGTTATATTATTGAGTCTCCTATATTGAACCTGAAGTTCAAAAGAATTTAACAACCTTGATTTATGGGAAAGACCCTGTGCTAGGTACTGGCATGAAAAAATAAATAACATAACTCATAAAATCAAAAGGAATAAACTATGCATATAGATAATAGTAAAAGAAAAAAATAATTTTAGAAGAACATCCCACTGTTTCTTCTGACATATCTCTGTTCCAAGGTAACTTGATATAGCATATATAGGAGTTTTGGAAAAGGAAGAGGTCATACTAGGCTAAAATTATAATTGGGTTAATATTCTATATATGATTTAAAATGAGGCATCTAGATGGTACCATGGATAAAGTGTTAGGACTAGAAAAAGAAAGACATTTTCCTTAGAACAAATCTGACCTCAGACATGCACTAGCCATGTGACCTTGGATAAACCACTCAACCTTCCTCATTTCTCAAATTAGCTAGAAAAGGAGATCATGAACCATTATGGAAAGCTTGCCAAGAAAAGCCCAGATGACATCATGAAAAGTCAGATATGACTGAAAAAATAACTAATGAAGAAAAATAAGCTTAAAATGATAAATTTCTTCTATGACCATCCCCATAAGGACTGATAGAATTTCTTTTATATTTTAGATATATTAAACCTTGACTAGAAAAGAGCATGACACCAATCATTTCAAGGGAGCCAATGCTTTTACATCTTTTTATCAGCCTCCATCCATTTTTCCATTGGAGACTTTAGTTTTTGTTCTAATTGCTTTCTAAATGGTAAAATCTGAAAATCAAGAAGTATATAATTTTAAAAATATTTCCTGTTGAACTAAAAAAGAGGTTTTTGATACGTGTCTGAATAAGTAAATACCAAAATATGTCAGAAAAGTGATTAGAAATCTGGCTAATGGAGAGCACTTAAAAACTGGCTATATCAGCAAAAAACTCATTTATGAGTTAACATTTGATCTTGGCATTGAAGAGAGCTCAAATTCCAAAATGTAAAGAGAAAATGGTTAGTCATTCTAGGCACAGAAACAGAGGCAAGGTTATAATTCCATGTATGGGGAACCACAAATAGAGACGTTTGGACTGGAAGTTAAGAGTAAATGAGAAAGATAAACGTGAAATGGATATTAAAAGTTGTATCAGAATTAGGTTGAAAAGGGCTTTGAATGCCAGGTAGAGAGTTTTGTATTTTATCACTGAGGCAACAGGAAGGTATTGAAGGTGACCAGGTGGAGGAATAACAAGGTCAGGGATGTACCCAAAATGATATGGCAGAAGGGCATTCTGGTTACTAATTATTCCCAGGTATATTATGATAACTATTCTACATCCATTTTTCCAGCTATGAATTTCTTTCAGATAATAATTTTGTGGCTTTCAATTGAATCCCAGCCTATTTACATTTACTTAGTACCTGATATGTGTGAGTCACTGGAGATACACAGAGAGAAATGAAATCAGCTTCTGTTCTATTGATACTTATCTTACTCTAAATATGCAACTTTAAAATGTCTTGCCATATGCCCCTCTCATTCAAACTTATTCTTCATAATTTCCCAAGGCAAGCTATCTCGATGTTTAATAGTTTAGAAGAGTGTGTGCTTAGGAGGAATACATTTAGCAGAGTGTAATAATTTAGAAATGGAGATCATAAATATCCTCACTTTATCTCTTGGGATTTCATCATTGTGTGGCAAAGAGGAGGCAGTACAGCCATTTTTGTCTTGTGTGTGGGAAGAGACGGTTATTTGTGTTCTGCTCGTATCTGAGCACATTTGTGTTTAATTTTAATAAGTGTTCATATTTGTGACAATTGTTTCCTCATCAAATGAGGAGCTGATGGCAAAAATAGATGGGTTTAAGGCCAGCATTCGAATCCAGTAAACGGTGATGTGAAGTCGTTTTGGATTCCGAAGGTTATCTGGATTTAAAGGGAATTCTGAAGTTCTTTATCTCCATCCTCCTAATTAAAATCCACTAATGTTCAAGACAAAGTAGACCTTTTTTCCCATATGGATTTTCAACAATTCTCCCTTGTCCCAGGCTACCATCCAGATAAGTCAGCCCTTTGTATTCCAATATTTCCATTAAAATCCATCCTGAACAGTTTGAATCCTGCAATGTAGACATGCATATTGCTGCAAAATGGCCAGATTGAATTATGTGCCACCCAATTGGCAGCGAACCATGAAAGGTGTCAATAGAAAATTATTGCTTCATTGACATAAACACCTTGTCCAAAAGGATTAAATATACGGGACATTTTCTCCTATTGGAGATGTCAAGGAGAATCTCTGAATATGTAGATTTTGTTTCCCTAACAAGATAAATATTGTCATTAGTAACCCAAATATATTGGACACTGTCAAGAATTTCCTTTCAGCACTCAAAAGCCACCTAAGCATTTGCTGACTTACAAAGTCAGCCATCAAAGCTTGCTACATTGCTGAGGGTACATTGTCAAGATGGAATGTGTGTGTGGGTGGCGGACCCAGAGGAAAGATGGATATATGGCACAATCAAAACTACTTACTGCTCGTGTGGCATTGGGTAGTAACTGAGCTTCTCTAGGCTTCAGTTTTCAAGTATTAAATATAAGTGTTGAAGTAGATAATAGGTATAAACCCCTCTGCCCAAGGCCACTTGACACATAAATGTTTAAGAAAATAAATAAAAATACAATATGACATTCAATTCCTCATTTGATTTTCTTTATCAACATGTATTCTACTGACTTGTGCTTCTATTTGAGAGTTACACAAGTGAACTAGATGCTATCTAAGGTACATCCTAATCATAAATATATGGTATAGCTTAGCCTCTGGCTGAAAGCACTTGGAAAATACAAATGACTGGATGAGGTTGGATCCGGGTTTCTTTATATTCCTCACCTCACCTAAACTGACAAGCACTGGAAGTAGGATTCAGTTTTCTGATTGGACATAAGTTAATTAACCTGCTTTTACATTAACTTCAATAACAAAGGGTCACTGAGCATTTTAACTCAAAATTCCAATAGCTTAGCTCATCAAGTCCCTAAAGGAATACAAACCAAATGGAATAGATGAGAGAAGGAAGGAAAGAGGGAAGAAAGAAAAGTTGAAAGGGAAATGGTAAGAGAAAGGAAAGAAGATAGAGGAGTAAAAATAAGGAGAAGTGAGAAAAAAGGCAGAAAAAAGGGTTTAGAGGTGAAAAGGAAAGGAGAAAAGATGGTAAAATGAAAGAGAATGGGAAATCAAGAGAAGGTTAAAGAAAGAGGAAAAAGAATGAGGGCAAAAAAAGAAAAATTGAAGTTGGAGGAAAGAACTTGATGATGAGAATAAAAGTAAAAGAGAGGGAACAAAGAAAGCCACGAATCAATTATAAATAGACAAAGGGAAGGGGACAACTTTGAGGCTCAGTGGATAGAGAGACACGTTCAGAAATGGGAGGTGCTGGGTTCATATGGAACTTCAGACACTTCCTAACTTTGTGACTCTGAGCAAGTAATTTAACCCCCATTGCCTAGCCTTTACCCCTCCTCTGCCTTAGAAACACTACATAGTATTGATTTTAAGATGGAAGGTAAAGGTTTAAATTTTTTTTAAGAATAGACAGTTGAAAGAGAGGTGGAAGAAAGAAAAACAGTATCACTATTGGATGAGATAAAGAGGGTGCCAGGTTAGAAATTGAAGCATAAAACATAGAGAGAGGAAGCAGAGAAGAGTAAAAGAGTAAACTCCATAATCTCAGACTCTGGAGAGCCCAGAGTCATAACTCAGCAAACAGACTGTGGACCGACAACCATACAGGAGTCTCCAAAGACAACTTAGTCCATCCATTTTGCATCTACAGATGTAAAACCGAGAAAGAGGCACTATGGGGCTAAGCCCAGTCTTACTGGTGCTTGCAAGCTTGAGGCACTGAGTAGTTGGCTCAAAGGTCGGCTACCCTGGTTTATTTTTCATCCTTGATCTTTCATGCAATATGTGCTGGACACACCATCTCATCAGTGAAATATTTGAATCTCACCAACAGTAGCTCCTTCATCATGGGTCATATATCCACATAACCTTTGTGCTTTAGACTCAACCCAGACCTACCATAAGCAAAGTCAATCAATGAAAATGCAGCCTTACAATTGAAACACATTAGGAAGTAATGATTCATTGGATTACCCATTTCAGCTCCCTTAAACAGGATGATCCTCAAAGACGCTTCAGATATACAATCTCTGAAACAATTCAGTTTAGGTGCAACTTTCCAGGAAAATGTCTATAGTACTGAGTGAGAGCCATTGGTCTACAGCTGTGATTCAAGTTTAGTAAGTACTCACAGTAGTCATTATTAGTAGAAGAGTCCCAAGGGACATATACTAAAAAGCTGAGCTTGCACACAGGTTAACAAAGATTCCCAAGATTCATTTCATCTAGCAGCTGGTACCTCAGAAATACAGTATGCTCTGCCCCCGAACCTTCCGTGAAACAGTATCACTGCTAAACATTTGCATTAGATAATGAGAAAGAGAGTGGGAAAGAAACCATGTGTCCCTGCCAAGCTTGAATCCCAGGGAAGTAATAGAAAATGAGTAGGTCAGTGACTTATCAGCTGCATTTGCATTAGCAATGAGTGTACTATCCATCCTTCAAGCAGGAGACTGATATTCTTCATGCGTTATGGCAAGAGCTTTATTAAGAAATGACAGTGAACTACAGAGACACCCATATTACCTACTCTCTGATGGTTCTTTTCTCAGCGTTTAAGCTGGAGTTAGCCTACCATTCTCTCACTGGAGCATTATGGCACTTGACTATTTAGTATCTGGGAATAGCATGATGTGGGGGGGACACAAATTAGAGCCAAATGACTGAGTTCTGAGCATGTATGTGTGATGTAGTTTCAAGGGCATAAGTTCAAAAGAGAGATTTCAAATAATGAAGGAAAGGAGATCTCCTTCCCTCCATTCCTCCTTTCTCTCACATATAGACACACATTAACACACATGGCTGTTTTCCATCTATATATGTCTTCAGTGTGACATGGGGAATAAGCCTTGGTGTTTGTAGTCAGAACTCCCTGGGTTGGAATTATTCCTTAGTGTATGTACATAGAAAGTAATTCAGATTCTCTGTTACTTGATTGATCCTTCTGTGAAATGGTGCTAATACTTACCTCATATCATTGTTCGGAGAGTTAAATGAGAGAATGTACGGAGTAGACTTTTAAGATCTAGATTACTAGAGGAAGGAATAATTACTCTGCAGTCCCTCTGGCCACCACCTCGTAGATTATACACATGCATAAGATATCACTAACTTCAGGGTTGGGATAGTGTGGAAATTACTAATGAGTATTTGTTGAAATAGAAGAATGTTAATTTTTTCCAGCTTTTCAACTTTGTGATTCTATGAAATCCCAGCCTTGAAGAAATCAAAGGTCATGATTCCTCCCAAAATGTGGATAACAGATTTATTCTGATTTCTTTCTTATACTTCTATCATGTAAAGAAATGGAAAAAGTTAATAAAGGGATATTCACCCTCTTAAAATTAACTATGTCATCAACAATAATTTATATTATCCTGATCACAGGTCTAGAGTAGAAATTACATCAGAGATACATCAAGGCCTTTTGGCTTCCTTTCATTAATAGAGAAATTAGGTCTCAGGTTAGTTCTGAATTCCCATTGCTCCTGAAAAATAATATGTGAATTCAAATTCTACATCTGAAGAACACTGGTTATGTGACCACTATAAATCCCCAGATTCTTCAATGTCCCTGGCAGTTCTTTAATATATAAATTGCACATTTTGCAATAATCTGCATTAAGACAAAGAATTTCTTTACCAAAAATTAGTTATAGCAAATAAAATAAGCCATGTCAAAAAATTCCTTTGTTTCTTCATTTCTTTGTTTCTTTTTTTCCTTCATTCCTTCTTTCCATTCATTCCATATTTCTTTCTTTCTCTTTTTCTTTTCCCTCCCTCCCTCCCTCCCTCCCTCCCTCCCTCCCTTCCTTCCTTCCTTCCTTTCTTCCTTCCTTCCTTCCTTCCTTCCTTCCTTCCTTCCTTCCTTCCTTCCTTCCTTCCTTCCTTCCTTCCTTCCTTCCTTCCTTCCTTCCTTCCTTCCTTCCTTCCTTTCTTCCTTCCTTCCTTCCTTCCTTCCTTCCTTCCTTCCTTCCTTCCTTCCTTCCTTCCTTCCTTCCTTCCTTCCTTCCTTCCTTCCTTCCTTCCTTCCTTCCTTCCTTCCTTCCTTCCTTCCTTCCTTTCTTTCGTTCTTTCATTCTTTCTTTCTTTCGTTCTTTCTCTCTCTCTTTCTCTCTCTCTCTTTCTCCCTCTCTCCCTTCCTCTCTCCCTCCCTCTCTTCCTTCCTTCCTTCCTTCCTTCCTTCCTTCCTTCCTTTTGTTCTTTCGTTCTTTCTTTTGTTCTTTCTCTCGTTCTTTCTCTCTCTCTCTTTCTCTCTCTCTCTTTCTCCCTCTCTCCCTCCCTCTCTTCCTTCCTTCCTTCCTTCCTTCCTTCCTTCCTTCCTTCCTTCCTTCCTTCCTTTCTTCCTTCCTTCCTTCCTTCCTTCCTTCCTTCCTTCCTTCCTTCCTTCCTTCCTTCCTTCCTTCCTTTCTTTCTTTCTTTCTTTCTTTCTTTCTTTCTTTCTTTCTTTCTTTCTTTCTTTCTTTCTTTCTTTCTTTCTTTCTTTCTTTCTTTCTTTCTTTCTTTCTTTCTTTCTTTCTTTCTTTCTTTCTTTCTTCCTTCCTTCCTTCCTTCCTTCCTTCCTTCCTTCCTTCCTTCCTTCCTTCCTTCCTTCCTTCCTTCCTTCCTTTCTTTCTTTCTTTCTTTCTTTCTCTCTTTCTCTCTTTCTCTCTTTCTCTCTTTCTCTCTTTCTCTCTTTCTCTCTTTCTTTCTCTCTCTCTCTCTTTCTCCCTCCCTCTCTTCCTTCCTTCCTTCCTTCCTTCCTTCCTTCCTTCCTTCCTTCCTTCCTTCCTTCCTTCCTTCCTTCCTTCCTTCCTTCCTTCCTTCCTTCCTTTCTCATTGCTCCCTTCCTCTTTTTCCTTCCTTGCACTTTATGTTCCAGCTTTCCATGATTATTCTCTTTTATTTTCTTCCTATCTGTCAACATTCTATGTTGTTTTTTTTTTAATTCCATCTGATCCTGTCATCTCCCTTAGACTACCATATTAAGTAATCTCCCTTCATGTATAGAAGTGTCCCACTTTGGTGTGAATGTAACATGGATTATACAATTTCTTATAAATTCAGCTTTCTCTGAAAAATCCTGTTGCTCACTGATATTATTCTACCCATTTCTATAACTCATAAGTCATTCTTGAATACTGATCTCAGAGAGCCATAAAAATCTGTGCTTTAAGATAGAAAACCAACTTCATATTTATTATTCACCCACACTGTAAAATGAGGGTAAGACCTTTACCTCTCAGTAGTGGTTTTATAGTATGATAGCCTTGGTTTGAGCTGTAATGTTATATAAATATCAATTTTAAACCCTCTGATTATGTGGTACTCTGCAGTTTTTGCCATTGTGGAATTTAATTTGAGCTACATTGGAAACTGGGGGCTCCTGACCATTCAGTGAAAGAAAAAAATGTTCACCACTTTATCTTTGAAACAAGATGGTAGATGCTTAAAGGAGAAGCTCAGAATCTAAAAACAAAACAACAAAAAACAACAAAAAAACAAAAGTGACCCCAAGACAGCTTTAATGGAATCTCATCACTAGTGTCTAAATATTTCAAACTGCATTGCAATAAGGAAAAATGGGTTTGACTGTCTTGGATTCCCTAAGGCACTTTCCACATCTTTCCCAGTGCCTGTTTCTGCTGTGTAAAATTTCCAGAGGAAATGTATGTATCTGGAGACAGCTCCTGCATGAATAAAGTGACCTTCTTTCAAAATTTACTTTAGTTCATGCCCAAATGGGAACTGTGTCAGTCCCATGCTACAAGCCATTCATGACAAGAGCCAGTTACTCCTCTTCTAATCAAAGGATCACAAATTTAGACCTATATCAAGAACAAACCTTAAAGATTATATAGTCCCACTTCTTTGAAGATGAGGAAATTGAGGCACAAACAAGTAATAGTAGTATGGTTGGGGGATAGGGCTACTACTATTGATTTTATGCAGTTCCAAAATCAATCATTTTATTCACATGACCAGAAATAGCCATTAGACTTAAAAATAAAAAATAAAAATTCTCAGTGAATGATTGTTGCAGCACTGTTTCCAATTGAACTTCTTATTCCCTCAGTTTGCTTAATTGTAAAGTGGGGAAAATAATATCATCTCCCTTGAAGGGTTACTGTGAGATAAAAGGAGATAATGTTTGCTAAGAACTTATCACACTTTAGAGCTGTGTTGGCAAACTTATGAAATCTGTGTCAAAGGGGATTTCTCTGCTCCCCCTCTCCTCCATAGCTGAGGATTTTTTTTTTTTTTACATCACCCACCCCTCTTACTGGTAGCCCAATGGAAGCACTTCCTCTCTCCTCTCACTCGGGTAAGGGACTGGCTCACATGAGACATAAGGATACAGTTTGGCCACTCAGTCTCTGAAAGGTTCACCATCACTGCCTTAGAGTGTTATAAAAATGTCAGCTTCTACTCCTCCTCTTTTATTTATTTCTATCATCATATTTTCATTATAAGGATAATAACAACTCATTCTTATTCAGTATTTTAAAGTTTGCACCATTTTTATATTTATTATTCCATAAGATCTTTACAAAATCTTTTAAAATGGGTGTTATCCCCAGGTTAGCCCCAGGTAAGGAAACAGACTCATAGATTTTGAGTACTAATACCTTACACACAGTTAGTAAATATCATTTGACTCAGATCTTTCAACTCTAATTCAGAGTGTGTGAAATTAGAATCTGTTACCCTAAAAACTATGATCCCCAGCAAAACTACAATTCCCAGAACCCTACTCACATCCTACTAGCATATAAATTGGGTGGAGTTCCTAGTCTAGGTCTTTCCTTCTGGTCACAGCTTTGGTAGAGTGGGGATTTTGAGCAAGTCGAAAAATTAGTCACATGGTTCTGTTTATAAGATAAGAAACTTTATAAAAATACTTGAAATATTGTACATTAATTTAAATCTTACAAGTGCTTTCTATGGCAATGAATGCTTTGGTTTGTTGATCCCCCCCTAAAATTTATGAGATGTCAATTCACACAAACAAAATCTAACACAAATATATGGAGAGAGATACTATTTCATATAAACAGAGTTCATAATTTAAGTTAGTACTACCTGTTTATCTAAAAATGCTCAGACCAAGCAGAACTCAATGGACATCACTCTGACACACAAGGACACATGCAAAAACAATAAAAATGAAACAAAAGGATAGAGAGAAAAATGGGTAAGAGTAAGAATCAAATACAATACCATGAGAGATGAAATGTAAGCTAAATGAAGCAGAATGTTTCAGGGGAAAAAATACAGGATCTGAAGACATAGTACCTTCCTAGGAATATTGGGATTTCTCTAGCACATCAGAGGATTCAGAAACCAAAGTGAAATGGTTCATATTCTCAAATAACTCATAGTCTTATCAGGTGAAGCAACATATTCACATACAAGTAAATGAGATATGTATTAAGTAGAACTTCAGTCATACAGGGTCTCCTTGCTGGTTCTGTTTCATCATCTACAAAATGAAAAGATTGGATTGAGTAACCTAGAAATTCCCATCCAACTTGAAATCCATGATTGTGGGAAGCATCTTTTTAAAGTATAGATATGGAATGAGACAAAAGGGAAAAACAAATGAAAAATATTTAAAGGAGAGTAGCAAAGCCTAAATATATTCCAGAAACATGTGTGCTGGTTGTCTCTCGAACCGAGGATGACAATTATCTTTGTGCGTTTTTGTGCACAAAGACACCTGTGCATGAAGATTTAAGTGGAAAAGTCGATGCACAGAGACAGTCCCACTCTCTCAGTGTTGGAAGCCTGAGTCCAGTGGCACGAAAGGTCGTTCCACCTGGAGACTTCCTCAGCTGCATTGGACTGCCGTGTTGTCTTTTGTGCTCCAACGCGCCCTAAGCACTCCACAGTGCCTTGCTGCATCGCCATCTCAGCCGTTGAACCTTATTCTTCCACCTGTTCCGCCGAAGCAGTATTCACATGCTGGGTGAGCAAAGCCCTGGTTCACCAGGGGTCGACGACCCGATGGCTACCCTCGCAAGGTTTAGCCGGCCTGTCGAAGCCGTTGCCCGGGGTGTGGCCGCTGCCGCATGCTAGCAGCTACTAGGAGCCACAAGTGAGAGCTGGGTGTCAGGTGAGGGTCAGTGGCTGGAGAGCTGCCCTAGAAGGGCACGACAAGCCCTTCATACCAGAGATATTACCCCTCCCTGAGCACCCACATGTGTAAACTCTTCTATAATATGGAAACCTATAAGCAGCACTGAGAAGCAAACACATGTTACCCTGCCCTCTCCTCAGAACCACTCCACAAGAGAAAATATGGGTTTGTGTACATCTTAGAAAGGTCCAGAAGTGGAAAGTTGGGATGCTGGGAGAGTATTGTTTGGTCCTCATTTTAAAACATGGCTCTTGATAAAATCAATTTGTGCAAACATTTCCCTCAATTTAGTTCATCATATAAAGGACTCAGACAAAGATACCTTTGAAGTAGACCTAATTAGTCCAAGTAGATGTCCTCAGTCCATTTGAAATAGACACAAACATGGAAGTCAATGCAGTGAGTGGGCCAGGTGTACCATTGAGAATTGGTCTTTCCTGTTTTAAAGTTAAATCCAGCATTAGAAGGCTCAGTTATATAGTGGTAAACGGCTTGTTGACTATGAAGCAGTTAATTGGGAGGGGAGTTGATGAGGGAGAATTTTTTTTCAAGATATCTAACTGCTCATAATAATCCTTCCCCAGAACAATGGGCTGTGAGGCTGATGAAATGGGTTCATTTGGGCAATGCTTGCCAATTTCTGCCTGAGCAGGTGCAGGTGAATTTAATACCCTGGGTATTAAGCAGAACAAGGACAGATTAGCTGATAATGCCATCCATTCACATATAAGCCATTGGCAATTGAAAAACATAATCATTTGAGAGCTCTACTGAGTGTTGCTGCTTGCAAAATAATTCATGGATAGAGGAAAGCTTTGCTTTTGTCCCCCCTACTTTATTTTTTTCCTGTAGTGGATATTTATCAGCTTCATGTTAGAAGTACGTTCTGTGCTGAGAGCCAGGGGCAAGACAGAGTGATGTTTTTTTTCCTTCTCTCGTGCCTACAGTAAGAGTTTTAGAACTACAGTTTTGTATAGATTTGCCAAAGCTTGTCTACAATGGAGGCTCAGTTTGGCAGTTGGAGTTTCTGCTTGTATTTATGCACTCACTTTTTATTAAGCCATTAATTTTATTATTTGCAATATTTAGACTTATTGGATCTATATAATGAATGCAATGAATAAATCAGGAAAATGTCTTTTCCATCATTTCAGTCACATCAAACTCTTCATGACCCCATTTTTGGTTTTCTTGGCAGAGATACTAGAGTGGTGTAACAGTTAAAATTTAGGGGAGATGGGGAGACTGAGGCTGGTAGAAATTAGTTTCTCTCTGCAAGAAGTATTATATTTTTTAGAGGTTTATTAAAGGTTAAAGATTAAAGAATATACAAGTAAGAAACATGTGCCTAGGCCAGAGGCCTAGACAAAAAAATCTCACATCATGCAAGAGATGCGCCTGCTCCAAAACAGAAGTCCAAAAGAGCCAAGAGCCCCTTAAACGCCTTTGAATCAGCTTAAATACCTTCTCAATCTCAGCCCAGGTGAGATTACAAGGCATTCTGGGGAAGTGGAGCAAAGGCTCATGGGGATTGTAGTCCTGTATTCGAGTCTATTTTTTACATTGGTTTCCCATTTCCTTCTCCTGATAATTTTACAAACAAGGAAACCAAGGCAATTAGGATTAAGTGACTTGTCCAAGGTCATGTAGCTAATAAGTATCTGAGGCCAGATTTGAACTCAGGAAGATGAGTTTCCCTGTCTCTAGACCTGATACTCTCTCCAATGTATATACTAGCTACTCCATCAGGGAATTAGACTATAAAATGTTACTAAAGAAGACATTGCATCATTGATTTATCTCATCAACAATCATTTAGGAAGGCCTTAATAAAGGCCACATTTATTAAATGCCTGTAAGAGCTCTGGTACAGTGATATAAACTCTCTGAACCCCAGTCCACTCCTTAGGATTTATTAACCAAGTTATAGATAGATTGTATAATTTGCATTAAAGAAGGAGTTTCTCAGCAGAAAACATCAACCAATGGGGGAAAATTCTCAGAATATTTGGGTATTCATTGAAAAATATTTACCAGTGAGAAGTAGAGAAAATCAGAGAACTGCTATAGTAGCAATTATGTCATGTAAATCTATAACATCACTCCCTTTATTTTAATAATTTTTGTAATAAACTAAATCTATTTAATTCATCAAAATCTATTTCACTTCTATTCTCCATGAGACTCTACCAAATATTAACATAAAAAGATGAAAAATGGTGCCATTCTTCCTTTCTAGTAGCTTATAATCTAACACAGATTCTCAAAGTATAATATAGCATATGTTGTTACTGTTGTTCAGCTGTTTCAGTTATGTCTAACTCTTTGTGACCCCATTACAACATTTTTTGGAAAAGATACTGGAATAGTTGGACAATTCCTTCTCCAACTCATTTTACATTTGAAGAAACTGAGGCAAACATGGCCATACATGTGTCTAGTAAGTGTATGAGGTAAATTTTGAACTCACAACAATAAGCCTTTCTGCCTTCAGGTCTGGTACTCTATCTACTGGTCCAGCTAGCTCTCCTGAAGCTTTTGTTATGATGGGGCAAATGAAATATCTTGAAATAAAGATGTAGGAAGCTCAACGTATTATGTTCAGCTGAGGAGAATTCTTGGAGTTTAGGGGAGGGTTAGGGTACTTATGTTTGACCATAAAGGAATAGGCAATATCAACAAGTACACAATGGAAGGATGTAAGACAGTCCTATGAGGATGCACAGAGACAGAATAATGCATTCTGGGACTGGGGAATAGTGAGTCGTCCAGTTTTCCTGGACAATTTTATGTGTGGCAATGGAGAAAGTGAAATAAAGGCTAGAAGGGGAGGCTAGAATTAGATTTGGAATGGCCTTAAATGTCACGCTCCAAAGGTTGAATTTTATCCAGTAATCACGAGGGACCCATTAAGGTTTTTAATCTGAGATATGGCAAAGAATGGCCCGTGCATTAAAGATATGATTTTATGTGCAGCAATGGTGTAGAGAGGAGAGAAGATAAGGGAGGAGAAGCCCAAAGAAATGTATTAACAATAGAGCAAATGAGATGTGAGGAACAGATGAATTAGGGAGCTGGAAGGACTGGGGTGGGGAATAGCTACATGATTCAGTAGTTAGAGCACTGGGCTGGGATCTTCCTGAATCCAAATCAGGCCTCAGGCACTTACTGATTGGGTAACCCTGGGCAAGTCACTTAACTCTGCTTGCCTCTCTTTCTTCATATCTAAAATGAGCCAGAGAAGGAATTGGCAAGGCGTTCCAGTATCTCTGCCAAGAACATCCCAGAGGGGACTGTGAAGAGTCAGACCCTATTAATGTCTCCGAATGTGAACTGACTCAACTGAAATGACTGAACAACAGTAAGGATGAGAGGGAAAAATAAACTTGAAAGTCTGTATTGATATAAGTGAATAATTAGATATGGAAATGAAGGAAAAGGGACAGTTAAAAATGATTCTAGCAATCTGGACCTTGATAAATAAGATTATTGTAGTGCCATCTACAATAAAATGGATAATAATAATATCATGATAATATGGCAATGATAATAATAAATGATAAGCAGCTCATTGGTACAATGGTCAAAGAACAGGAATTAGTGACAATAAGTCTTGAATTCAAATTCTTCTTTAGCTACTATGATATGGAAATCACATTAAAAGACTGATATATATTAATTTAAGGTCACCAAGGAATTCAGCTATGTAATTCCTAAATGAAAACTCAAGTCAGCAGTCAACCTTTTATGGAGTTTTTAATTACTAACAGGAGGAAGAAAGGTATGAGAGAGAGAGAGAGAGAGAGAGAGAGAGAGAGGGAAAGAGAAAGGGGAGAGAAGGGAATAGGGCTTAAATACCCCTCTGCTTAGGCTGTGCCAAAGGCCCAAGGCCTTGGATAGCCGAGGCAAAGAAAAGAGATCAGTCCCTATCAATCACATGACCAAAATGGAGAAAGAAAGTCTGAGGGCCTCCACTCCAAGCAACCAGCCTCCGACCACCACCTTTCCTCCACATAGGAAGCCCCAGCCTCCTCAGCTGTCCTCTACCTCACTTCCTGTGTCTCACCTGTGCCAATGGTGGCTCTAGCTTCACCCAGGATGGCCCAGAGGTCTGTCCACTTTGCACATGTCTGTTGAAGGTCATATTCTCAAATAATTAAATCTTGATCCTTTTGCTGCAGCCCTTCCTAAATCCTGTTACCCTGAGTAGGGTGGAGATTGGAAGTTCCAAGACCTGGTTCTGTCATTCCAAGTATCTCTATTGTTATTGATCAGGAAATAGCCAAATCCCATCCTCTAAAGAATGGTTTGAACAGGGTTGAGTAGTTTTGAAATTCACACTACTTACTAGCTGAGTGATATCGGGGAAGTCAGTTTATTTTGCTTAGCTTCACTTTTTCCCCCTATGTAAACTGGAAAAACAATAGCACCTATAGCACAAGGATTTTTGAGGATCCCATGAGAAAAAATGTGTAAAACCCTTTGTAAGACTTAAAAAAATTAAAATAAAAAAGAAAAATAATATATACTAGTAGTAGTAGTCTCTTGGTTGTCAGACTGTCTTTGATGATGACTGTCTTTGTGCACTTTCATCTATGGTGTATAGATGAGTGTGCACAAAGACACTTGTGCATGAAGGAGATTTAAGTGGAAAAGTTGATGCACAGAGACAGTCCCACTCTCTCAGTGTTGGAAGCCTAGGTCCATTGGAACAAAAGAGTTTCACCTGGAGACTTCCTCAGCTGCATTGGACGGCCATGTTGTCTTTTGTGCTCCAATACACCCTAAGCATTCCACAGTGCTTTGCTGTGTCGCCCTCTCAGCCATTGAACCTTCTTATTGGTTTCTTCCATCTGTTCGGCTGAAGCAGTCTTCACATGCTGGGTGAGCAAAGCCCTGGTTCACCAGGGGGTGATGACCCAATGGCTACTCTCACAAGGTTTAGCTGGCCTGTCGAAGCCGTTGCCCAGGGTGTGGCCACTGCTGCATGCTAGCAGCTACTGGGAGCCACAAGTGAGAGCTGGGTGTCAGGTGGGGGTCAGAGGGTGGAGAGCTGCCCTAGGAGGGCATGACAAGCCCTCCATACCAGAGATACTACCCCTCCCTGAACACCCCATACACCCCAATATATACTATTGCAGTTGAATATTGATATAATATGATATAATCATGAATATTTGCCATTATGATAATTATGATAAATACTAGCTACTATTACTATTATCATATTTTTGTATGAAAGGATCTCTAATGATTTCTAGATATTATTTTATTTGCTTCACAAAATTATAAGGTACACAATAGGTTTAACCCCCCTTTACAGATGAAGAAACTGAGTAACACCTTAAATAATTTACCATGTCATTCATTTAATAATTTTCTAACCCAAGATTTGAACTCTGTTTTTTCCTGCTTCTAAGCCCAGTGTTCTAGCTTTTCAAGTTTCAGGAGAAGAAGAAAATAACAAATTTCAAATTATTTAGAATGAAGTTTGTATGAAAGTGCCAAAAGGTTTATTTGCAATCCACTGTCCTGATCTCAGATGAGCTCTCTCTCATACCCAGCTTCTTAGAAAAAAAAATAAAACCAACCAAAATAAATCTTTTATTTTATGGCTTCATCAAAAATGTTCTGCTTCCTCTTCTGACTAAAAGCTTTAGATTCATGACAATCTTCTTACTTTTCTGAGACAACTTGGGATTCAGCCTTTAAGGGACCCTGGTTTATGGTCACTCTTAGCCTAGTGTCCTTTTTGATTAAGGGAATATTTTCTTTACTCTTTTAACCTATTTATTGAGAAAATACATACTTATTGAATGTTTCTATGATTCTATTATGAGATTTAAATAAGGGCATTTATGTATCATAACAGAGACAGTGTCACATTTTTAATTAGCAAGATGAGTTTAAATCCAGCATTAGACACTAACCAGCTGTGTGGTCCTGGCTAAGTCACTCAGTGTCCCTTCATCTTATTTTCTCATGTAAAAGTGCTGAGAAGAACCACCCTGGGGAGTTTTTGAGAGACTCAAATGGGAAATCATCTGATAAACTCCGGAATAGATCACTGAACCTAAAATCAGGAAGGCTTGAATTTAATTCTAGCTTTAGGGACTAGCTGACTCACCTTGGGTAAGTCACCTTACCACTGTCAACATCAATTTACTGTTATTGTTTAGTCATCTTAGACCTGTCTACATCTTAGTAACCTCATTTTGAATCTTCTTGGCAAAAATATTAGAGTGACTTCCTTGTATCTACACTCTTTGCAAAGTACTCATACAAGTGCAAAGTTTGACTATAATGCTGGCTCCCTATATCCCTGAGAATGACAAAAAGGTCAGACAAGGGAATGACATTTCCCCATCAAAATAGACTTTTTTCTTCTTATATTATGGCAACTTCCTGTACTCTTGGCTACAAATGGCTAAATGAAATATTACTGAATTCTGTCCTATAGGCTTGTGGGATAGAAATTACTTTAAATTGGACCTATACAAGGGCCTATTTAGAATTTTTTCCCTTATATTTTTGATTATTTTGCTATTCTTTTGATAAATGACTCAAACACCCCCATAACTCAACATTGCATTCTGAGTTGAACTGGTTGTTTTTAACACCTACTTCAGGGGGAATTGTATTTTAATTTAAGATATAAGAATTTTTGAATTTTTTTGTTTAAGATTGTGTTGTTAATAAAATCCAAGACTTTGATTTTTTCGAGAAAAGATCTTCAAGAAAGAAGCTTGCTAACTACTAAATGGAGAGAATGAATTGTTGCAGAAAGATACCGAAAAACCTACACTTCATCAAGAAGATCAAGAATGAACTTTGGATATGATTGATTGAACTGAACTTTGATTGAACATTTATTGTAAATGTACACATTTATGCCAAAAGGGACTGCCCCTAATTTGGCTTTCTGTCAATGCACCTAGCAAAACATTGGTTTTGTTTTCTTTCTTTTCTATTTCCTCCCTCACTATTCTAATTTCTCTTAGAAAATTGAATATTGTGTATATCTATAGTTAGAAGTGCATTTAGGATTACAAAATGATTATGTTGAATGATAAATGGGGAGACTAGTCTCCCAATGATCATCAGGGGGGATTGTGAGTCTTGAAATTTCTCAGACTTGTGAATGTTAAAAAAATTTTTCATTGGAACAATTCCCTACTGGGACCATTTGGAAAGTGAGAACTCTACTTAGATCAGAAATGGGAAGACCTCTACTCCACCCATACTTAAGACTGCTTTAGGGGAGAAAACTCATTGATGAAACAATGAAAAGTACTTAAACCCATACTTAAGCCATGCCCATTTTTAGAAAGGGGTGCTAAGTACCTATAAAGGTCAGGCAACTTGTGAACTTACAAAGAGCAAAGAGGTAAAAACTTACTCAGAACTTTCCTGATGTGAATTACTCAGAAGTTTTAGTCTACCCAGAAAAGATGAGAGCAAGATGTGAATTAAGAAGGTGATAACAAAATGTGAGTTAAGAATGGCCAGTCCTTTGGAAAACGTCTACTGTGATTGGTAGATGTAAGGACTTAGGGGAGGTGACATAGGAGAAATTGCACTTTAAAAGGAGATGAAAAACTCTCTCTGAAAACAGTCAGCTGGGAAAGGCTGCCTTGAAGGGTCTCTCTCGAGACTCTCTTGGGGACTCAGTCTGAAACATTCAGATTGAAGATTGAGCTGGTGAAAGCAGCTGAGATGATGCTAGCCTGGTGTCACTAGAATCCTTGCTTCGCAGATCTTGTGTTGAGTGATTAAAGACTGACTGATCTCTCTCTCTTAAGACTCAGGTCTAGGCCATGTTAGCTTAAGGCCCTTCATACTTATTCCTTTCTTACTCTTTCTCTCTTTCTTTAATTAATCATTGTATTATTAATTAAATTCTCTATAAAACCCAGTTGACTTGGGTATATTCATATTTGGGAATATTTCCCTGGAGACCACCTTATATTGATTTTAAAACAAGACACTGTAGTGAAAACATTTTATGTGGTCAAAATTTACTCACCCACTCTTATATCTACTACAATTTAAGTCTTCCACCATTTTAACTCTTATAGTTTACCATACCCAAGTCTTTTAATTTTTACAGATTATGGCATTAAGTCTTTTAAATGCCACAGTTTATGTCAGACAACTATTTTAAATGTAATAATATCTAGTACCTGAGGCCAGATTTGAACTATAGAAAACAAGTCTTGCTGATTCCAAGTCCAGTGTTCTATCTGCTATGCAATTCAGTTGCTCCATCACCTCAGTTACCCCATCTCTAAAAAGGAAATAATAATAACATCTACTTCCCAGGGTTGTTATCAACATAAAATGAACTATTCAAAAAGGATTTTCTCCTCTGCAATTCTCTCTCTCTCTCTCTCTCTCTCTCTCTCTCTCTCTCTCTATATATATATATATATATATATGTATATATATGTAGTAATATTTATATGTTATATACATGTGCATGAGTTCTTTTTCTTCCTGTTATATATATATATATATATATATATATATATATAATATATTTCCAACTTTTTAACAAATAGAGGAGAAGTAATTTGGGGAAGAAAGGCACCAGGGTACTGGGAAACAAGGGGAAACAAGAGGTGAGGAATGAAAGACTTTTTCACTTGACCTAAGCTGTGAAAGAAGATAGAGATTTTAGGAGACCAAGGTGAAGAGAACAAATACAGTCCATATAAAAACAGTGAGGGACAGAAAGCAATGACTTATATGAAGAACACCAAGAGGATCAGTGCGGCTAAATAATCAGGTATATGAATAAAGGCGACGTCCATCTAATATGTCTGGAAGTGTAGGTTGGGGCCAGATGGTGAAGGGTATCATGAGACAAACAGAAGAGTTTGTATTTGGAATTCGAAGGTGGTAAGGGGTCAGCCAATGGAGGAGAAGGGAGGAATTGTATTGACTGTATACAAATTTTAAAAAAGAGACATATATAATCTAAGTAGATGGAATATATAAACATAAGTTAGGGAGGTTCACTGAATCAAAGGTAAGAGGATCTAGGTGCAAATCTCATCTGTGATCTGACATTTTGTACTATTGGTTTTTAATTCAATTTCTTCATATTAAAAAAAAAGTCATTGGAGTAGTCCCAAGTCCTTTTCATTCAAGGATCCAAATGTTTGATCACATTCATCTGAATATTCCCCCCTAGAATAGAGAATATGATTTCTCAATTTCTGTTCATCCTGGATCTCTCTTGCTTATTTTCCCATAAATCAATCACAACAATCTGGAGGCATTCTTTTTTAATCTCTTGATTTGAAAAGGAGAATAGTAGATCCCAAAGTTCACATATTCTTTTCCCCTTGCTCTTGCAATATGAAAGTCTATAATTATTTTTGCCCATCTATTTCTCTGATGACATCATTTACTCTGTTGCTCTTTTAAATTACTTGCTTGTGAAAGAATTTGGGCATTTTCTTGTTGTTATCCACTTGGCTTTCTATTACCTTTGTATAAATGGTTGAGCCTTTGGACTTCATCCCCCAGAAGTCCCTTAGTATTTCCCATTGTTCCCTTTTCCTCCATCCCTGCATTTTGCATCATTGTATTAAGGTGGCTGTACTCCTTCCTCTATCTCTTTTTGGACCTGCAACCAGGATGAATTCAGGCAGTTCTTTTGCCTTAGTTATTATTAATAAAACTTTAAAAATATAATAGTTATTGAATATTAATTTTAAAACTCACACTTTTTACTTGATTTTCTTAACTCAATTCACCAAACTCTTTAGAGATTCTATACACACCCATGAAATAGAAAAAGAAAACCATTTCTATTAAGAATAATAAAAATTAAATCAAAATACAATATAAATCAGACCACCAAATAATATTTTACTTAAAAGTTGGATTATGTAAAAATAATTTCCTCATTTGAATTAAATTTTGTCTCCTCATGTTCAAGTTAGAAACAAATCCATTATCCCCAAAGAGTAAAAAATACAATATGTAATAATTATCCAATATCACCCCTGTTCTCCACCAAGGTCTGAGTCTAGTACAACAGTGACCTTGATTCTTGATTGTCAGGACCTCCTTGGCAGTGCACCTGGGGTGGCAGGAAGTCAATACTGATGGCTTCTGTGGTTGATCTGTTGATCTCTTCAGAAAAGAAAAGCAATGAGTAAATGACAGTGATGAATAGTTTCTAATCCCTTGTTTGAAACCAGATCCAGCCTGCTCTTTCTTTGGCCCTCTGCTTTCCAAAAATATGTTTGCTAATAATGTAATAAGAAAAAAGATGTCTCAATATGTTTTAATAAGTTTAATTAATTATGATTTGAAATTAAGATGAAAACAAATTTATGTATAGTTAGAATCATATCACAGAAGACTGGGCTTGGAGGAAAATGTAGGATTCAAGGCTAATCCTCTCCCCTTTTAGAAGAGAAAAATGAGGATGAAAGAGGTTAGCTGAGTTGTCAAAAGATTCAGGTAGCCAGGCTGTGCCTGAGGCAGTACTTAAACCTAGATCTTCCTCACCCCATGTTGTTCAGTGTGTCAGTCAGTTGAAATGAATAAAGAAATATGTCCTCTGCACCTGGCAGTGTGCTAAGGAAGAGGAAAATGAGGACTAGGGGAGGAGGAAGAGAAGGAAAATGAAGAGGAAGAGGCAGAGGAGGAGAAGAAGGAAAAGAGCACAATGATGAACAGAGTGTTTGGAGGGTTATATGTGGGTGGGAGAGAGGGTTAGGGAATTATTCAACCATGTAATAATACAAACCAACCCAATACTTTGAGTTAGATGGCCAGGTGGATACATATTTGATAGACAATTGACACTTGGAATCAAAGTTTGCTTTAGTCACTGATAGCTGTGTAGTTATGTAATGGCAGAGAAGCTCAGTATGCTAATGTCTCAGGTAATGTCTCTTGAATCATTGTCCTTACTACATTAAGAGGTTGTTTTGAGGAAAGCAGGAAAAATGAACTTTTTTTTAAAGATTAATGAATATAAATTATATCTTTGGCAAATATTTAGCACATGAAGGTGGAAAATTATACAATTAGATAATGTAATTTGAAGAAAGTTCTGTGTTCAAATTTTGCCTTGGATTTTATTAAATTGAAGTCCTCAGTTTTAATGTTTTCTTGAATATTAAGTGACTATATGATCAGAGGCAAATCATTTAACCTTTTTTACTGTAAATATTGTCATCTCTAAAATGGGGACATTCATCATAATTTCCTCCCAAGGCTCTGGCAAAAATTAAGTGAGATAATATTTGTAAAGTGCTTTGTAAATCTCACAATGCTATATCGATTCTAACTATTGTGTAAGGGGGAAAAGGGGTTTATTTGCATAAAACACATTGGACTGGATTATTTAAGATTAGTGTCACCAGAAATTTAATTTATTCCAAAGAAATTAATTTACAATTTAATTACAAAATGTAGAAGAGTGAAATTAGAAAATGAGAGAGAGGATAAGGTAAGATATATAGTCTAAGCACTAAGTAATTTACTCCTGGTCCCTGGCTCAACCCAGGCATGGGAGTTTAGTCCCTAACTAAAGAGGCCTCGGCCCTTGTAGCCTGGGGAAGTCTCTCAAAAAAGGTAGCTCTCTCCTGAGGCTAGTTTCATCAGAAAAATCCAGGAAAGGAGTCAGCCTTTTCACTCGCCACATGTCAGTCCAAAAGGAAGAGATTTAAGAACAGTCTCACCAAGACCAAGGTTTCAGGTCCAGTAAGCAGATTCTTCACCAGTCTCAACTCAAACTCAGAACTCCAAGTAAAAAACTACTCAGGAAGTTGTAACTCCCTTTTAAAGACAATTTCTTTTCTATCACTTCCTGTGTCTTCCCTTAATTTTACGTCTACCAATCACAGCTGAAGCTTTGCTTAAGGGCTGCCCAGTGGCAGTCCATTTAATTCTGATTCATCACCCACTATTGCACACATGGGTCACAGACCTCCCCCACTCAAGTGTGAATGGGATGTTTACACCATTGGTGATTAAATGTAAAAATGGGCAGGGATTACAATTTAATCCTCACAATCAGGGGAGAGTTAAATTTAATCTTCACAATTGTTGAAATTATATAGAAGTTATAATATGTTATACTTTTGATTTCAGTACAGATTTATGCTAATTCTATGGTGAAAATAATTGACTGAGTAATGAGGTGGGGAGATATTTGGAGAGCCATTTGTAACAACTGTTCATTTCTGAACTTGTAAAATTCATTGTTTCTCCATTTATAACCATATAGCCACAGGTCTGCATAGAGAATGTAACTAGGTAGAGGAGTCCAGCGGAAAGTATTACCATTAATCCTTGCCCCAATGGAATTTATTTTTATTGTATCAAATAGAGAAAAATATATCAAAAGTCAACACACTTCCAGAAATAGAGGATGTTTTGAATATAAAGTGACAGACAGACGTACAGAGAACTTGGACGTGGTTTGTGGTTTGTTAGTATACACTTAATAGGACTTACCATTGACTTCTCCCCTGTCCCCAGGATGTAAGAATTTTTTTTTCTAAACCTGCTTTAAATTCATTTCAATTTTATTCAATTAAACAGACATTTAGTAAAAGTTTATTTGTTTGTACTACCCTGGTAGTTACTGCAGATACAAGAAATAGCCACCAAATAATAGATTGTAACAATATTATTTTGATTATAACAACATTATCTGAATTTATATTGCACATTACTGAAAATCACCTAAATTGAGTGGTCTCAACAGAGTTTCCCAAGAAGTCTGAGAGGTAAATTCTATGATCATCCCTATTTTATAAATAGTGAAACTGAGGGGGCAGCTGGGTAGTTCAGTGGATTGAGAACCAGACCAAGAGATGGGAGTTCCTAGGTTCAAATCTGGCCTTAAACACTTCCCAGCTGTGTGACCCTGGGCAAGTCACTTGTCCTCCATTGCCTAACCCTTACCACTCTTCAGCCTTGGAGCCAATACACACGACTCCAAGATAGAAGGTAAGGGTCATACATTTCAAGGGAAAGAAGAGCAGAGGACCATTAAAATAGATTACTGGGGGCAGCTGGGTGCCTCAGTGGATTGAGAGCTAGGCCTGGAGATGAGAGGTCCTAGGTTCAAATCTGGCCTCGGATACTTCCCAGATGCATGACCCTGGGCAAGTTACTTAACCCCTATTGCCTAGCCCTTACCACTCTTCTGCCTAGGAGTCAATATACAGTACTGATTCCAAGATGGAAGGTGAGGATTTAAAAAAATAGTGAAACTGAGGCTGAAAGTGGTTAGTTAACTTGAATGTGTCTTGGGCTAGTAAGGGTCTAGGCAAGGAACACTTGTATTCAAAGTCTTTGCATTCTGCTGAGGACATCAAAAATATTTCCAAGTAAATGCTTAAATGTAAGTATAGGCAAAGTCATGGGGAAAATACCAGGATGAAAAGAAAGATAGGACTAATGGAGAAATCAGGAAAAGTGGGAAGTAGAAGATAGCATTTACACTGTGCTATAAGGGAACAAACATTGTTTAAACGAAGGGTGATGAGGGGGAACATTTGAGAATGTTACTCAGAAGTACAGAGTTGGGAAATCCAATGTTGTGCATGTCAAGCTGGAAAAACACAGAACTACTAAAGTAATCAGAAAACCCAAGTCATTAATCAGGAAAGAGAGAGATCCAATATAATTGGTCGCCATCACAGAGCCAAGCTCCAAAATACTACACAGAGTCAAAACCCTGGGGCTCTGGGGACAGTATCTCTGGGAGAATGCACCACACAGGGATTCTCCAGAGAATAATAGAACCTAGCGATCTTCTATACCCTTTGGGGAACTCAGGACATCAAACCTACTTATAACCAACAGGTTATAAGTAGGCTTCGGAAAGAGACTGTAGCCAGAGTCTGGGATATCAGGGAGTGCTCTACTTCAATGGCTACTTAAAGGATGGTTCCTGCACTTCCTTGGACTTCTTAGGAAAGGATCTCTGATACAATGGGGGAAACTTCAAATGACTAAAAGGGTATTTTATATTTGATGAGGTCTACTAGCCCCACCTGAGCTTGCATCATCAAGTACTTTAAGGTCTGTGGGTTTTAAAATTAATAATCAATAACTATTATGTTTTATAAAGCTTTATTAATAATAACTAAAACAAAAGAACTACCTGACTTCAGCCCACTCACAGGTCCAAGAGAGGATGAGGGAGGAATTACAGCCACTTAAATACATTCCCATAAAACATAAATACACAGGAAAATGGAATTTTGGGAAATACTAAGGGACTTCTGGGGGATGAAGTCCAAAGGCTCAAAATCTCCATTTATACAGATTTTTTACTCAGTCTGAAATAGCTGAGTCTGGGACTCCCCCCCCCCCCCTTCCTAGGTGAGTTCTCAGGGCACAGGGCAAACTCATGGCTCTCAAAAATCCAGTTGACATGCATAAGGAAGGGATAGCAGGCAAATAAGCAATATTGACTAGAATAGGGTACATGAAGTGGAATTTAACTAAAAGAGAAAGAGAAAGATAAACTATAGATTGATTTAAAGAAAAAGCTGCAGAATTTTCATTTCTATCTTAAGGGAAATAGTCTGGGAGGAAGAAAAAGAGGAAGTGGAAAAGGAGGTAGAGGAGGAGGACTAGATACTGGGGAAAGTGGGGTTAGAGAGATAGAGAGACAGACAGACAGACAGAGAGAAGAATTGATATAAATATATAGGTTTTTCTCTATTACATTATCTATATTTCCCACAGTCATTTGCAGTATCTTGAGGAGTGATGAGTGGATATATGACAACAAAGCTATTTGTTGTCTTCTAGTGTCTGGAGGGAAAAAGTTGTCCTGTCTTTAGTAGTGATTTTTAAATACCTTTTAAAGGCCGTAGGTTAATAGGATCATGGCTTTAAAAATAAATTTAAAACAAATTTTACTCTGAGCATCCTATATCTCATTTTTTAAATAATGTCCTTGAAGGCTGGACTTATCTCATCTACTTATGACTCCCCTATTACCTAATAGTGCTATGCTTGGATCCTTCTACAAACTTAATGACTGTTTGCTCAAACATTGACTTAAATACCAATTGATAGTAAGGCATTTCCTACATCTCTGTTTTCAGGTGAGGAAAGTGAGATTGTGTGAGGAGAAGTGGCTTAAGCCCTAACCTGCATACTTCCCTTGTTTCCCTATGTCTAACTTGCATGTCTCCTCCCATATCTTCAAGAAATGACCCAGGTTGAAGACAATTCCACTTCTAGGGAGGAGAATGTTTCCCTGTTGCTTCTGCATCAGCCTAATTAGCTTTGTGAGGATAGTGCCTTTCACAAGAGCAGGAAATCTTTACATGATTTAGAGACTTCAGAATCCTAGAAACCAGCTCAGCTCAGGGTATTTTACATTGGCTAATCACTTTGGGATAGGGAGCAATATTTAAACAAGCAGAAAATCATTAGGTGATTTACAAAATGCTGAAAACACATAATAAGAATATGAGATTCCTTTGAAAGGAGAAAATGATCTGATTGTTTTCTGCAGTTGAAAACATTTATCTGGGTAAAAATTAAAGGTATTGTGCCAGGAAGAAAATGGGATTTCATGTTCATATTTGGTGAAAATAAATAAATGGCATATTGTCAATGAGGTTCTTTCTAGAATACAAAAACATACTTCATTATTCTCTGTAAGCAGAGTATCATTTTTTCCCCAGAGCAAATGAGGAAATTATGTAAATCTTCCATTGTGGTAGCAAAGAGCTTTCAACCACAGGAGGTTCAGACCACACATTTCTGAGAAGGGAACCTAGAGGTAGAACCTGGATCTTTTTATCTTTTTGCACAAATGGACAGAAAATTACATTAACAAGTCTTTGGAGGAAAAAAAAAACAGAATTGGAATCTATTTGTGGAAGTAAATGGGTGATTTTATTTTTTGTCCTTGTTGTCTAGACCTGTGATATTGCTGGAGTATTGAAATTCCCAGTAAAGAGGCTTCCTCTACCAATGTAGATTGGCACCTGTTCATTCAGAGTTCATTCAAAAATAATATTTGTAAGTTAAATTATTTGCTCATGGTCAAATAGCAATTATAATTCAAAACTGAGATCTGAACTCCACCTCTACTAGAAACAGTTTGCCTTGTGTGCAGTAAGTACTATAGGTGATACTATCATCATACAAGCAATTTGTGATCATTAAATCTAGCTGTCATCATTAACAGGAAAGTTCTTCAATCTCTCTAATTTTCTGTCTGTGTTTCTTTCTCAACCACCTACTAACACTCACCCCCCCACACACACACATACACACTTATTTTCCTCTTTCTACTTATTAATTTGTCCTTTGGCTCTCATCACTATCCCTTTGGTTCCCCAATTAAAAATTCCTCTTTACTCCTCATCCTCCATATATATTTTATTTCTTTATTTGAATCTAAGATCCTTGAGGGCAGACAGGAGTCTATTCTTCTATTTAATTCCCAATCTCTGACTGTAAGTTCACATAACAATTAGCACTTAATAGATGCTTCCTCCTTTTTAATTAATTAATTCATTCATTCCTTTTTAATTAATTAATTAATTCATTCCTTTATTCACTTGCCAGAAAATAAGTTCCACAAATTTTAAAGTGAAAGCAAAGGGAAAAAATGACTCTTGGATAGTCACTTTAAGGCTAAAGAATCCAATTATAAAAATCAAACACTGCATGCCAACACATACACTACCACCACCACCAAACAAACATAAAGAAATCAGTGGCATAGAGTTAACCAGGCAAGATGACTGTAGTTTTGCCTTAGGACATAATTCAGAGAGTGATGGTAGCACTTGCACTCTTTCTGTTGAGTCTAGGAAACTGAGCTTAGCACCTCATTAGCAAGAATAATTAGTTTAAATAGGAAGTCATCAGAAGTCATTTTTTCTTCCTTTAGTTGCAATTCCTGTTGGAATCTACTTCTTTTGTTTCATTCACTCAAACCCACCTTCCCCATTCTTCCTCTACCACACACAATCAAACGCATACTGGAAGAACCTCAATGAACAAGGTGCCAGAATCTTTTTCCTTATATGAGGGCTTGTTTCCTGGATCCTTTAACATAGAATTCAAAACAAACACACTTATTTGCCAAAAGTTGATTGGATGAAGTACATTTTGTGGTTTGCCACATATTCCCCAAATTTCTTAGCACAGACCAGTTTACAATCTTGTTTGCTCTTCAAAAATTATTACTTTATCCTACAAAGAAAGTCTTTGGATATAGACTTATTAGAAGTGTGTGTTTTTGAAAATTAACTATTTGTTTGTTACATTAAAAAAACATTTAACTTCCTCATTTCTCCATTAGAGAAGGCATTATTTGTCAAAAAAGATATATGTATATATAAATATTTCTTCCTTAAAGTATTACTTTAGGGGAAGATATGGAAACATGTCATGGGAGATATGGAGATATGAATAGTTTATATAGATATGAATACTTGATGATCTGTAAAATGAAGAAGACAAAAACCACAGGGATGAAATCCATTCAGGTATTGAAGAATGATTACACCTTATAGTTAATTTAAGATAATATCTTTTTTTCAGTAGAATCATCCTCAAATGAACTTTAATATATTTCTACACTAGTCTTATTTATTTAAATACATTTATTCAGAATATTTTCTGTAAGATCAAATACTGAAACTGAGTCTTAAATGCACTGACCACATAATGAGATGATAGGACTAATTGGCAGAGATTCTGGTGTTGAGGAAGAATGAAGGCAAAAAGAGAAGAGGATGAGATGGAAAGATAGTGTCATGGAAACAATGGACATGAACTTAGATAGACTTTGAGAGATCATAGAGGATAGAAGAGTCTGGTATGATGTGGTCTAAGGGGTCTCACAGAGTCAGACATGACTGAATAACTGAAAGACTGAGTAGCAACAGGTTTAGTAACGAAACTTTCTTCACTTGAAGAAAGTCTAGAGACTTAAAAATTCTTAAAAATTATTTTTATACATTGTAACATTTGATAGGTGATATCATTGTCCTTACTTTATAAATATGGAAAGTGAAGTAAAAAGATGCTAAATGACTTACTTTCCCAGAACACAGAACTAGTAATTATCTGAGTCTATATTTGAAATCAAGTCTCCATTATTACAGATCTGGAATTTCATTCAGCCACTAAATTATTGAAATCATCATCATCATCTTCTTCTTTTACTTGATTTTCTTTGTCATCAAATTATTCAAATGATTTCCTACATTAAGTGTTGATCAAATATGAAAAAAATATTAATTGTAAAAAAATTTAGAAAGCTGATGAATGCATAATTATATATACAAACCAAGATGCAATGGAATGGGTACATATATTAAGTAGATAACTTTCAACACACCTTGGAATGATCACTGCTTATGGGATGCTGTGACAAGATAGGTCCTGGGGCTCAGTTTTCTCACTTACAGAATGAGAGCTCAGCTAATTGAACTCTGTATTTATTTGCATCTGTATATCTATGGTCTAGGATAGGTGAGTTAGCTAAGCATGGGTAAATACAGATAAAGTGAGGGAAAAAAGGGAATGCTTTTCTTTACCTCTTAGTCCTTTATAGAGGAAGAAGTTTTATTGGGCATGCTTGAATAATGGAAGTAAAATGTAGGGTCAAGAAATATATATAATGAGACTAATTGAACACTAGGCTGCTACCTTGTAGGGGACAGAAGTGTCAAGTGATTTTCAGGGCTGTCATTCTGAAGAAACATAATTAGAATCCATAGGAGATATAGCAGAAAAAAAGAAGTGAGGGTATTCTGAGACAATTATATTAAGAGATTCCCTGGGGATGACAACCCTATGTCTTAAATTCACAAGTGATTACTACTTTCGAAACTCAATGAGTAAAATGATCATTAAATCACAAAGCATTTATTGATTCTAATTAAAATCCAGACACTCTAAAATATGTTTTGAACAAGGGAGCTCAGTAACATTTTCAAATTAATGGATATATTAGAAGGCAAGCTCTTTTAAGGCAGGTATATTTTTATTTTTATTTTTTTTTTATTTTTTGCCCCCAGAACCCACAATCAGGTCTGATACTGAGAAAGTACTTAACAAAAGCTTATTTGAAAGGCATAGATTCCCAGAGGGAATAAGTTCATTTTACACTCAATGCAAAAAATTTAGTCAATATTTTTTTCTTCCTCCTTATGGCTCAGCAATTTTAAGAAAATAATTGAAAGATTGAAAATAAAAGTCTGTAGTTATTATAAATGACATATACTATTTGCCAAATTCAATTTCTATACTGCCAAAAGGACATTTTGAGATGCAGAAGAAAATGTTAAAACATTTTAGTAAAAGATGGAAGGAATGAAGGAAGAGATGGAGCAAGGGATGGGAAATAAGGAAATGAGGGAAAAGGAAGGAAGAAAAAAATATCTTTAAAAAGAAAACAATTAAGAGTAAAATAATGAAGTTACTGAGCTATATTTTCTTTTCCTCAGTTATATTTTCTTTTTTTTCCCCTGAAACTTTAGGTAGAAAAGCTATTTAGAGTTTTAAAAAAGCATTCATATGGAGAGAAAATAAGCAGAGAAATACAATCATTGTATTTATCTCATGAGTTTACATATATTTATTAAGGTATGGATTGCATTTTTACTCATTTCTCTAGAGATGTTATAATTTACATTTATTCAGTTGTATACAATGTACCAGGAAAATATTAGGCAGGTAACAAAACCTAAGCCTGTAAGAATCAGGACATGTGATGTGTGTGTTTGTATATGGACATGCATGTCCTATTTCCATAAGGGGAGTAAAAGACACTTGAACAGATTCCAAAAATTAGCAGTGTGACAATCTGCTCTCAGAATAATCCATTACAAAAATAAATGAATTGGGAAGAGATGCTAGGGTTGTGAGTGCAGTGTTACTAATCTGAGGGTCATATCCATTTTGTAAGTGCCCATGTTCAATCTGTAATAACAAGAAATGAGGCCCTAGCTGGAGAAGTAGTTTAAATGTTTGCTCCAAATAGATTAGGATTTAGCAAATGAAAGAGACAGACAAATAGACAGAGATATAGAGAGATAGAGACAGGAAGAGAAAGAGACAGTGACAGAGAGACAAAAAGATAAAAAATTAAAATAACTAAGAGAAAAGGTCCTATCAGAATATATAATAGAAGAAAAGAAAGGTAGGAAGGAGAAAAGGAAGAAGGAAGAAGGCAGGAGGAAAAGAGAAAAGAAATGAAGAGAAGAGAGCAGAAGGGAGGAGATAAAAGAATGAAAGGAAAAGAGGGGGAAGGAGGGAGAGGAAAGGATGGAAACTAACAGAAGGGAAATGTGTTTGATATGTCTTCAAGAAGGACACTCTATAAAATGAATGTGTCACATTTTTGAAGGGTATTTGTAATATTACCAATATCTATAGAAAACCTTCCTATTTAAAAAATGTATCCATTTCTTGGATCATTTCTGCCAATCTTATCAAGTCTGTCGACTATTAAAGACACTTTTAAACATTACAAAAAAACAATCCCATAAGATTAAAAAGAAAACAATTATTTTTAAATGAAATTTTAAGTATAATTGAGAAGAAATAGATATAATATCCAATATCTTCCCTAATTTCAAATCAGCAGTGTCTTATGATATCAACAACTATTGTCTAATATTAAAAATATCTCCAATTTTCAAAGGTGATAAATTCACTGGTACTACACATATGTATGTTTATGTACCCTCATTCACATGCAGATACTGATACATGTGAATAGATACATAGACAGATAGATAGATAGAGACAGACAGTAAGATAGATAGATAGATAAATAGATGTTTATATGTTTATATGTGTATGTATAGATAGATAGATAGATAGATAGATAGAGACAGACAGACAGACAGTAAGATAGATAGATAGATAGATAGATAGATAGATAGATAGAGGCATATATGCTGTATACACAGGTGCAACTCAGTGTCACAGTGGATAGAATTCCAAGCCTGGAGTCAGTAATATTTTTCCTGAGTCCAAATCTGATCTCAGACACTAATTAGCTGTGTGTACCTGGACAAGTCAGTTAATCCCATCTGTCAAATGATCTGGGGAAGCAAATAGCAAAGCCATCTTAGTATCTTTACCTAAAGAAGCCCAAATAGGGTGGCAGTCAGACAAGATTGAAACTTTTAAAAAACAAGAAATACAGAGATGTGTGTGTGTGTGTATATATATATATATATATATATATATATATGTTAAATTGCTATTCAAGTTTATGAACTTCTTTAATCCTCTCTTAAACCCCCCTGATCTATAGCAAGAGACACAGATAGGGGAGGGCTCGTGTATGTTGTTGTATGTAGACCAACTCATGAAAATGTAGAATCATTTGTCTCAAGAAGACCAAATACTTCTTCACATTTCATGAGTCAGTTATTCTTCCAGTTCCATTGTATATTTAAAATAAATATCCCTCAGGGGGCAGCTGGGTGGCTCAGTGGATTGAGAGTCAGGTCTAGAGGCAGGAGGTTCTGGGTTCAAATTTGACCTCAGACACTTCCCAGCTGTGTGACCCTGGGCAAGTTACTTAACCCCCATTGCCTAGCCCTTACCACTCTTCTGCCTTGGAAGCCAATACACAGTATTGACTCCAAGATGGAAGGTAAAGGTTTTTAAAAAAGGTAAAGGTTTAAAAAAAAATAAATATCCCTGAACTAATATTCCATGTGTGCAGTTTTGTGATCCATCTATTTTCTAGAAAATGACAATTTCATTTACCATAAAAGTTGGAATGATACAAAAATGACAATGTGAGATTTTTATGTTATGCTGAGTGAAAATCTATCAAAATATAGAGAACAGAAGAAGAAATCAAAGTTATATAGTAAAAGCATATGATATATATATATATATATATATATTTCTTCAATGGTAACATCCAAGTATTTTATCCAGCTATGCAATAGATCATAGAAAATTAAATATAAAAATTGAAAAAAAACAAGATTGTGGTTAGTGAATTATCCTAGGATTGTTTCCATTAGAAAAAAATAATGGAAAATGTAAGATGGAAAATGATGATGATGATGATGAGGAGGAGGAGGATTAGGACAAGAAGAAAAACATAATAATAGAAACTCCTATTTCTCTAGTGCTTCAGGATTTACAAAATGGTTCACAAACATCATCTCCTTTAACCATCATACAGTCACATTTACTTTTTGAATTGGATCATTTATCCTAAACTTGTGGATGAGGAGACAGAGGCTCAAATAATATGTAAAATTGCCTCAGGGGGGCACAGCTAGTATATCTATGAGTACTAATTAGAACACAGTTTTGCCAAATCTATAGATCTATGGAATAAAGGAGGATGGAAGGAAATAAAGTTAGGACATTTATGAGAATCACAAATGGCATTAGAGAAAAAACTGAGACTAGAGAGGAACTGAATATACCAAAGGATTACTGATGAATAGAGGAATGGAAAGAGGGAAGATAGAAGAAGGACTCTGAATGGAACCATTGTAGAACAGAAAAGGAAAAGCAACAAAACAGTTCTGGGATACTCCTATCATAGAGGCACCATAAAGTAGGACTTTACTGAAAGAACCAATTTGCTGACAAGATGATCCTACCAAGAAAATCTTTGAGTGATAGCTTTCATGAGATGAACAAAAATATAATTGTTCACATAATAATAGAATGAGAAAATCATATATTTAGAATTTTGTTATGGGTTTTTTGGTTTATTTGGTTTTATTTCAAAACAAAAGTAACAAAAAAGAATATCTAAAATGTTCAGCCATTGCTTAAGTATGAATAGTAAAAAGAATGATTAATTTAAAAATGTGTGTGTGTACACCATTCACAGATGTGGATGTAAACTCCATAATAATTTGAACAAAACTATTCATAAGAAGCTGATGGAAAACTTAAGAGTAATTTAATCCCCTTGCACAAGAATCACTATGGAATGTAGGACAAAAGAGAAAATAATCTGTTTGATATTTAAAGTCTTTCAAAATCAAGACCAAATCTTTTTCCCTCCTAAGCTCATTCTATGTTTGCTCTGCTCATTCTCTCTCCTGTCCCTTTAAAGAGGTCTATTTTATGTGCCCAAATTTTAAACTTGTATTTCATGACCTTTGTGCTTTCCTCATGATTTCAATGTTCTTCCTCCTTTCTTCTACCTATTAGAATCTATAGGAGCAGAGAATATAGAATTATATCTGGAAGCATTTTCAACATCTAATTCAATCATTCTTTTACAGAAAAGGAAAATAAGGTTGAAAGAAGTTAAATGAATTGACCATTATAAAATCAATCTCAATATTTCTTAATTCTAGTGTTTTCCATCTAAAAATTATTTCCTATATATCCTCTATACAGCTTATTTGGACATAGTTATTTACTTGTCTCTTCCATTACATTGTAAACTCTTTGAAGGCAGGGACTATCTCTTACCTCTCTTTTGACTCCAGTGCTTAACATAATGTCTGGCACATACTAGGCACTTTGTAAATGCTTATTGATTGAGTAAACTAAGTATGTATCTAAACCAGGATTTGAACTCATCTCCATGAATCCATATCTAGTGATATATCTTACTACTTAATTTTCCAGTTAATACCATCTGCCTCATATATAATATATATACACACTTATAAATATATGTGTGCTTACACTCATATGATATGTATTTATATATTATGATTCTATTTATTATATATATATATATATATAATATTCACTTACCCAAGTCAATGTTTATTTACATGCTTTCCATCACTCTCAAAACTCCTTGAGGGTTGAAGCCTTATGTGTTCTTGTATTCTTGCCAGTAGTACAGAGCCTGAAAACTAGTAGGTGTAAAATAAATGGGCTGTTGTGTTAAATTGAATTAAGTCCAAGTTCCGGAAGGGTTCCCTTACCTCCCTCTAGCTTTCTATAAAGAATGTTGTGATCGTGCCATCATTCCTGCAATGGATTGACTAGAAGTCACTGAGGCAAATAGCATCAAATAAGGGAAAAAGCTCAAATCCACTCCTTTTATTTTTGACTTTGTAATTGATCATTTCTTCAATAAACATAATAATTCTTTTATAACATTTAATTATATTATTCTGAGCTTCAGGAAACAGTAATATTATGGCTGGATTAGACTTGGAGCCTTTGTTTTTTATCATATAAGTCAAGAGAGAAGTTTATAAAGTAATCCATTACTGAGAAAAGAGACTAGATGCCTATTGGTAGAGTCTCACTTTCCTGTCTCTTGTCCCCTCCCAAATAAATGTGTTTACAACTTTTATTTGATGAGAGGGAGCTCAGCATACTGTTTTACAAAGTTTTCCCATATTTAACTTGCCATGCAAATGAAAGCAAATGTCTTGTTGCTGTGAGGGGTGGACCTATATTTTGCCATAGACCTTACTGAGAAAGAAGCAGCAGGATAAAAGAAGGCCATGGTTCAGCAATGGGACTTGACAGCTCATCCATACCAAAGACTTTTTTTTTTACTTTCAAAGTTAATAAAATATTGATTAAGGGGAAGCATCTTTTATAATAAATGGAGAACAAGACCAGCATAGCCATCCCAGTCATGTTTCTCTTCTCTGTTTCTAGATCAGGTATTTTCCCAGGTGTGAAGCTGTGTACTGGGTTGTTATTGCTGTCATTTTCATGTTTTTATCAAACAAAATTAAAGCATAGAACTATGATAATTTTCTTGCTCCCATGCCCAAATTCACATTAGAAATTCCTAACATTTTTATAAAATATTGAGGCTTTCAATATGCATTACATACATAATTTCATTCAATTTTTAAACTAACCTTTACAGTAGTTATTGGGAAGATCCTTGTGTCACTGATGAGGAAACTTAAGTCCAAGGACCAGGATGTTCTGCTCAATTTCAAATAGCAAGTAACAAAGGCACAATTTGATCCCAAGTGTTTCCAACTGCAAATCCAGTACTTTATCCTTGAGGGAAATTTAAAGACAAGCAACTCAATACCAGGATGATAGGCAAAATGGGGGGTCCCATATGGGAGAGAGAGAGACAGAGAGACAGAGAGACAGAGAGAGAGAGAGAGAGAGAGAGAGAGACAGAGAGAGAGAGAGAGACAGAGAGAGAGAGAGAGAGAGAGAGAGAGAGACAGAGAGAGAGAGACAGAGACAGAGAGAGAGAGAGAGAGAGAGAAGAGAGAGAGAGAGAGAGAGAGAGAGAGAGAGAGAGAGAGAGAGAGAGAGACAGAGAGAGAGAGAGAGAGAGAGAGAGAGAGAGAGAGAGAGAGAGAGAGAGAGAGAGAGAGAGAGAGAGAGAGAGAGAGAATGTTGAATTGGACCCCTCAGAGACAAGCTGATTTCTGACTGAATTTGAATCATGGGTTGGAGGAAACAACTAAGGGAGTCATGTGTAATTTTGGAGTGATGAAAGATTTAAATGGTGATAGAGAGGGACAAATTTCACCCCAAAACTCCATAAGCAGGAACTATAATTCCCCACATTCTCTGAACTAGAAATTTGAAGAGTGTTTCCAGCTAAAAATTTCTAATTACCAGCAACATTGCTGGAAATTTTCAACTGCTGACAATGACAACAAAATTGTCAAGAATACTACCCCAGGCTCTGAATTATTCTACATGCTCTAAGACAGAATCTAGTTATACCTTTCTAGTTACTTTTCTAACACCAGGGCAGATGAAAAAATCATATTTCTATGGCTAGGTGCTACAAGGCTTTAAAATTAATTATTTATTCATACACTTACACATCTACCTCATCTATCTATCATATATGTATCTATTTATCCATACGTCTGTCTAGTTTTTCATTCATTTGTTCCATTATTTATTGAAATTATTTCTCATAGAATAAAGGAGTACAGCATCTAATGTACTCCAAGACCAATTGAAAACACACACACACACACACACACACATACACACAAACCAAACAAACAAAACTTCCTGAAAGGTAGGTGCTTCCTCACTGGAAGTCTTTGGTTCAAGTTTGTTATCATGGAGATTTCTTTCATGCTCAGGTTGGCCCAGATTGTCACTGAAGAATCTTCTAACTGGTAATCTGAATTTCTCAAGACCATGACCTTGCTAATGACTTAATCATTTTTCAACATGCAATCATAGGATGATCAACTCATCAATATAAAGAAACTCTCAGGTTATTGAACTTAACCCTTTTTATATATAAAGAAAAATGAGATTTGAGATAGGTAATATGAGTCATGCAAGCACACACAACTAGTAAGATGGAAGAATGGGAATTTGATCTGAGGTCATCAATTGCTACTTAGAGCTAGAACAGACTGTCAAGGTCTTCAAGTTCAACTCCCTCATTTTCCATATGAGAACACTTAGATCCAGAGAGCTTAAGGGATTTACTTTAAGTCAAATGGCTAATAAAAACTGAACCAGGAGTTTAAAACTGATTTTCGAGACTGGAAATGAAATCCACTATACCAACTGAGACACTTCAACTCCAAATTCCATCTGTGATTCAAAGTTGCCCCTAGAATTCTCTCTTTTTTAGCTTTGTCCAGAAGGAACTAAAGATTTGAAAAGCTACTACTTAGGAAATGAACATTTAAGAATAAGTTTATGGATTCACAATTATAATGTTGTTCTTCAATGATGAATGATCTGAAAAAATAAAATTAAATGATGTATGGTAAATCCAAAAAAGAAAAAAAAAGAACATATCCTTCTGTTCTTTTTTTTTATATGTTAATAGGAAAATGTCATCAGACAAAAGGTGGACTTGGACATTAGATATCTCAGTTAGCATGTTAATTAAAGTGAACGGGGTTACTGAATTATAGTTCTGGAGCTGAAAGAGAACCTTGGGACCATTTAACACAACTCCCTCATTTAAAAAGATAAGGAAACTGAGGTCCAAGGAATTCATAGAATCATAAAAACTAGGGAAGACTTCTGAAAGAATCTAACCTATTGTCTTTATATTTTTAACTCTTATCTTCTATCTTAGAATCAATACCAGGTATTGGTTACAAGATAGAAGAATGGTAAGGGCTAGGCAATGGGGGTCAAGTAGCTTGCCTAAGGTCACCCTGCTAGGAAGTGTCTGAGGACAGATTTGAACCCAGGACCTCCCATTTCTGGACCTGGATCTCATTTCACTGAGC
The DNA here is from genome assembly GCF_027887165.1 of Monodelphis domestica. Lineage (NCBI taxonomy): Eukaryota > Metazoa > Chordata > Mammalia > Didelphimorphia > Didelphidae > Monodelphis > Monodelphis domestica. The sequence goes on along the minus strand of NC_077227.1, from coordinate 746,491,037 downwards.
TACCTAGCCCCCCCTCCCCACATTGCCTTTACTTTACAGTTAAGGAAACAGTCCCAAGGATTTTAAGGAAATTACTTGAGGTCATATACTTGTTGTTCAATCATTTTCAGTCATATCTAACTCCTTAAGACCCCTTTAAGATTTACCTGGCAAAGACAATGGAATGTTTTACCATTTTCTTCTACAGTCACTTTACAGATGAAGAAGAGAGGCAAACAGATGAGTAATTTGCCCAAGGTCAAATATCTAGTAAATATTAAGGTTGTATTTGAACACATGGAAATAAGTCTTGTTGATTCAAAGCTTCTGCCATGTCACCTAACTGTCCCATACAGGTCATACAGGCAGTAAGTGACATGTAAAATTTGAATCCAAGTGCTCTGATCTTAGAGCTAGGACTCCTTGGCACATTTTTTGTTGTTAAGCTATGCAAATGTGAGAAATTTTTATATTTTACTAAGTATCCCTCCTGCCCCCCATACATAAATGTCCTGAAGCACATCATGTTATTTCCATTCTTCCTCCAGCTATAAAATATGGATAATGACATCTGTGAAACAAGGCTGACATGAGGATTAATTAGCTGATGTATGTATGTTAAGTACCAGCCTCCAAGTCCCCCATGCTTGTAATTCAAAATACAATGGCCCTTTCTTCAACTGCCTTGTAATTTCTCAGACTACAGAATATATCATTCCATGCTCAGCAGACTCCCAGGTGAGCAATTTTGCCAGCAAACCATTGTTCCTTTACCCCTAGGAATAGCAAGACACCCAGCGCTGGCAGAAATTTGGCTAGCCAGCATCCTTTTAAACTCCAAGAAGTCATATTGATGGTGTTGTTTGGGTTTCCACTTGGTAGGAAGTTGATTGCATTTAATGCATCCCCCTTTTAAGATGACATGACTTGGTCCAACTCAGGTAGTAAGAGATTCAAAGCACTTCACTTGACCCTCTTCTTTGCTTGTTATTAAATGCCCTGACCTGAATGTTGGATCTTGGGGAAACCTCATTATGAAAGTCATAATTTATTGATAACTGTTTTGTACTCAGGAGGGAAATGTATTGCCTTGAGAAACTTTGGGGAGGTGGAAGCGTCATGCAAGTGATGGATAGAGGAAATAAGAAAATAAAAAGGAGGATATTTCAATTAAGTAAAATTAAAAAGTCCTTGGTACAACACATTCATTATAGACAGAAAATACAGAAGGAAAAATCTGCCTCAAATATCTCTGATAAAAATCTAGTATATGATGTAATAGAATGTAACTTTCCTGAGAATGGGAATTATTCAGTAATTAGTAAGTACTTAACAAATGTTTTTAATAATAATAATTAACAATAAATATTTTGATGTTTGATTGATGTAAGTTCATTGAAAGTAGGAACTTTTAAATTTTTAATTAATTTATTTTTTATCCCCAGCACCTAGAAGGATTCCTGAACTCATTAAGTGCTTATTAAATACTTTTTGATTGGTTGGCTAAAATGTGTTAAAGACTATTCAGTGTATTCCCACATTAACAATGATAATACTTCTTTTCTGTCCCAATGCAACATTTGAGCCTTCCTACTTAATCTAGAGCTGGGAGCTGTGCATTGTACAAACAGCTTTAATCTTGCTAAGAAAAGACTCTCATCTCTAAATTTACAATCCATATCATCTGGGCCAAATCACTTAACCACACCCTACTTCACTTGTTTCATTTGTTAAATTGGAATCATGCTAATCATATTGCTTTTCTAAATACAATACAACTATTATCTTGTATAATTTTCAGAATAACCCAGAGAGAGATATGCTGTTATTATCTCTCTTTACAGATGAGGAAACTAAGGAAAACAAGGATTAAGTGATGGGTCTGAGTCTGAAATTGATCATAATGTTCTTGATGCTGAGCTTGGCACTCTAATCACTGTGTCCCCATGCTTCCCCTATGCTCTCAGTATAAAGGATGTTCTTCTTTTACACTGTCAAGGGTGAGTTTACAGAATATTTCAGAATTCTAAGAGGGTGTTGAACAGTGAAGAGATTCAAAGGATTTTGAGCAGTTTAGTCAACAGATATTTATTAAAGAGTTAAATATGTGTCCAGACATATTATAAACAACAAAGATAGAGAAAAGGATAAAAAAGTCCCATCATTCAAGGAGCTCATAGTCTTAGAGTTGTAAAGCTTCTGAAAAGCCACTCAGTCTGTTTTATAGGGGGGAGGGAATAAGGTAGAAGGGATCTGGCTTTCACTGAGATGTTAGAAAATATCAGTACAGAGATTCTAGGATTCAAATTTAGTGTTATTTCCTTATGCTATTGATTTCTTCCTTAGATCATCATTGCCCAGAATAAATCATTGAGCAAAAGAAAGGGCTTTTCAGAGAAAGGCAAAATGTGACTCAGATTGATCCTGTGTAGTGTCAAAATTTACCAGAAATTAGTGATAAAACACCTATTGGTTTCCTACTAACAAGGCAAAACAATAGGTTTTTTTCCCACTATCTGCAATCTCCAAGAAAAGGGAAAAAGTCAAATATGAATGTGTATGTGTGTGTGCATGTGTATGTATGTATGTGCATATATGAGGGTGTAGTACCTACTAAATGCCAGGGACTCTGCTAAGCCTTTTACCAATATCTCATTTAAAACTCTAAATGATTCTGGAAAATATGTGCTATCAGTATTCCTATTTTATGGTGGGGGAAACTGAGTTAAAGATTAAATATCTTGCCTTGGGTCAAACATAATAAATATTTGAGGCCAATTTTGAAGTCAGATCTTCTTCAATCCAGGCCAAGAACTTTAATCCACTAATATATCCTGACTGCTTATTTCTGTGTACTATGTAGTTATGATAGCTAAAGAAAAACTTTGACCTTCAGATTCAGAGAACAACCTTAGGATTCACCCAGAACTCTAACACATCATGATATAAGTAATAATAACTCTCAGGAAATAAAAGTTAAGTATCTTTTCCCTCATCTATAAAATGGGTCAGTCTTCCTCTACTGACTTCATTGGGTTATTCCTAGCCAAGCACTACATAAACTAAATTCTATACAGAGATGTGCACTTAGGATCCATCCAGGAAGGCAAAGATTTTATTTCACCTGAGATAAGTCACTTTGCATCTCTTAATCTCAGTTTCCCCACATGTAAATTGAGGAAGAATGGCTAAAATACCTATTAGGAACCTTTTAATCTTATATCTATGTATTCAAGACCCCTAAAAATACGTAGATTTAGTGAATCTTCCAAAGATGAAGGACATCCAAGAAGTCAGAGTTTAACTCATTTCTGAAGAAAGACTCTACTTTCAAAACTTTATACACGTAAGTGGCCATTAAGCCTTTGGGTAAAAATATCTCTAATGATGGTGAACTCACCACCACTTTAGAAATTGAATCAATTTTTTGATTTTTCTATTTGTTTGGAAGTTTATGTGTTTTGTTTTTCCTTGACATCCAACCAAAATTTACATCTTGGCAATGATCATCCACAGTCCATAATTGTGGCCTTTTGGAGCTGAATAGAACATATCAAATTCATCTTTCTCATTGCAGCTCTTCAAGGAATTGAGCATGGCAACTGTATAATATGTCCTTTTCCTCAAAGTGCTGCTGAATCCTTTTTTTTTTTTTCAGGAAAAACATCCTGAGATCCTTCAGCTAATTTTAATATACATTTTCTGAGGTCTTTGATTGCCATCATCACCATTCTCATATTTTCATCATCATCATCATCATCATTCTTAGCAATAACAACAGCAAACACTTATTAAGTACTTTCTATATGTGTTAGGCTTTCAGAGAAGCACAGGACTGGAAACTCCCTAAGTTATTATTATTATTATTATTTTAACTTTTCTTTATAAAAACTTTATGACTAAGACAAAATGTAATATTCAAAGTGACTTGGGACATACGGTAAAAAGAAAGGGTAACTGATGTTGATGTCAGACATGTGTACTTTAAATCTTCCTTTTAATATGTCAACTATGTGACCTTGCGAAATTTACTTATTCCACACTTTCCCCATCTGAAATATGGGGTCAGGGGTTGTGATAAATTTCTTCTTGGATGCACTAAATTTTATAATCATGATATAATAGAAAGTTTAAGGAATAAATCCTTTTTTCCATTTAAAAATTACGAGATTGCTTATTTTTTTCGATTTTCATTTTATTTATTTAGTATTTGGTATATTTTGGGGATGATTTAAATTCAAACATTTTATCCATCTGTAAGCTGCTTGTTTTCTCCTGTTTTGAAGACAAATTGAGATAAAGTCCTCATTGACAGCACCCGGAAACATGTGTTGATAATTGTTTTTATAAGGAAGATAATGTAATAAACTGTATCATTCTCATCATAATGGAAAATTTTCCATCCAGTGTTTCTTCCATTTCTGCTATATTTCAATCATTAAGAAAAGACAAAGGCTGGGGTTGATGGATGTATTGATCTGCTAGCTAATTTTATTGAATGTTGCTAAGAATTCATCTAAGAAATATTTCTTGACTTAAATATATTCAAATATCCATGATTTTGAGAATATAGTGGTTCTCCCTATTGACAAATAATCACAGATGTATTTTGTTAGTACATTGTTTTCTAGAGTTATATATGACAAAGAAAGTTTATCACAGTTTAGCCAGAATGATGAGGGTCTTCTTGAAAGTTAGTTGGAAGGATTTTCTCTCCAGGTAAATATTTGAACCCTCCATTTGAATCTCCCCAAGCTTCATGGAAATAGAGATGTGTTTTTTTCAATGACTACTTATTTTTCCCTCAGTAGCTCTTCTTGTTTTCATCTCCAGTGAACTTCTTACTGAACACAGTTGGTGCTTAATAAGTATTAGTTGAATTGGTTTTGAAGTGAATTGTCTTTAGACCCTCAAATCAAATTTTTACATAATTAAAATGAGCTAATTCTGAGTATTAAACAACACAGTGATGTTAGAAAGACTCTTGGTCATAGAAAAAGGAAGCCTGAAGTTTAAGTGTCATCTATGGATAGTTACCAAACAGTTATATTTATTTATGGATGTTTTTATGCCAATTAATCAGTCAACAAACACATAATAAATTCCTATGACATATCCAGTTCTATATTAAGGCACTAGAGATGTAAATATAAACATAAACCCTCATAGTACCTCTCTGAGCACTATTTTTATTCATTTTTTTTCTTGAATATGAGGTGAGAATAATCATATTAATATATTGACCACCTTTTATATGGTTATTGGGAGCCCAAAATGTCAAAAATATATAAAGCATTTAGCTATCCTTAAAATATGGAATGATAGGAAATATATCACTATATTAGATGGTTAGGATACATTAGCCTGTTTTTGCTTAGCAATCAGTTAACAGAATTATTAGTTAAGATCTTATGTCTAAGAATTGAAGGGCACCTTCCATCCCCCCAAGACTCTTTGAGCTCTGTTGAGGATTGTGACTCAGGGATAACCATTTCTAGTTGATGTGGCCCTAATTAATGCTTTCACTTCTCTGACCTCTATTATTTCATCTCTATAAGAGAGAAAATGCCTTTCCCCTTTCAGTGAATTTCAAAAGACATCCCTAATAATTCAGTTCCAAAGAAGAAAGAGAAATTGAAGGAAAACTGCCCTTATAAATGTGTATCTGATCATCATGAAAGAATGTGCCTTGGAAGGGAACACAAATTTGTCTTAGTTACCCTTGACTGACAAAGTAACCACATGGAAGTTATTCAAGCTAAAAGGGTCTCAATTTCTTCATCTGTAAAATGTAATAAGATCAATTCTTACTCTAATCTAAGCCTATGATTCTAGTGCTACTACAATAATCAGGTTTATTTTTTAGAAAAAAATAATCAACTCTAAAGTGTGCTAGATTTTTTTTTTCATAAAAGAGTCTGAAAAATAGAAGAGACCTTAGGAACTATTAAGTCCAAACCTTTACTTTTACAGATGATAAAACTGAGACCCTGAGAGTTTAAATGAGTCTTCTTGTGTCACACATTTAGTAATCACCAAAGACATGTTGTCATTTCTTTCAGACTTCAAGATCTCTACTCTATCCACTATGCTGTACAATATTACACTAGATTGTTATCACTACAAATTCAATGAATATAATATATATATATATACTGTAAAATTAAATCTCTAATAATAGCAATATTATCTTTTATAGAGGTTTATTAACGATCATTAGAAATCAAGGAATAAAGAGAGTACAAAATAAAAACTACATGCCCATGGATGGTTAGCCATTTTAAAAATCCCCACTCACCACCATCACCACTGACTGCAAGCCCAAAAAGAGGCAGGACTCTCTTTGTCCTTGCATTATTTCTTCTGCCTACATGAAGTATATAATGACAGGAAGTCAGTGAGCTCTCAGGAAATGTATTTCTTTTTTTTAGGTTAACAGATTTTCAATTATACAATATATATGTACACACACATATATACATACTATCTTCTACATTTAAGCTTATATATTATATGTCCTTTTCATCAAAAAGATTTTAATACTACTATGTTGACAAATGATGGGAAGGAAGTGGATTTCATGCAAGTGGAAAGCAGGGATGATCAGTGTATGCCAAGCTGGGAGACTACAATTATTTCTTGTCAATTGTCTATTTCTTGTCAGTTGATTATGATACGTATATGCCTTTGTATATACAGTATTATAGAGAAAGTGATATATAGTTATAGCTAGATAGATAGATGAAGATTACATTCCTCAGTTGCTTCCATTAGTCAATGCTTGAAAAGTGTTAAAGGTGAAATACTAGTTATCAGCATATACAGAGGATATTAGTGGATATTAAAACTACTATTCAGATTTAGTTTTTAAAAGTCTTGATTCAAAGCCATGCTATTTCTTTTATCATTTCAATCAATCACATCTTGTCAAATTATTTAAAACAATTTTCAATATCTTTGAGTTGATCCTGCTTTCTTCATTATATTTCCCTATTTCCTATAAAATTGAAAATAGAAAAGAAGAATTTGGTCCTCATAATTTTTCTATGGAAATTGAGACCTATTTAAATACTTGATTTCCCTATGCTACTTTCTCCCTTTAACCTCAAGGAAAATAAATAATATTGCAGGTTCTCATATATTGGAGTAAGTGCATAGTTGTAATAAAGTACTTCATAATCTACCCCCAAATCTGGGTTATACTCTCCCACCATACTAGTCAATTTCTGTGTGAGGAAAGTGGACCTACACTTACATAAATGTAGCAAGGGAGGATGTCAGTCTGCACATGTATTTGCTGTATCAATGCTATGGAATATATAATTTGATATCAGTGATCCACTCAAGTAACTCTATCCCAATTGCTTCTCTGCCTGTACTATCCACTCAGATGGAGGAATCCTCTTCTTGTTTACACTCAAGCCAATTTGGTGTTTACAAACTATTTTAAGGTACCCTTACATGTCAACCATTCAATTTACTCCTTTAATGATTGTCTTATCTCCTCATTTGAATAACAGTTTCCTTTGAGAAAACAAAGTAACTAGCACATTTCAAAGGACATTGAATTAGGTATCTCTGGATGTTAAAGATCAATCCAGGTTTTCATTCACCAGCTTTCTGCATTGTTTCATAAAAATATAACTTATAGACTAAAGCTGAGCTTGACTCTGAGCAAGGCAACCCAACCTAATACCTATACATATGAAGGGAAGCAAGTGCAGTACCTTTTTTTTACTCTCCCTGTTTTTCCCTTTCCAAGGAAGCACAAGGGAGGAGGGGAGCAAAGGGCAGCATAAACTTATCAGGTTCTTTACCTCTCATACTCTCCTTCTAGGTAACACTCAAGAATGGTATTTGGAACTTAAACTCTTTGCTAAATAAACTAAGCCTCTCTTCTACCTATCAGAAATAACTTCCTGAAGCCTCCATCAGAAATCTGATTTTCTTACCATTCTTTACAAACATATATGTACAGGCCTGCTTTTTTCCCCCACCATCTTCTTTCTATTCTTTTTTTACCAGGTTCATCAATCTCTTCAGCTGCATCCTCTTGGTACCTAATAGAGTTCCCAAATCTTTCTGAGATTTACAAAAAAGGCTCTTTTTAATCCATGACTATCTTTTTTATTTAAAATATAAGAACTCACCAAATGTCTGTTATGAAATTCACAATCCTAAAATCACATATCATTTTTCAAAAATTCTCTCTTTTTCTTTTTTTTTTCCTGAAATAGGTAAATGTTAATTAGATGAGGAACTATACTTCTTTGGCTTTTTAAACATTTCCATCAGAGTCTGATAGATCCATAAGGATTTCCCAGGCCCATTGAGGTGGAAGACAACCAGAAAAAGACATGCTTTGTAACCTGGAGGTCCACAAATAACGTCATACACATCTGGCTTTTCTAACTGATTCTTCTTAATTGGCTTAAAACATTCCTGAAGAGCTGAAATACTATTGTCCAGGTTAACATAACCTTAAAGTTTTATCTCAGACAAAATGACCTTCACTGTCACTGTACATCCTATATAAATTCTACTCCCATGAAATTCCTGACTACTTATCCCAAACTTTGAGCTCTGTCACAGGGACAGAGTGACCTTCTCTACTCTGTCACCAGCACCATTTCATGTCTTGGATTGCACACTAAAGAAAAACTCTTTTCTCCCTTATGCAGTGTGTACCTTCAATTGACCTGCATACCTTGAGAAGGCTTGCATATTCTTAATTGACATATAGAAAATGTTTACTTCTGACAAGTAACTTCTTTACTTGTGGAATGTCTAAAAATCACTCTTAAATGATCAATAAACCAGGCCAGGTTTCCCATGACTCAGTTATTCCCTGAGCATCCATCTTTCTGTCTTTGTCTTTCTCCCTACTCTTGTTCTGTCTCTTACTCTTTAATTCGCAATCACACACACTCTCTCACTAACAATTTAGAACTTTGACTCTGTTGGTCAAAACACATTTGCTGTAATTACACTCCTTTGCCCCCTGAGCTAACCAGCACAGGATTGGACTTTACTTTCTTTCTAACAATAGCTACCAGAGAAACCCATGAGGTGAACATTTGTTTCAGTTCATCACAAGAGTCCTAAAATTACCTTTTTTGCCTTTGAAATTATACTTATTCTGACAATTTTTTATTAAAGTTTTTTTTTCTTTTAATTTAAAATTTAATTTATTTTTGTTTATTTAATTTACATTAAATAAGAGGACATTCTCTTTCTCTTAAATCATCAAATTATTTACATACAATGAGGGATCATTCTTTATGTTTCATAAGGTAATTTAGGAGTTTATATTTGCACTAGACTTTATTTTCTGGTCTGGAATCCCATACAAATTTAAAAAATGTATGTTAGTATTTTTTAACAAAAATTATTTTTTAAGAAATTAAAATATAGGGGGCAGCTGGGTAGCTCAGTGGATTGAGAACCAGGCCTAGAGACGGGAGGTCCTAGGTTCAAATCCGGCCTCAGCCACTTCCTAGCTGTGTGACCCTGGGCAGGTCACTTGACCCCCATTGCCTAGCCCTTACCACTCTTCTGCCTTGGAGCCAATACACAGTATTGGCTCCAAGACAGAAGGTAAGGGTTTAAAAAAAAAAGAAAAGAAATTAAAATATTTATCAATAGCAATAACAGTACCTTATAACCTATACCAGTAGAATTGACTATTTTTTCTCTTTTATGTTAAAAAATCCTTCTTTTATTTCTAAATAGCAATTCATTAATTGAATAGGATCTAACCTGGTGACTGGAATGCAGAAGGGGACAAAATTTGAGATTTCACTAATATAAAGAAGTGCTAGATGAGAAAACTTTCTTTAATAGTAAGGGGTGTAACTGCTTTAAAGATTTTTAATCTTAAAGAGTTGCAAAGACCATATAGATGTTCAGTGTTTTTTTTTCCCCAATATTCAGCCCATATGTTTCAAAGAATGGTCTTGAATCCATGACTTGTGTCTGTGATGTGGGTCCATTATTCATAACTTTATATTTTCTCTGCTTATTGGAACTTTTCAGGTACTTAGTAAATATTTAATGATTTAACATCATGATCACCATCAAAATTTTTTGTTTAAGGAGATGAACCTATAAAAATAATCCTGAAAATATAATACAAAGCAGTGAAGATTCTAAATTAAATTTTAGCTTGACTGTATTGCTCCAATATTAAGAAAGTTTTAACTTCCCAAACCATTTTGTGATTTTCTGGGGATCCTCATTTAAAAGTTCTCTTATAATACCCCAAACAAAGAGAGTATTTTTGCAGATAACTGAATAATCATTATAAAAGGTATTGTAACCTTTATGGAACTTGATGGATTTAGGATTCAGTAGCAGTTGAGATTCCCTTGCTTCCAATTTTGAGTTCATCTTGTCTCTAGACTGCCAATTTCTCACTGAAAACTAAGATTTCAGAATGACTTAACTTTCTTAATAATTCTTTTATAATGATGGTAACCTGAGTTATTATTGAGTTATGGTAGATATAGTAAAGACCACCCATTTAGAAGAGAATAACTTGTAATTTCTAAATATACCCAAGGCTGTAATTAGTATTTAGGATAGTACTCCAAAGTAATTCTGTTGACAAAAGTCATTAATTTCCAACCTGTTATTTTTTTCATTGCCTGCACTGATTGCCAGCATGTGCTTTTTAAAAAAAAAAAACAATATTCTCATTATACACTGCAAGATATGGAGAAAAGCAATTTTTATGTCATTTCCTAGAATAAATTCTAGTTATCTAGAATTCATAATTTTCCAACTTTTAGAATATGTTATTTCAGTGCATATTTGAGTGATATGCCCTGGAGTCTCTGAAAGACTCTCAATTCATGTTTTCATAATTCATTGCTTTAAGTGCTGGCCAAGTTCCTGCTTATACCATACAGCCAAAGCTGTGGGCAGCCATTACCATTCACATTTGTTCTATGGTCTTCCAGGACAGGGATTATTTTATTCTATATCTATTTTTTCCCCTCAAGTACTTAGTACAGTGTTTTGCAGATAATAGGCACACCTAATACATGTTTGTTCGATTATTGAATTGACACAATTTGAAATCAGAGAAGCTAAGTAGAAATCCTACCTTGGATGCTTATTGCCAGTGTGAAAGTGAAGTCACTCACCTTCCTGGACCTTCATGTTACTCATGAGCATGAGTAACATGAGCAGCTTGGATTGGATATCTACTGACTGAGATCCCTACTATCTATAGACACATACACACATACACACGTCTATTTATGTATCATATAAAATCATCTACCATAAAAGATTATGGCAAGGATAAATTGTGATAACATATTTTCATATGTTCACCTTTTGAAAAATTAAATTATATGAATGCCAGGTATTTTTTTTAAATTTAAACTTAATACCTTGTTAAAAAAATCATGTTTAGATTAAGTTTTTCTTGTATTTTTTTTTTGCTTTTTGGCAAATATATATCTATATTTTATCTATGTCTATGTCTCTTTCTACCATATATATATAAACATATGCATATATTCATATGTATAATGCATGAATGATCTTCTATGCTTCAGCATTTTCCTAGTTTTCATTTCATATAACCTGAAACAGAACAGAAGGAATCAACTTTGTTTCAAGGCTGACACCCTCCTTTGCCAAATGTGGAAGAAAAACAAAATTATACTTGCTTTTAAATTGGGAAGTGGACATTAGACTTGATATCTTTAATGAATATAGTCATTTGACCTTATCTGTCTCCAGCATAGGATCACCACATTCCAGTTCATTGGAAACCATGCTATGTAATGTTATTCCAGAAGTAACTTGTAATAACTGTTCTAAGACCTGGTGATACTCATTGACAGCTAAGATGGCACAGTAGAAATGGATGCCAGCTGAGAAGCCAATTTACATGAGGTCTGGCAATCACATCAATTACTATAATGTCATTTCCTTTGAGTTCACTGCTGCAAAAGAGGGAAGGGAATATACCTTTGCCATTAAAGATGGAGTCTCTCCCCAGAGAAAAGAGGCTTCTTTAGTGAAGAAATATTTATATATACCTCCATCAATGTAATCTCTGCAGTAAAGTAGATGTAATCCAATCCATTTCAATTCAATTTGGATCAATTTAGCAAACTTTTATTAAACACTTAGCATGGTAGCTGCCACAAAGTAGATATTTCAGAAATGCTTGCTGATGGACTGATTGACTTATTGATTGAGCAAGCACCTTTGCCAATAATCAAGGAGAGGAAGATGAAAGCACCCAGTGCAGTGCTCTCAAGCTATATAAATTCTAAAAAGGGAAAAAATCAGTCTGCAGCAGTCTACTTGTGAATCCTCATGTTTCCTCTTGGTCACTGATGGTATACAAGGTCACAGGGATGTTCAGAGTGATGCACACAGCTTCTATTAAGAAACATGTTCAGTATGGAATCAATATTGAACCGAGAAGATATTTCCATCTTGTTTAGTGCTTTTAGCTGGTCAACAGCCATTTAAATTTATTAGGTCATCTAATCCTTATATCTATGTTAGGCAGACAATGTATTTTACCTAATTTCAGAAACTGAGGCTTACCATGACTTGTCTAAGATGATGAAGCAACCTTACTGCCTGGAGAGGTGATTAGAAGATAAACTAGTATTTCAGAGAGCAGTAGTACGAACAAAAATAGGATGACTAGAACAATTTGCCTACAATTAAGACTACCCCAAATAGGCTTGCCTTGGGAAGGACCAAGTTGATGAAAAACCATTTTTCTGGGAATATCGAGGAGGTAGAGATTCTTTATAGGGTACAAGTAGAATTTGATGACTGTTGAGGGCACTTCATTTGAACTATACTATTCATTGATTCTCATTCTTATTCTACCTTTTCCCCCTTATGTATTCAATATAATAAAATGAATCATAAGGAACTTTGGATGATTTTATCAAGAATACTTACCTAGTTACCAGTAGATTTTGGACCAGAACTCAGGTTTGGAGTCCTATCTTGAGGCTTTTTTGACAATATTTTGTTTCCTTATATATTGTGTGTAATAATTACTCCTAAATGCTCTCTGGGAGGCAATATAACACACTAGATAACAAGCTAGTATTTTAGTGAGAAATAAATGAATGCAAGTGTGAAGTCTGATACCTGAGATCTGTATAATGTTGGGTTAGTGGATTATTCTCTTGTTTTCCCCAAGCAACTCTTAGACTCAATGAAGTACATCACCAACTACCTGCTTACTAGACATTTCTGACTAGACATCTTATAGGCATGTCAAACTCTACATGCTGTCAACAGATCTCATTAACTTCCTCCCAAGTTCTCTTTCAATCTCTCTGATTTCTATTTAGGCAACCATCATCCTCCTGACAAGACAAAACCAATCAATCAATATGAATTTGGGAGATACATAGTTTGTGCTAAATATAGGAAATGCAAATGCAAAAAGGAGACAAATCTATCTCCAGGAACTTAAATTCATTTAGGGCGAAATCTCATTCTCACTCTGGTGTATTACATTTAGAGGTCGTCTCAAGACTATGCCCTTCTTCTTCATGTTTGCACAGAAAACACCAATATACCTTCATAGATTCATTTGAGTATCACCTTTAGGATCAGACCTTTTATGATCAGACCTTTTATAACCATCCCTCTGTTTTTCTAATATATCCCCCATTTTAAAATTATATTCTGTTTTAGAATTGATACTAAGTATCAGGTGCAAGGCAAAAAAGAATTAAGGTCTGAGAAATTGGAGTGATTTTCCCGTAGTCACATAGCTAGGAAATATTTTGAGAACATCTTTGAACTCAGAACCTGTCATTTGCAAGTTTGACTCTCTAGTCACCAATCCATGTAGGTGTTCATTAAATTTCTTTTTAAAAATAAATTTCGCATAATCCACACTCAGTTGAATGTAAGCTTTTGGGGGCTAAGGCTATTTTTTCTCCTAGTATCCATATCATCAAACAGAGCTTGGCATACAACAGGCATATGACAAATGCTTGAGACTGATTGACTAAAGAGTTGATGATATACATAGGTAGCAATAAATTCCATAGTGGAAATTTGGCAAAGTAACAAATTTTGAAGTCTGGACCAACCAAACAAAGCATGTTTCATACAAGGGTTCACAAATTCAACAAGATGCTTTTTATTGAAAAAAAAAGTTTTTCCCTAAATATAGAAGACAATTTTGCAAAACTGGAGTCTTATTCATTCATTCATTCATTCATTCATTCATTCATTCATTCATTCATTCTTTCATTTATTTGTTTGTTTGGCTGAAAAAGTAGAAAACACCTAACAGGACATTATGTACTTGAAAAGCTATCATGTGGAAAGTAGATTGATTATATATGCCTCAGAGGGAAGAGTAAAGAGCAAAGGATAAGGACAAGTTGCAGAAGGAATGAAGTTAGGCTTAATCTTGACCCTTGCCAAATACTTCTTCATTCCTTAGAGGAGTTCAAGAGTGGACTAACCTACCATAGGAAACAATGAGTTCCCTGCTCCATTCTTCAAACAATAACTGAATGACAACTTGCTGTCAGTGTTTTAGTGGGAATATTTTCTTTAACTTTCTGCATATTAAATGGACTCTGAGGCTCCTTCTAACAAGGAGAGTCTGTGATTTCCATTGTGGCAATGTGAATGGCAAGAGACTGGTATTGGACTGATTAGCAAAGCCCTAACTCAACTATGGAAGAAACGCAGTGGCTGGTTTTGTGGTGTGAAATAATTTCTGCAAGACACTTTTCCCAAAGACTGTTATTTATGTATATTGTTACAATATGCCTGAAGCATCAATACAGAGAGAAAAAAATTGTCAAAAAATTTAAATATGCTTTTAAATTAAGTTGTTAAAACCCCATCTTTCTCAGCTAGCTACGTAGCTCTCAATAATTCACTGTCTCCATATATATCCTCCAGTAAATGAGCCAGCTATCAGATCCTTCACTGAATGCCTATTTTAAATAATATATAATCATATTCTTACACCATATTATTTTATTGTTATCAACTTCTCAAACCTATACATTACTATTTCAGGGTGGGAGGATTGCTTGTTTAAAAATAGAATTCTCTAAACTTTGGTCTAACAAAAGTTGAATCAGTTTTTAGTTAATATTTCTTGTGCTGAATTTTTTTTTTGTACAAAAACTCCATAAGGGAATATTTTTAAATTGTTACTAAAATCCTGCAAAATATTCTATCTCAATAATCTCCAACTTCATTTTTAGAAAAGGTCAGTTCCCCTACTTCTTTTAAAGAGTCACTTTTGAAATCAATATGCATCAGCAAAATGAAATATGACTCTTAAAATTCATTAAATTATTCCTTTTTAAGGTGGAGAAGAGATTAGGAAAGCAAAAAGGAGAATAGCTAAGTGATAGAATAATCATACTTAAAGATGAAATAACATTTTTTTTTCTAAGACACTCATTTGAAGGTTCAGGATTCAAAAGGTATTAAAAAACACATTACTTCATATAGTAAATAGGTAAAGCTTCCTTCAGAACTGAGTTTACTGATAATATTGGCCATGCCCTATTTGGTCTGTCCTTTCCTATAATTATGATTATTTACTTTGGTTATGTGATGGATTTCATGTAAAGCAGCAAGATGATTAGGTAGAGACCTCAAATCAGAAACACTTCCCTCCGGAATTACCTGTATGACTCTAGACAATTCATTTAACCTCCCTCAGACTTGATTTTTTGTTTTTAAATTGAAGACAATAATAACACAACATAGAAATCTATGCAAATACTATTGGCTTATTAGCTTTCTTCTTTGATTGACTTAATCTGGAGAAAAAGAGACTGTTTAACTTATACCATAGTTTCCCAAAATCCTAGTAGGTACTTAAAAAACTCATTGAATGATCTCTGTCTTATAATTCAGTGTTTTAATAATTTACTGTTTAATATATAAGTATGTCTTGCAATTGATTTTGAGTTTTGTTGACATCAGTAATAGCAAGGTAGCATCTTGGAATGACAAGATGCAGAGAACCTTACAAATTCTTTATAATATAATCATTATCTGAGTAATAATCCTTTCTAGATCATATCTGATAACTAATAATCCAGAAACTACTTAGAGACATTCAATGAGTAGAGGTTGATCATTTGTCAAATCATTCCATTTCATCTTTTGGCTTGCTCTGATGAGTGAGAAATATTTAATTTGTTTCTTAGTTTTTGCTCTTCTACTGACATCTCACCTATATTTTTCTCTTTGTTATTAGAATATAAGATAAAATTTGGAAATAATATTCAAACCTTAAAGTTTAATATGAATATTAGATTGTTATTATCTTATTGTTGGCCATCTGGGGTCCAGAAACATAATTGTAATCTATAATGCTATTGACAGCCTTTCATTTCAAGACTAACATCGGGACTTCTTAACCTTTTATTGTCCAATGTACATACCCTTCTTTCTTTCAATGGATTGTCTTTTGGTCTGCTTTTCCTAATTTCCCTCTGTTTATTCTCCAGTTTTTCTACTGTCCATTTTAAAATGTGGTGTTTTGTAGGAAATACTCTAGGTATGAAAATTTTATAAAGATAATTAAAAAATGAAAATTCTATACTATATCCAAGTCTACATATATAACCTATTGTATTCACAGTCTCAGATTTGGAAGAACCTCAGTGGACATCTGGTCCAGTGTGTACCTAGGCAATTATCCCTTTTTCATATCTTTATTAATTGTTCATCCAATCTCTAGTTGAAGGCTTCCAGAGAGAGGCAATCTGACTTCCATTTTTCTTTACTAGTGAAATAAAAGGTTCACCAAGTTTTTTCCATTGTCTAATCTCTGTATCTGCAATCTCCATCCCCACATAGAATTTGTCCAAATCTCAATTGTTAATTGCCTTGTAATTTTTATCAACTTCTTTCTGGAGTCATTAAGACACTTTTTTGTAAGAGATGTCTTCTGCAAATACATGTTGTCTCTCAAAACCTAGATCATTTAAAATATGTCTGTTTACTTTAGTCTAGAAAAGCTTCTGAACACTCTCTTTAATATTCCTCTATTCACAAATTCACTTTCTCTATGAAGCCTCCTATGATTAATTTATTCTCTCTCTCTCTCTCTCTCTCTCTCTCTCTCTCTCTCTCTCTCTCTCTCTCTCTCCTCTCTCAACCGTTTTCTGTCTTTGTCTCTTTATCTCTCCATTACATTAACTTAAGTCTTTGTGATTCTCCATATCCCTCAGTGTGTCAAGTCAAACATGTCTGGATAGGGGTAAAATGATTGAATTTGTTAATATGTATTCATAGGCTAAGCATTCCATGTATTCCAGGGGTTAATAACCAGGGGTTATGAAATTCAGGGCGTTTTAACTTCCTCTCCTTTTAAAAAAGTGAGTATCAGACTTTATTTCTGGGAAATATTTGTCAAAATTAAGATGGTAACTGAATGAGTAAAGGTCCAGAAAAAGGAAACTGAGAAAAAACATTTTTTTTGTTTTCTTTGTCCCTGGGTCTAGGTCAGCATTGGTAAAACTTTTCAAGATTGCATACCCAAATTGCAATTTCAAGTTGTCTGGGAGCCACCCTCCTTACTCCAGAGAGCAGAGGGAGGAAGTGCTCACTATCCACTGCTGGGCAGAGGGACATTTGAAAAATGTCCTTGGGCACTGTGCAGAAAGGGAACAGAGCAGCCTCTTCTATACTGTTAGGTCACATGTGTCACGTCTTCACCAACATGGGACTAGACCAAAATGTTCTCATAATTTGTTTTCATAGAATTCCATAAGAAAGTCTAGCTCTTTGTAAACTTGGTCATAAGAAGGAAATAATTTCAATCTGCCTATCAAAACTTTTATGAAATTTCAAAATAAGGCTGGGAATTATATCAGCAAGTTAAGGTGTCATTAAGAGGATAAACAGAAATAAAGATGATTGAAAAGAGTTAAAATGTCAGTTGAGTTCTACTAATCATTACTTCAAAGGCCTGCACAAATGGAGGAGGAAGTATTCATTTAAGTACTTGATCTTTGCCAGTCACCATGCTAAGAACTTTATAAATATTAACTTATTACTTCCTTTTGTTATAAAGTTATTCTTAAATCAGATCTGACACTTTGGAATTTGAGGGGTTTTCAAGGCAAAAATCCCTGGAGTGGTTTGTCTTTTCTTCTCTCATTATACAGATAATACCTCATTATACAGATAAAGGAAACTGAAGCAACAGATAGTATGTGTCTGAGAGTCCAAATTTGAACTAATATCTTGATGAATTTAGACCTTGCATTCTTTCTATTGCACCAACTAGCTACCCAAACTAAACTGAACTTAGATATCCTTACCAAACTCTTGCCCTTTTCAGATTGATAAACTGAGGTGAACAAAGCATAATTGTTTAAAGCTTGAAACTTGGAATTCAGAAGTTCTCTGATCAAATACTGCCTCAAAATAAATACTACCTTGGATCAAATACTACCTCAAACAGTTAATACTGTATGAGCTTGGACAAGTAACTTTAGCATTCTGAGACTTGATTTTCTCATTTCTAAGATGAAGAGCTTAGAATATATGGCTTTTCAGGCTTTTTAGTATATAAACATATAATGTATATCTCTTTGAGAAAAGTGTTACATGTCCTTTAAAAATGATTCTTTTTTATACATAATATTGGCCAACAAGTATTGAAAAAAACTTTGATACAGAATATATTTCTGATATCAGCTTGCTTCATTACTGAAAGAAGAGCAGAGGTATTTGTCAAAGAATGGTATTTATTTGCTAATACTGACAGTAGTAATGGTTCAGTGATTTATTGCCTCCGGCTCTTAATTTTATTTTCATTGTTATAATCAATCTCCTAGAGATATTGTTTTCCTCATTTTTCAAGTTAAGAACTTCAGGCAGAGTAGTCAGATGACTTGTCCATGGTAAATAAATATCAAAAAGCAGCTATACACACAAATTTCAATATTTTAGATTTCATATTCTGTTCAACTAATAAATATTTGAGCCTCAATTTGAACTCAGATCTTCCTGACTCTAGGTCTATGGTCTACCAAATGGTTGCTTCATACATTGTGAGGTTGATTTTATCCATTTAAAATAGGTCTATATTTGGGACACAAACTCAAATGAATTTAGTCATTTGGTAACTGACACCTGAGCATCCTATTAAGCTAATCTCTCAACAAAGTTATGATGATAAAGTCCCTGGGGCAGATGCTTTGACCACAGGGTAGCCTACTGGCATGGCCTGCACATTTTTGTCAGTGCAAAACCCAGAACATTGTCTGTACTCCCCAGAGCCTATTCTGCAAGGTCATTTATGTCCAATACAGTTTCAAGGAGGCTACATAAAATATTTTGTTTAATTGGTTCATTAGCAGCTATCAACTATTAAGTGCTGCCTAGATGACTTTGAAAGTCAACTTGGCTCCAATTTATTCATCAGTCAATGACAATAATAGAGTGACTAATTAGTTTGGGTTTTAAAGAGGAAAACAAGCAGTAGTCCAGTCAACTCCCCATTATTCACACTCTTAGATTGCAGTTAGACACTGGACAATTTGAAATGGTGAATAATTAGAAAGCAAATTACATATGGGAGGTATTATTCTGATTATTATAGATTTGTACAACTGGGGAAGGTCAATAAATCAGAGAAAATAATGACACTAAGTAACAAAGGATTAAGTGACCTTTCCATCCAATCCCTACTTCACGAACGGACTATATTAGATTTTCAGGTATTAGTAAAATGTTGACTTCTCTTTCTCTCTGAGTATTTGCTCATCATAATTGATGTGGGGAGGCCCTTATGTGCTGGTCCCTATTGTTGTGGGCTTAATATTTTTCTATTAATTGGAGTCTCAAAAGTTGGGCTTGCATTCTACTCCAGGATGTTTGCTAGCAACATCTTCCATGGAACATGAATGACCTATTCACATTATCATTTTTCTGATCTGTGATGTAAAGATAATAGCATTTATTCTCCCTGTATCACAGATATGGTTTGAAGATTCCTTGCAAAGATAAACTCCTTGATAAATTAAGGAGGTTAGATTAACTTATTTTTTTTCTCTCCTACCTCTGGGGGGCCTGAGATCTAGAAAGGTCACTTTAATTCTTTTATGTTTCCTTGAGTAGAAGATTTAATATTGTCATTGAGATTTGGGGGTCATAGAAAATGGCAAGCTGAATAATTGTCCGCTGGCTGGTAAAGTCAAATAAGGTAATGGGAGCTATGGCTATTAACAGAGGCAAAACTACTGGGAATAAAGGGGGAAGGTAATTGACTCTTTTGACTTGCTCAGATATGGATGTCATAGTTTAGGAAAACTATACACACAGAGCCTCTTTATAAGGAATATCAATCTACTACCCTATTTTTTGAACTCATTTTTCTTTGACTTTCAAGAGCACAACAACTTTCTCTGTCACCCTCTATCCTCTATGTTTTGCCTTCCTTTAAGAATTAAAAACACTGAGGTCACATATTGTTACTGTTTTATAATTATATTATCAGAATTATTTAAAATGACTCACTCTTATTAAACATTACCAATCTCACTTCAGATAGCAAATATGAATGGGGAAGGGTGGACATTGAGTTGAAATCAATTTAGTTTTATTGGGAACAAGGGAGAAAAACAAGGAAACATAAACCAACTTTCTAACAATTGAAGCTGTTGAAATGGTTATGGGCTGTCTCCAGAGATAGTATGTTTCCCTTTTGCCCTCTGATTGGCAGTTATACAGAGTATTGTAGATGCCCACTCTTCTAGTATGTGATAGAAAGCACAACTTTTTTGTGTGGGTTGACCAGAAGGACACTTATTTCCCTTTCAACACAAATTCCATGGTGCCAATGATTGCAAATGATTTGCTTTGTGTACACAAAAACTACCTGTTATGATTCTCAACAAATAGAAGTAGCTCTGGACTGGAAGGAATAATGTCATCTAACAACTTCATTTTCTAGATGAGCAAATGGAGACCCAGAAATGAAAAGGATCTTGTCCAAGGTTACAGGACTGCTAACAGTCAAACTGTTCCATCATTTTTGAAAAGTTGTTTTCTCAAAGCAAGCTGGTTTCTTTCATTTTCAGCCTGCAGCATATTATTCCTATCCTCAGTTTTTAAGTCTAGTCTCTTAGCACTAAATATCTTGTCATTTAAAAAAAAATTATAGGACAGCTAGTCTATAGTCCTGCCTATATAAAAATGACTGTTTTAGAGGCTAAGTGATAGTCAAGACTAAGGAGGTCACTTACTGTCTATCTCAGCAACACTCAGTGGAAGAAAGTTGTTCAGTTCTGTATACAAAAGTTTAGTCTTTGATTACCTGAGGAATATTCAGAGAATGTAAACTTTTGAGCACAAGCCACAGGATTAACTGAAGGAAATAGAGATGATTATCAAGGAGAAGAAAAGCCTTTGGATGAGAGAAACAACAGCTGTCTTCAAACATTGAAAGTGCTATTTCTTGCAAGAGCAATTAGACATGTAATTTGTGCCCCCTGGGAATGATGAGTGGTACTGAAATTAATTCAGTGTAGGGTCAATGCAAAGAAAATTTCCTGACAATTAGAACTGTCTAAAAATAGATTGGGCAGCCTCCGGAATAATGGGATTCCCTTCACTGAATGAGTGCTTGTCCAATAAAAGTTAGTTGGAATTCTTCTGTCACAGTTTGTGCTAGATGGCTTCTGAGTTCTTTTTAACTTGGAGAATCTTATATATTTGTGAAGAGAAAAAGGAACATTATAGCTGTCCTTTAAGACATTCACTAAGGTCCCTTTTTTGTTCTTCCTAGCTAGCTTGATATTGGTTAGAACACTTCCCATATACCTCTTCTACACAATCAGTTTCTTCAGAGGAGAAACTGTGACTTCACATTTTACTTCTGTGTCAATAGCCCAGGATAAAGTTGCTTTCTCATAGTAGCTATTAAATAAATGATTGCTTAATGGATGATAATATATTGTATCAGGAAATCCATTATATTGGGAAACATTTCATGTAAGCTGAGGCACATTTGTTTTATAGTAAATTTTCAATACACCACAGAGAGGCAGCCTAGAATAGCAGTAGGCAGCAAATCAATTCATCACCAAGTATTTATTAAATACCAACAGTGTTCCAGGCATTGTGCTAAGTTCTGGAGCTATAAAGGATGAGCAAAAAATAAGAGTCACTGTTCTATAGGAGATCCCATTCCAGTGAGGGAGATAATATACAAATAACTAGGGGATAAAATAAGGAAGATACTCTAAGAGATGATAGATCAATTAGGTAGCATAGAAGATAGATATCTGGGCCTTCTGTCAGAAGGACTAGAGTCCAAATCTGGATTTGGACATTTACTAGCAATGTGATCTATGTAACTGATTTTTGTCTGCCTCAGTTTCCTCTACTACAAAATGGATAAAATAATAGCACCTCCCTCACGGGGTTGTTTTGAGGAACTAGTGAAATAATTTGTACAATGCTTAGCCTGACATGTGGCACATAATAAAATCTTGATTCTTTTATGCTCAAATTTAAGAGGGGCAATATGCTGGGAGAGGGACTGAGAACATCTCCGATTAGAGGTAGCATTAAGCAAAACATAAAAATAAGCAAGTCTTGAAGTACTTTGGTTCAAACTTGACTTCTTTTTCAAACATGCTAACAATGTATTTATGGTATCACATTGGAAAAGTCATTTAATCAATTAGCACCACAAAATCATTCTAATGGTCTAAGTAGCAAAGGAGAAATAAAAATCTTCATTGGGGAGTGGTATTCTAAAATCTGAAGTATGCTTTACCCATGAAATCAGAGAATCTAATGAAAAAAATAGGTAAAGACAAATCTAGCCTAATTAGATCACAATTATGTAAATGTCTTCAATATACATTTTGTATTACCAGAACATTCCAAACAAACAAACAAACAAAAAACTAAACTAATCCTTTTCTAATTCAGTTAAATAAATTAGGTATTGGGGACAGAAGGACACAAATTAGAACCTTCAAAGTGATTAAATTCTATCAACCTATAAAGAGAGAGAGGAAGAGACAGAGAAGTCAGAATCAGAAAAGAAAGAAATGGGGAGAGACAGAAATCAGCAAGAGAAATGAGTCAGAAACAGAAGAAAGAAAGTAATGAGGACAGACAGACAGGCAGAAACTTGGAGATAGAGAGAAACAGACACAGAGAAAATATAAGGGGCAGAGAGAAAAGGAAAAAGAAAGAGAGATAGAAGCAAATAGTGGCGAACGTAGAGACAGAAGCAGAGAAGAAGAGGATGCACCTGAGTTGAACTTTACAGAAAACAATGAAAAGAGATGTAATGAATTCCAGGTATGAGGAACAGCTTCTACAAAATCAGGGAGGTGGGAAATGGAATGTGAAGCCATGTTCAGGGAACTACTCATTAGCTAATTTGGATAGAATTATAGAAATTTGAAAGAAATTAGTAAAGGTGGCTGAGAAGCTGATAGAAAAGTCTTCAAATACCAAGAAGAGTTTTCCTCAATCCCATCTGAAATCTTCCTAAAAACCCCACTCTCCTCCATGATCTGTACCCTGAATTCAAGGAAACTCATTCCCAGCATTTGTTTTACCCCCAGGAGAGGAGACCATGTGCTGACAACTGAACTTGATTGAACTAGTACAAATGAATGGTGTGTGTTTGGAGAATTATAAAGCAAATTTGCTGTAAGCAAGCTTTTGCTCAGCTTTTTACCCATCTGTATTTCAATGGAAATTAAACAGAAACTTTTCCAATTCATTTAAGTTCTAATTCATCATCATGCTTTGTTGTCATGCTATTGTTGTCAGGGTATTTAGGGACAGACTTGGATCTACTTTGGGAAGGAATTCTGTGCTGAGATCCTTGGCATTAAGAAGTGAGGATTCACTCTCCCTTCATGCTCTGCTGCCATTATAGGGTTAGAAGTCACAACATTCAAAGCCATATGTGAACAGGTTATATCCAAATTCCAGAGACTTATTTCCTTTATTTTCTATCCAGGTTTGCTGATTTGGTGGGTGGTGGAGAATGGTATAGTAAATAACAGAATACTGAAAGACCATGAGGACTGATCCTGAATGCTGTCTCTGTCACTTACTTGCTGTGTGATGCTGGACAAGTTATTTAGCCCATCTGTTTCAGTTTCCTCATCTGTAAAACGAAGGTGTTCCGATATAAAGTCACTAAAGACCCTTCTAGCTATAAAGCTATGATTCTGTGATTACTACTGGAAGAAAAAATAACGAAGTGGAGAAAATGTTGAACACAGAGGCTCGAAGATTTGGCTCTGAGTCTTGCTTCAGATACTTATTAGCTTTGTGATCCTGAACATTTAATATTTCTATAGAGCAATTCCCTGATGTATATATAGTACTAATAATAATATGTACTCACAGGTTTTGAGGGAAAAAACATTATATTACATATACCTATATACCTACATATACATTCATATTATACCTATACACCAATACACACATATATCTCCCAGAGTCATATATATTAACACAAATATACACAAATACCTATTGTTATACAAACACATACAAAATGTCTATAAATATAAGTATAAATACACATTACAAAACAAAATAAATTTAAGCTCAATTCCTACTCCTTACTAGCTATGTAGTGATGGGCTTATCATTTCACCTAAATATTACTCTTCTTATGTGTAAAATATGATTTACTATAGCTTCTAGCTCTTTGGATTATAAAGATTTCATTTAAATTCCACCTTTTTCCTGTCCCCATCCTTTCCCCTTTCTCCTTGAGTTAATGAAGGTCGGAATTTTTTTAACCCATAACTTCTGTCTTAAAATCAATGCTGTGTATTGGTTCCAAAGCAGAAGAGCTAAGAAATGGGGGTTAAGTGACTTACCCAGGGTCATATAGCTAGCAAGAATCTGAGGCCACATTTGAACCTAGGACCTCTTCTCTCTATGTCTGGCTCTCAATACACTAAGCTACTTATCTGCCTCCTAGGAATTATTTTTGATTGCTTATTTGTCTTTGGTTTTGTTTTGCCTTTATTTTTGTAACTCTGGTGCATAGTACAATAGAAGACCTCTAGTTGACATTGAATGAAGTGCTATCTCAAATGTGACAATGGGTGTAAAAAAGCATGAATATGCTTAACGAACAATCTAACTTCCAGCTCTGGAGATTGGCCTTCAACAGAGATGCTAAGTATGGGAACAGAAACTAGAAGTCAGCTCCATATGATCTGGAGTTCTCTAGGTCCTGAAAGTTCAGTATAAGTCAGAAATCAAGAGAATATTGAGAGAGCCAATAGATCCAGGAATAAAGAACTGATATTCCCTTTATATTCTGCCATATCTTTAGACCACATTCAGTTCATAGGAATCTGGAGAATGTCTATAGATGTCTAGGTAGCATGGGAAAGGAGGCCCTATCATATCTGTTAAAGGAATTGGAAATATTTAGCCCAGAGAAGAGAAGGTTCAGGAGAGGTGCCATTTTTTTCTGCACTGTCCAAAAGATAAATTTGACTTGTTCAGCTTAATGCCAGATATTTAAACACTGATAAATGCCTAGAAATTTCAAGGGGGAACATTTAAATTTCAGGCAAAGCAAAATTATTTGTTCATTATTGCTGTCCCAATGTGAAAAAGACTGCTTCATGAGGTGTTCAGCTTTTTCTCTTTAAGAACCTTAGAGTGTAAGATGGTGATTTACTTGCTGGAGATGTTATGGACGAAATTTTTCAGGATGAGTTTGAAATAAATGACCACAAGGTCACTTGTAAGTGTAAGATTCTTTGATTTCCTAACTCTTAAGTCTCATAATTTCCAATACACCACATCTCTGAATTCACTTCTATATCTGAGAATATATTTCATAACTCATTCTACTGGAAGGTATATTCATTTTAAATGGCATTATTCTGGAAGCCTGCACAAGAAAATTTGAGTTTATGATTTTTCTAGTTTTCCAAGTCATCTACACTTGCCCTTGGTACTCATTTTTTTCCTATCAATATTAATAGGAACCTCTTCTTGTCTTTTATTTCATTGCAATTAAGTCTTTGTAAAGTTCACTTACCAAATGCATATGATATGTGGTGCTCAATATGCAAATAGATTTTGAATTATCACTGTCATTGGAGGCATCAAAATTGGGAAAATTGAGAATTTTTATTCATTAGCCTCAACTATTTTGCTAGGGATTCAATTTCTTTTCAATGCTAGAGGAACTGTTTTAAAAGGATTAACATCTATGAGAGGCATGCGAATTTATTTTAATTGGTCTTATTGCTGAAGTATTATTGTCTATTTTTGAAAGGCTAAACAATAGAAGTAGTTGAGGACGGTATTTTTTTAGTTCTCAAATATTCAATTCAACATATACACCATGAGGTGTTCAAAGTCTGGAAAAAAATTTTAAAAGGAAAAAAAATCTTCCTTTTAATTGACTCATTCTATTGTGGATAAATAACCTATATTCAATTAAGTAAATATGGAATAGAACAGCCAATTGACACAGTTGGATAAAACATTGAGCTTGAAGTCAGGAAGACCTGAGTTCAAATGTGGATTTAGAAACTAGCTATGTGATTATGGGCAAGTGATCTAATTTTGTTTAACTCAGTTTCTTCATCTGCAAAATGAGCTGGTAAAAGAAATGACAAACCATCCTGATATCTTTGACAAGAAAACCCCAATTGAGGTCACAAAGAGTCAGACAAAACTAGCACAACTCAACAACAAGAAATAGGAAACATGTTCCAAGTAAATATTTCTTCTGAACCAAAATTTTATGGAAATTAGGTTCCCAGAAGTAGAGACAAGGAAGAACATTATTCTAACGATAAAGTACAGCCTAGGCAAAGATATTTTTGTTAGTTAATGAAATGCTATGGATGGGGAATCTCTAATAGGGTAGTTTGGATGGACTTAGTATGAAAAAAAATTGTCATAAATTAGTAAAGATTGAAACTACTTTGGGAAGGGATTTCAATACTAAACATATAAGATTGTATTTTATCCTAGGGGAATGGACACCTCTAGAAAATAACATAGTAGTCAATTAGTCAACAAATATTATTTTTAAGTCATCTACTATGTCGGGTACTGTCCTAGGTGCTGAAAATACAAGTACAAAAGATAAAACAATCATTCTAAGGAGATAACTGAAACTTCTGAAAGAGTACGTGATAAGAAAACTTTAAGAATAGTGTATCACACTCAATATATTAAAATTCTTATTAATGAACATTTGTATAGCACTTTAAGGTTTGGAAGGAACTTCACTTAAATGATCTCCTCTGAGCTTCATAACATGGTGTGGTAAACAGATAGCCTTAAAGATGGGAAGATCTAGGTTCAGTTTTTGTCTCAGTGATCCAGGACAAATTACTTCAACTCTCACTACTCTAGGCAGCTCTCCAAGAGGGTAAGTTGCAAAGAAGGTGCCAACATTTGTTGAGAGGGAGTTTTCATATTCCAGACTACAAACATCATTGTGATATCTCTATTCATGAAGTATTAAAGATGTCTACTTGGAGAGATATTATTTTAGACACTCCTTTCTTTTGGAATGTGGAGTACCTGAGTACCTTTGATGAGACAATACTCCTCACCCAGAATGTCCTTCCTCCTCATCTTTATCTCTGAGAAGTTATTTACTGTTCTTTTTTTTCAATTGGAGGGGTATTTATGTTTTCATTTTATTTATTCCAAATTTTAGAAAACCAAATAAAACAAGCATTTCCTCATACAAAGAAAAAGAAGATTGTACAATATTGAAATCATAAATCTGTTGTTTATTTAGCTTACTTCTCTTCATATCTACATAATAAGTCCCATTCATAGCTG
Organism: Monodelphis domestica; assembly: GCF_027887165.1. Classification (NCBI taxonomy): domain Eukaryota; kingdom Metazoa; phylum Chordata; class Mammalia; order Didelphimorphia; family Didelphidae; genus Monodelphis; species Monodelphis domestica. Next base: position 746,463,221 of record NC_077227.1, on the reverse strand, counting down.
TCCCACCATCTCCTCAACCTCCCTGCATCATAGGAGGTAAGGTCAGGAAAACCGACATGTTCATATAAATTATCTTCCATGTTTTAACTGTGTTCCTTTTTGCATGTGACTCCTTTATCACTTTGCTGATGCACCTGCTCTGATACTGGGGTTTTAAAATATTGACTAGAGGCAGTCAGTAACTGACTCAGTGACCTCTTCTCTGTCACACTGCTAGTATGTGTCATAGGCAGATTTTCCAGACTCTGAGACTGGGTCTCTAGTCACTTAGACACATTTCCTCTCCAGGATACAAAGATGAAAACAGGAACTCTGATGTATACCCTTTTCAATATATACATTGTAATGGTGTATCTGACTTTGTCTGTGTAAGCCAGCATGGATGCAGGTACAGGTGAATTCTGCTTTAAAACATTAGTTTTTCAATGTGTTTTGCCTGTAATAATTCACCACATAAAATATATAACTGACATATATATGTGTATATACATACATACATACATACATACATATATATATATATATGTTGACACCTTTTTCTCCTGGGAATTATCTTCTGCATTAACCTAATGGTATATACTCCATTTCTTTCCAGTAACAGAACTTCCTAAAGAAAAGAATTGAATTGTTTAATTTTTTTTGAGTGGTAAACATTGTTCTTTAGGAGGCAGCCAGGTAGCTTAGTGAGTAGACTTCTGGGCACAGAGTTAGGAAGGCCCAAGTTTAAATATAAATTATGATAATTACTACCTCTGTGGCCCTGGATAAGTTACTTAACCCATTTACTTAACTGTCTTGACCCTTGAGATACCTGGGTGGTGTGGTGGTTATACTGTTGAACTTGGAACCAGGAAAAGCTGAATTCAAATGCAACCTCAAAAAGTGACTGGCTTTGTGACCTTGGGTTATTCACACAACCTTTTATCATCCTCATTTTATTAATATATAAATTTTGGATATTAATAATGCCTTACTACATTGAGATTCTTTGAGATCAAAAGGAGATAACATTTGTAAAGAGCTGTTCAGAATTTAAGGTGCTTTATAAATGATAGCTATCATCAATATTTAGATGGCTTACATGACCCTGGACAAGTCACTTCAATTGGATTGGCTTCAATTTTATCCTGTTTAGAATGAGAATCACAATACTTGTCCTTGTGCTCTCATTGGGTCATTGTGAGGAAAATGCTTAGTAAACTCCCAAACCCCACAGGAATGAAAGTGATCATGATGATTTGCTAAAGATGATTAAAACACCCAGAGTAGCCCAGCAAGGTTAATTGAAATGTCAATCTCCAAACTCTTGTCCTTACCCTCAGCACTTCTTTTTCTACTTGCAAAGTGACAATTGAAATGACAAGTAAGCAATTACAGGGGCAACATCTTATGTCAAGGGATTAGTGTCTCTCTTTGAGGATTTTTTCCCTAAAAGATGGATGTGGTTGGAGAGTGAGAATAAGTTCAGACTATTTTGCAAAGTAATTAAAAATTATGTATATTTAAAATTTAATGTGTGAAATATTAATAAACATTGGATTCAAGAATTGCATTTTTTTCTTTAAAAATGAATGAAATCTCATAGATTTGGCAGTTGTAAATTTCATTTTAATTAAATCTAACCTTGTAGGCATGGTGTGGTAAAAAAAGGAAAAGTCAATCCTGGCTTGTGATCTAGGAGGCATTGGGTCTCCCCTTTGGTCTGTTATATTTATACATTTGATTTTAATATAGCAATCACTTTTCAGTAAATCACCTCCCTTCTTCAACTAATCACTTCCTCTCCCCCATTCCCAAATATAAATAAATAAATAAATAAATAAATAAATAAATAAATAAATAACCCTCGGGACTGAGGATGAAAGCTCAAAAAGCTATGAGCAAAAAAGAAGGTGGGGTGGTCATATGGTAATTGTGAGAGTTAATCAGTATGTGCTCATTCAGCTACACTGGTATCCTGATAATAACAAATAAATGAGGGACAGTTCCCATCATGTTCAGTGGGCACCCTGCTAATGAACTTATTGAATATAATAAGCTAGTACAAATGATTTCCCATCATTTGAGGGAATACTTATATTTGAAAATATTATAAAATTCTTGATCCAAAGACAAAAATGATACTCCAGAATCCATTTAGTCAAATACCATGACTTTCAGGATGAGGAAACTGAGGCACAGTAAAGTCAAGCAATTTGTCCCAAGTCATGCATTTTATGAACATAAGAATTTGAACTATGGAAAGGTAGGGAAGGAATTAGCATTTAATAACACCTACTACATAGTAGATAGTGTGTTAAGTATTTCATTAATATTATTTCATTTAATAAAATATGAACTAGGTCATCTGATTCTAATCCCCATATTCATCCTAGTTACTATATTATAGAAATTTCATTTATATCACAATAATATAACTTTATTTTTGCAAACCATAATTTGTTCAGCCATTCTTCAATCAATGAACTTATAATTTAATTCTGACTTTTTTGCTATCATAAAGACTACTGCTATGATTATTTTGCTGTATGTGGAAGCTGTTGGTCAATCGTTTATATCCATGGGGTGTAATCCAATATCAAACAGCTGAGTCAGAGAGTGCAAACAACCTATTATCTCTTATTGAATCATTCCACATTATTTTCTGTAACAGATGGACAATTTCACAGATTCCTCAAAGGGATATTAATGTATATGTCTTTTGATAACCCCTTCAACATTGACTGTTTTCATTGTGAAACCTATCCTTGTCATTTTAATGGGTTCTTTTAAAAAATTTTTTTCTCATTTGGAGTGATTTGAAACACTTTCATTTAGATGTATACAATTGGAACCTATTCTTTATATTATTTGACCACTTATTTATTGGAGGTATGGTTCTTAGACTTGTAAATTTATATCAATTATTTAAAGATTAAGGATGTCAACTGGTCAAGGTATTTTATATAAATTTTTTCTAATCTACTCTTTTTAGATATCTGAAATTTGTCTTGGAAAGTTATTTTAAATTTCATTAAGTTAAAGTTACTACATTGATCATCCCTTCTATTTTTGGTCTGGGTGTTCATTCCTCCTAAAAGTTTTGAAAGATAAGTCTTTCCCTCCCTGCTTTTATGACATCACCTTTCACATACCAATTGGTTTTCTATTTAGATATTTTGAACAAATTCCTTGTTTTTACCATTTGCCTTGCCAAATAGTTTTCCATTATTAAAACTGTACTTACTGAATGAAGTGCCTCTCCACCATCCATTATATTCTTGGATTTATCTGATAATGGGGTGCTGGATTCAAAAGTTTGTAGTGGAAGCTTAGCTAGTTTGTTATGCCAAATTAATTTTTAATTGTTTAACAAGATCCAATAATTTAAGTAATATCCAAAGTAATGCAAATCCTCTTTCATTATTACGTTTTTGTCATTAACTCATATAGAATACCTGACTTTTGCTTCACTTCATGTAATGTAATTTTTTTCAGTAGGTTTAAAAATTGTTCCTTTGGTAGTTTTATCAACAGAGTATTAAATGTGAAGATTCATTTGAGTGGTACTCATTTATATTTACTCACAGTTCTACAGCAAAATTAATTGGAATGTCAATCTCTCATCTGATATTCTTTCTTTATGATATATGTTAATTCATGACAAGTGACACTTAAAATGCAAAGTGGTATATAACAGGGGCATCTGCTTATATGAATGTATATTTTCTGCATGTATATGTGTGGGTGTTCATGTGTATATGTCTAAGAATAACTTAAAGAAAGATAGATATTGTGGGTAAAAGGGAAAATATAGAAAGTATTAAGAAAGGCATCAACATTAAGAATCAACCTCTATTCCAGCTTTTAGGTCACATAAATATTTTTCATGCTTAAGCTGTTTTCTTTTATAAAGTACTCACAAATTAATACCACTTATAACTCACATTTTGAATTTAATTCTTTAGACTACTATTTTCTTCAGGATGGAAAGCATTGTTTATTAAGTTATGTGAATTCTGATCATAGATATACATAAATATACAAAGCTTCATTGGAAAAGTTAATTATCATATTCGTGTCTTAGTTTCCACATCCATTATGTGTCAAATTATGAATAGTTTGGCTGATAAAACATCAGATTTAGTAATGTAACTTCAACATGCTTCATAGGTGCATTATCAACAAGTACAAAATTTATAGTATGAAAAAATTGAAGCTGGAAGGAATCTCAGAGATCATTTAGTCTAGCTCCCTAATTTTATAGAGGAGGAAACTGAAGGTCAAAGAGGTCCTGGTATTTGCCTAGGATCACACAGGTTATAAGTATCACAGGCAAAAATAGATGCCACACTTTCTTGACTCTATATCCTATCTACTTTTTTGCATTATCACTGTGGCCTGTGCAATGGGTGTGGATCTTCCCATCTACAGTAACTGTTATTTACACTCAATTATGAATGGTTATGTCTCTGATCATACTTTTTTCAATTGAATTTATTGATTTTAGCAGGATGTTTTGGGGGTAGTTTTGCTGTAGAGAGATTTCATTTGTTACTTTATAAAGGATAATAAAATACTGTTGTATAAGTGTCATTTAATCATCAATTTCCTTGATATTCAGTAGATTTTTAATTCTTTTGTCCCTAATTAAGACTGGGGATAACATAAAATATTTCCCTTTATAATCTACAATGACGACTAATTCAAGGGTCCTTGAAGATGTGGGGATGGCTTGGGTCTGAGTTGCAGTCATAAACTCCTCTACTCCTTTATATGAATCTACCTATTTCAGGGATTTATTCAGTTCTGTTTTATGTACATCATGTTTGGTGAGTGCTATGACAGAGTCAGCCTAAATAGAAGAGAAATAACATAATCTATATTTGTGTTAGTTAGTTAAAGACAGATGAATAATAAGATTTTAGACCTAGAGTAACTTTTGTTTTTTTTTTCCTTTGGCACGTCTTTTGGGGGGATTTTCATAGTAAAGATACTAGGTTAGTTTACAATTTGTTGGGTATGGTATAGATGCTATTGCTTTAGCACTATATGTTGTGTCAGATGGGTTATTCTCTATTCTCTATTTTGATGGTCTTTTGTGTAACTAACATTTGCTGAGGAGTCAAGACTTTTGATCTAGTAGTTAATATCTGTATTCATATAGTATTCCAAGGTTTGTAACTGGCCATGAGGGTGATAGAATGCATAGAGGTCTGGACTTGGAGTTAGAAAAACCAGAGTTCCAATTTGTCTGTAGACACCTGATGTGTGACATTTTACAAGTAACTTAACTCTTTATCAGATTCCTCTTCTTTAAATGAGATGGAGAATGAAATGACAAACCACTCTAATATTTTTCTCAAGGAAAAAACCACACATATTTGGAGAATGTCAGTCATGATGGAAATGACCCAACAAAAAGAGTTTGCAAAGTACTTAGCATGTGGCCATGGTGACAAACCTATGGCATGTCTGCTATAGGGACACTCAGATCCCTCTCTGTGGGCACATGTGACATTGCCCTAGCACAGAGTTCACCAGAATTCATTATTAGAATGCCAGAGGAATGTGGGATCAGGCTGCTCCCCTCCCCTTCTCAATGCACACCTGAGGACATTTCTCACATCACCTATCCCTCTAAAAGTTTTCCCATAATTAGCATATGATATTTCAGTTACTTGGTGTACCTCTTTATTTATTGGATTTTTTCCCCTTTTTACTCCCTTCCAAAAACAAAACTATTAGGAAAATGACTTTAATGTAAGGGGGAAAAATCTCCCATGATAGCAATATGTAAGAGACCCCATGGATATACTTCTTGGCTCTCTTTGAGACAGGCAAAGCAGATAGCCTAAAAACATCTCTGGCTCCCTTCTGATTAGAGGATTGGGGAAGACTACCTTGAAGAATGGCCAAGATTGCCAAGATAGTCTTTCAAATAAAAGAGAAAGAATCCATCTAATTCAGCAGTGAAGTATCTAGGGAGATCAGGAAGGAAAGAGGTATCTTTTCTACCAAGCTCTCACACCATCTTCTCCCTTTAAAGGGCCACAACTGTTGAATAATGATTCTCTCTACCAATGAGTAGTCAGATACAAATACTTCAATTTTAAACCTACAGTTACCAAAAGAAGCATGGGGATGTTTTACAAGTGTACTAGGTCATAACTGACACTATATTAATTGCATTAATAAAATTAAGCTGTAAAATCAGGTGTTGCTTCACTTTTGTCTTTGTATTTCCATCATCTAGCTCAGAATGTGGTACATATTAAGTATATATTAGTAATAAATATCAGGGAATTGAAAAAAAAAGAAATCAGGTAATTAGGGTGAGATCTGAACTAAGCAGTGGTGTGTTGGACAGTATTTAACAATGAACTATCTTGGGAAGAAAGGTACCTATGAAACTCTTTAGTTAACTGTGCTTCATTAACTTTTCCTTTGTCATCTTCATAAATTTTGATAATTAACAAAATAACAAATCAAGCATTGATTTGTATTATTTACCAAATTTGGGGGTATAAATGCACACATATGAAATTTAGCAATTGGTTCTTTTTGGATAGCATGAACTGGTCCCAGCACAATCTTAAATCATGAAATAGAAGTCTTTTATGTCCAAGTCTAAAGCAATCAAGTAAAATTAATCCAATTCATTTCAATTCAATTGTTTGCTATGAAGATTGATTAAACATCTACTATGGCTACTAGGTGTCTTGGTAGTTTCTGGACTTATGATATGGAAATCTTTCATTCAAATCCTGCTTTGGATACTTAGAAGATTTGTGACCCTGGGCAAGTAACTTAATTTTTTTCAGCTTCAGATGCCTTTTCTATATAATGTATAATAATATAACCTATCTGGGTAAGTTTTATAGGAATCAAATGAGGTAATCTATGTAAAGTGCATTTAAAATCTTAAAGCACTCTAGAAATGTTAGCTAATGTTGTGTTGCTTTTTATATTGTTATGGGTATGTTTTTAGCAATGCATTATTCTCTGGGGATGGAAAAAAAAAAGATTGATTGAATTCCGTCTAAGACCTAACATTGAGATTGAATGCTTATAGTATTAGAATTTAGATTACCTTTAAAAAATTGATATAGTTCCTAAGATGCCAGGATTACAGTAGTAAGAACTAAGAAAGGAAAGAGATCTTCAGTGGAGGTTAATAAGAATAACTCATATTTGAATGACTTTTGTTTTAACATATTTGAAGAGCACACTTGCCTTTTGAGATTGGTAATATAAGAAAATGTTACAGATGAGGACAGTAGGGTCAGTTAGGTGGCACTGTAAAAAAGAGTGCTAGGCTCCAAGCCTGGAGTCAGGAAGATTTGAGTACAAACCCAGCCTCATACTTTTACTAGTCTGTCAACTTTGACCAGCTCCTTAGCCTGTTTGCCTAAGTTTCCTCCTAATGAGTTGGAGAAGGAAATGCCCAACCATCTCAGTGTCTTTGCCAAGATAATCCCACATGATATCATTAACAGTAGTACACAATTGAACAACAATGATTAAAACAAAATGAGAACACTAAAATTCAGGATGAGGTGAAGTCCTTTACTCAGAGTCACTTTGTCAATAAGGCAAAGAAGTAGAATGGCAATCTCAGCCATCTGATTCCAGCCCCATGTTCTTTCTACTACTTCCATTCCCTCTTTATTACTCATTCATCAATTTTGAACTGTTACTGAACATTACTGAATAGGTAAACCTTAAACAGGTATTAAGAAGGCTTTAGGGTCAGAGCACCAAGATTTGAATCTCACCTCTGATGTTTATTCCTAGTGTATATTTAGATCATTCATTTTACTTCCTTTGGCCTCAGTTTCCTAAACTGGGAAATGATGGGATGCACTAAAAGTCCTCCATAGCCCCCTTCAGGACTTGATCTATAATCCTCTTACTCAAATTAAAGTCTTATGAGATTTAAAATGTTGCATGTGGGTTCACTCTGTGAAGAAATGTATTAGTTGTGAGTTAGTTTATTTTGATATTTTTCTTCTTATAAAGTAATGGTTCTTGGCAGTTTAGAACAGGTTTTAAATTATGATTATTCAGGCACAGTCCCATAAGTCATGAAATATTTATAAATTGCATTATGTACAGGGCTCTTGGATTGACTTCAAGTCATATTGTCTTATTAGAAAACAGTACATGTGTCATCCTAAAGAAAGGTTTTTTTTTCCCATTACAAAAAAATAAAAACAATGTCTATACAATATACTTAGATGTTAAAAGTCTTCTGTTACAAGAAAGAAAAAGAAAAGTAAATCCAAATGGAATGGTTCCTGCAGAATGAATGCTTTTAACTCTGAGATTTTTTTTGAAATAACAAGCAGAGTATAATTTCTAAAGAGGAAATATATATATATATATACACACACACACACACACACACACATATATATATATATATATATATATATATATATAACTAAACATTTTTGAGACCATTTGAAAGACAATTTTCGAAAGATGTCTGATTCACTCTCCTAAGGCATAGGTGTAACCTGGATCTTCCTCTGTGGGGTGATCTTATTTGTTTGGTATTTTCAAATGAAGTAAGTCCTCATTCCTCTTAATCTGACATTCATCAGTGTCCAAACATGAGATCACCCAGGTTCCAGCATGTAATCAACAATTCATTCAAGCTACATTATTCACCATGCCATCATCCCCATACTTCTTTCTGGACATGTCATACAATTTCAGTGTATTCTCAACAGATTTTTACCGGTAGACATACTGCCTTCAAGGACCAGCTCAGAAGCCTCCTCTTCAGAACCTCCCAATGGGGGATTCTTTATTTATTTTACAAAATTAAAAAAAGCCACTATATAAAAATTCCATATATAACAATTCACTTCTATCTCTATAAGAAGTTAGAACATTTTTTTTTAGAAATTAATGGGAGGGGTAGTCAGGCCACAATCATTTATCAAGTCCCTACTATTTGTCAGGCACTATATAAAGCATTTTCCAAGTGCTATCTTATGTGATACCACAATCCTGGAAGTTCGATTCTGTTACTATTTCCATTTTAGTGCTGAGGAAACTGAGGTACACCAAAATTAAGTGACTTGGTCAGATTGACCCAGTCAACAAATGTGTTAGGTAGAATTTATAAACATGTCATCCTGACCATAAGCCCAGATCTATGTTCAATGAACCACTATCTGCCTAGGGAATAAGTAGCCCTAAGAAATAAACAGTATAGATAATTTCCATTTTATAAAAAAAAATATCTTCTTCCACATAAATAAGTAATTGCTATTAATTATCTTATTCACCTGGATGGAATATTAAGCTATTAAGTGACAGAGTTATAAAGTTCCTATATATCATAGATAGGACTTGAACCCAGGCCTTGATATTTTGAAGTTATCCAATGTGTGTTTTATTCCTTCTTTAGAGAGTTATCATACATTGTGTTCTGTTTCATTATGTAAATTGCATACCTCTGTAACAGATTGAAAACCCAACAGGAGAAGTGGGAGGTTGTGGAGTAGTTCAATTATTTTGTTATATCCCTAGGCATTTTTGTGTGCAAAAGATGGATATTTTAAAAACAATAGAATCAAATCAATTCTTGTATTGGTAACAATTCAGTTACTATGCAGAAAGGAGATTCATCTCTATCATTTCTGTCTCCAGATCTTTTTTCTCTATGGATTACTATAATACATCTTTTTGTATTTATAATATCTACTCATCTCTACCTCTATGAGGTACTCTCTCTCTCTCTCTCTCTCTCTCTCTCCCCTCTCTCTCCACCCACCCATAAATTTGTTTCTCCCTGTTTCTGTTTCTTTGTCTCTCTTTCTCTGTCTCTGTCTCTCTGTCTCTGTTTTTTAGACTTAGTTGTTTGAGGACATAGAGAGACTTAATGACTTTGCATATTACCTTTTATATATGAATATATATACATATAAATATTCTGAATACACATGTGTATATATGTATATGCATATATTTATATAGCCTATAAATTCATATATTCATGTAATGTATATACCAGGATCCTATATCCACATAATGCATAATTTATATGTATGATGTCTACTAGCATATATATAAATGTGTATATATATATATATATATCCACACATACATTTTCTTTTAAAAACAGGAAGATGGATTTGTCATTAAACGAGTTCATGATTTTCATTCTGAAGGTCTTCCAAGTACTCTCTCCATGAATTCAACAAGTCAAGGAGCTAAGTTTCACAATTTTTATTACTTAATTCATTTTCATTTAAGTAAATATGTTTGAACTGTACTAATAGTTGGGAATAAAAGGCCAAAAAATCTTAATCCCTGACTATAAATAGCTTGCATTTTCCTGAATATATAACATACACAAAGAAAACAATTGTAGGGAAATTAAGAGAATACTAATAAATAGGAATGATTAAGTTTTATTTCTCATAGGTGATGACCTGAAGTTGTAAGGAAAATAAGGATACTAAGTCAGGGGGAGGGAAGAAGATATCCTGTGCATACTGGATGCTGTTTCAAAGTTGTGGAGGAGACAATGAACAGAGAAAAAATAAATAGCAACAGGTCAACTTCTGAGACAATGCAACAGGTTAAACAAGTGAGTTGCTTATTACCTTGTTGAGCTCCTAATAGTGGTCAGGTATTCTTTTATGATGATTTCTAACTTTCCATGAAAACTATGGCTATGGCTATTGTACTTTGTGGAGGTGGAATTTCATTATTGGAGAATATCCTTGCTATTACTTCATTGATAACTAGAGTTATGGAACAGACCATTTTAGAGTGAACTCAATGTTTTATGAGCTGATGTATTAAAATGAAAAGACATAGAAAAACAATTAATGTGAAAACAACATTGTAAAAATAGATTAAAGGTGAACTATTGAGACCTGTATTCAAAAATAATTTAAAAATATCAATTAGAGTTTCACAGAATCAATGATGAGCCAGAGTACTCACGTCTTAGAGAAAAATGATGGACTTAACAGGGAGAATGGACAATACATTTTTAGACTTTACCAAAGTGGGAGTTTGTATTAACTATGTATTAACTATCAGTGTTCCCTCCCTCAATATTTCTCTGTATTCCTTCCTCTTTTCTCTCATTTCTTTCCTATTTCCCATACTTCCTCTCTCTCCCCTTTCTTTTTATCTTCCCTTCCTCTTCCTTTTTTTTTTGGAGGGATAATGTATGTTTTTTAATATATATTTTCCCATATTACATGTAATAACTCTTTTCTGACATTTTGTGGTTAATGTCCTATCCTTTCTTTCAACCTCTCCCTCCTCACCAAGATGTCAGCTAATAATAAGTTTTGTACAGCTGTTAACATGCAGTTCATAGTTATATTTTCATCATATTGTGAAATAAGATACCTATTGCTTATACTGTAGAAAAAAAATTCATGAAAGGAATAAGGTGAAGAAGAGCCCTTCCTCTTTCTGTCTCTCTATTTTTTAGCAATAGACGAGAGATGAGTGAGGAATGAAATCGATTTTTCAATAATTTGGGAAAAATAATCAAATATCAAGAGTTCTAAAATATAAGTTATGACCAAATACTCCTATGTTCTGATTTTACATGTCCTGAGACAAATCTTGGAGACTAACCCCAAATATTACTCATTATTTCACACCACATGAATTCATTCTGAATATTCGGTAGCTTGTGTCTAGATATTTGAAATTGTGGCTAAAATATTTGTCAGATTCCATACACACATTCAAGTTAATAATGCACATAATGGGTACAGTATAACCTTTATTCTGCTCCAGAGAAAACAAAATCTAAGACAGTCAAACAAAACATCTTAAGGCTATTCTTCATCAGATGCATTGACATTACATAAATGAGGACCATATTAATAGACTTTAGTTCAGAAGTCACAGAATCATTGTCCCTTTTTTTCAAAAACAATTATATCAATCAGGCTTAGGGAATGTTTGCTAGATGATGATGGGGAATAAAGCTACATCAATATGCCAACACTTCAGTTGATATCATGCCAAAACAGAGGCAATTCTGCTGTTCCTTGTAATTTCATTTTAGCATCTAAGTACAGGAGCTGTACAAGGAGAAAAAAAAAACAAACAAAAAGGAAGAAAAAAAATTGTAAGCTTTGGAATATTTCAAAGGCTCTGCTAACGGAATTATCCACTGTGACAAGATAATGGTTTATTACTGAGAGATAAATGGCCTGGCAAAGCCCAAGATATTTGTCAGGAAATACAAATTGAAGCAAACAGAAGGTATATATTTTGAAGAAGTATATTCTTTTAGGATTATTGCCTGGTTCTTTTAACTGAAGGATACTAAATAACTGCATAAAGGAATGATTTTCACTTCACAGTTTCAAAACAATCACCATATTTTTCAGACTTGCCTATTTCTATGGAATGTCTTCTCATTCTCTAAATCACTGAGGTTTCCAATGTCAAAATTATCCTGGATTATTTTTTCCCAACATGCCAACCATATCCTGCAACGATTGGACTGCATGGTGTCTCATGTCCTTTTCAGTGATAGATTCATAATCCTATGGGTTCACACTCAAACAAATTGTCAAGTCTTATTAATTCTGTATCTATCAACTTACTTAAATCCATCCCCCACTCAAGAGTCATACTGATATTCATTAAAGATAGATCTGACCATTTCAACTCCTTCTCTCTTATACAATAAAATCTAGTACATCTCTATTACCATGTGGATTAAGTATAAAGTTCTCTGTTTGACTTTTAAAGGCCATTCTAGTCTCCTCAAACCATTCTCCTCTCCATGTACTCTGCAATCCATTGACATTGACCTCCTTGCTGTTCTTATAGTACACTCCATCTCTTGACTCTGAGTATCTTCAAAGACTGTGAGTTTCCATGGAAATCGAACTTGCTCTCACCTATACTTTTTGGATTCCAGGGTTGCTTTCAAGTCTTAAGTGAAGCCTGAGTCAAACAGAGCACATTATATTTAATCCACATGGTAATAGGGATGTACTAGATTTCATTGAATAATAGGATCCCATTGACTTGATGTGTAGATGTGATCTATGTGTCTTCTTTCTCTTCTCTCCAATTATGTTCCAATGTTCTAGTTCAGGCCCTCAGGGTTATACTCTTAGGCATTTATTTATTTTTTTTTTCAGTGACCATTTTTATATTGCTTTCCCCATTTTATCATTTCTCCTCTGTAATCCATCCTCTACCTAACTGAAAGACTATATCTAAAGTGTACTTACAGCTTTGGTAAAGCATCATATTGCCTCTCTATTGTCTCTGTAACAACATCACAAAATTTTCAACCTGATACTCAAGTATCCCTAAAAAGGGTTATGTGCCTGCCACTTAATCAATTATGAAGGATCTTTTAATTGCCTATATCATAACGGATACTCCATTGGGGTAAAGATTAAGGATAACAAACTTGCTCAACTTCTTTCATAGAATTTCATTATCAGATCTATTTTTCAGCCAAATTGACCTATTATATATTCCCCACATATGACATCACTTCTCTTTCTTTTGTGTCTTGGCACCTATGTGCTCTGGTGCCTGGAATGCAATGTCTCTTCACCTCTATAGTCCTACATAAGGCTTTTCCTTATTTTATTTAGGTAATATCATTATGATTATGTTATAACTAATTCCTATTGAGATGTTTTCCAAATGCTTTGTATTGAATTTACTTTGTCTGTATAGTGACACCATAGGAAAATACATGCAATTTGAAGGCTGTCTCTCTCTCTCTCTCTCTCTCTCTCTTTATATATATATATATATATATATATATATATACATATACATAAATATATGTATATGTGTGTATATATGTGTATACACAGGGAAAGATATGTATATATATATATTCATATATTGTTTATATCTCTATCACAAAGGTACTAGAGTATATTTTTAATTAGTGTTCATTGAACTTGATTGGATAGATTTTTAGTTGAAATAGTATAAATCAGATAAACATTTTTGGAAAAAAGATTGGATTTTGAATGAAAATTTTTCAAATGGCTTAAGTAGAAAGAGAAATAATTTCTGATTGTGACTCAGAATAATGGCTACTTTCATCATCACTGGTTCAGAAAATTTTTATGCTCATAACTATTAAATATAGTTAACTGTATTTAAATTGACTGAAGCTCCTTTTCTATGCTAATATAAGAAGAATTGAATCATAAAAGCAAAGACTGAAAGAATTAGCTGTTATTTTTAAGGGCCAAATAAACCATCTCAAAGAGTCATTTTGCTAGTGCTTAATGCACAATAACTATTCATAATTATTTTTATTAAATTGATATTTTAGAAATCCACTTAAAATAAAGACTTTTTTCTTTTATATCATTGAACTCCACCATTTAAATGATCTGCATCACACAGTCTGAATTATCATCTTCACAATTTACAGGCCTAACTCAGCAATTTTCCTTGAATGCACTAATTTACTCTGTCTATTCATGTTTCTGTGGATCTGCCACCAATTATTAAAATTAAAAATGAAAGTATTCTATATCTTAAAGTTAATTTTAAATCTCACTGAAAAATAAGAGAAACAAAAGAGTATTTGTGTTTATGTTTCTTAACACAGAGAAGAAAGAGAGAGAAAAGCAGGAGAGGGAGGGAGGAAGGAAGGAAGGAAGGAAGGATTTTTTAAAATTTTTGAATATTTAGAGTAAATGTAAAGGGATTTATGAAAGCTAAAGCCCTGGAACTTAGAGATTAGAGAGAAATTTAAGTTATCTATTCTAAATTCTTTCTCATATCAAAAAAAGTACTGAGACCCACAGACTTTAGGTAATTTGCATAGAACCAGAAAGGAAATTAGAGGAAAATTCTATGTGATAAATTAGATTTCAAATTAAATAATCAATAATTATTTCCACCAGTCTTTTGTTATTATTTGGAAATCTATGGCATATTAATTTATTTTGCTATTATTGTCAATTTATTACAACAGGATGATTTTTTAGAAAATCTCCTATGTAATTGGTCTTTTTAAACATTTGCATTTTTATTGCCATCTTCATGTGTTGACATCTATTGTTATATACTCAAATAGCCACTATCACCTTCTTAATTTTATTAATTCACTCTTCTCTGAGAATTGGCTGTGGGGAGGATTGTTTATGTGTAGCCCCTACTAAAGCAACCTGTATGATTTCAACACAGACAGAAGGAGAAAGAACATTTGGCTGCTTTTTCCAGAAGCTGCTATTACCACATTCCACACTGATCAGGTGTTTTTCATATCAATGAAGTTTGGACAGAAGGATAAGACATCTGGATCATTTAATTCCTTTCTACTGAGTTATTCTAAAGAAAAGAAAACAAATTGTAAAAAAGAGGTTATTTACATTCATATTCTCTCACCTCCCTTTCTATCTCCATATTTTTCCTTCTGGCATGCCTAATAAATTGATGAGGCCTTTCTTTACTGGTTGTATGAGTTGTTAATATCTTTCCCTCTGCTCCCCCAACAACTTTACATTTATTTCTCTCTGTAGAAGTTGTTTTCTCTCTGTTGAGTATAAACTCAAAGAGAGTATGAACTGTTTTCTTTTTATTTTTCTTTATCTACGAAGTGGCATTGGGAGTCATTAACTTGCTCTGACTCAATAAGAAACAGGTAGTGTTTAAGTGCCAAGCTCACTCTGCAAGTTTTAACACTATGTCCCAATAAGTAGAAGTACTGGGTGAATGCCATGTTGTTTGTACTAATCAGAGAAAGAAACTTTCCATTTGCTAACTTCACACATCTTTGGATGACCCGGAACCTTCCTAATCTTGGAGAGCATCTACTCTCCAACAACAGACAAAAATGCAGAACAGTACACATTCTTAAACTTGGTATATGCTACTGAGTCCTAGATTTGGATCTTGCCAAATAGAGCTCATCACCCAGAAGGATGTGCAATATATGACATTTTATTATTTGAAATAAAATTAAAAACATGATGAAACTGCCTATTTGCTGCTGCTCTGGAGTACTCTTGACATACCGTAGATAGTGCACATACTTTACTGAAATCAGGAGTTCTAGGAAAGAACAGATTGGATTATATAGTCTCCTTTGATCAATCTTGAATGAAGAAAAGATGTTTTGAGGCAGCTACATGGCACAGAGTTGGCACAGTGAGTAGAAGTTTAAATTTGCAAGGAGAACCTGAATTCCAAACTTGTTTCAGATGCTTATTAAATGTGTGAACATGGGCAAGTCACTTAAATTTTCTCTGCCTCAGTTTCCTCATCTAATAAGTATGAATCATGTTATCACCTATGCCCTAGATTTATTGTAAAGGTCTGAAGTTATAGCATATATAAAGTGTTTTCAATAACTTAAAAGTGATTTATTAATGCTACTGAGTCACAATGATGACACTGATGATAGAAAATACCTTTTGATTGAATCTTGTTTCAAGCCATCCAATTCTGGCAGTAATTAGGGGAAGATTCAGGGGCTTAAAACAAAGAATTGGATGATAAAATGTGGCTAAAGATACACAAAGTGAGCTAAAAAACTAATATGAGTTGATGCTTGAGAAATCTGCGGCATTTCTACTGGGTTTTCTGCTGCTGAAAGGGCCTCTCATTACTGATGACTTCCCAATGAATTTAGCTCTGCACTTTAGTGATAGAGATCATTGGCAAAGAGAAGGGCAAGCCAGACATGGGAAGAAAGTCTTTGCATGCTCCTCTCTCTGTCTCTGACCTGGAGACTTTCAATTCAATTTCCATTGATTAGAAAGTGTGCACATTCCTTCTAACCGTTCCAATTAATAGTCAAACTTGGCTACTTCCTCTTTTTCCCAAACATGATAACAACTGAGAAGATTTTGAATTAAGTTTTGAATTTGAATGTGGGATTAGGGTTATTTCCTCTACATCCTCAGCAGCATCTCTAATGATGATGCACGTATGATGTTATTGTTTTATCACCAACTATTTATTGGTTGTCTTGGCAAAGACACTGAGCAGTTATTTCCTTCTTCAGATCATTTTAAATTTGAGGAACTGAGGCAAACAGTTTTAAATGAATTGCCCAGGGTCACTCAACTAGTAAGTGTCTGAGGACTGATTAGAGCACAGAAAGAGGACTCTTCCTGTCTCCAGGCTCACAACACCTTATCCACTCTGCCACCTAGCTTCCATAATGAAATAGAGAAGTCATATTTATTGTGAAATCGAATTGAATTTTATTTAAGTTCATGCTCTCCTAGAGACAGGTTGTCCTCTTATAACATGCATATTTTTGCATATGTTCAGAGCTCTGTTCTTGACTGCAAAATCTCCACCCCATAAGAAACCCTATATTCTCATAATTTCAATATTTTAAAGGATATGAGAAATATCTTTTAGAGAATATAATTTGGTGGTTCTCATATAGTAAGTTTCCCTTTCCCACAATTTGCACTGAAGTTAAATTTAATTAGATGAACATTTATTAAGGACTCACTCTGAGCAAGATAGCATTCTTCTAAAAGTATAGTATGGGGTAAGGAATAAGGTGAATATAATATACTTTGAGAAGTGAGCTAATACTGGCAATTAGAAAGAACAGAGATGGTCACAAAGAAGTTGTCTAAAAGGGAGATCAGGAGGGGAGTGGAGAAGACAATGTATTCCAACTATGGGTGCTTACTTCCATAAATGCATGAATGTGGAAAATTTCTGTTACGATAGGAGTGAGTTCTATGAAAAAATATATTTGTTACTCAGAAAGTAATTATTAGCCACTTGCTATATGCTTATATTGTGATAACTTCAGAGCATAAAATCATTCTCTTTTTCAAAGAGAAAATTTTGTAATTTTATTGTTTTGTTATTTTATTGTTATTTATTAAAATAACATATTGGTTTCTGTCCCTGTTCTGCTCCCAGGGGAGGAGAAAAGTACTCTTAAAAATAAGCCTGACAATATAAGAAGTTCAAATCATGGAACAGAGGACCACTGATGTGAAATTATTTCAAATTAATAAATGACAATAAAGTAATAGTATCACAAACAAGTAGGATTTACTAGGCACTTGCTATATAACTCTAAAGAAACACTACATACAGATCAGACTGGCTATGTTGATTTAAAAAATGAAAGATGTTACTAGAGATGTGGAAAAATGGGGCACTAATACACTATTGGTAGAGCTGTAAACTGATCCAATCATTTTGGAGAACAATTGAGAACCATGCCCAAAAGATAAAAAAATATGCATACCATTTGACTCAGCAATTACACCACTAGGTCTGTATCTCAAAGAGATCAAGAAAAGGGGAAAGGATCTACTTGTATAAAAATATGTATAGCAGCTCTTTTTTTTTTTTTGTGGTGGCAAAGAACTTGAAATTGATAAGATATCCATCAATTGGGGAATGCCTAAACAAGTTGTAGTATATAATTAACAAAAAAAAATCTGCAAATAATTACATGAAATAATGTAAAATGAAGTGATCAGAACTAGGAGAATATTATACACAGTAACAATGATAGTATAAGATGATCAGTTGTGAGTGTCTTAAATATCAACAATGAAAGCCTTGGAGGGATTCATGGTTGAAAAGGTCATACACTGCTATTGAAGGAACTGCTGCAGTTTGAATGCAAATTGAATGGGGATTCTTTCTTTCTCCATATTTTTTTCTCTAGTGTAAGCAGTATTTCCTATTTGAAGACATGATAAACATGAAAATGTGTATTGTATGATAATATGTGTAGAACCTATATCATATTACTTTCCTCCGTAAGGAGGTGGAGAGGGAGAAAAATGGTTTGCTAAATGTGGAAAATCATTAAAAATGTTTCAGTATTTATTCTGCATAAAAGAAGAAAAATTTGACATTGTGCTAAAAGGTGGGACTACAGAGAAATGCAAAAAGAGTTCCTATCCACAGAGAGATTAATCAATCAATAAACATTCATGAAACACCTACTATGTGTCAGGCACTGTATCAAGTGATACAAAAGGCAAAAGAACAACTTCCAAACCAATATCTATCTATATCTATATCTATACCTATATCTATATCTATATCTATATCTATATCTATATCTATCTATATTTATCTATCTTCTATTCAGACTAGGTTAGATATATGGGTCAGGAAGCTGAGCCCTGTAGAGATAAACCTGTTTGATCAAGGTAACAGATTGCATGACTATTAATTAACAAAGTCAAGAATTTAAATTCTATAATTAGTCATCTTTAAACTGCCTTTGTCTTCCTGCATGAATTTTGAATTCTGTGAAATTCTTATATTTGATTAGTAACTCATCAAATAACTGTCAAAATTACTTCAGAAAAGTAGAAGTAATACCTATTACATTAATATGGAAAGGAATATGGAATTGGATTTCATAATAATGTGGGAATTCCTCATATGTCTATATGATATGTATCTCTCATCCCATGATCTAATACATTATATGATATATAAATTATTATGTATTTAAATATTTGTTTTAGTTCTTTCTTAAAATGTTTTTAATACCATGTCTATCTCTATATTGATCTCTATACCTATCTGTCTATCTATCTTTCTATCTATCTATATCTCTGTCTATCTATCCATCTATGTGTAGAAATGTAGTCAGCAGTGTCTCAATTCACTCTCATTTGCTCTTATCTCACAAATTATTTCATGAAAAGTTTTAAATAATATTCAAATTTAAAATATTTATTAACTGCCTAAGAGTATAGATTTGATAATATTTTATGTTTGATGTCAGATTTCCTTTTTAAAGAGAGATAGAAAAAAGAGGAGGAGTAGGAAACCAAATTAATGTTACTTCTATGATAGGGTCTGTCTCACCTCCATATACACAGGTATGCATAAGTATAGCAATAAGAACATGTTTCCTGACTAACAAAGGCAGCTCCCTTTCATCTGCAGAGATAAGCACTACTGAGGTATGGGAAATCAAATCAAATAAAATCCTTGGGTTAAGCACAGAATAGCACGACAGCTTGAACATAATTGTCTTGTATAGACACAGCTTTAAAAATTCCAGGAGGAAATAAAATAGTGTAATATCCAGCAGTATATTTAACTTTAAGAATTCTATGAAATTTTGTATCTGTAAGCTCCTCTTAATCAAGTACTCATTTTTCCTTTTATGTCTCCATATAATTTTATATATCTCTAATATTGCACATAATTTTGTGATAGATGCATCTACTTTAATACAATGGAATTGCAATTTGAATACCTTCCTTGGAAAACTGAGGAAATAAATATTTTAAAAGTAACATTAAATTAACTGTAAATTTCTTCATAATGTTTGCACAAATGGTCTATTGCAACAAAATGTATCTTTAAAAGTCAAAAGATGGTGTTTCAATCTTTTTGCCCACTCTCTTTAATAACTGTAAATGAAGAAAGGAATATTTGGTTTTTCTGTTGCAACAGAATAAGTGATCTTATTGAAGATTGATGGAGGCAGGAGATTAATTTAACCCTAATGTAAGAAAAGTACTTTTAATAAAATAATCAATCAGAAACTGTTTAATGCAATGGAAAGAATACTGATGTATAGTAAAGACCTGGGTTCAATAATTGACTTTTCTTTAACCAATGAGTAGATCAGTAATCCTCCCTAGATATTTATCCTCTTATACATGAAACTAGGCATTTACATAGCATCCCTCTAAAGTCACTTAAAGTTTTATCAATCAAGAATTTGTTAAATGCCTATAATATTATCAACCATGCTAGGCAATGAAGATAAAAAGGCAGGAGTCTAACTACTTCTTCCTTCAAGAACATTATATTGTAAGAGTGGAAGAGAGCAGGAGCTTTTCAATTTCCATTGGATATAACGAATATTGATTTCTGTATTTTGGAGTGAGAAATGGAATTGGACTTAGCATCTGAGTGAATCAGGATGTTTCATGTAAAATAATTTAATTTGAACTTGATTATGAAGTAAATTGGAATTCTAAAATTTTCTTGCCATCTAAGAATTAGGGAAACTCATGAAAATGCATACAGACAGCAGATGGAGTATGCTTTATGTGGAATAGGAAGTAGGTCAATTAGATTGTATCACATAGTATAAACAACAAAAATGATTCAAAATAGCATTTAAATTAATCTGAAACAGGTATTGATGAGAAGTCATTAAAATTATGCTTTTACTTCAGTTATTTATTGTCATGTTCAACCTCCATTACCCTATTTAAGGGTTTCGTGGGAAAGATCCTTAAATAGTTTACCATGTCAATAATCAGCTTATTTTACAAATAAGGAAACTGAGGCAATCAAGGGTAAGCTGTTTGATCAGGGACACACAGTAGGTTTCTAAGGTGAGATTTGAACTCAGGAAGATGAGTCTTTTTGACTATAGGCCTGACACTCTATCAACTCTTTCTCCAAATTGCCTTCTAAAATTTGAAACTCCCTCTATTAGACTGAAATTTCATAATTCCTATATACATGAAAAACAGTGAAAGATTAAAAATTATGAATCTAGAGCTAAAGCATCTTCATGCTACCAGTTTGTCAACCTCCCTTTTTTCATATCATAGAGTTTTCATTTCTTTCTCATAGATATATTCAGTGGTAAAATCAGGTCACATACATAATATGCATCAAATGTGAAATTGGAGCTCAGTTATAAGACCTTAGTCTACATTTTAAAACCAATGAAGTTAAAAGCATAACAAATTTGAGAAATAAATTTAAGAAAATACTTAATTACATGGATTATTTGGATATAATTCCAAACCCTTGGAAGTAGGTAACTGTAAACCTTAAAATTTCTTAGACTTATGAATGTTGGAAATTTCCCCATTGGGAAATTTCATACTTGAAAAAATTCCTACTCATAATAAGATCTCTATTGGCACTCCTTGGCATGGGAGGATCCTTCTCCTCCCTACTTAAGACTACTTTAGGACAGAAACCTTTTGCTAAACAATGGAAAGCGCTTTGACCTATGCTTAAGCATAGAACAGGAAGTTCTTTTAGTCATGATTGATTTCAGAATTGATACAATAGAGATACTTGGAATGACAGAACAAGGTCTTGGAAACTACAATCTCCACCCTACTCAGAGTAACAGGATTTAGGAAGGGCTGCAGCAAAGGATCAAGATTCAATTATTTGAGAATATGACCTTCAACAGACATGTGCAAAGGGAGCAGACCTCTGGGTGGTCCTAGATTAAGCTAGAGCCACCATTGGCAGAGGGGAAGAGATCGACAGTGATTGGTAGATGTGAGAACTGAGGGGAGGGAACTTAGATTTTTGGCTTAAAGCTAGCTGGGTCTGAGGACTGGAGGTTGATGCTCTGAAGAGGGTCTGAGAGGAGAGAGGTCCTGGAGGGAGAGCTCCTGGAGAGGTCTTGAAGGAGGCTGTGGAAGGAGAACTCAGGAGGAGTCAGAAGGAGAACTCAGAAGGAGTCAGGAGGAGAATTCTCTGGAAACATTTCTTGAAAGGAGGCTCTCTTGAAGGTGGAGCCTGAGGTTGGCATGAGAAACCTTACCTAGAGAGATCTTGGGAGAGTGATAAAACTAACTGACTGATTTATCTCTTAGGACTGAGGTCTAGGCTTTATTGGCTTGAGGCCCTTCATTCTTATTCCTTTCTTCCTTTCTCTCTTTTTCTATTGATTAATCAGTGTATTGTAAATTAAATTTCTCTATAAAACCCAGTTGGCTTGGGCATATTCATAAATTGGGAATATATTCCCTGGTGACCATCTTATATTTATATAAACCCAAGACACAGTAGAAAACATATTTCAGTGGTCATAATTGTTATATATTTCCCTTGCTCCCAAACATTTTAATTATCACAGTTTATGGCTCCCACTCTCTTATCTACAACTATTTAATGCTAAAAACTATTTTAAATCTAACAGTAACATAACTTATAGTTGATTAAATGTTTTCTGATCATTATTTAGAAAAAAAAATTAAATGAGGTTTTGTTTTGTTCTTCCCTGCAAATTTCTTAAGGTTCTTTTCTTCCCTGTTCTGTTCTGATTTTTACTTTTTAATTATAGATGTCAATGAATAATTCATAATTATTTAGAAAAATAATTATGGGGTAGACGTACAATTTTAATTTAAACATTTTCAGTTTGCTATATTATATTCAACATTCACCATAAGCACCATGTAAGGCTTTGAAAATTTGGTAACATAACAAATATGAATCCTTGCAATAAATTATATTAGGCAAACATTCTACTAGACTCTCATTTACAATATAAACCACAATATGAAATCTTGAATTTCATAATATGTGAATTTCTAAATATTTACATTTTTCTCTTTTCCAAATTTTATAAATGACCAGAAAAAAGCAGATATGGTACTTGAGTGACTAAGATTTGATATCAAATCCAGCCACCAATGCTTCCCACCTTAATAATTACTCTAACATTCTTGTTCAGTTTCCTCAAAAGTAAAATATGAAGAAATTTTCAAAAATGCATATCTAACAGAATTGTCATGATGATCAATGAAATTAAACTGGCAAAGCATTCTGTACATAATAGGCCTGTCCCCACCCCCTCTAATCCCCAAACCCTCCGGCCCTGGGCCGAAGCAAGGCCATGGCTGAGGGCAAAGGCTCACTGAGCCCATATGCAGCTCTGTGTCATAGAAAATGGCCATGGCTACATGTGTCAGTTCTGACGTGCATGTCATAGGTTTGCCATCATTGAATGAATGTCTCAATTTATTTTACACCATTAGACTATATTTATGGAATTCTATTGAGTTTCTGGTAGCATGTATTTTAAAGGGATTTTGATCAGATGAAGGAGAATGTGCAAATTGGGTGGTTATCAACATGTTTCATTCATGTCTGATTTTGTGACCCCATTTGGGGTTTTCTTGGCAAAAAGATTGAAATGCTTTGCCATTTCCTGCTCCAGCTCATTTGACAGATAAAGGAACTGAAACAAAATAGCCAAATAACTTTGTCCAGGATTGCACAGTTTTTTGATCTCAGATCTTCCTCATTCTAAGTCCTGGGCTCTATTCACTTATTCTACCTAGCTTCCCTAAGTTGGTGAAGGGCCTCTAATTCATTCCAAATGAGGTCAAATGAAAGAACTGATTCGGGACCTGGAGAAAAGAAGAACTTAGGGGAAACATAATAAATATTTGAAGGAGAAGAAAAATGAGAAAAAAGGAAAGAATAGATATATTCTTATTTTCTTAAGAAGTAAGAACAAAAATCAATATTTTCTGTTACATCCCATCGGTATCTTAAATATTGTTTCTTGTCCCCTTCCCCTCTTAAAGGGCAATCTCAGATATAAGGTAAAAAATTTAGAGAGAGAAAAAATGGTAATTTAATAGCCCATAGGGTAAAAAAGAAAGTTAATTGTTGCAAAAGGTTGGGTTTAATTAACTCTGCAGTCCTAGATGTGAGAAAGGAATTAGGATTGGGCAGAAACAGGTGAATGTACAAGATTTAGAAAGAAATACAACTACATTCTTTCAGAAGGGAGGAGGGGAACTTAAGGATCAAGAATCTTCTGCAAAACTATTCACTAGTATTAGACTCATACATAGGAAGCACAATAAGGTGATTACTGGATTCAGAATAAAAAATAGATTTATTTAAATCATGCCCAAGAGACCTTAAAAGCTGTGTGACCATGGAGAAAATACTTAATGGATATCAATTTCTACATCAGAAAACTTAAGGTTAGACTCAATGATCTCTAATATACTTCTTTGAATCCAAATCTGATCCAGTAATTTCTTCTTTGTGTGTTCTTCAGGGGTACAGCTAAGAAAAAAAATAATGTAAAGTGTGAAGACACAAAATAAGTTTGAGTCTACAAAGAAATTCCTACCAATTAGATACTTCCAAAAGTCTAATCATCTGTACTGTGAGATTTAAAATGGTTGAGGTCTTAAACTGTAGTGATAAAAATAGTGGTATATATAAATTGTGATAGATATAAGAGAGGGTGAGAAATATGTTTCACTACAGTGTCTTGGGTTTAAAATCAAATATAAGGTGGTCGCCAGGGAAATATTACCAATTATTCAAATACCCAAGTCAATTGGGTTTTATAGAGATTTTAATTGACAATACAATGAGTAATCAAAGAAAGAGAAAGAGAGTAAGAAAGGAATAAGTATGAAGGTCCTCAAGCCAATATGGCCTAGATCTGAGCCTTAAGAGAGGAATCAGTCAGTTTTTTAACACTCACCACAAGATCTGTCTAAGTAAGGATTCCTAATGCCACTAGGCCAGCAGCATCTCAGCTGCTTTCACCAGCTCCCTCCCTCATCTGAATGTTTCAGAATCAGTCTCCTCAGAATGAGTCTCTCCAATCTGAATGTTTCAGAATGACTTCCCAGCTCTTCCCTGAGCTCTTATTTTTAAGGGCAAAATCTTCTCTGTCACCTCCCCTAAGTCCTTACATCTACCAATCACTGTAGATGTTTCTAAAGGACCGCCCATTTTGAATTCACAGCTGAGTAGTTTTAATCTCTTTAGTAAGTCAGGAAAAAAAATGCTGCTGTGTCGACAAATTTCATTAGAAAAAACCTCTGAATAAGTTATCACCCTTTTAGGTTTAAGTAGTTTATAAGTTGCCCCACCTTTATAGGTACTTAGTATCCCATTGTATCAATTCTAAAACAGTCATGACTCAAAGAACTTCCTGTCACTTCCATAAGCATGGATCAAAGTAATTTTCATTGTTCTCAAGGAGCTCTCTGTCCTAAAGCAGTCCTAAATAGGATGGAGTAGGGATATTCCCAAGGCAAGGAGCCCCCACACTCAAGTAGAGTTCTCACCATCTGCTAGGGAATTTTTTTAAGTAGAAGATTCCCCAATGGGGGAAACCCCTAACATTCATAAGTCTGAGAAATTTTGAGGTTTACAGTACCTAATTTATTTTGTTCTCCCTTATTGGAGTTTTTTGAATAATGGGTGGATGGGCACTTGATATTTCTGATATATGGGGGATTTTTATTCAGGTACAGATTGAACTAAAAAGTCTATGGAATTGATTTTAACTCTGAGAACTTGTGACACAATAATTAAATATGATTTTTCCAGGGAGTTTTTTTACTAAAAGTATATGATTCAGAGATTCAGTGATTATAAGATTTCTGGTATGATATTAAGTTGAATATCACATACTGGGGCAAGTCAGCAGAGATGAGAATATCCAAACTTACCCACACAATGATATTAGTCTGCATGAATGTGTAACGAGTCAATAACTTCTGCAGAATTTTCTTCTGTCTTACTTCTCTCTTTTACATTTGTTTAGATTCTTAGTATGACTGAAAGGATAATATTAAAATGATCAAAATAGCAGAATGAAAAGGGAACATATAGTAACAGAGCTGAATTTTATATAGTGTTTTTTTTAAGATTTGAAAAGTGTTTTATGCAGAAAAAAATGCTCAGTTTACTATCACAAAGATTGTGGAAGGAAAATTTTAGCTGGCAGAGTAGATAGTGATTTACTTGCAGTGAGTAGTCATGACTGATAATCAAGTTCAGATTCTAACTAACTGTATAACTTGGAACAAGCCATTTAACTTCTCTATGCCTCAGTTTTCTTAGCTGTGAAATGGAGAAAATAACATCTACCTTATACGGTAAGTGTGAGAATAGCATCACTTTGGAAAAATGCTATATAATATTACAATTATTAATATTTATTGATTTTTACTCATGAAAATAATGAGAGACAAATGTAAAATGACTTGCCCAAAGTCATATGAGTAATAAATGTTCTACAAGGAATAAGAACTGAGGTCTTCCTCATTCAAAGTCTAAATATCTATCCACTATGAAACAATTATTTTATATGCTGAAAAGCTCCAGATCAATACTTAAACTCGTGATTTATGATTAAAATTATGATAAACCCTTGAAATTATTAATAATATATTATCATGCATTACAAAAGAAAGAGAGAGAAAATAAAAACAAAACAAGCTACTTGGTATAAAGAACCCAAACTGAAATACACTATGTCCTTGAGGACATATATTCTGTTAGAGAAAAAAAAAGAAGGTATTTTAACTCTCTTAATTGACTTCTGGGAAGACGAAAGAGCTAGAAGTTCCAAAAAACTCTGTTTTTTAAATAATCTTCTTTAAGTAGCATATTATATCATTACTTGATCACCAGACCATTAAAAACAATGAAAAATAACAAGAAAAGACTGACTGAAATATTTTAGATTGATATTAATATTTTCTAGTAATAGCTAATAGTTGAATAACATGTTAGTTTCCATCATCCAGATTATCACATTTACTTCTCAACAGCCCTGGGAGGTATGTGCTATTATTGTTCTCATTATACAAATGAAGAAATTGAAATTTAGACAAGATAAATGCCTTCTTTAGAGTCACACTCGTGGTAGAAGTATGAGGCAGGAGTTTCAATTAAAACCCTTCCAGAGAACAATTTGGACATTCTATATAATATGACTACTATGCTAGACATCAATCATCTTTCTATCTATCTATCTATTTATCTATCTATCTATCTATCTATCTATCTATCTATCTATGTCTCTCTGTTTGACTGTTTATCTTGATACTAATGTATTTAACCATATATATGTATATATGAGATACATTATAAATATAGAATATTGTAGATTATATGAAATAGAATTTTTAAAAAGTCCCTGGGAAAGATGTCTCAATATATGATAAAGCCTAATCAGGATATTTCTAAGACAAAATGATAATAAATTGACAATCAAAGTTAAAATAACTTCCCTAAACTTTGATGAGGGCAAAACAAAGACAAGAGACTTTTCCCTGGGGAAGACCTAGCCCAAGCTGATAAAGGAGCAGATACTTTGGGGGCAGAGAGTGATCAAATTGTCCTTCAGTAATTGTCTGCCCTTTGGAAATAGGATTTGAAAAAAACTGAGGGAAAGCACAGTAACATTTTTTCCACAAGGTTTTACATACATTTTGTTTAATCCTCACTGTAATCTTGTAAAGTAAGTACTGATTATTATCACAGTTTTATAGATGAAAAAATAAGCAAATATCTATAATAGGATTAGAAACTAGATCTCTTTCTATTAAAATATGTTTTCTGAGTGCATATGTGTTGTTTGCTAGTGAAGGAGGACTCCAAATATTCAATCTGGGCTTCAATTTGGCCACTGCAAAAGAAAAAAGAAGAAATGATCAAATTTAGTTCAAAAAGTTCTTCAAAGCAAGAGCTAGAGCTTCAGTGAAATTGATCATATATATGCCTCCTAATATAAATAACTCATAAAATGTGTCATTCTCATAATAATGATTTATTCATGTAGAGAGTGAACATATTCACATACAATATAATTACATGAATAAGAAATTAAAAAATAATAGATTTAGAACTTGATTTTAGAATTCACCTAATCTAACCCTATCAGTTTATCCAAAAGGAAACAATGTCCCAGAGACTTAAAATGTCTTCCTAAATTTTGTAATTAACAAGTCAATCACAGAGCATTGATGGGATGGGAAAAAGGCAGATAGTATGGAAAAATAGTATCCCAACTGAAGAAACACTTTCAGTGCCACCTGTAAGCTAGAGTAAGTGGTTGGTTTATGTTCAGAGATGTTTCCTCTACTCTGTAAACCAAAACCTATTTTTAGCTTTCTCTGCCAAGGTAAAAGAAGAGTCATATCCTTTTGAAGTATTTATCCAGGTGTCCATGTTTCAGGTTTGTCCATGTATATCAGCTTAGTGTCCTATGTGTTAATAGATAATGCCAACAGATGATGACAACCTCAAAGAGGAGTCAAATAGCAATCTCAGGAGGCGAAGGAGGTTTGTGTGTGTTTGTGTGTGTGTGTGTGTGTGTGTGTGTGTGTGTGTGTGTGTGTGTGTGTATTAGGGAAGAGAGGAAAAGAGACAAAAAGATAAAGAAAAAGAAATATTTCTTATGATAGTGAAACAGAACTGGGTTTTGCCTGGAACCATGCCATTCCATGTATTAATTCAGGGAGCAAGATTTCACACATGGCTAATGATGCACTCTATGGATTCATTTTCTTTGGTCTCAACAGCTTAGTTCCAGGCATTAAGATGATGGATTAACCCTGGTTCCAAAAGCCTTTACATGAAAGTTAAACTTTTGTAGTACATAAGAAAACGTTTCATTCTTTAGAGACTGAGAATATCTTCTCCAGAAAGTATATGATACAATTGAACATGTCTATCACCGAGACTTTTTGTATTCTACTTAATCTAGATGTGGTTTCTCTTCTTATTAATATCTCTCTCTGCTAAGTCTCATTCTCTTGTCTCCACCTCAATGAGTCTTCAAGAAGGGAGTAATTTTAGGGTTTATCTATTTTGAATGAGCAATGTGGTCAGAGGAAAGAAAGCACACTGCTTAAATTTCCATTTGGGGTGTTGAATGCCGATTCTTTTAGTTACTACTTGTGTCCTTGAGTATAGGACCCTAATCTCTAAGGATATCAGTTTGCTCGCTTTGGAAAGGAGGAGTTTGAGCAAGAGAGACTGAGTTACTTTTTCAGTCTTGATCTAGAAATCAAAGAAATCATTTGATTAAATATTATACTAGCTTGAATTATTGGTTATCACAACTACATCAAAGCTTACATATTACAAATTTCTCATCTACTGGAATTTGGAAGTATTCATAGAACTTTTGTTTTTACCTTTGTCCTTTGTTTTATTTTGTCTTTCCTTGTTGGTTCATGTAAAACTTTCTAGTTTATGTGTAATGGGGACAATCAGATTATCCTCCATAGAACTTTTGTTTTTACCTTATTATGTAGAAACAACTGAGATTAGTCCCTAATAATAAAAAATAAAGTTTTAAAAAGGTAAATGATGATATGTTTCCATGCCTCTAGAAATGTTCTTATTGACCCAGTCCCATAATGGGGTAGTTTTGTGTTTCCTAAGGGTGAAATTGAAATTCTAATGGCTTCCCCTAAGTATTTTGGTTACTTGATTCAGATACCAGAATGACTATTTTAAACATGGTCCTCCATCCAATGCAAGAAATCTGTTTATTTAAGTACTCCAACAGCGATTCTCAGTTTCTAGATCCATTTGATATTCCTTCCAAATTGACTTCATTGGGGATATGAAATCATTTACACAGAGCAAGAAAACATTTCAACTCATCTGAACCTAATTCCAATTTTTAAAAAATGAGGTAAGAGAGACTCAGAGATGATAACTAGCTATAAGAAGGCCACATAAGTAGTTGGTGGTGGAAGTCCATGTTGAACTCAGATCCTCTAACTTCAAATTCAGTGTTCCCTCCACTGAACCAAATAGTTTGTCACTACTGTTATTCAATTAGTTTACTGGGTTACTGCAAGATAAAAGATGAAGCTAATGACCAAAGTTATACCTGGAAGGGAACTGGAGGATAATCTGATTGGCCCTCATTACACATAAACTAGAAAGTTTTACATGAACCAACAAGGAAAGGCAAAATAAAACAAAGGAAAAGAGAGATTTTCTCTCACTCTCACTTCTTTCTTGTCATAAAATATTAAAATTAACATAAAACACTAACAAGCAGTAAATTAAAAGAAAATCCCTTATTTCCAAAGACTATAGAGAGCTGAGAATGTGATATAGTTAATACAGTTAATATAGTAGTGCATAGTAAGTAAGATAACTCTCATTTTAACTCACTTCCTCTCATTCCAAATTCTCTATGGAATGGATTAACTAGTTTGTAAATCATAATTAGATTAAATGTGGTGAAAGTGATAGGATGTTGAGTAAAGAGTCAAGAAGTCCCAGTTTCTAATATTATTTCTAGATAATAATTATTAGCTGTCACTTAACCACTAGTCCCAAGCAGCTCTCTAGGGTCCTATTACAAAGTTATTTCTGCTTCCCCTGTTTGACATAAAGACCTCTAGGCAGTTCTTAGATTATCATGATTTATGATCTCTAATATGTGAGACAATTATTGGAAAAAGAGGACAACATAGTTTTCTGTCCATTAGGTTCCACCCAAAGCTGTTGCTGTTCATCCTTCATTGTTAAATAGGACCAATGATATCTTGAGTTGATGACTTGCACTTGAATTGAATTTAAGTGAGACAGAGTTGCACAAAGCTATTAGCCTAACTCTCTCCAGAAGATTCACCTAAATCCCATGTCAAGAAAAAAATGGAAAATAATCTTGGTGCCTTTGATGTCTAACGAAGCTCCATAGTGCCTGCTTCAGCTACCTTCATGGCCATTTGGGTAAATTGTTCTTATCTGTCCTTTCCACTTTGGAATGTTTTCACACCCCTGGATTAGACATCTCTCTAACTCACTGTGGGTTTAAGGCTTATTTACTGTCCACCTGATTTAGCCCTCCTATTAAGAGGATATAGTTGGTGGGAATGTTATAATTTCTTGGAGCCTCAGGTGAGAGTTGGATGAAGGTGGAAACCAAAAGTGTGTGAGGAACCCTGAAAAATATTAGTCAAGCACTGATACTAGAAGCATCAGTGTGTACTGTACATAGAGTGTACACCCTGAGCACCCAATACACCTCATGTCAGAAGTTATTAGCTCTACTTGAAGTATAAATAACTGACAATATGTCAAATGACACAGTGAAGCCCTAATGATTAGATCATTTTCTCAATAAGCATTCATATCAGTGGTGAAGAATCAGATCTAGAAAATTATGAAACTGATTCATGAAGGGAGTCAGTGCTTTCAATGGAAATAAGAAAATTTGCACTTACGCTAATGTGCCCGCACTAGTAAGATAATAGCCAAAAATACTATCTTCAGATGATCACTGGCATGACATTTTCTAGCTACTTTAGGTTTAAGCATTGTACAGAATCCCAGACTGAACTAGTTCCATCTTAAAACTGTGGTGTGCCCATTACATTTGGCCAGACTGATCAATGCATCAAAAAGCAAAAGGAGAAGCAAGTCACTAAACACAACCAAACTGAAGGTGCAAAGTGAATTCTCCCAGGAGAGATAATATATCATGAAGACATCAAATCAAACTTATTAACAAACAGCTCTGGAATCTCCCTGTGCTTATTTTTTAAACATTATTTTATTTGATCATTTTCAAACATTATTCCTTGGAAACAAAGATCATTTTCTTTTCCTCCTCCCCTCCCACCACCACTGCCAAAGCTGACACATGATTCCACTGGGTACCACTTCTTTCCTTCATTCCAAACCATTTCCATGTTGTTGGTAATTGCATTAGGATGTTCATTTAGAGTCTCTCCTAAGTCATGTCCCCTCCACTGCTGTAGTCAAGCCGTTGCTTTTCCTCGGTGTTTTTATTCCCACAATTTGTCCTCTGCTTATGGATAGTGTTTTTTTCTTCTAAATTCCTACATAATGTTCAGGGACGTTGTTTTGACACTAATGGAGAAATCCATTATGCTCAATTGTACCAAGGTGTATCAGTCTCTGTGTTCAATGTTTTCCTGGTTCTGTTCCTTTCGCTCTGCATCACTTCCTGGAGATTGTTCCAGTCTCCATGGGATTCCTCCACTTTATTATTCCTTTGAGCATAATAGTATTCCATCACCAACATATACCACAATTTGTTCAGATATTCCCCAATTGAAGGGCACCCCCTCATTTTCCAATTTTTTGCCACCACAAAGAGCACAGCTATGAATATTCTTGTACAAATCTTTTTCCTTATTATCTCATTGGGGTACAATCCCAGCAGTGCTATGGCTGGATCAAAGAGCAGATAGTCTTTTATCACCCTTTGGGCATAGTTCCAAATTGCCCTCCAGAATGGTTGGATCAATTCACAACTCCACCAGCAATGAATTATTGTTCCAACTTTGCCACATCCCCTCCAGCATTCATTACTTTCCTTTGCTGTCATGTTAGCCAATCCGCTAGGTGTGAGGTGATACCTCAGAGTTGTTTTGATTTGCATCTCTCTGATTATCAGAGATTTAGAGCACTTTTCATGTGCTTATTAATAGTTTTGATTTCTTTGGCTAAAAACTGCCTATCCATGTCCCTTGCCCATTTATCAATTGGAGAATAGCTTGATTTTTTGTACACTTGATTTAGCCTTTGTAAATTTGAGTAACTAAACCTTTGTCAGAGGTTTTGGTTATGAATATTATTTACTAATTTATTGCTTCCCTTCTAATTTTGGTTACATTGGTTTTGTTTGTACAAAAACATTTTAATTTGATGTAATAAAAATTGCTTATTTCACATTTTTTGACTCTATGTCTTGCTTGGTTTTAAATTCTTTCCCTTCCCACAGGTTTGACATGTATACTATTCTGTGTTCACCTAATTTACT
Organism: Monodelphis domestica; assembly: GCF_027887165.1. Lineage (NCBI taxonomy): Eukaryota > Metazoa > Chordata > Mammalia > Didelphimorphia > Didelphidae > Monodelphis > Monodelphis domestica. Next base: position 746,429,971 of record NC_077227.1, on the reverse strand, counting down.
TATAGTTTCCTTCTTTATGTTTAAGTCATTCACCCATTTTGAGTTTATCTTGGTGTAGGGTGTGAGGTGTTGATCCAAAGTTAATTCCCATACTCTCTTCCAGTTTTCCCAGCAGTTTTTGTCAAATAGTGGGTTTTTGTCCCAGAAGCTGGTGTCTATCGGTTTGGCATATACTGTCTTGATGAGGTCACTTACTCCAAGTCTATTCCAGTGATCCTCCTTTCTGTCTCTTAGCCAGTAACAAATTGTTTTGATGACCACTGCTTTATAATAGAGTTTGAGATCTGGGACTGCAAGCCCATCTTCCTTTGTATTTTTTTCCCCATTATTTCCCTGGATATCCTTGATCATTTGTTCTTCCAAATGAACATTATTATATTTTTTTCTAAATCATTAAAATTTTTTTTGGAAGTTCAATGGGTATAGCATTAAATAGATAAATAAGTTTGGGTAGGATGGTCATTATTATTATATTGGCTCATCCTACACATGAGCATTTAATGTTTTTCCAATTGCTCAGGTCTAGTTTTAGTTGTGTGGAGAGTGTTTTGTAGTTGTGTTCATATAGTTCCTGTGTTTGTCTCGGGAGATAGATTTCTCAGTATTTAATTTTGTCTAAGGTGATTTTGAATGGGATTTCTCTTTCTAATTTTTGCTGCTGAGCTGTGCTGGAAATATACAGAAATGCTGATGACTTATAAGGGTTTATTTTGTATTCTGCAACTTTGCTAAAGTTGTTGATTATTTTGACTAGTTTTTTGGTTGATTTTCTAGGATTTTTTAAGTAGACCATCATATTATCCACAAAGAACGATAACTTGGTCTCCTCCTTGCCTATTTTAATGCCTTTGATTTCTTTTTCTTCTCTATTTGTTCCTGCTAGTGTTTCTAGTACAATGTAAAATAATGGAGGTGATAATGGGCATCCTTGTATCACTCCTGATCTTATTGGGAATGCATCTAGTTTATTCCCATTACAGATGATGTTAGCTGATGGTTTTATATATATATATATATATACTGTTTATTATTTTTAGGAATGGCCCTTCTGTTCCTATGCTTTCTAGTGTTTTTAATAGGAATGGGTGTTGTATTTTATCAAAGGCTTTTTCTGCGTCTATTGAGATAATCAGGTGGTTTTTTTTTGTTTGTTTGTTTGCTTGTTGATATGTTCAAATATGTGGATGGTTTTCCTAATATCGAACCAACCCTGCATCCCTGGTATAAATCCTACTTGGCATAATGAATGACCCTCCTGATCACTTCCTGGAGTCTTTTTGATAATATCCTATTTAAGATTTTTTGCATCTATATTCATTAGGGAGATTGGTCTATAGTTTTCTTTCTCTGTTTTTGACCTGCCTGGCTTTGGAATCAGTACCATGTTTGTGTCATTAAAGGAATTTGGTAGAACTCCCCCTTTGCTTATTATATCAAATAGTTTGTATAGTATTGGGATTAGCTGTTCTTTGATTGTTTGATAAAATTGACTAGTGAATCCATCAGGCCCTTGGGATTTTTTCTTAAGGAGTTCTTTGATGACCTGTTGGATTTTTTTTCTGATATGGGATTATTTAAGAATTTTATTTCTCCTTTTGTTAGTCTAGGTAATTTATATTTTTGTAGATATTCATCCATATCACCTAGATTGGTATATTTATTGCCATATAATTGTGCAAAATAGTTTTTAATGATTGCCTTAATTTCCTCTTCATTGGAGGTGAGGTCCCACTTCTCATATTTGATGCTGTTAATTTGCTTTTTTTCTTTCCTTTTTAAAATTAGATTGATGAGTACTTAGTCTATTTTGTTTGTTTTTTCAAAGTACCAGCTTCTCGTTTTATTTATTAGTTCAATAGTTCTATCACTTTTGATTTTATTAATTTCTCCCTCAGTTTTTAGGATCTCTGGTTTTCTTCTGGGGGTTTTAATTTGTTTGCTTTCAAATTTTTTTTATTTGCATTTGCAATTCATTGATCTCTGCCCTCCCTAATGTGTTAATATATGCACTCAGGGATATGAATTTTCCTCTGTGTACTGCTTTGGCTGTATCTCATGAGATTTGAAAGGATGTCTCACCATTGTCATTTTCCTCAATGAAATTATTATTTTTCTATGATTTGTTCTCTAACTAACATATTTTAGAGTATCATATTATTTAATTTCCAATTAATTTTTGATTTGGCTCTCCATGTACCCTTACTGACCATTATTTTTATTGCCTTATGATCTGAAATGTTTGCATTTACTATTTCTGCTTTTCTGCATTTGTATGCCATGTTTCTGTGACCTAGTGTATGGGCAATCTTTGTAAATGTGCCATGTGGTGCTGAGAAGAAAGTTTATTCCTTTTTGTCCCTATTTATTTTTCTCCATATGTCAATTAACTCTAAATTTTCTAAGATTTCATTCACTTTTTAAAAATCTTTCTTATTTATTTTTTTATTTGATTTATCTAAATTTGATAGTGGTTCCTTGAGGTCTCCTACTAATATGGTTTTACTGTCTGTCTATTTCCTCCTTTAATTCTCCTAGTTTCTCCATTAGATATTTGGGTCCTATACCATTTAGTACATACATATTTATTAGTAATTTTCCTCATTTTCTATACTCCCTTTTAACAAAATATATTTACCTTACCTATCCCTTTTAATCAAGTCTATTTTTGCTTTGACTTTATCATATATCACGATTGCAACTCCTGCCTTCTTTCTGTCAATTGAGGCCAAAAAGGTGTTACTCCATCCTTTAATTCTGACCTTGTGAGTATCTACCTGCCTCATGTGTTTTTCTTGAAGACAACATATGGTAGGGTTTTGGATTCTAATCAATTCTGCTATTCGTCTATGTTTTATGGGTGAGTTCATCCCATTCATGTTCAAAATTATGATTGTCACTTGTGGATTTCCTGGTATTTTTATATCTTGCCCGAATTCTAACCTTTCTTCTTTAGCTATAACCTTTTAAACCAGTGGTTTAATTTAAATCAGTCCCCCTAGTCCCCTCCCTTAATATGCTTCCCTTTCTAGCCCCTCCCTTTTTGTTCCTTTCCTCTCCCCCCTCTCCTTCCCTCCCTTTTTGTGTTCCCTCCCCCCGAACCCCCTTTGGTTTTCCCTTCTCCCTTACCCTGTTGGATAAGATAGAATTCAAGATCCCAATGAATCTAGATGCTCTTCCCTCTCAGAGCTGATTTCACTGAGAGTAAGGTTTAAGTAAAAACTCTCTTCCTCTCCTTCTTATAAGATAATTTCCTCCCTCCCCTTCCCATGTGTATGTTTATGTGATAAAGATTATTCTATTTTTTTCTATTTCTTGGAGTATATCTTAGTACCATCAAGGATTTCCTCCTCCCTTTTTCTTTCTCCCCCCCTTTCCACATATTATCTTGATGCCCCAAACTTTCCCTTTACGTGATTCTTATAACTACTCAAATGCTGCATACAATTTTTGAGAGTTACACATTACATTTTCCCCACTTATTAATATATATAATTTGATATTAATGTAGTCCTTATAGAAGAGTTTGAATAAAAGAAAAAGATAACATTTTTCTCCATTTCCCTTTCCTTCATATTTACCTTTTTATAGATGAATGGAGAAAAGAGGATATTATATATTTACTTCTAGAAATACAGCTGGATACAACAGTTTTGAAATGTATATAGTTTTAGCCAGTTGCCAGAGGCTGAGAAAGTTCAAATGACTGGCCTGTAGTCATGTAGTAAACAACAGAGGTAAAATTTGAATGAAGGCCTTTTTGATTTCATCTCTAGTGCTCTATCTTTTACTCTGAAACTTATGAGAGAAAGAGATGGAAAAAAAAAAAACAGAGAATAACACAGACATAGAGACAGAGAGGATGATGATCATGATGATGATGGTGATGATGGACAAAAGGTAGGTTTCTTAAGGCCTATCTTTCCTAAAAAGGAATATTCTCTAAAAAAATACTGAAAAGTCGCCAAATCTAAATCATGAGACGATTTCTACTGATTTGAAGCAGCAACAGGAATGAGAACAAACTACTTTTTGTTGTTCATCCTTCATTTTGAATACAGTTTCTTCTTTCTGACTTCCACTTCTGGCTATGATTTCTGCTTTCTTCCAAGTCTATGCTTCTTGGTTTTTTGTTGTTGTTGTTGTTGTTGTTTGTTGGTTGGTTTTTATTTTTTAAACCCTTACCTCCTGTCTTGGAATCAATATTGTATATTGGTTCCAAGGCAGAAGAGTGGTAAGGGCTAGGTAGTGGGAGTCAAGTGACTTGCCCAGGATCACACAGCTGGGAAGTGTCTGAGATGAGATTTGCACCTAGGACCTACTGTCTCTAGACCTGGCTCTCAATCCACTGCACTAACCAGCAGCCCTCAAGTCTATATTTCTTTAAGGTAACAGTCATCCACTTCATGAATAAGTAATGAAGAGTTATAGGATTTAAAAATTAGAAGGGAACTCTAAGGTCATCTAGTCAACAGATACAGGAAAGGAATTCCCACTACAAATATAAAAGATAGAACAAAGAACTATGTTTCTTCTGCTTGGGAACCTTTAAGGATGGGGAGCCCTTAACCACTCTCTGTAGTTCTTTAACTTTGGGTTATCTAATCATTTAAATAATGTTTGTTTCTTATTCTCAGATTTCAATGATCAAATTAAATATTGCAAACTTCTGCACAATGGTTTTGTTAATATTGTTGGGGTTAAGCAAAGGACATCGAATCCTTTCCGCATGGGATACCTTTTAAATATATGAAGAAAGCTGTCCTTTTCTGAATAATTTTTTTCTTGTTTAGGTAAACTATCATTTTTATATATATATATATATATACATATATATATATACTTGCATATATACATATATATAATATTTTGAAATTATGAATTCAGTTATTCAGCAAATATTAAGATGCATTTTTCCAGATTGAAACATCTGAAATCTCCAACCAGATCTAGACCTACTGATGTACACTTGCATCACTTGTTATGACTAGCAGTGACAAATATGGAACAGGACATTGCCCATCCCATTAGCCAAAAGCAGGCCCATAGTTCCCATTGAAATCCTGGTCAGTTTATTGATTTAAAATTTACTTGTTCTTTATTTTAAATATTTTATTTATTTCCATTATTTTTTACTTTAACATATGATATGTGCAGTGTGCACAGGGATTTGTTCATAGTTTGTTTTTTCAATAGTCTGGCCCTCCAATGGTCTGAGGGACAGTGAACTGGCCTCCTGTATAAAAAGTTTGGGGACCCCTTAATTAAGTGCTTACTCTGTGACAGCATCTGAGCTAATCACTATGGTTACAAAGAAAGGAATTTTTGCCCTCAAGCAACTTCCATTCTAAAATTTTCCTATGGCATGATCTCCTTTCAGTGGAGCTACAAATTACACCAGTCCTTATGTGTTCATATCCTCACTGCATGAAATCTTGACACAATTCTCTTATTGACTAATTTCCCCAAAGCTTTTTCCTACTATGTGATATTCTCTACCGTTAAGAATTATATGTCCATTGCAAAAGGGTGAATAATTTTCAACTCTCATCATCCTTCATGTTTCTTCAACAAATAAAAAATTTCCATGTTAGACCTGACACTGAGAAGTATTTTAAAAGCTACTTAGTAAGTAGACATCTGAACAGGACCATGTCTTCATTGTCCTTGACACAGAGCACTAGAATATGACTTCATCATAATGACTTGACTTAAGTTTATAGATTTGTTCTCAGCCAGACAGTGGGAAAAATTGTGCAGACATCATATAATTAATCCTCAGTTCATAATGTAAGGTACGAATATTATATCTCTACCCACACATAACTTTTGTTTCACAGAGGAATGAAGAAATGTAATGAAAACATTTTTGCCATCTTGTTAAGTAATACTAAACATTAAATACATACCAATAATAATGAACATTAAAGGTTGGAAAATTTAAAATATATTGGTTCATATGTTACTCAGAAATAGTCTATGAAGACAACATGCTGGGTTTTTGACACAGGGAAATTAATACTGAGAGATGTTGAATGATTTGCTCAAAATTCCACAAATGTCATTATCTGAGACAGTTAGAACTCACGTCTCATGACTCTTAACTCCAGTGCTCAAATCACTATGTAATCTATCTGTGTCCAAAAATCATGGTGTGAACTCTCATGAGGAGCTATATTGAATAATAGAAGTCAATTTCATCAATATCTTTTCAGGATATAATTTTTGCTTCACTAATTACATATAACAAGCATTAAGTCATTGCATAATAAAAATATGACTTAAGAAAAATATGTGATGGTTGTTAGAAAGTAATAAATTGAATTAAACAACAGGAAAATACATATATACATATGTATATATATATATACACACATACCTCCTAGATAAAAGTATTAGAACAGTAAAACAGTCATAGCCAAATGCTCCATAATAGTGATAATTTTTTGGGTTAGGCAAAAGATGAGGAAATGAAACTCCCTATTTCCAAGATTATAAGAGAAATATAGGTTTAAAATGTCGCATAAATTTTCAGAAATGCTATATTGCTTTGTGTTTGCTTAAATTTTCATTTAATACCCTAAAATATTTGACCAAATTTAAAAAACAAAATATTTCAATAAGGCTTTCTTTATTTCAATTGTCAGTTATAATTTTCCTTCCTTCTTCCACACTAAAATCTCTCTACTCCTGTTTGGGAGAAAAGAAGAAAAATAGAGAATAATATGTATAACAAAAAACAATTTACCTATTGGACAATTATAAAAATATGTCTCATTCAAAATTAATTTTTCTGTAAGGAGATGGGTAACATTATTTAGCACTGATCCCCTGGAATTATGGTTAGTCTTTAAAGTGATCAGAATCCACATCTTCCAAGTTACTCATTCATGAAATGGAGATACCATAATAAAAAGTATTCTTCTGGTTCTTTTTACTTCATTCTGTGTCACAGAATACAAGTCTTCCCAGAAATTATTTTTAATTATTATTTATTATATCATGATGATATTTCCATATATTCATATGCCTTAATTTATCCAATTATCACATGAATTTATGACTATTTTCTTGAAACTTGCCAATAAAGAGTTGGAATAAATATATGCATACATATAATACATGTATGTATATATGTTTCTATATATATACATTTATAATATACAATTTTATTTACATATCTTTATATACACAAATATACCTACACATATACATGTATGAACATATATTTATAGATACCCATTTATCTTTGACTGTTTCTGTATATGTTAACATATTCTCTAACAAGTCTATATAGGTATTTTTTTCTTCATTCTTTGATCTCTAGAATGTAGAACTATTAATGGTATCCTCAGGTCCCAGAGCATACACAGTTAAGAAATTTATAGGGGCCTAATTGTCAAATTATTTCTAGAATGTCCGAACCAATCATTTTTATGTTTCATTTCCCTATGGTCCCTCCAAATTTGATCATTATTATTATTTTTAACTTTGTAAATTTGATGGTAATGGGTTAGAAAGTTCACATTGCTTTGCTTTTCCTATTCTTCATTTCTTAAAAAAAATTGTTGGATGTTTTACATATGATGGTAGATGGCTTTAATTTTTCCCCCTCTTAAAATTGCTTATTTATCTTTTAAATAATTTATCAATTAGCTAATGACATATATGAATTTTAATTATGGTTTTTAAGGGAAAGTGTCTGTTTATATGTATGTATATATGCATGTGGATTTTCCACAATCCCTTCTAAACTCTTTTTCCTCTTCTATTCTTTTTCACCAGCTTTCCAAATTTCTACCTACTAGAAAACCAGATATATAAATCACAAATATGGGGACTTATCTCTACTGGGAGAGGTCTGCCCCACCAACCTTCTTTAGGGGATCATTTTTAAAAGTAGACAAGAAGGATGCTAAGGCAATTGAAGAGATAGTGATAATTTTTGAGATAAAACACATTATAGGGCAGACCTGTTGTCACCAAGTTGTGATTGTTGGCCATCAGAGACTCACACAATTTTAGAACTTGGGGAACATCAGAAGCTGCCCTATCCAATGGTAAATTTCAACAAAATTCATTTCTACAAAATACTTGAGAAATAGTCATCTATTCTTTTGCTTGTATATCACCAATTATTTTGTTAAATACGTAAAATTGTAAACCCTTCATTTTTGCCCCAGTAACAACTCTAAGACAGAATGAAAAGGATTAGAAAAATAGGATTAAATGACTTGACCTAGGACCGTACAGCTAGAAAGTGTCTAAGGCCAGATTTGAATGCAGATCCTCCTGACTGCAGGACTAGTCCTCTATCCACTCTGTTACCTAACTACCCCTAAGTCCTTCAAACAAGTAACATATTTGAATATTTGAATATATTTGAATATTTTTGAAATCTATCACATATCACACGAAGAACCACATAAAGTGATGCTAAAGAAGAAGACTCAATCTTATTTCATTGAGAATGCCCTCAGTTGACAACACCCCCTCTACCAATGCTGGCTGATACCTGCTTTGAAATTTTAGTTTCTAAGACTTGCCCAGTGTATTGTGAGAGAAAGCAAAATTATTGAGTATCACAATTCATTATGGGGTAGTATCGGACCCCAGCTAGTTGTATCTTTGAGAAAATCTCTGTATTTAAGCCATACTGCTGATTCTGCCAGTTTTAAGTATGAAGAGTCCTTTAAGATTACCTAGTTTGATCACTTTGTTTTAAAGAAGAGGAAAGTGAAATCCTGAGAATGCAAATGGCATCTGAGATCACTTAAGTTGTAAATCAGAGCACAGATAATTGAACCAACATCTTCCTGCTTCAAATTAATGTCTCTTTCCATGGTACCACACTGAATTCCCTTACCAGACAATGGTCATCTTGTAATCTTCTGAATTAGATAATTCTCTAAATAAAGTACATGGTAGAGCTTTTCCCCTTGTGGTTAGAAATCTGAGTTTTCAGTTTTCCTCCTTAAATGAGAATAGACATAAGTCTACAGCCATAACTCATTCATAGTTACAAGATGTAGAGAATAGAGCATAGTGTGGATGTGTTTTTCTGAAGGAAATCTTAGATCCCACATTGTCTATTTATTTTCCATATATCCTTTAGAAAAATTTCCATTTAATATAGTTTCCCCCATTAAAATATGCTGTCTTGGCTCAAGGAATAATATTGCTGACTTTAAAAGAAAATTCAATATTTGGTGTGTTTGTTCTTAAAATTTTTAGTTTTATATGACTCTTCATGACCCTTGTTTGAGGTATTTTCTTAGAAAAGATACTGTAGTTGTTTGCCATTTTCTTCTCCAGCTAATTTTATAGTTGATGAAATTGAGGTAAATATGGTTAAGTGAATTGTTTAGGGTCACACAGTAAGTCTGTGAGGATAGATTTGAATTCAGGTCTTTCTCACTAGAGGTCCAACAATCTATCCATTGTGTATAGCACCTGTCATGTAGTGAGGGCATAATAAATGACTGTTGAGTGACTAAGTATTAACTTGGGTGAGTTACTTAGTCAATACAGATCTTAGTTATGTCAGCTGAAACATGTAAAACAAAATTTTCATTGCTTATTCCAAAGGGGATGACATTGAGAACTTGGTATAGTAAATCTTGGATAAAAGTGAAATTCTTAACATTATTTTAGAGATGAGGTTTCTGCCTCATTCAGGGTGGAGGACATCTCTATATTTTACAGATAGTGTTCCATAGAGTTATATGGAAAAAAGAAAACTTAGAAACAATGTATTCCAATCATTTCACTTTAGAGAGGAAAATGAAGAATCCAGAGAAATAAAGGCATTTCCCCAAAGACATATAGAAATTAATTGACAGCTGTGATTTGAATCCAAGGTCTTTGACCCAAATTTGAGCTCTTTCCATGGTACTATATTTTAAATTCTTAGAGCAGACAAATTCATCACTCTATAAGTAATATGATGACAATCCTTGATAAAATTAGCTGGGTAAATTGTTGGCTGACACGCATTTCTATTCATTTCCAGCCCCACATGAAAAGTCTTTCAATCTTGGCAGAACTATTAAGAACTTGTACTTAGCTGCTATAGCCTTGTTCATCACAGTCTTCTCCATGCCATATCCAATGATCAACCAATCTTTAAAAGACATATTTAGAAATGTAATAATATTTTCTGTGACTGGTATAGGGAAGAATGTGATATGGTGAATATTGTTGTATATATATATATATTATAGTTGATGATTTCAATTTGCTTTATAAAAAATAATTGTATATGTTTAGTGTTTTGCCTGGGACAGAATATTTAAATAAATGCTAATTGAATTCACTTGCAATTGAAATTGAACTTCATATTTTCTCTTGGCAATATGGCCATGGGCTCAAATTTATGAAGACTTTGAGAGAAGCAGTCATATTCTGTAGAGTTTTGCCAACCTAAAATATCTCCAATTTGGTTTTCATGTCAAGTGAATGAAAGAACTTAGGGATTTCAGAGTTGGTAGGACCTGCCATGGTCATTGATTCCATTTTGTCTCCATAAATTTCCATCTCCTTTAATTTTAATGTAGCTAAAAAGTTGTTATACAGCCTTCTCTTGAAACTTTCCAGAGAAGGTAACCTCACTAGTTACTATTAAACTTTATTACAGTTTTTGGACAATTTTAATTATCTAGATATTTTCCTTCTAACATCACATAATGCTTTTCTTATTTGCATTTTATAAACATGGTGCCTAAGAATTTACAAATTCAACAATCTTTTATTTATTTATTTATTTTTTTAGGAGGTAAAGGCATTTTAGGTATGAAGGATGGAACAAGGTAAGCCATAGAGGTGAGAGATACAATGTGGTTTATCAGGAACAATGAGTAGGAGACTTTGGTCTTAATATAGAATTTTCAAGGGAGAAAAAGTCATCAATAGAAATTGGGTCACTATGGCAAAACTATTTATTGCCTAACAACTCAAAAAATCAGGAGAGCTTGAAAGTTGTATCTGGAAATGAATCTTTAATAATATTAAAATTAATAAATTAACCACATTTAATATTTGAATAAACTTTTTACTCATTACAAAGTGATTTAGATAGTTCGTTTAATTTGGGCTTCAAAACCTTGTGAGTTAAGTATTTTTCAGTATTATGATCTCAATTTTATATATGAAGAAACTGAGGCAAGAAATAGTTAAGTTAATTTGTCTTGGATTACATAGCTGAGGCAGAATTTCAATGTCTCTTCCTATCTATAAATATATCCATGAAGGGAAAAAAAAAACACTCCTTAAAGCATTTTATTAGAGCACAAGTATATTGAACACTGCTATAAAATTACCTAGTTATTCAAATACAAAGGCCATGTCACTGATTTCATCTGTCCTAGAACATGCAATTAATTTTTTTGTATAATCTTAAAACACAGACATTTAACATTTTGATTTGTGTATCATGTTCTCCATTTTGGAAGATTTTGTAGCCTACCTATATTTTATCAGAAAAATGCAAAAAATAAAATTCATCATATCAGAAAAGATTCCAATTATAATGTGATTTAGGTTATGTACATAGGTGTGCATATGTGTACAAAATCTATAAATTTATTTTTCTCTGTCTCTGTCTCTCTGTCTCTGTGTCTGTCTAGCCATGTTTTTCTGCTTTAAAAGAAGAATAACTTGTAGAAAATTTCTAACTGACCTACTCAAATATTTCAGAAGAAATTTATCATGGAAATGTCCAATTTGAGACCTAATCTCATTGGCTAAATCCAAGTTTCTCCTCCAGATGCTGAAGAAAAAAAACAAACCAAACCAAAATAAAACAAATAAAAAAAAACGACCAAGAAATATTTTTGCTAATATTGACCTCTATTGAATTTAAAATAATAATTTGAAAAAGAAGGGTTGGGCTGAATGACCTATGTGTTTTTTTTTCCCATCTCTATATTTATGGTCACATATTATTTCCCTTCAGGAACTTGAATCACACTGGGGTTGAAATTGGAGAAGGGAGAGCAGAGACAAATAAAATATAGAGTGTGATGGTATTTTGGGATAATTTAAGGTGAAAATAAAGTACTCTAGGTAAACTCAAAAGAGCTCACTTTAAACCATACAGATGATTATGGTAGGTGCATGTAAATAAATATATGTATATATAAACAGAATCACTGAGAACTATAGAAAAATAAAGAATCCAGTGGTGTTTTCTCAGTTAAATAATTTAATATTTATAAGCTTCATCTACATGTAAATATGATCTGCTTGAGGATATTAATTCATAGAATTCTAATTTGTAAGTGAAAGTAATACATCATACCAAGCAAACTATTTAGAAGTTACCATTGAAAACTTTATAAGAGAGACTGATGATTTTATTGATTTAAGGGCACCATGTTTTATTCCCAATTTTGCATTCTACTAACACACATGCTGGGTAAGAAGCAATTCTGTAATATTATTCTGAGGAGCAATGTTATATAAACTAATTCAATGGGATTTCCTATTGGAAGGAGCATTGGAGACATCAGTAACTAAACTGCCGTGGGAGACAACTTTTATGGAATTAAATCTATTTCATAACAATGTGCTTTTAATATCAATGACATTCATTTTAGAAGATCATTCCAATTAGTCCATTTCAAATGAATCTATTTCTTTTCATCTCGTCTCCCTCACTTTGTACTCTTACATTTCTAAAATCTATACAGTTCTCTCCTCCTTGTTGTTAAAACCTTATAGTATCACTTCTTATGTAAAACCTTTTCAAATTCCCCAAATATCTGCTTCTTAAGATTATTGGATATAAAATCATACAGTATTGTAAATAATTACACCCACACCCACACCCCCCCACACATATATATATATATATATATATATATATATATACATTTTCTCATCTGCTGAACATCAGGAAAATGTAAACCTATTGAAGACAGATAATGTTTTTCTTTCTTTCTCTTTTGCTCATAGTTTTGTGGTTTAAACATTAGCCAAAGGCACAGGGTGATAAACAAAACAGAGGGCTTACCTTAGAGGAAATTGGTTTATATTTGATTTATCTATAATACATTTTCCATGATTCATGCAAAGAGATTGTATTTTTCCTGGCTACCAGAAGTATTATTTAGATAATAAATCTATGGTTTCATTAGAGCTTTAGGAATACTGGAAATAATTACGGCATTAGTCTTTATGTATTAGATTCAAATAATAATTGTAATAGTCTCCAAGTGACCTTGGAAAAGTTACTTTATGTTTGTCATTTCCATGAGTAGATTGTCCTATATGATCTATTAGTTTTCTTTTGTTTCTGAGTGACAATTCTAATTTTTTAAAAAATATTTAGTCAATTTAGAACATTATTTCTTGGATACAAGAATCATATTCTTTCTCTCACTACCCTTCTCACACCCCTTCCCATAGCTTATAATTCCACTGGGTATTACATGTGTCCTTAATCCATGTTGTTGATGTTTGAACTAGGTTGATCATTTAGGGTCTATATCCCCAGTCATATCCACCTCGTGTAATCATTTAATCAGGCAGTAGTTTTTCTTGGTGTTTCTACTCCCACAGTTTTTCCTCTGAATATGGATAGTGTTCTTTCTCATAGATCCCTCCAGGTTATTCAGGATCACTGCACTGCAACTAATGGAGAAGTCCATAACATTCAATTGTACCACAGTGTGTCAGTCTCTGTGTACAATGTTCTCCTGATTCTGCTCCTTTCACTCTGTATCTATTCCTGGAGGTCATTCTAGTTCACATGGAATTCCTTCAGTTTATTATTCCTTTGAGCACAATAGCATTCCATCACCAACATATACAGCAATTTGTTCAGCCATTCCCCAATTGAAGGGCAGCCCCTCATTTTCCAATTTTTGTCCACCACATAGAGCGCAGCTATGAATATTTTTGTACAAGTCTTTTTCTTTATTATCTCTTTGGGGTATAAGCCCAGCAGTTCTATGGCTGGATCAAAAGGCAGGAAGTCTTTTAACATTCTTTGTGCATAGTTCCAAATTGCCCTCCAGAATGGTTGGATCAATTCACAATTCCACCTGTAATGCATTAATGTCCCAATTTTGCCATATCCCTTCCAGCATTCATTACATTCCTTTACTCTCATTTTAGCCAATCTGCTAGGTGTGAGGTGATATCTCAGAGTGTTTTTTTTTATTTCCATCTCTATGATTATAAGAGATTTAGAACACTTTTTTATGTGCTTATTAATAGTTTGTATTTCTTTATTGGAGAATGGCCTATGCATGTCCCTTGCCAATTTATCAATTGGAGAATGATTTAATTTTTTGTTCAATTGGTTAGTTCTTTATAAATTTGAGTAATTAGACTTTTGTCAGAGGTTTTTGTTATGAAGATTTTTTCCCAAATTTGTTGCTTCCCTTCTCATTTTGGTTGCATAAGTTTTGTTTGTAAAAGAACAAAACAAAAAAACAAAAACAAAAAAACCTTTTAAACTTTATTTAATCAAAATTATTTTTTAAATTTTGTGATTTTTTCTAACTCTTGTTTGGTCTTAAAATCTTTCCTTTCTTAAAGATCTGACATGTATACTGTCCGGTGTTCATCTAATTTACTTATAATTTCCTTCTTTATGTTCAAGTCATTCACCCATTCTGTGTTTATATTGGTGTAGGGTATGGGATGTTGATCCAAACCCAATCTCTCCCATACTTTCTTCCAATTTTCCCAACAGTTTTTATTAAACAGTAGATTTTGGTCCCCAAAGCTGGGATCTTTGGGCCTATCATAGACTGTCTTGCTCAGGTCACTTAACCCAAGTCTATTCCACTGATCTGCCTTTCTGTCTCTTAGCCAGTACCATATTGTTTGGATGACCACTGCTGTATAGTATAGTTTGAGATATGGGACTGAAGGCCACTTTCCTTCACATTTTTTTCAATATTTCCTGGGAAATTCTTGATCTTTTGATCATCCAAATGAACTTTGTTATTTTTTTCTAATTTAGTAAAAAAGTTTTTGTTACTTTGATGGGTATGGCACTAAATAAGTAAATTAATTTGGGTAGGATTGTAATTTTTATTATGTTAAATTGTCCTACCCATGAGCAATCAATGTTTTTTTTCTGTTGTTTAGATCTATTTTTAATGGTGTGAATGGTGTTTTGTAGTTGTGTTCATATAGTTCCTGTGTATGTCTCAGCAGATAGATTCCTAAGTATTTTATATTGTCTAAGGTGATTTTGAATGGATTTCTCTTTCTAATTCCTACTGCTTCGATGTGTTGTAGATATATGGAAATGCTGATGATTTATGTGGGATTATTTTGTATCCTGGTACTTTGCTAAAGTTGTTGAGTATTTCCACTAGCTTTTTAGTGTTTTTCTAGGATTTGTTAAGTAGACCATCATATCATCTGCAAAGAGTGATAGCTTGGTCTCCTCATTGCCTATTTTAATACCTTCAATTTATTTTTCTTCTATAGTTGCTACTGTTAGTGTTTCTAGTACAATGTTGACAATCCTATTTTTAAGACTTTGTGTGTGTGTGCATGCATCTAAATAGAAAAGGGACTTTTAAAATATGATGGACTTATGAAGTCATTTGTCCCTGAATATGCCATCAGTATCTTCTTATTTTCTGAAATTATTTTTGTTTTTGCATAAGTTATCCTGGAGGGGTTCAGCTAATGTCTTTTATACTTTCCATGGATGTTATGACATTATTTTAGTATCTGGAGCATAAGGTCTTAATAGATAGATAGATAGATAGAGAGAGAGATAGATAGATAGATAGATAGTCTTTCCCTATTCCTTAGATATCTTTAATTTGACTTCATTTTGCATCCTTCCTTCCTTCCTTCCTTCCTTCCTTCCTTCCTTCCTTCCTTCCTTCCTTCCTTCCTTCCTTCCTTCCTTCCTTCCTTCCTTCCTTCCTTCCTTCCTTCCTTCCTTCCATTATATCCTCCCTCCCTTCTTCTACCTCCCTTCCATTCTCCATCCATTCATTCCATTCTCCTATCCTTTCTCCCTTCTCTCTCCCTCCCTTCCTCTTTTTTTCCATCCTCCCTCCTTCCATCTTTTCTTCCTTCCTTCCTTCCTGGAAAAAATGTGAAGTCAATTCAATATCTTTGCCAGGAAAACCTAAAACAAGGTCATAAACAGTGATATACAACCATATTGACCAGAGAAGCAGACAGCTAGAAATATAGATAGACAGACAGAGAGACATAGATAGATGATAGATAACTAGTTCATATATATGCATATATGCCTGTAGGTGTGCATATATATCCATATATGTACATATATGCATACATATGTATATGGTTGAGTATAAAAATGAATTCACTCACATAGTTTTAATTAAATGTTTGTTGAATTGACATCAATAATTCTCTTGATTTTAAGCATCAACATATTAAATGACTCTTTAACTAAATATTCTACATATGTAGATATCCATACATAATTATTGACTTAAAATACCATTCCTTTTTGTTCTTTTTTTGTCCTGCTTCTCTTATTTTTTGGAAGAGAGGTTTATATATATTGAGGCAAAAATATTACTTGTGGAAAATTTGTACATGACATCTTGGGCAATCATTTATGGACTTCAGAACCCTAGAACTTAGTGAGGTTATTAAAAGAGATCATCTTATTATATGACAAGATAATAAATAAGAAAAATTGCTTTCTCTTGAATGAAAGAATTGCTATTCTCCCCTCTCCATGTATTCCTTCTCATGATGATAGCATCATGGATTTGTACTTTTATATAGAAAGGACTTTGGACATGATCTCAGTCTAACCCTCTATTTTTTAAGAGAAGGAAATTGTGACCTAGAAATGTCAAGTAACTTTTCCATAATGATAGAAGTTATACTATTGATTAAAGTCATATAAATTAATTCTAAAATATTCATAAGTAAAGGGTATCAAAATGACATCACTGATATCTTTTACCCCAGATAAATTAAATTTAAATGAGGCATAGTTGTATGAAGTCATCAGCTTAACTCTTTGTTCTAGAGTCATTCAAGTCCAATGGCAATAAAATAGTCAGGGTGTCCAGTTCAGAATGCAGTGCATCACCTCAGCACCTTCGATGTCTGACCAGTCTGTAAGTGTTTCACAGCTCCCACTTCAGAACCTTAATTGCCTTTGAACAAATTGTTCTCATTCACCTCTTCTGCCAGGGGACATTTTTATGTGCCTGTAATAAAAAATCCTCTTATACACAGATAGATTTGAGCCCTATTGCTTACCCTCAACCTGGTTTAGTCTGTGGTTTACCACATTGTGCATTCTGTGGCTTCATGGAACCACAAGCAGGTGGTAGATGGAAGTCAAAAGGGAAAAGTGCCATGAAATAAGTAAGCTTGGTAAATCCTCACTCCAGAGGTTTTGATCTTCCCTTTACTTCCTATACTCTAGAACATTACTGGTACCAAAGGAGCTTTTTATCAATATATTTTCTTAATTGATGCATGTTAATAGTGTAACTGTGATCCAGTGGGATCTAGAAGGGATTCTCATACTTTAAACAATAAAGTTAGTCTTCACTTTCTTCCTCTGTGTGTTTGCATGCATGCACATATGTTTCTATATTCATTTTTCTTCCCCTTGGACATTTCAATGTCATACATTTGATTATGTGAATCTTACTCTGACTTTATTTACAGAATTCATTGCAATTTTACAAATGTTTGTCATATGCCTATAACTTGAAGGATCAGGCATCATGCTTGTCAATGAGGACAAAGAGACAGGAATGAAACAATTGATAACACTTTAGATTTGAAGCTGGAAGATATATAAGACTCATTTTACATTTTAGGAAAGTCATCTCACAGAGATTGTCCAAAATCATACCAGTAATAATTACAAAAGGAGATTTGATCCTAGGTTTTCTTGTCTCTTAAGCCAGTTCTGAATCCTTTCTATTTTCCAGGAATGCATAGTTTACTAGGATCAAGGAGGAGAGTAGAAATTTTTTAATGGTAAAATTTCTTTAAATTTTTTAACATTAAAATCACTGTCCTTTGAAGAGAGATTTAGTTTTATTTTTCCTGGAAAGCATTTGATTGCTACTTATGAAATCACATCACTAATTAATGATGCACTGCTATCTCATATTTATTCATATGTACAAAAGTGAAAATGCACTCAAAAGGTCCTTCTGCATTTCCAGTATTGCAGTGAATTTATATTCTTATGTTATAGGCCTTTGGCAATTTCCATTCCTTGTTCATACTGTTTGTTTTCAAGGACCAAGATTTGTATTGGTTATACTGTCTTATCATTTTGCTGTAAATGTTTTTCCTGAAATCACACTTAATACAGCCAAGACTGAATTTAGTCTAATTCATGGAGACATAACTCTAGGAATCTGCTATATGATTCATTTTCAAAGCTTGGCTTTACATATAAATTCAAGTGTATCAAACAAGGACCTACAAAAGCCTTTGACAATAATTGTTAACTTTATCACCTTGATTTGGAAAGACTGAAAGCAAGACAAAGGACACACATACCCTTAAACACATTCTCTGCTATTCATAAGGATCTAAAAGTTTTAAAATTAAATACAAAATGGGGAAATAAAATAGAAGTTTTGTAAAAAATGGGGTAAACAATTTTAGTTTTAAAGAAATAACATGGATATATGAATATCCTTAAATATGGATTTACATAATGCCTCTCATGGATTCACACATTGGATCGATTTATCTGTATTTTTCCATCTATCTATAAACATGTATATATATATCATATATATATATATATATATAAATACATATATGTACAGTCAGGAAAGATCTATCTCTATATGTTAACATATATGTATATATACATCTACATGGCACATATATACATATACACAGATATGTACATAAAATATGCATATGCATACACATATACCTACTCTGTCATTAAATCTCTCTCTGTCTCTCTCTCCTAACAACATATACTAGAAGCTCTTCCCAATCTGATCTAACAAGCATAGCTAGATGAAGTTCCAAGACACCTGATATTTTTAATAGAGTCTCTGACTATAAATTCAATAATCTAATTTCTGTTGACCTTGGGTTAATCACTTCCCCTATCTGAATTTCCCTTTTTCTCATCATAAACTGAGTGGGTCGAACTAGAAGAACTTCAAGTTCCTGGAAAGGTCAAGTTCACATCCATGTGGCTACCATCTACAATCTTATGCTATGTTCTACTCTAAAACTCTTACACTCTCCATACTTCATTGTCATAGAATTTTAGACAATAGAAGATGAAGTTTCTCTATCCCCAGATGCTGCTGTGCCATTTAGCTAAGCCTTATTAATAGGGATCATTTTCAAGGTGAAAGGCAATGGAAATAATGCTTCTATTAGAGCTAATGATGTTCTGTTATATTCAAGATAATATAGTCCTTGAAGGATTTTCACCTAGCTAGTGTAAAAAAGAATTCTTTATTCCTTTTTTTTTTAATTTAATGGTGGACTTGGAGGTCCTCTTATAGAGATGTGCAGAGAATAACCAGCCCACAATGACAGGAAGGAGGAACCATAGAGACAGGAATTGAGGGAAAAAGAGGGGATAAAAGGGGTGAGTGCCAGTTGGTAGGAGAGTTGCCAACAGTTAAAGCTGGCAGTTGGATAAAAGTTGGCTGCTGGGCATGAGTTGATGTTTGGGGTTGGTTGCTGGTGGTGTGGGTTGGTGGTTGGTGTATATATATATATATATATATACATATATATATATATATATATATATTTATGTATTCTGCTTGGTGAACTGAGCTGAAGGGTGATCAGCTAGACTTTCTCTAATGGCAGTTATAGATATAGGCAGTTTTAGGTAGTAAATAGAGGTGCTTATAAGATAACTAGTATAGACATTAGGAATTTTTCTTTCTCTACCTCTTCCCCATAGTTCTCTCCTTCACTATATTCATTTTACTATATTCTTTACTATCTCTATTTTAATTAAATCAAAATGTTAATTGTTAAAAGCTGCTAGAAGTTTTCTTTTCTCTGGATTAAGGGGAAAATATTAATTTAAACTCTACTATATTCTCACTAAAACTTAAATTATTAAAAGCTGCTCTTATTTTGTCAAAACTCCTAATTTAACCCTTACAGTAGCTATATAGTCAAATGTGGCATACATGGTTTTAGAATCTCTGTGAGGGATGGCTTTTAGAAGATATGATCTAAGTGGTAGTGAGATAAATATATGTTAATTAGGAGCTAATCATATAGCTGAATGGTAATAAGTGTCTAACTTGGACTTCTGGGAGATGTATATATATATATTATAATATTTAACATTGATGTTTATATATAATAAATATAAACAAACAAAACATATATATGTATATACATATATGCATGTATATATGCATATATATATATACACACACACAAATATATAAATAAAGAGTATGTAATAGACCAAAAGGTTGTTCAAAACAGAGGACCTAGGTTCTAATTGTGGCTTTGCTACTTGTGGTATGCTTGACATTGGGAAAGTCCCTAAATTTCAATGTGCCTCATATTCCTCATCTGTAAAATACAACGGAATAATAAGATATCTTATATTGTCCATTTGAACTCTCAATCTATTATCCTAATTGTCCAATGTAACTGATTAGCAATATTAGATGTGGGGTAAAAAGAGGGTAAGTGGATGTTAACCTGTCTAACATGAGATGTATAAATAAGGGACATTCCAGTGAGTGACATCAGGTCTCTGATATAAAGAGAAATAAACAAGAGAATATTTTATTTATTTTGTTTTAATTTGTATTGAAATATAAATTTGTATGTGGAGAAAAATAAGAGAAATCATTCTTCGGCTACCATATAAGATTATGTTTTATAATGTCACCATATGCCCTTTTATCATAATTAAACGTCATTGACCCAGTGGTGCATTGGAGGAGAAAGGCAGAAGTTTAAGGATAACCTAGAATTTTATATTTTATACTTTGTCATACTTTTTTTCTAGTTATGGTTGGGGTGGAGCATAAAGATGGCTGACATGGTGTTCTATAGAAATTGGCAACAATTTCTATCTGCATGTGTTTAAGGGAAGAACATCAGACTTTAAATAGCTATTTTTTTAAAAGAGAGAAACCTAATTTCAAGTAGATTTGACATGCCTATGGACAAGTGAATTTTTAATAGCTAATCTGTGCCTGACAGTGCATGGGAAATAGCAATCTATTGGGCAGACTTCAATGGCTGCATTTTTAATGCACTTTGGTGATTAAAATACATCCTCCCTTTGGGAGTTTGTCAAAGCCAGATTATGGGAGTTGTAAAGAAAATTCAAAATCATAACAACAATATAAAATTAGTTCTTTAGTGTTGTAAAAGTTCTGTTGACCCAATTCACAAAGGCCCATACAAGTTTTCCAAGGTGTTTTTGCATTTACTGTTATAATCAACAGGAAAGAACCCAAACTCATCAAAAAAGAAATGAAAATACCTTACCACTGGGTAGAAATGATAAAGATGCAGTGAGGGGCACAGATTGGTATTGGAAGTAGATATGATGTGGAATTTTGGAACTGAATTTGCTATTAAAGCACCTGGGTTCAAATCTTAACTTTGCTGCTCATAAGCTGTATAATTATGCACAAGTCACAGCAATTCCCTAGACCTCTGGTTTCTCCTTTGCAAAATGAAGGCATTAATCTAGGTAACCTCTGAGGTCTCTTACAGATAGAAATCTATAATCCTATGAATTTGAATGAGAAAATAGGAAGAAAAATAATCTCTAGGGTAGGAGGAAGAAGGGAAACCACTCCATTTGGTGGAAGTTATGAATGCTATTCAAGTTGTTTATTTGTTTGCACTTCTAGACACAATTTTCATTATATTTTTTCTGTGGCTTTCATTCATTTATTTCCCTTGGTTCTGCTCACTGGGTTCCAGCAATTTTCTTTATAAGACAGCCCTAGTTGTATACTTTGATTTTGATGGACAATAATAGAGAAAGTAAAGCAATATGGAAATGCTTTTATAAACTAAGTGAGGGAAAATGTAAAAATAAAGATCATAATAATAGCAAATCCCTCCATGGTTTGTTGTGAGGATAAAGTGAGATAATAATTTTGAAGCATTGTTCAGACTTTAAAATACTATTTAAATGGTTGGTTTTGTTACTGCTGTAGCAATTGTTGTTTTGTTATGTAAAAATCACACAATAACTTTATTTTAAACAAATATTAATATTGATTCTGAGATCACATCTGAAAGTCAATAAAAATAAAATAATTTGAAGTATCTGGTATGCTTAATTAATTTAACACCAGAAAATGCATTCTTAAAAGGCAGAATAAGAAAATGCATAGAAAGCTGACCTCTGAGTCAGGAAGAACTGTCAGTCAATAAACAATTATTAAGTGCTGACTATGTGCAAGACAGTTTGCTAAGTCCTGAAGATAAATAAAATAGGTCAATGTTGGTCTGTTATCTAAAGGATCTCACAATCTATTGTGGGAGACAAATAGTAAATGCATATGATTAAGAGAGGAAAAACACTAGAATTAACAAATATTTGAAATAGCTTTTTTGGGTAAAAGAAGGGTATTTAATTGGGACTTAAAAGACACAAGAGAAACCAGTATGCAGAAAGGAGGATGGAACTCCAGACTTGGTGGACAGTTAGAGAATTGTCTATAGCCCTAAATGGAAGATCTTGTTTGCAAAATGGTAAAGAGATACAGTGTCACTGGAGAGAAAAGGAGGTGACTGGGAAGAAGGAGGAAGAAGACTGGAAAAGTAGAAGCCAAGTAGGATATAAAAGACTGCAAAGGTGAAACAGAGGATTTCATATTTGATCTTATAGGTGTTAAGGAGCCAGTGGAATTTAAAACATTAGCTGGCCATGTGATTCTCATCTTTTATGATCCTGATTCCAAGAAAACTTCCTAAGACTAAATCTTGCTCTGAGCTTTATGGGGAGAGGAAATATCCTCAGTGATGAAATACCAAGTAGACATTCTGAATGGATTTCTTTGTATGGTGTCTCACTCACTAGACTCCAATCGTGCAATGAGCAGGGATACATTGGTCTTTAGTTCTATGGATCAGTTAGGACATTACCTAAGATATCATACTTGGGAATGTCTGAGAAGGAAAAGAAGCAGAAGAAAAGAGGAGCACTTCTTACAATTGAAATAATTTGTGACAAAAATAATTCCTTCTTTGCTGTAATAAATACTTCAAGTATACTGGAATGATGTTCAGAATGGATAGTGACAGAATGGATAGATCACTATGCTTAGACTCAATTAAGATCTGGATTTAACATTTGCTATGACTATGAACAATATGATTAAGTTACGTCACTCTTAGTGTCATAAAATAGTCACCAGCAAGAAGCTGGTGTTGACTAAATCATTGGTTTGTTTTTAAGAACAGAGGAGGGGGCAGCTGGGTAGCTCAGTGGATTGAGAGCCAAACATAGAGATGGGAATTCCTAGGTTCAAATATGGTCTCAGAAACTTCCCAGCTGTGTGACCCTGGGCAAGTCACTAGACCTCCATTGCCTACCCCTTACTGCTCTTCTGCCTTGGAACCAATAAACATTATTGATTCCAAGATGGAAGGTAAGGGTTTAAAAAAAAAGAACAGAGTAGTCAGTAACCCTACAATGCTTTTAATAGGTTAAATTGCTCTTTTAATAGAATCAATTAATAGTAATTAATTAAGCAGTGGCTCTGGAGTAGGGACTGTGCAAAATTTTGAGTCCATGCAGGCCAAAAAGGAAAAAAATGAAGAACCCATTCTGGGAAAGAGGCATGTAAATAACTAAGGCCATAGAAGATATAGAGCGACTATCAGGAAGTTAATGGTACATTCTGCTTCCCAAGAATATACTGGTATTAGGAAGTAGATAGTGGAAGGGGATAGGAAAAGACCTCCTGAAGAAGGGCTTCTCGAGTTTGGAAGGCACGAGGTGTTTTCTTGTCCACATCATTGAAATGTACTTGAATTGATTAGATCTCAAATTCATTTGCATATTGTTATTGTATTATCACTACAACATATTGGATGTCATCATTTTTATACTTTAGTAGCTTACTTCTCCCAATCTTCCTCCCATTATATAAACAAAACTAAATACCAAAAATAACAGCAATTTGCCCCTCTGATTCTTCATCCTGGTACTTGGAGTGTCTGTGGATTCTTGCAGGCTATTTCAAAGGAACATAAGCTCTAGTAGGTTTTCTCATGTTGGAAAAGCTTTGAATATGGGCCTGAAAAGAATTTAGCTCTGACTTTTGAGGAAATCCTAGCTAAGTGGTGTAAAGCTGATCACTGGAATACTGGTCACTCTGGTAGGATGGCAGAATTGTATTTGGGCCTATATTCTATTCTCGAATTATTGATCTATAGGAAACTGCATATGGAGGAATAGAAGAGATCTGTATCTCAGTATTGCTACAATGCAATTGACTTCAGCACCCCAGAGAATCTGCCAAATTATTTACAACTATGGAAGCAATGTGAACGAAATATTGATAAATTAAAAATAGGAGATCAATTATATATTTATCACATACATAATTTTGATCTAATTATCATATGATGAATAGCCTATTTACCTTGCCAAAGGGCCCAATAAATGCATTAAAAGCTTTACTTTGCATTTAATTGGCAACAAATCATTCTAAATCCAATGTTGAATAAAAATATTCATTGTAAAATTTAAATAGAAGGAATGCTCCCTTGGAGAAGAAACTAGAAGCTTGGAATTCCCCAACTGATCATTGCCCATGTTGGTTTTTGTTTTTATTTTTTGCAGTAGATGGGATTTTCCTAAACCTGATGACATTTGACATTTTCATGTGATATAATGAGCTTAGTAAAATATTCTAATTCTCCATTTTTATTAGGAATCTTTAAGAACCCCAAAAAGCAGAGACGAATTAATTTTGATAGCATATGTATTAAAAATTTTCTGTGTACCAGCTGGGCAAAGTATTAATCTGATGATATTGATTCCAAAGCATTATTTTCTCAGTTTAATACCTTTTGCATGTATTTATTACAAAATATACACAAATGTATATTGCAATCTCTTCTTATTTTCAATAATGCTATAATTTTTGATATTGTACCATGAAATTGGAACCCAAGAAACAAAAAATAAATAAATCTAATCAGTTATATATTTTTAAAATTAGTATATACTGACCTAAGTGGTGCTATAGTAAAAGGGTGTTTCAAACCCCTGTTTTTTTTTTAATTGAATATTAGGGGAATATAAGAAGAAGAACCATAACCAGTTATAGAGAGTTGAGGCACTCTCATGCAAAGGAAAAACCTGGATGTAGATCATACATGTTCAGAGTTTAGCCTAAAACCTATTGGAAACTATAGGTTCTAGTTCATGGCTCATATGCCTCAGATGAAGGCCCAAACAATAGAGTTCAAATCTGACCTTTGATTCAAAGGATGAGTTAGGAGCTTAGAGTTAAGTAAGTTTCATGAAACCTTTTTTATAATGAACTTACTACTTATTTATCCTTGAGTCAATTAATTGAGCTTTCTTGACTTTATTTCTTCATTTTTTAAAAAGAGGGGTTAAATGTCCAGCTAGCTGGCTCACTGGATAGAGAGCCAGACCTAGAGATGGCAATCCTGAGTTCAAATATGGAATCAAACACATTCTTTCTCTGTGATCCTGGGCAATTCCCTTAACCCCCTTTGCCTAGCCTTTACCACTCTTCTGCCTTAGAAATGATACTACATATTAATTCTAAGATGGCAAGTAAGGGGTTAAAAAACTCAAGTGTTTAAAACAAGTGATTACTATAGTCGATTACAGAACTGTATTTATGATACTCTTATCCAAAACTTCTGGCATTAAGTGATCTTGCAGAAATTGTTTCAGCTGTCTGAATCATATGCAGATCTTTAAAAGGTATCTACTAAATAAGGACCAACTTGATTTTTAGAAGTGTTATAAGGCCACTCTCTTTCTACCTCCAAATATATGTTAAATATTTGTACAGTACTGTGATATTTTTATAGATTTTGATAATTTAAAAAAATCATTTCCCAACATTTAGTCTCCCATCCTTTCATTCTTTCTCTTCTATGAGAGCAGGTAATGATGTAGAGGTTTTACAAATATCATCATTTAATATATATTTCCATGTCCTCCATTTTGTGAAAGACATAAAGCCTCTCTCAAGGTATCTAAGAAGAATGTCAGTATTGACTGTGAGACATAGTAGATGCTGCCACAATATAGTGGGCCTGCATCAAAGTAGGCAATGCATTCCATGAACAAGACCGAATAGTAGAAGCAGAAAGGAAACAGGAGCTTCAGAGATTCAGAGCTATTTCCACTCAAATGGAACACTTGTGCCTTTTTGATGGTAGTTTCTTCTAAATTCTAATTATTTTGATTAGCCAAATTAGTTGTAGCCTGAATATAACATTGGGATATCATTGGTCTTTGAAAGCAAAAGACAAACATCAACAGGATTAAGGTGTGGTTTAGAGCAGAGACATATATAGATGAGTTAATTCTCAAATGCCTGATTGACAGGATATGTGATCAATGCATAAATAGCAGGTGTACACTATTTGTGTTAAAATATTTCTCCTCTGACTTCTTAGGGATTATTTCTTTTAATTATTATCTTTAAAAAACAAATTATAATTATTTTATTTTATTATTTTTTTTAAGTATAAAATTCTTTACTTTCATTTCAAAATATTTGTCATGCTATTTGAACTTCTCTTCCTTTGTGTGAATTTACAATATTGCAATGGCCATTAAGACATCATTATTGCTAAACCCAACCTCATTTCTCCTCCAAAAACAGTGTTGAGAGGATTTCTAACACCAACAAAATTAATCCCCATATTGGGATTAATCACTATAGTCAAAATATAGGTTTCTTTATGCATTCGAGTCCATCTCTTCTGTCTCAAAACTTTGTCCAGTTGTCCAGTTTTTTCATTACTTTCAGCATTATTTCTCTTTACATTGTTGATTTTAATTCTTGATTCTGCTCATTTCACTCAGCATCAGTTCACACTACCAGGATTCTTTCTACATTTCTCTGGATTCCTTTGTTTCTATTCCAAACTTCACACTCAGTTCTGGTCTTTCCATCAAGAATGCCTGAAAATCTTCTACTGAATCAAATGTCCATTTTTTCCCATATAGGATTATGCCAAGTTTTGAAGGATAAATTATTCTAGGTTGTAAACCCAGGTCTTTTGCTTCTCTAAATATTGTATTCCAAGATCTCCTTTCATTTACTGTTGAAGCTGCAAAGTCTTGTGTAATCCTAATTGTAACTCCTTGGTATTTGAACTGTTTCATTCTTGATTCTTGCAATATTTTCTCCTTGATATGGGAATTCTGAATCTTAACTATGACATTCCTGGGAGTTTTCATTTGAAGATTTCTTATAGGAGGTGATCTATGGATTCTTTCAATTTTTACTCTCCCTTCTGGTCCTAATAAATCTGGGCAGTTTTCAGTTATGATTTCTTGAAAAATAGTATCTAAGCTTTTTACTAGATCAGTGTTTTCAGGGAGCCCAATAATTTTAATATTATCTCTTCTTGACCAGTTTTCTAAATCAGTTGTTTTTGATACCAGATATCTTACATTTTCTTCTTCCAGTTTTTCAATCTTTTGATTTTGTTCCAATATTTCTTGCTGTCTTGAGGAGTCATTGATTTCTGTTTGATCTATTCTTGCTTCCAAGAACTCTACTTTTGGGGCAAGGCTTTCCACATTCTCTTCTAAGCTATTTAATTTACTCCCAATTCTTTCCTCTAGGACTCGTATTTCACTTTTTATCTCTTCTTTCATTTGTTCTAAGAATTGATGAAATTCTTGTGGAAAATTTATTTTTTCCTTAAAGTCTCTAGTTAGAGTTGTTATAGAGTTGCTCATTCCTTCATCTTGAGGATCTCTGGTTTTGGTTCTGGATGTTATTTTCATCTTTAATTTATTCGTCTCTCCAGGTTTTGTTCCCGAATTCAGATTTTCTCCTGGAACTGAGTTATGACACAGATAGACCTTCTGGGTATGTTGACTGCTTATGTTGGGTCTTATCTTGGAGCCCATGTGTTCTGGCACTGACCTCCACATCCTAAGATTAGGCCTCTTTGGATTTTTAAAAGTTCAGAACTGAATCTAAAGGATCTACTGTCAGGAACCTCAGAGTTCTTGGGACTGGACTATACTGTTTTGATAGCTATGGACAGCTACTTTTCTCAGTAGAGTAGATAGTTTGAAATTCCACAACAGTTTGAATCCTAGATGATAACTTTTTGGAAATGTTCAAGAAAGAATTCTTGTCCAGAAATGAGATGACCTCTTCCAACTATGATTCTAATTTCACACAGTAGAAGGCAGAATTCCAACTCAGGTTTTAAATTTGATTTCCAATCCTTCATCCACTTTACCATGTACTTGCTTCTTGCCCTCTCATTTTATAGTGACAAAAAGCAAAATTCGCTTCACTCAATAATCAGTCTATTAATTTCTGTAAGATTAGTTCAAGATTTGGCTGTATAGGTATTTGTCTCCAATTATAATTATTTTAAAAGAATGGCACTTTAAAGATTATTAGTTCCTTCCATGGAAGTCCATTAAATTTTAGGAAAGTTGAATAATAATGAATATATGTATATATATTCATACAATCAAACACACATTTAAATGGAGAAGATAACCTAGACAAATATATGTTTATGTGCAAGAATGTGTATATGTATGCATTTTTGTTTGCTTCTCTAGTTGAATATAAACTCTTTTAGGAGAGACTACTTTAATTTTTTCTTTGTATCTAAAGAGTGTACCCATTGTAAGGCACATGATAGGCATCTCATAAATACTTGTTGATTGATAGGTGGAAAGAATATTTAAAATACTATAACTGCATATAACTTATTCTTATTAACCACTTTTATAATAAATATACATTTTATTTCTAAATATTTATTTTTTTAAATTTTATATAAAAATGTCAGTGGTTTGGATTCTGGGATCACATGTAAAATTTTATTCTATATTTATTTGTTTAATCATAGTTCTTGTTAGTATAATTAAGTTCACCCTCACACACACACACACACACACACACACACACACACATATATTTGAAGGAACAAATTTGTTAGAAGTGATCCATTGGGATTAGAAAGGGAATAGGAACTAGCTGAGTTTTCTGTAGAATCCAGATGATCATACATAGTTTTCATGACATTGTATTCCATTTCTGAACCCTTAAAGGAATATTTGCATTTCTTAAAGAATGCTCAGTAGAGAAAAGATTCATGTTTCAGTAGAGGAAGTCATGTGACCTCTAATGTAAGCAAGATTTATGTTCAAATCACACCTCAGCTTCTTACTTTCTCTATAGGATTGGTCAAGCCACTACATCATTTATTGAGACTTTGTTTTCTTATTTTTCAAATGTATATAATAATGTCATTCATAATGATGTCACTGAGTTCAAGTTACTATTTAAAGTTATATGAACAATAAGGTATTATTACTTTGATACAAAATACATTTTTGTTGAGTCAAAAATTTAGCTTGATGACCTCCAAAATCTTTTACAACCTTGTGATTCTGTGATATTTAAAAGAAAATTAAAAAGAAATCTGATGATCAAATAAATTACATCGGGAGTCAAAAGCTTTGGTGGAAGATATCTAAGGAATGGAGAGGTATCATTATTATGAAGGCTGGTTATTCCATTTTGGAAAAGCTTATTTCTTGGTAAAATCTCTGTAATCAAATAGAACAAATCTAATCCCTCATCTATAATTTTTGGCCTTTAAATTCTTGAAGATAGTTCACATGCCCACCTTTGATTTTGTTTTTCTTTCCTAGGCTGTCTATCCTTGGTTCTGTTAATTGAATGTCATTTATCTTGGAAGCTCACCATATTGGTTTCCTTTCTTTGGACACTGTCCAGTTTATCAATGTCATTTGTAATTTGCCACACCAAGACCAGTCACAATATAAACCCCAAATTTGATATGACAAGATCATGTGTCAGCGGAACTAATTGCTCCGTAGGAATAGCATAGAGCTAAGGATGAATGAACACTATGGCACAGACAGTGTAAATATTATTATATTGCTGTCTTTGGCTATGACATCACATTGTTGACATATGAAATAGGTACTTGATTACAAACTCTAGATTTTCTTCAATTAACTTTTAACTACACATTCCCAATCATGTTTCAAGTTGGATATTTGAAAAGAACAAAACTAAGTTATGTTACTTCCTAACACATTATAAAAGGGGCTTTTGATGATTTATTTTTATTTCTTTATCTACATTAATGATAGTTTAATGTATTTTCAAATACTAAAGTTCTAAAGAATCTAAAGATTCAATTTTATACTATTTAACTTATAGAAAGCTATCAATGGGGCAATGTAGATTATAATAAAGTGTTAAATCAACTATGGTAAGATATTAAAATCTATATCCTAGATAATGATTGTTTCAAGCATTTAAGAGTATGTTAACACTCTTAAAATAACACTAATCACTTCTGGTGATTGAAGTGTGACAAGATTCTACTATATGAAATAATTTCATGGCTATTCATTCTCAGAAAGACGATTGCCTTAGGAATATTAGTTTTTTGGATAATATACATTGTTAGGAGAGGAGAGAAAAGATCATGCCTATTTTATGTACTGCATATGTATGTATATGAGCAAAATTTTAGTTAAGCATTGACATAATAAATTGAATGATGTCAGCAACAACCAAAATATTAAGAAAAATAAAAGACAATTTCAGCAAAATAATAGAAAAGAAGATAAATGGATAGATAATATCAGCATTTCTTCCTTCACCAAAAAAAATGAAAAAAAAAAAACAGAAAGTGACAGAGAACTTCTTCATTGGGCATTCAATCTTTTAGTAAAGGTATTTCATTCTTATCTGAAATCATGTGTAAATAAAATTCAAAAATACTTTTTTCATTGTATTTGTTGAAATGCTTTCTCTACCTTTTAGTTAACACATTTTATTCATCTTTCTTGATAATCAAACTTTGACTGACCCCCCAAAATCTGTTCTGTCCTTTAAAAATATAACCCTTACCTTTCCTCTTAGAATTAATACTAAGTATCACTTCTAAGGCATAGGAGTGGTAAGGGCTAGGTAATTGGGGTTGAGTTACTTGCCACAAATAGAAGCTCCTGAGACCAGATTTAAGCCCATGACCTTTCATCAACCAGATTTGGTACTCTAGTCACTGGGAACTGAGTTACCCATTTCCTGTTCATTTTTATAAACAAGAAAAAAAAATTTTACTCATCCTGTCTGTACAACTTTTCACAAAACCAAAATCGAATAATGCCATATACCCACCCCCATTTTTCATACCTTTTATCTTAGATTATTCAAGTATATATTTTGCACATACACAGGAATTTGTATATTATTTCTCTAATTAAAAGGTGAACTCTTTGCAGGTAGGAAATGTTTTAGTATTTCTTTGTATTCCCAGCACAGAGCAAAGTAGCTAGGAAATAATAAGTGTTTACTAAATGCTTATAAACTGAATAACTGATAGCCCATTCTTCTTTGAGTGTAGCTTCATATAAGGACCATTTGATTCGATTTCATGGAGAGGCAGGTTCAAATACCACTCTTGGCATTTACTATCAATGTTATCATGAACTTCAATTTCCTCATTTACAGTATAGAGGACTTGGATTCCTAAATTAAAATTAGAAGGATCTTTTAAGGTAATCTCACCTTACCTATTTATTCCTCAGATGAGAAATCTGAGGTCCACAAAGATTAATCAACTATTTTTACAGTCACACAATTTTTATGTGGTGGAAAAGAAAAAAAAAAATCAGTGTCCATCTTCTTACCTCCCAAAGAACTAGACCCCACTAATTGTAGGAGGAAAATGGTTGATGGAATGGGTGGAAAGTTTCTAGACTTAAATTCTGTCTATAATAATTACCTGGTAGTTAAGCATGAAAAGAAACTTAACCTTTCAGTATTTTCCTTCTTAAAATGGAGGTGATAATGATATTTGTAATAATTATTCTACTAGAAGAGATCAGATATGTCCAGGGTTGTGTAGCTGTAGACAACAGAAACACAGAAGAAAAAGATATGATCTATCACTTGGTTTGGTGGTGATATGATGGGATTTTGGCATTAAAGATCACTCTATTGCAAATATGAATAACATGGAAATAGGTTTTGAACAATGAAACAAGTATAACCCAGAGTAATTTTTTGTCAGCTTTGGGATGGGAAGGGGGAGAAAAGAGGGGTATGAAAAAATCATGAATCATGTAGCCATGGAAAAATATTCTAAATAAATAAAAAATAAAAAATAAAGGATAAATATATATATATATGTATATATATACTGTATAGATAAATATAGATAAATATACATATATATATATATACATATATATTTACTAACTCATTTCCATTCCCTTCCAAATATGAAAACAGTCAGCCATCCAATCAGCATTTATTAAGTGTCCATTATCCTACTATATACCAATATATACCAAGAGCTATGCTAAGCAATGGGGGCAAAAAGGCAAAATTCAATCCCTATCATCAATGGGCTTACAATGGGAGAGACCCTCAAACAAGGTATTCACAGGCTAACACAGGATAAATAGGGGTGGGGATTAAGAGAGAGAAGCGATAGGGGCTGGGGAATGCTTCATATAGAAAATGGGAATTTTTTGACATTTCAAGAAGGCCAGGAAAGTAAATGGGCAGAGATGAAGATGGAGACAATATATAGCATGGGGGAATGAGGAGAGAAATTGAGGATAGATGAGATAGAGTGTCATCTTTGTGAAAAGATATGGAGGCCAGTGTCACTGGATGAAAGAGTACATGGCAGAGAGAAAGAAGATTGGAAAATAGGAAGGGACTAAATAATGGTGGTTTTTGAATGCCAGATGATTGTGTATTCACTCTTGCAGGCAATAGGGAGCCACTGAAGTTCATTGAACAGGGTGATGCTGTCCTTAGGCTTGCATTGTTTAAGCATCAGCTCTTCCTGAATATCCCTAGAGCAAAACAGAACATTTCTGTAGCTTTTGAACGACTGCTATGTTGATCTCAAAAACTAACAATAAAAAGGAGACTGACAGGAGAGATACAAACTTTTGGTGGTATTGTCCAAAACCATTGGGTTATAAATCTGAAACTGGAGAAGAAAACATTCATATACAGAAAGCCTAAACACTAGGTCATTGAGCTGAACTGTTCTCTCCTGAAACTAAAGCAGAGGAGGAGGAGGAAGGTGTCAGTCTGATGACTGCTTGCCTCTAATCACAGAGAGGAGAACCTCCAGCTACGATATCAAAGGGTCATGGATTTTAAAGTTGGGATTTTATAGGCCATGGACTTCAACTACTTCATTTTAGAGATGAGGTATCTAAGACACAGAGAGGTAACATGATTTGCCCAGGATCAGACACCTAACAATTGTTAATGCTGAGATCAGACTCCAGTTCTTCCTGATTAAAAAATTCATTGTTCTATTTATTAATCAAAGGAGAGATGGATATCAATGAAGAGTGACTCGTGATATTAATTAATGAATACAACTAGTAAAATCCCTAGCATCAACTCTGTTGCCATCAGCCATGATGATGGTCTCTACTACCTTGAAAAATAGGGATTCAAAGTTTGTCTTTCATGTCCTTAGATAGCAAATATTAGAGATTGTAGTTTCCTATACCAGAAATCATGTGTTTTGGCTATATGCCATATCCTGATTCAGCATTTCTTCAATGGCTGGTGAGGTTAAGGGTGAAAAGGCAAAGTCTCTGGAATTATTATTATTATTATTATTATTGTTGTTGTTGTTGTTGTTGTCGTTGTTCTTATTATTAACCAAGCTTATTAACTCTCCTTCATGAAGAATGCTCATTCACTATATAGTTCCTTTTTTTTTCTTTTTAAACCTTTAACCCTAATCTTCCATATTAGAATGAATACTGGGTATTGGTTCTAAGGCAGAAGAGTGTTGAGAACTAGCCAATGGAACTTAAGTAACTTGCCCAGAGTTATACAGCTAGGAAATGTCTGAGGCCACATTTAAATATAGGATCTCCCATCTATGGACCTTTGCTCTCAATCCTCTGAGCCACCCAGCTGCTTACCACCATATAGTTTTTTGGGTTTCTCTTAATTTTTGTTTTTGTTTATGTTTGTATATTTAAATATTTGTGTAATTGATCATTGTGAATTTTACAACTATTTTTAACAGAGCCTTCCTATCTACAAATGTAAGAGTGAGATATCCTAGAAAGAGGAGATAGTTCATGGAAAATTATAAAACATGCAGAAAGAGAAGCAAAATATCATCAACAAAATATTTAAATAATCCAAACAAAAAATCAGACAACAAAGCTGTGTGAGATTTAAAAGAGTGAAGCCCATAAACTGTAGTGAGTTAAAATGGTGGAAGATATAAATTGTGATAGATATAAGAGAGGGTGAGTAAATTTGACCACAGAAATATGTTTCACTACAGTGTCTTGGTTTTTAAATCAAATATAAGGTGGTCGCCAGGGAAATATTCCCAATTATTCAATTATCCAAGTCAACTGAGTTTTATAGATATTTTAATTAATACAAATGTGGAATTAAAGAAAAGAGAGAAAGAGAAAAAAAGGAAATAAGTATGAAGGGCCTTAAGCCAACATGGCCTAGACATGAGTCTTAAGAGTGAGAGATCAGTCAGTCAGTCTTTTAACACTCACCTCAAGGTCTGCCTAAGCAAGGATTCTAGTGACACCAGGCCAGCATCATCTCAGCTTCTTTCACCAGTTCCCTCCTTCATCTGAATGTTTCTGAATGTTTCAGAATCAGTCCTTCCTCAATCTGAATGTTTCAGAATGACCTCCAGCTCTTCTCTGAGCTCTCATTTTTAAGGGCAAAATCTCCTATGTCACCTCCCCTAAATTCTTCCATCTACCAATCACTGTAGATGTTTTCCAAAAGACAGACCATTTTGAATTCACAGCTGAGTAGATTAATCTCTTTAGTAAGTCAGAAAAAAAATGCTGCTGTGTTGACTAATTTCATTAAGAGAAAACCTCTGAGTAAGTTTTCACCTTTTAGGTCTAAGTAGTTTACAGGTTGCCCCAACTTTATAGGCACTTAGCATCC
Organism: Monodelphis domestica; assembly: GCF_027887165.1. Taxonomy (NCBI): domain Eukaryota; kingdom Metazoa; phylum Chordata; class Mammalia; order Didelphimorphia; family Didelphidae; genus Monodelphis; species Monodelphis domestica. Next base: position 746,394,809 of record NC_077227.1, on the reverse strand, counting down.
CATTGTATCAATTCCAAAAACAGGCATGGCTCAAAGAACTCCTTTCCTTTATAAGTATGGTTTTCAAGTACTTTCATTGTTTAGCAAGGAGTTTTCTGCCCTAAAGCAGTCTTAAGTAGGGGTGGATTTGGGATACTCCCATAGCAAGGAGTTTTCACATTCAAGTAGAGTTCTCACTATCTGGTAGGGAATTATTTCAAGTAGGGAATTGGAGGATTCCTCAATGTAGAGTAAAATTTTTAACATTCATAAGTCTGTGAAATTTTAAGGTTTATACCTGCCAATTCTTTTTTCTTATCCTGCTAGTTTAATGAACATTCTATTACCAAAAAAAAGTAATATTAGGGTAATACAGTTAGCTGAGCTCCAGAGTTCAAATTTGAATCCAAGACATCTATCTCCTATTACTATGCCTTCTTTTCAAGACCAATGAATAAAATCTATAGAGCAACCTTCACAGAACACCTTACTTGCATTATTTCTTGACCCTGACTACAATCATCTGAGGCAAATGTTACATATTTTTTCCTTACTCCCATTTTTGAGATGGAATTTAAAGGAAACTGATCTGGAACTATGTTAAGCAGTTTGCCAAAGTTTATATAGCTGAGAAATACCCTCGGAAGCATTTTAGTTATACATTTCTTAAATAAAGATTTCTGTTCATTATAGTATATTGCTTCTTTCTTTTGCCATCTTAAGAAATGAACTAAATAATCAACTAAATTATTAAAATTATTAGGCTAAAAATCTGTATTCTCTTATATATGCTTTAAAAAAGATTTAGAACTATCCTTGTGATTTTTTTTACTTGTAGAGAATTCCTAGTAGAGCAAACTCCAACTCATAATGTTGATTGCCAACTTGCAGTCTTAGAAAATTTCCCAGAACACTCAGAATTAAAGGGACTGATCCAGGTGCATAGATACAACATTGAAATTTTATATCAGGTCTTAGAGACTCAATCTGTTGTGCCTCTCCAGGATAATATGAATCATATAAATTTATCCTAATAATTATTATTATAATAATAAATATCTCACATATATAAACATATTTTGTATGTATATATGAATATAGTATATGTATATAGCATTTGTAAGATTGCAAAGTTTTTTGATTATGATTTTATGAACTTCTTAATCATGTGAGGAATGAGAAAAAATGGAGCTTGAGGGGGATTACATTGTTATGTCCTTGGTTTCCCAGGTAATAACAAAACTTGGGTTGAAACTCAAGCTTTTCTGACGCCTAGTCGAACACACACTCTTAGAAGTCTTCTTTTTACAAATAGTATACACCTAAACACTTCTTGTTGATTTGTAAGAGACAAGAACCATCACATTTAGAGGCCTACCACCACTTTTCTTCATTTTTCTCTTTATCTATCTTGATAGCTATGACATTGCTCTACGATTCCTAGAAAATTCTCGATGTACATTTTCAATCAAATTTCTTATTGTACAGCCATTCCTAAGGAGTCAAGAGAGAGAAAGAGAAAAAATGACAGTCTTGACAGGAAAGAACAAGCACCAGTTATGGCTCCTGGGGAAAATTGGGTGTATCCTTTCTCTGATCCTCGATCTTTTGCTTGGTGAAATGTAGACCATCCTACAATCAAATGCTACCACACTGGGAGGAAATACAGATATATAGTTAACATAGTTGTGAGTTTTTAGTTTTATTAATGAGCTATCAAACCATAAAGAGACAGAAGTTTTTACTATTACCAATTAATCAGCTGTGTTCTTCGAGGAAGAGTGTACAGTGCAACTAGACATAATCCATTGGGTGATGGAGATTTTTGCTAATGCTTTCTAGTAAGATAATTGTTGGAATTATCACATTACTTTCAAGTATGCTCTATTGAGATGAGCAGCAGGCTGGGGGTCCTGGAGCTATGAGAACTCTACTGGGAAGTTACCATGTTCTATTTATATAATAGCTCTCTTCTTTGTGATAAAGAGCAGAGGGGAAATAAAGGCAGTGTCAGAGAGAGAGAGAGAGTTGGATGTAACATAGGTTTAAGTAAGAACTAGATGAATGGAATTATTACTAAAATTTAAATTATATGAAAGTTGGACAGAAATAAGGAAAGATATAAATTATGTAATATTTAATAGGTTTTATTTTGACTACAATACATTAACAAAAATTCACATGAATATATTTACTTATTCCTTTTATTACATATGTATATGTGAATATATATGTAATTCTTAAGTCAATTCAGTAGTTTCTGAAATTTTGTGACTAAATTTGGGGTTTTCTTAGCAAGTTTTTGATTAGTTACTGAACAATTATGGCAGATCAATCAGGAAGATATGAGTTCAAGAATATTCCATAGGAAATTCTCTGGAGAGAATTGGATTTTTTTCTAATTGCACAATATCTGGCATATAGATATTTAATAAGTTCTTATTGACTACAGTGGAAGAAAATATGACTTGAATGATAAAGAGGGAAGTGTCTCCAAATGTTTGACCTGTCTTGTGTAAGAATGATTAAATTTGCTATTTGGGACAGTGATGCAGATCTTGACTGAATGAGTGGGATTATAAAGGCATAGATTTTTACATGGAAACCACTAAGCAATCTTTCTACTCATTGATGACTTGATCTAGCCCTTTAAGGGATGTTAGGAGTTCTCTATTCAAATGCTTTTGTATTACAGAGGAGGAATAGATGTTAAGTGAAGCCTGAGGTAGAAGCTGAAGAGACAATATTTCAAGACAAGTTGTTCTAACTACAAAGAGCCAGAGGTTTTTTGTTCTTATATTTTATTAGGTTTCATATTATTTCCTAATTTTTCATGATTTATTTCTTATTAAGGAGCAAAAAAAATCAAAGAATTACCACCTCCTATAGAGAAGAATGATTCTAAACTGTAAGTGTCTTCCTTGGGAATGAGAAGATCCCCATTCATTTAAATGGAATTCATGCAGAAGAAGATGATGAGCACTTCTCAGATTTCACAGAGGGCCGATACTTGTTGAGATAGACGTTGAATCTGACTGAATCTAAATTTTAAAATTTACCTGTTTGTGGAACATTTGCCAAACCAAAGGAAAGCTCGTTAGTCACAGGATGAATCATCCCCAAATCAAAGTATTTGACTAAATTATTTGAATTTTATTGTTTTCATCCCCAAGAGCAGGTGCAAAACCTCAAATTCATCATCACTCTCAAACAGTTTCTAAGAACTAACTTTGGCCAGTCTCGCAAGAATTGATTTCCACTCTGCATGCCTAGGAAGTCTGTAAACACAACCCACGACAATATATCTGGGGTCATCCATTCACAGTAGGCTCCCTGGAAAGTTTAGGAGAAGAATGACACAGATCACTTGTGGCAAGATCTCAGAATAGATTCCAATGAATAAAGTCCAGCCCTCTACAAATAAAAGGAGTCTAGAGGAGGCTTTCAGAAATGAAAAAGAGTTCTCTGCCCTTCCTGTTTTCTTCATACTGTACAGCAAAGCTCAGAGGCAGAAAATGGCAAAACAGGGACTATGGTCTCTGGGTCCCAGCACAGGCTACCTTTGAATTGAGCCACTAAAATGCCTTATTTAGAAAACAATTTTTTTTTCACAAATACCAGAATTTTAGTGATTTGAAAGGAAATCAGAAATGAAGAATTTAGAGGTGGAAAGGACCTTCGAGGATGTCTATTTAGCCTCCTTTTCACCACACAATGAGTAAGGACGGATCATCACTTATATAGATCATTACTTTCTAAGGTCACACAGGTAGGAAATGATGGAGATGGGAGAAAGACTTTGACAAAGAAGGAAATAGATGGATAAAGAAAGAAAAATAATGTTATAATAGGGATTTTTTGGGGGGCTATGGTTGTTTTCAGACTTTTCATCATGCAAAACTGTTTTTAATCCCATTTGAGGCTTTTGTGGCAGAATATTGGAGTGGTTGGTCAATTACTTCTCTAGTTGAAGCAACGGCTTCGACAGGCCCGGAAGAAACCAACAAGAAGGTTCAACGGTTGAGATGGCGATGCAGCAAGGTACTGTGGAGTGCTTAGGGCTTGTTGGAGCACAAAGCACAACATGGCCACCCAATGCAGCTGAGAAAGTCTCCAGGTGTAATGATTTTTCATGCCACTGGACCCAGGCTTCCAGCGCCAGAGAGAGTGTGACTGTCTCTGTGCACTGACTTTTCCACTTAAATCTCTTTCACACACAAGTATCTTTGATCATCATTCTTGGCTTCTGAGAGACTACTACTACTAATTAAAATGAACAGAAGTCAAGTGACTTGCCCAAAGTCATACATCTGAGTACCTGAGGATATATTTCAACTCAGAACTTCCTGAATCCTGTTTGCTGACTCTATCCATTGTACAACCTTGCTAGATCTTAGATAAATGTTACTGCTGTTGTTGATGTAAAGTTATTTCTCCCATGTCTGACCCTTTTGACCCCTTTTTGGATTTTTCTTGGAAAAAAAATACCAATGTTTTGCTATTTCCTTCTCTGACTCATTTCAAAGATGAGGAAACTGAGGCAGAGTTAAATGACTCATCCAGGATCACAAAACTAGGAAGTGTCTGAGAACAGATTCAAATTCATGAAGATGACTTTTCTTGACTCCTTTTGCTCAATCTACTCTGCTATTAAGCTGCCTAACTAGATAGTTACTGAAGCTTTTTTTCTAATGTTCATATTTTTGATTTCATGATTCGGTGAGATTATCTGTAAGAAAGGATTTTGGAATCAAGCCAAGTTAGAAGGCATCTCCCTTCCCTTTTTTGAAGAGAAATTAATTATTCAGGATATCTATAACAAAGTATAACATCTTGTTTAATTCCATTCCTGTTTTTAGGTAAATTCTTATATTTTTGGAAATAAAATGAATCCATTCTGTATCCGGCTTTAAAACAGAAGTTAATCTCTTACCTTTTGTCTTCAAATGGATACTAAGTATCAGATCCAAGGCAAAGGAACCTTGGGTGCTACTTGCTCAGGATCACACATCTTAAAAGTGTCTGAATTCATATTTGAATCCAGGACCACCTGTTTCTAGCTTTGGCTCTCTACATACAGAGACTGTCCTATTTCAAATTTTAATTTGATCTAGATATTCATCATTCCCATTCATCATCATTACTTGTTGTTTTTTTTTAAACACAACAAATACTGTTACAAATAATGTATACCATTGGAGCACTTTGATGTATGGAAAGTGACATGGACACATTGCACTGTAAGTCATGTTATAATGTAACTCACTTTCTGATGAACTAAGGATAACAAGGTATCACAGTATCACAGGGGCTAGAACACTGAGATTGGAGGTCAGAAGATTTGTTTTCTGAATTAAGATTCAGCCTCAGACACTTATTGTCAGATCATGGACAAGTTACTTAACCCCATTTGCCTCAGTTTTATCATTATTAAAATCAACTACAGAAGCAAATTAGTCCAATATATTTGTTAAGAAAATCCCAGGGGGCATCTGGGTGGCTCAGTGGATTGAGAGCCAGGCCTAGAGATAGGAGGACCTGGGTTCCAATCTGGCCTCAAACACTTCCCAGCTGTGTGACCCTGGGCAAGTCACTTAACCCTCATTGCCTAGCCCTTACCACTCTTCTGCCTTGGAGCCAATACACAGTATTGACTCCAAGAAGGAAAGTGAGGGTTTAAAAAAAAAAAAGAAAATCCCAAATGGGGTCATGAACAGTCAGGTAAGACTAAGCAACAATATGATGTCCCTCACTTTAATGAATTACTGACCAATGCATACTTTGTTTAGCATAGGGTAGCTGCTGAATATTTCAGGAATTCAAGATTCCTGGTTTGATTATTCACAGATTTAGAAGTAGAACAGAAATGAACAATTGTCTTTCCTCATTTTATGGATGAAGAAACTGAGGCTGGGGGTTATTACAGGCGTGCCTAAGGCCAAGGCACTACTATATGTCAGAGGCAGAATTCCAACCCTGATCTCACTAGAGAGATCTCTTCTTTCTGTTCTGCCACACTATTTCCTGAGTTTGCTATTCCAGATGGCAACTCTCAGTCTTTGAGAATTTAGATAATTATTCATTTGTTACTTAGTGAGGAGCCTTTTCCCAAAGGAAGTCAGGCAGGTCTTTAGATGTCACTCAGAAGGTCTGGCTCCCTGGACCTAAGCAAATTGCAGGGACTTCCCAGTATTGGTCTCTCCCTGGCATAAGGCGCAGAGAATGAAACTAGTATTAATTAATCACTTACATTGTGCCAGGCACTGCACCAAGAACTTCACAAATATTATTTTATTTTATATTTCCAATGATCCTGTGAAATAGGTAACATTATTATATATCCCCATTTTACAGTTAAGGAAACTGAGATAGGCAGTTAAGTGACTTGTTCAGATCTATTATTGGTAAGTGGTTGAGGTTAGATTTTCAATCAGGTGTTACTTATTTCAGTGCTGTATCCACTGCATCACCTAGAATACTCATCAGAAAATATCCTATGACATCATGTCTTGACTTTAGGGAATTTAAAATTAGTGACACAGAGGACCATAGTATAAGCTAGTGAGAACTTTGCTTGTGATTCTTAAATCTTTCTTTATTTCTGATATATTGCTTCTGCTGAGGCAAGATCAAGAAAAATGAAGATGCATCACCTATGAACACTTGATGGATACTTTAACATTAGCAGCTCTAACATGCAAAGTAGGAAAAAAAAAGTTTTCTGATATCCTTGTTGGTTGGCAGCTGCAACAATTGTCCTTTTCTGAGCCAAGTCCTTGGATAAAATGATAAAGGAAGCTGAAGGTATCCCAACAGAGCTCATAGAATTTTTTTCCTCTTGAGAAAATGTAATTTAATGAAATAGATGTCAAACACCTGGGGTTTTGTTTTTTATTTTATTTTTTAGAAAATGTAAGGCATTCAAGGAACCAGGAGAAAAATCTTAGAGGAATCCTTGCTCTTAGAATTTGGTGTGGGAAAATAGATAAAGAACAGAAATAAAAAACTGGAAGATACACTAAATATATTAAAGTTATCTTCATTACCATCATCATTATCAACAATAAATTTATCTTATTTCATTTCCAGGTACTAAGTATACTATTTTTATATTTGTATCCGAGGTATTAAGTATACTGCTTGATACAAAAGATATTATTTTATATATGTATTTACTCATTTCAAGAATATAAAGAGAGACAAAATGAATTCCTCTGTTTCTCTCTCTCTATATGTATATATAAATATATATGTGTGTATAATCTATTTTATAGCAATATTTCTATTTTTTAGTTTTTTTAGTTTTCTCATTATGATGGGTGATTAATAACAGTTAAAATTTGTGTGATTATTTTTATTAGTGTGAATGTTGTTTCCTTCATTCATTATTTATTTTAGAGCAAAACATCTTTAAATTGGTCCTGTTTGAATTATTTTCCTTGTACACCATATTCTTTCTGTCATTTTTATTCTTCTAATTTTATACACATTGTGATCTTTAATGGAACAAGTTTGTCATCTGACTATACAAAGTCAGTTGATTCAGAATGACTCACACATTATTAACTCATCATTTCCTTTCCATTAGAATAAAATCAATTTCATGTTTGGAATTATTACTTGGTTCTCAGCATCTGCAAGGGATTTACATACTTTTTTCAAAGTATCTTTGATATTCTTGCATGAAGTTTCTGTATTGTTTAGATTGAGTTGTCCTTTCTCATTCCCTAATGCAGAGCTACATTTTCTAATATATATCATGCCATTATAAGTCAGGTCTATATGAGAGATCTGGATTATTATTACATATGTTGAATTAATCTGAGAGGTCTTATGCAACTCATAGAAATGTTCTCTTCTGCAACTAATGTTGGTCCACAAGCTATAGTTACCATCAAAGATTTGAGGGTAATTTTTTAAATTAAAAACAAAAACAAAACACAAATGCAATACATGAAAACCAAATATAAAATATGTTTTATCTCTGAATATATACTAACATAGCTAGATACATTATTTGACCATTAAAGGAAAACCTATGAACTATCCTTCTGTTAAATTCCTATTGCCTTTTACTTTCTAAATCCATCTATATCAAGAATACTAATGATGTTATTCATTTAGTCCCATTATATATCTATTCATTGGCCACTGAACAGCCATTTCATGTTTGTATGTTATGTGTTAAATTAATATTCATAGCTATTTTAAACTAACAAACAAACCCTTGTAGATCTTAGCACTTTCTTCACTCTTGATTGGATGAAGAGCAGAGAGTTGGAGAATGCTGAAAATGATGACTTTCATGTTTCTTTGATTACATTGGACAGAATCAAATAAACCAAAAAAGCACCAAATGCCAGCAATGTGTGATTATCCTTCATCCTTAGCTACCTGGTCCATGGGAACAATATACAACCTGTGGCCAGAACAATTCGTTAAGCCCTTTCACCATTGATGAATATAAAATAACTTGTATTCCTATGGCAAAAATTTCACAAACTAGGGATCACTTAAATGTATTTGTAAGGATGTGGAGTATCATTTTGTGTAAAACTGGAAATATCGTTATCCAAAATTTATACAGTATAAAATAAAGAACCATAAGGTTATTTATCTGACATGTGCCATCCATTCAAGGCAAGTTAAGTCATCAAGCATTCATCAAGTACTTGTATGCAAGAGCTATCTTTGCCAAGACCACATTAATTCTATTAACTGAAAGTTCATAGGACTGTAGGATCATAGGTTGAAATCAGGAAAGGATCTCAGATTTAATCTTGCATAACTCTCATTTTTCAGATGAGGAAACTAGCTCCACATCTAGTTAGTGATGCTACTATAATATAAATTGATGTTTCCTGGCCCTAAACACAGTGGTCATATGTTCACTATGTCACAATATGAATTAAATTATATATTATATATTAAAGTGGTGTTTAATGATCGTACATATTGCCTAATGTTAGACTGAAGTATAAATTATGGCCATCTAGGAATAAGAAGGAAAATAAGACCATTCATTCTTGAATTTTGAGATAAAAAAAATGGATAACAAACTGTTCAAAACAAGCATCAGTTGGCATCATTCCTTTTATTTGAAGTCACATGAATATCATTTCATTGCTTCAATCATTTTGACTTTGATGGTAAGAGGTGATATAGACCTATAGAATTGAAAAATGATTATGGGAAACCCACCAAAGCAATAGGAATACTTTTGATATCCAATTCAATGGAAGGAGGACTCTTAGACATCTATCTGAATTTCTTTTTTTTTTTAAGTCTGTTAATTGATTCTCAGGTGGGAGAGGTGAAGTCTTGCCTTGTATCCCTTATAAAAAGATTAAATGTGTATGCTGTCCAGGCCGGTCATCTATGGGATTCAATTTTGAATCCAGTTTGAGTTTCCCAAGTTTGGATTTGAAAAATAGGTTTAGAGGTGTTCATATCAAAAGATGAAATAATTGACACTATTAGTTTAGTAACTACATGAAAGGCTGGGTTTTGGTTTCTTTGTTGTTGTTTTTTCCCCACAATCACATTAACTTTGATTTTTTTATCATAAAATCATACTTTTTAAAAGAAACTCAATTGGCATACCTACCCAGCATTTCTATAAGAAATCTTTCCTATTGTCTTGGGTATAGAGCTTTCTCTATTCTGATGATCTGCAATTTATTATTTTTATTATTTTTTATTTATTTTAATTATTTTAATTTTATTTTCATTTTACTTATTCATTATTTTTACATGTACACACATGCATGTATGTATGCAAGACAGGTATTCTACAGTGAACTGTCAGCTGGACTCAGGAAACAAGGCCAACCAAAGAAAAGATTCAAGGATCAGCTAAAGTCCAACTTGAAGTGGGCTGGCATGACACCAAAGCAACTAGAACTCACTGCCTCTGAGAGAAGCAGCTGGAGAACCCACATTCACCATGCCGCCGCCACCTTTGAAGATGAATGACGTTGATGTCTTCCCGCTGAGCTTGAATGCCGACACCAGGCCACAACCGCACCTCCCGTAACAACTGGAGTTCCATTCCCCATGTGCCACAAACTGTGAGCCTCAGCCTTTGGACTCCAAAGCCACATGAGGGTACATCAATAGATGAAAATGCACAAAGACAATCGTCATTCTCGGTCACTGAGAGACTACCACTATATATGACCATATATACATGTATTTGTGTTGTTCAGATTCAGTTATGTCTGACTCTTTCTAACCTTATTTGAGGTTTTCTTGGCAATTATAGTAGAAAGGTTTATGCTTTTCTTCTCTAGATCATTTGAGAGATGAGAAAACTGAGGCAAATAGAAATGTGTGACTTTCCCAGGGATAAATGACTTCCTCAGAGCCAGACAGCTAGTAAGTGCCTAAGGAAAATTTGAACTCTCTCTCTCTCTCTCTCTCTCTCTCTCTCTCTCTCTCTCTCTCTCTCTCTCTCTCTCTCTCTCTCTCTCTCTCTCTCTCTCTCTCTCTCTCTCTCTCTCTCTCTCTCTCTCTGTTTGGACTGAGAGGGAACAAATGAGAATAACATCTCTATTTGTGGCGAAATGAGAATTTCAAAGGTGACGATTTAGTCATGATGTCAGAGGAAACTTTATACAATTATTGCCATCCAAAGGCATAATGGACTGCCTCACAAGTTAGAGATTCACCCCTGACTGAAGGTGTTCAATAAATGATGGATTATTGTTTTCTACGATTTCTTATTCTATTACAGTTTGTTTTAAATGACTTATGACCCCTGGCAAGTCACTTAGTTCTTAGCCTTTAGCACTCTTCTGCTATAGAACTTATGCTTAGTATGATTATTTTAATGGACAAAGCAAGAAGAAGTATTTTCCTATAAGACCTATAACATGATGGTTTTCATATTCCTCAATTTACACATGATATCTATTCTTCATTTTACCTAAAATTCTTCATTCAATACAGACAATAAGTCATCTCAATATCAGAGATTAATGGATATATTGTAAGACCTCTGAGGTGATCAGCCAAGTGTTCCCAGGGATCAAAGAGATGTTCCAGATAGACAATTAGATCTCTCTGTAGGTCATTCCACAGAAGGGGCATGTGGATGTCCCTGGGGGGGGCAGTCATTTGTCCATCAGAAAGGAGCCGTGTAAACCAAGCCCAATATTTCCCTTGTATATATCAATAAGATACAGTCCTTGTTGGTGCTTTTCTAGGCTCAATAATAATGATGTCTGTGTCTAGTCTTGAAACTTTTGTGTTGACTGATGAAGAGATATATTTAGTGGCTGTTCCTGAAAGGTGGAATGTTAGGGTTCCAAGGGCAGCAGGGCTGATGGCTGATAGAGATGTGATTGCTGGTGTTATGGCTGCTACAGAAAATACGGGGGGTCCTGTGCACATTGAAAAGGTAGTGTCTGATGGTTTGAGTACCATTGTCTCATTGTCCTCCCTTGCTCTACAGGATGAAGTAGTCAAGTCACCCTCATAAAAGGGGATGTTTGTGCCAGTTGTCTGCCCTTTGTTTGTTTGTTGTTGTTGTTTTGTGTGTGTGTGTGTGTGTGTGTGTGTGTGTGTGTTTTTCCTATCACAGAGGTCCTCTTCCAGAATATCAGTGGAAGATGAATTTTCCTGTCCCATCTCACTTCTTCTGCTGGTGGCAGTTAGAGATAGAAACTTTGTTGTGCTAATTGTCCAACTTTTCTATTTTGAAACTGTACCTGCATTGAACCCAGGAATATTGGTTATCGAATGAAGTTCGTTTCTTTCTTCTTTACTAGGGTATTTGTTCCTTTGGAAATGGCTTTGAAGAACAGTAATTTGTTCTTTGTTAAATACCATACACTTTCTTCTGGCTATTGAGTCAGAACCATATTTAAAATAACTATGCTTCCAATCTCCACCTGGAAAGTTAATGTACATTTTTCTTGAAGAGTCAGAAGTCAGGATCAGAATGGTGGGAGCTAGGGAGTGCTAAGAAAACATTGAAAGATTGACTTCAAAGGACTGGAAAAAATGTAGTAGATGGCTTAGTACTAATTTTTTAAAATCAGAAAATAATGATTAAAACAAAGAAGAGAGAGGAAGCAATGCTGTGAATAGTAAGCTGACAGCATTTGTAATTATTCTTCTCCCAGTATTGTTACATGAGATGACCACTAATTTCTCTTCCAATTCTCACATTTTAGGATCCTTTGATGTCAAATGACCCAAGGTTAAATCTCACATTTGACACATCCATGTGGAATAACTTTGATGAAGTCATTTAATGTCTTAGCACCCCAGGTAAAAATAGATATAAATTGCTGAACTCATGTTGATCTGTATTCGTAGAGGGGGTCTCCAATCAAGGATTTCCTCAGCACTTATTGCATTGTTAATGAAATTACCAGTCTTGTCTCTAGTATGTATGTATATGTTTAAATTTTGCTAGATGTCAAGAATTAAAAAAAAAAGACAAAATGAAGATAGATGCTGGACATTTAGCAGCTTATTTGCTATGGAAATTTTAGTAAAGGATATATGTACCTAAAAAGAGATTTGAAGGAAATCACTATCAAAAAAAGTTGAATTGAAGAGACAGCTTTCCAAATATGGAGGACAGTTTATTTAATCATAATGACTATAAATCAAATGGTATATACAAAAATATTGACTAAGCTTCTTGCTTTGGATATTATATGAATGGTAATAATGTAAAATAATTTTAAAAGATGGACTAAAATAAGACTTCTGTAAAGTTTATAAACTAAGATAAGGAGGACCTATTTTATTCTAGAAGCACTAGGGAGCCAGTGAATAACCTTGCTTGAGCATGGATGTGATATGATAGGCCTATACATTTGGAAGATGATTTTCCAAGCTTTATATTGTATGGATTAGAGGCAGAAGAGACTGAGAGAAGGCAGACTAGGAATAAAAATATGAAAATAAATTTTTTAATTGTAGTAATTACCTCATGTAGAAGAAAAATGTGTTTTGACAATGTATATAGTACATTATATTTTGAGAATACTGAGGGATTTTGTAAAGATGCTGATTGTATCTTTTTTTTTCTTCTAATGTGAGAAACTCAAACTATTTAATTTCTTAGGAGTTTGACTTTACCTGCCAGGGGATTTTGACCAGGTCCTTTGGACAATAAAGAATTATTTTATTCTCCCACAAATTGAAAAAGAGAAAACTATAATTTCTGCCCAAAATGGAGCTATTGGTGCCAGAAGGTCACTAAGCACCATAAACATGTATATTTTATTTATTTGGAGCAGCAACATGGAAAATATCAGCAAGGCATGAATATGGAAATGGAATTCAACTACAGGAGCTTATAGCATCAGGCTGGGGGAGGACAAATGTGATGGTTGTGACCTTGAAGGTGCACTGAGATGTTCATCAGCTCACTCTGCTTTCATACTGAAATGTCGATCCAAACTGAGGGATTGGGTTAAAATTTTAGCAGTGAGCTGGAGAATGATAGCTTTTGGCACTGGATGAATGTGTTTATTAGTTTTCTTAAGAGGGCCTAGAGGCTGCATTGAAGGCTGGAATTTATATAATTAGAGCATTTAAGGGTGATGAATCACACTTTATGAATCATATCCTGAACTCTTCTTACTGCAGAAGAGCCAGCATCCATCGGAAGGTTCATACTATGGCCAAATATAAGTGAGGTCCACTGGGTAGAGACAGTGACACTACTGAGGGCACTTGGGAGAAGCATTTTAACACTTAAAAAGATATTAACTATGAAATCCCATGGTGCTTAAGGAAAGCAAATTTACAGATTCTGGCATCTTTCCTTGGATTTGCCCATGTGGGTTATATAGAAACATTTTCCCCCTTCTTGGTACATGGATTTCTTCAGGGCTCCCTGCCGAAGCGGTTTTGACAAACTTTCTCTCTAGGAAAAAACATCAAAACTTTCTTTCCCCCCTTTGGTGCCAGAACTCACATTTGTGTGCACTCACAGTCCAATCCCTTTGAATTTCAAATGGGTTGTAAAACTCCAGGGGTCCAGACTCTATGAATGAAACCAGACAAGAAAATGTCAGCAGAACCATTTAGCTGAATATCATCTTGCTTCCCTCCCCTATCCTTCCTTTTTTCCTCTTCCCTTAGCTCTGTTGTGCCTTGAGACCTGGCATACAATGTGATACAGTGAGGAGTTAGGCGGAGAGTGCTAAACCAGTCAGAAACACTGAATCTGACAAGGAGAGAGTAATAAGCTCCTGGAGAGGAATTGTGATGCCTTATCTTGCCTTCAGGCCTGGAAAACAATTATCAAAATGGTGCATTTGGAAACCATTGGGTCCCAGGCAGAAGCAATAAGTAGACTGAGTTAATGTACATGACTTGACTGCCATAGAAGCATGCTGTAGATGGCTGTATGACACTGCTTATCTCAAAGAAAATTGAAAAAGTTTCATGTAATATCCAGATGTTTCTAACTATCCAGATGTTTACCTTAATACGAATCAATAAAATCTGAATGTTTTTCACTTGTTTTTTTTTTTCTAAAAGAACATATTTATTGGGGAAATATGTAAATGTGGACATACACATATTGATATAAATATTAATATGCATATTTATTTGTATATTAGACCTATGATACCAGTGAAGTCACAGTGGAGAAAACTAGCCAAATAGTTTCAAAATATTGAATTTAGCTTTTGCATATTCTTGTATGTTCTTCAGTTCATTAGAAAGAATCACAAAAGAGAAGAATTGTGTCTAGTTAATAACTGATTTCAGGCCTCAATTTCTTTTTTCTTTTTTTTTAAAGCCAAGCTATCCTTGTATATCATCCTCCTGGTTTCAAGAAGATGGAGCTTAATATTTCATCTTACTTGTGTAAAGGGAAATTATGAGAGTGACCAAGAATTAATAATTTTATTAAATAAAAAATACTAAAGTAAAAAGATGGAAAATAGGGGAGATATATGTTTATTTTTCTTATAGCTCTATTTAGCTTGCTATTCTGTGGCTACCATTAGGACCCCATACCCACACTCACAGGAAGTTCAGCCAGCAACAAAGAAGAGAAGAGAAAAAATCCAATCCTGCCTCAGTTCATCAAACTTTTTTCTCCCACTAACTGTCACACATCACATCTAGACAGCCAACTGTGGCTTTCTGTTTTTGCTGGGCCACCCATTGGGGCAGTGAAGGGGACATCCATTCTGCCCCCTGTCTTGTGATACCTTTACTTTTTTCATGCCCTTTTCCAGGTGCCATTCTCTGCCAAGTTCAGGTTCATGCCAGGTGGTTGGCAATAGATGATGTCACCTGTGTGACCCCAGAGAGGGGGAGGGTAAATTTCCTTTGTAATTATGACAAATTGTCAGACCTGAAGACCTATATCAAAAAAAAAAACAACTCATGTCCTAAGTTTTCTCTTTTCTGGGTTTACTATCACTAGTTATTTCCAGGGATCTTCTAATAAGATTCTACCACACTTAATTGTCCAGGTGATCTTCTCTACCCATACTGCAGGTAACCAATGCCCCTCCTAAAATATTAGAGTCAGAAGTAATTATGATCCTACAGGTATTACCTGTCAAGTGACCTTGGTATTTTAACATCAGTAATTTTAATCTCTGTTTTTTTTTAAACCAAGCTTTATATCTATTTATCTATCTACCTATCTCCGTCTATCCATCTATCTATCTATGTATCTCTCTCTCTCTCTATCTATATATCTATCTATAGTTTTTTTTTAAGCTGTCTTATGCCAATAGTAAGTTCAAATCTGATGGGAATTCCATTTATTCAGCAAAAGTTTAATAGAATTCATCTGTGTAAAAGATAATGTCCTGGGTAATGAAGAGGTGAAGAATGAAAAGAAAGATATACAAAAATAATAAATTGCCTTCAAAATATTTAGATTCTATGGCAATAGAATTAGGAGCCACAAATAAATATTATTGTTTTACCTTTGTTTTCAAAGAGGAAAAATAGCAACATGTTGACCTATGTGTGAATTGGATTTAAGTAAGGCATGACAGGGATGGTTTGGGTTGCACTAGATGACCTTGGCTTCTTTTATGTATAAGCTCTAAGTGCTCTATGGTGCCTGCTTCAGCTGCCTTTATATCCAAGAAAACAATTTATTCTTATTTGCATTTTCTTGCAGGGAAAGTCTTTTCTATTCCTGGGTTAGACACCTCCTAATTCATTTATGGGTTTGAAGACTGTTCATTATCTTCAACCTACTTTAACCCAACTTCCACTATAGTTTAATGAGATGTAGACATTAGGCACGATAAAGCTTTTTTTTTTTTTGGCACAGGTGGAGATTCCTCCTTTTGTGTTTATCTACTAATAAGATATTGAGTACATGTAAAAGAATATAAGGTAATTTCTAGAAGAAGTATGTGCTAACAAGTAGTCATGTGCTAATTAGTAATAGTCTCCTCTAGGCAGCTATACCTGAAAAGAACTTATAGAAGCCTGATGTGGTCTCTGAGGAATAGCTGGAGGAATGGGTGTTGTCTATAGATAATGGTAATGAAGACAATTTGATTACAGTAGATAGTGTATGGATAGTGTAAGATAAAATGAGGCTTGATGGATAGTGAATCAAGATTGTGCAGACACTTAAATGCATTTAAAGGATTCAGGTTATTATATTCTATTATCTATTCACACCTCCTTCATCTTCTATTTGCAATGTATTTTTATTCTTCATTTATTATTACTACTATTATATTTTATGTACTTTAAGAAAATTGAAACAAAAAGTATTATAATGATGATGAAGAAAACAATAATGAAAACAATAGCAATAATTAATATTTTTGTTCTCTTTTCCTTTTTGAAGAGGATAAAGGACATCAAAGGATGATATATTACCTTGCATATAAATTATATTTAAGTGAGGCTTATTTAAATAACCTTTTTATAGTGATTATTAAATGCAAGACACTATACTTAGTACTGTATAATTATTATCTAATTTGATCCTCATAATAAGCCTTGAAGGAAGGAATAAATTATGATTATGTCCTTTATAATTGAGAACTTGAAGCAAAAAGGGGTAAAGTGACTTTACCAGGATCACATAGCTGATAAGTGGTTGAGGCTGTATTGAACTTAGGTATTCCTGATTCTAAGTCCAATATTGTATCTAATGTTTCATTTAGTTTCTATATAATTGCACATATATATGTATACATATGTATAGGCAATAAATGTGTGTATATATGTTTATAGAAACTACATGGAATAGAAATTATATATGTAGATGCATATCATACACACATAGATGTATATATGCACATATGTGTGACTATATATATATAACATACCTGTGAATGTACACCTAAAATATATAAAATGCATATGAATATAGTAATAATATGCTGACCTTGAGGTCAAAAAGATCTGAGTTCAAAGCTGATCTTAGCCACTTAAACTAGTTGATTGATCTTGGGCAAATCACTTCACATCTCCCTCAGTTTCCTCATCTGTAAATTTTAGATAATAGTACTTTTCTGCTAGATTGTTGTAAGGATCAAAGGAAAGGATATTTCAAAGTACTTTTCATGTCTTAAGTCACTACCTAATTGATATTCATAATATTAATATCACCAGTAGGAATTTTCTCATCCAAAATCTGTGAGTAATTTCAGCTTTTGGAGAGATCCTTAGAATGGTGAGAGGTGGTGAGATGTCTTATCCTGGGCCTGAAGATTAGTTAGAAAGGGAAATTGAACACAGGTCTTTCTCACTTTGAGTTCTGCTCCTTAATCACTAGATTTTGTTTCTTCTGCTTATATAAACATGTGCATTATCATGAAGTTGACTTTACATAAGGAGTTCAAGGATTCTTCTCAAGGAAGAAAATAATCAGGATAAGAACTCACATTTATGAAAAACATGAAGTTTTTTTTTTAATTCCATCAGAATTTCTGACATCTATCTTAACAAAACACGCTAAATTATATTGAATGCATTTTTAGAACCAAATGTGTATTTCAAGGGAAAGGTAAAGCTTATCTGATGGGAAATATGTAAGCATAAAAGAAATATATATTCATTACCTGCTATGTATTTACAATCAGTATCAACATGGACAACCAATCAAAACAAATCATTTAACCTTTTTGGGCTCCAATCCCTTCACACATAAAATGAGAGGGTTACATTGTATGACCTCTAAGATCCCATGTAACTGTAAATATACATTCATGTTCAACATTCTGAGCTAGTCTCTGAGGATTCATCGAAAAAGGTGCCAAACCTTGCCCTCAGGCAGTGAGTGTGTAGTCAAAAGCATATACAGTTAATAAGATTTACACACAAGTCCAATCCAATTAAAATGACACAATGTTAGAGGGCATCTCAGTTTGGCATTTCAAGGGGTCTGTCATTTTACTCCCTTCTGGCTTTCTAGGTTTAATTCATTTCACTTACTTCAGTTATGCATTTATTTTATTTTGAAAATTATATTTAATTAGTCAATTTAGAATATTTTCCTTGGTTACAAGACTCATGTTATTTCCCTCTCCTACCCCACCCTTCTCATAACCAATGCACAATTCCACTGGGTTTTACATGTATCATTGATCAAGACCTATTTCCATATTATTGATGTTTATACTAGGGTGATCATTTAGAGTCTACATCCTCAATCACATCCCCATTGACCTATGTGCATTAATGCATTTTCATTGCCCTTGATTTACTCCTTTAGGAGAATAATGACACCCATGCCTATCAGCATCCCGACCCTCTTAAGTTGACCTCTATCCACTGTCCTTTCTTTAGTGATGGAGACTTTGAATTTGTTAGCATGAGCAACAGTGTCCTGGTAGCTCACCTTACCCAATGGGGCCCTCATATTTTCCATATGTTTTCTTTATGTCTGTACATCATTTTGAAGTTTTACCCTTGAGATCAAACCAATAGCTGAACTTGGGACGTTGCACTGACTTCTGTTAGTGTGTCTAGCATATTTCTTACTCATTCCATTTGGGGCAATGAATGGAGAGTCATACCTAAGGTAATATGTCTGGAAGAGAGCAAAAGGCTCTGTTTCTAGTGAATGACTTAATTCAGAGATGGAACAATGAGTCTGTATGAAAGCTGACTTGGATCTCTGACAAAATAGCTTAACCTCTGTCATGCCTTTTTTGTGTGGAATGGTGAAGGTTTTGAAGTTGCACTTAGCTGAAGAATCCAAGGAAGTAATTAGGAAAAGAACCAAATCTCTATGCAGAATGCTCTGTCCAAAGCAGACTAAATGTAGTGATGTGTTGTTTTTTTCCTTTCCTTTCCCAGTGACCCATTTCAAGGACATTGTAAATATATTTTTCTGGTCTTTCTCTCAAAGAAGAGCTGAATAGGGAAAGAGTTAGCAGTAATCTCTGAGACTAATATGCTAGCCAAATGCTAAAATTGTCAAAAAGCCCTCTGTCCTTCTAATGCATGAGTCTGGCCATGCCATCTACCTCCTTCAGTATGCTTTAATGACAACCTATTACTTCCAGGCTCTTAGTGTCCTTTAGAAGCACCCCCCTTCTTTTCTCTCCAGTTTTCTTATGGCCTTTTACCCTCCATATTTTCTGTTATCCACTGCCACCAGCTTCTCTGTACTTTCTAATTCAAGGCCATTAATTTTCACTGGTTGTCACTCAGGGCTGGAATTTTCCGTTTCCTCACCTCTATCTCTTAGCTTCCTTGGATTCTTCAACTCCCAGCCCAAATCCCATATATAAAGGAAATCTTCCTTGTTCTGTCTTGACAGTAGTTATTTAGTACTGCAGTTTATCTGTGATTTATCCCACATAACCTTCCCCTCCTTTGTGCCTTCACTTTTTAGCACATTCCTTGGTCCATGATCATTGCTTAGTAAATTTCTGTCCATTTGACTTGACTTGGATGACATTCAAGAACTGCTCACTGTGATGATCCTTAGAGGCCATCTTGTCCATGTCCCACCTTTTACAATGAGAAAATAAGGTCAGAGGTATAAAATGATGAGTAAAATCCCATAGGTAGTGAGGGGGAAAACTTGTATTTGAACCCAATTCTTTTTATTCCAGTACCAATCATTTCTCCACTCTTACCAACTATCAGAAGTAGAAAAGGGACCACAAAGCTCAGAAGTATGATTTGGGGGACAGAGGTGGGATATGAGAGTTCTTTCTAATATTACTCCAGGAGAGCTTAATATAGCTTACCCACCCACACTGGTTGCAGAGAGGAACATTGTTTCTATCTTCTCCCTTTATCACTAAATTGAATACAACTAATAGTAACAAAAATCACACAGATATGAAATCCCTATACAACCAAAGGCCTTCAGCCTTTAAGAATATGAGGAACTCATTTTCACTTCAAAGGAAACAAACAAAATATATTCATAGGCTAATAATGGTAATAATTTTGGTATCCACTTATGAGGACTAACTTTTATTTGTCAATTTAAGGTTGTCAAAACACTTTACATTTCTTGCATCATTTGACCCTCCCAAGCATCCTATGAAGTTTGTTCCATTATTATTCCCATTATATAGCTGAGAAAACTGAGGCTAAGATACTTTAAATAACTTAGGTGGACAATATTTCATTTAATATATTTCTGACTTAGCCTAGTATTCTCTTGACTATACCCTATTCTTGTGCCTAGAATGATAGGATCATATATTTATATCTATAAGGGAGCCTAGGGATCATCTAGTTCAATAGTCTTAATTTCAAAATGGAGAAACTGAGCCCCCAAATGAGTGACTTACTCAGGATAATACATTAAGAGGGCATAAAAGAAAGAGTACAATTTGAATCTAGGTTGTCTGACTGCAAATCTAACTCATTTTCTCCTATACAACATTGGTTCCCTAAAATTGGAATGAGGTATAACTGAGAGAACTCTTGACATGGAGAGAGTAATGGAATGTTTCTAGTCCCACCTTGGGTATTTAAAGGAGTCTTGCACCCTTGGGGAGATCACTTCTAATTCCTCAGCATGGACAGGTACCTAGACTCTGGAACAGGCTGTTGAGTTCCTGGGAGAAGTCTTCCCTTTGACTTTATTTACTTGATGTTGAGGAGAAAGGTCAAAGATAAGGCTCTTCAACATCTTATATTTTCTTCCATTATTTTTTGCACATCATTGTGACTCATTTTGCACATCTGTGTAATGGGGTAAATAAAACACTTGGGGCATACCTTGTAGTAGGGGGGTTGTGGAGATTAAATGATATAATAAATACAGAGTGCTTGGGAAATCTTAAAGTGCAAAAGAAATGTTAGCAATTCTTATTATTGGTTGAGAAGAATGGAAAAATACTATTAGATCTTCACTTTTCCTTTTAGATGGATTTGGTTTTAGTTATTTTAACTGCCACTCCATATAATTGAAAAAATACATATAGAGTGATAGATATATATTGGTATGTAAATATATATATATATTTACCAAATATATGTTTGTATTATACTGTATGTGATATTTGTATACATTTGTAAATATGTATAAATATATGTATACATGTATGCATATACTGTATATAAGTAGTTATGACTATAAGTATTTACAAATATATATTGTCAAATGGGATTTTTTTAAATCTTATATTTTATTTAATCATTTCCAAGAATTATTCATTAAAGACAAAGATTATTTTATTTTCCTCCCCCACCCCATAGCCTAACCGTGATTCCACTGGGTATCACATGTGTTCTTGATTAGAACCCATTGCCATGTTGTTAATATTTGCATTACAGTGTTCGTTTAGTCTCTCCTCTGTCATGTCCCCTCAACCGCTGTAGTCAGGCAGTTGCTTTTCCTCGGTGTTTCTAATCCCACAGTTTATCCTCTGCTTATGAATAGTGTTTTTTCTCTTAGATCCCTGCAGATTGTTCAGGGCCATTACACTGCTACTAATGGAGAAGTCCATTACTCTCTGTGTACAATATTCTCCTGGTTCTGCTCCTCTCACTCTGCATCATTTCCTGGAGGTTGTTCCAGTCTCCATGGAATTCCTCCACTTTATTATTCCTTTTAGCACAATATTATTCCATCACCAACAGATACCACAATTTGTTCAGCCATTCCCCAATCAAAGGGCATCCCCTCGTTTTCCAATTTTTGGCCACCACAAAGAGCACAGCTATGAAAATTCTTGTACAAGTCTTTTTCTCCATTATCTCTTTAAGGTACAGACCCAGCAGTGCTATGGCTGGGTCAAAGGGTAGATATTCTTTTGTCGCCCTTTGGGCATAGTTCCAAATTGCCCTCCAGAATGGTTGGATCAGTTCACAACTCCACCAGCAATGAATTAATGCCCCTACTTTGCCACATCCCCTCCAGCATTCATTACTTTCCTTTGCTATCATGTTAGCCAATCTGCTAGGTGTGAGGTGATACCTCAGAGTTGTTTTGATTTGGAGAATGGCTTGATTTTTTGTACAATTGATTTAGCTCTTTATAAATTTGAGTAATTAAACCTTTGTCAAAATGTTTTTTCTAATTCCTCATCTAGTTTTAGTTGTGTGGAGAGTGTTTTGTAGTTGTGTTCATATAGTTCCTGTGTTTGTCTCGGGAGATAGATTCTTAGGTATTTTATTTTGTCTAAGGTGATTTTGAATGGGATTTCTCTTTCTAGTTTTTGCTGCTGAGCTGTGTTGGAGATATATAGAAATGCTGATGACTTATGTGTGTTTATTTTGTATCTTGCAACTTTGCTAAAGTTGTTGATTATTTCAATTAGCTTTTTGGTTGACTCTCTAGGATTCTGTAAGTAGACCATCATGTCATCTGCAAAGAGTGATGACTTGGTCTCCTCCTTGCCTATTTTCATGTCTTCAATTTCTTTTTCTTCTCTAATTGCTACTGCTAGTGTTTCTAGTACAATGTCAAATAGTATAGGTCATAATGGGCATCCTTGTTTCACTCTTGATCTTATTGGGAATGCATCTAGTTTATCCCCATTGCAGATGATATTAGCTGATGCTTTTAGATATATACTGTTTATTATTTTTAGGAATGACCCTTCTATTCCTATGCTTTCTAGTGTTTTTAATAGGAATGGATTTTGTATTTTATCAAAGGCTTTTTCTGCATCTATTGAGATAATCATGTAATTCTTGTTGGTTTGCTTGTTGATGTGGTCAATTATATGGATGGTTTTCCTAATATTGAATCAGCCCTGCATCCCTGGTATAAATCTTACTTGATCATGGTGGATGATCCTTCTGATCACTTGCTGGAGTCTTTTTGCTAGTATTCTCTTTAAGATTTTTGCATCTATATTCATTAGGGAGATTGGTCTATAGTTTTCTTTCTCTTTTTTTGACCTGCCTGGTTTTGGAATCAGTACCATGTTTGTGTCATAAAAAGAATTTGTTAGAACTCCCTCTTTGCTTATTATTTCAAATAGTTTCTATAGTATTGGTATTAAATGTTCTCTGAGTGTTTAATAGAATTCATAGGTGAATCCATCAGGCCCTGGGGATTTTTTCTTAAGAATTTCCTTGATGGCTTGTTGGATTTCATTTTCTGATATGGGATTATTTAAGAATTCTATTTCTTCTTCTGTTAGTCTAGGCAGTTTGTATTTTTGTATATATTCATCCATATCACCTAAATTGGTGTATTTATTGCCATATATTTGGGCAAAGTAGTTTTAATGATTGCCTTAATTTCCTCTTATTTGGAGGTGAGGTCCCCCTTTTCATTTTTGATGCTGTTAATTTCCTTTTCTTCCTTCCTTTTTTAAATTAGATTGACCAGTACTTTGTCTATTTTGTTTGTTTTTTCAAAGTACCAGCTTCTTGTCTTATTTATTAAATCAATAGTTCTATCACTTTTGATTTTATTAATTTCTCCCTTAATTTTTAGGATTTCTAGTTTGGTTTTCTGCTGGGGATTTTTAATTGATTGCTTTTGAGTTTTTTTATTTGCATTTCCAATTGATTGATCTCTGCTCTCCCTAGTTTGTTTATATATGCACTCAGGTATTTGAATTTACCTCTGATTACCACTTTGGCTGCATCCCAAAAGGTTTGAAAGGATGTCTCACCATTGTCATTTTCCTCAATGAAATTATTACTTGTTTCTATGATTTCTTCTCTAACTAAACAATTTTGGGGTATCATATTGTTTAATTTACAATTAGTTTTTGATTTGGTTTTCCATGTACCATTACTGCCCATTTCTTTTATTGCCTTGTGATCTGAAAAGGCTGAATTTATTATTTCTGCTTTTCTGCATTTGTGTGCCATGTTTCTGTGACCTAATGTATGGTCGATCTTTGTGAATGTGCCATGTGGTGCTGAGAAGAAGGTGTATTCCTTTTTATCCCTATCTATTTTTCTCCATATGTCTATTAATTCTAATTTTTCTAAGATTTCATTCACTTCTTTTACCTTTTTCTTATTTATTTATTTATTTGATGTATCTAAATTTGATAATGGTTGGTTTATGTCTCACACTAATATAGTTTTACTGTCTATTTCTTCCTTCAATTCACATAGTTTCTCCATTAAAAATTTGGGTGCTATATTATTTGGTGCATACATGTTGATTAGTGATATTTCCTCATTATCTAAAGTCCCTTTTAACAAAATATAATTACCTTCCCTATCCCTTTTGATCAGATCTATTTTTGCTTTGGCTTTATCAGATATCATGATTGCAACTCCTGCTTCTTTCTGTCAGTTGAGGCCCAGAAGGTCTTACTCCATCCTTTAATTCTGACCTTGTTGGGGTTTACCCTCCTCATGTGTGTTTCTTGAAGACAACATATGGTAGGGTTTGGATTCTAATCTATTCTGCTATTCATCTACATTTTATGGGTGAGTTCATCCCATTCACGTTCAAAGTTATGACTGTCACTTGTGGACTCCCTGGCATTTTGATATCCTTCCCTAATTCTAACCTTTCTTCTTCAGCTCTACCTTTTAGTCCAATGATTTACTTTAAATCAGTCCCCCTTGTCCCCTCCCTTGATATGTTTCCCTTTCTAGTCCCTCCATTTTTGTTCCCTCCCCCCCTCCTTTTCCCTCCTTTTTTTGTGTTCCCTCTCCCCACCCCCCCTTGGTTTTCCCTTCTCCCTTCCCTTGTTCGGTAAGATAGAATTCAAGATCCCAATGGATCTGGATGTTGTTCCCTCTCAGAGTTCATTCCCTCAGAGTAAGGTTTAAGCAAAAACTCTCTTCCTCTCCTTCTTAGAGGAGTTTTCTTCCCTTCCCCTTCCCGTGTGAATCTTTGTGTGAGAAAGATTATTCTATTTAGTCATTCTTTTCCCCCTATTTACACATTACATTTTCCCCCACATGTTAGTATACATAAATTGATATAAATGTAGTCCTTATAGAAGAGAGTTTTGGTAAAAGAAAAAGATAACATTTTTCTCCTTTTCCCTTTCCTTCATATTTACTTTTTCAGGTATTCCATGTTCTTTGTTTTTCAATATCGAACTTTCCACAGAGCTCTGGTCTTTTCTTTGCAAAAACTTGGAAATCTTCTATTTTGTTGAATGCCCATACTTTCCCTTGGAAGTATATAGTTAGTTTTGCTGGATAGCTGATTCTTGGTTGAAGACACAACTCTCTTGCCTTTCTGAAAATCATGTTCCATGCCTTACGATCATTCAGAGTTGAACTTGCAAGGTCTTGTGCAACCCTGATTGGCATTCCTTTATATCTAAATTATCTTTTTCTGGCTTCTTGTAGGATTTTTTATTTTGTTTGAAAGCTTTGGAATTTGGCAATTACATTCCTGGGAGTTGTCTTTTGGGGATTTAGTGTAGAGGGTGTTCTGTGAGCTCTTTCAGTGGCTGTATTGCCCCCTTGTTCTAGAATCTCTGGGCAATTTTTTTTTGATTATATCTTGTATTACAATGTCGAGTTTGCTGTTTATTTCTGGCTTTTCCAGAATTCCAATTATTCTTAAATTGTCTCTTCTCCCTCTATTTCTAAGCCTGTCACCTTGTCAGTGAGATATTTTATGTTCTCTTCTAATTTCTTGGTCTTTTGGCTTTGCTTTATTAATTCTTGCTCATTGTATTCAAGTTGCCTGATTCTGACTTTTAAAGCCTGGTTTTTCTTTTCACTTTGGTCAAACTGGTTTTGTAGATGCATGCATTTCTTTTGCATTATTTCCCACTTTTCCTCCCAGAGGGCTTCCATCTTTTTGATCCTTTCTGATTCAAATTCTTTATGGGTTTGTGGAGAGTTTCCATTTCCTTTGGAAGGTTTCTACGCATTTGCTTGTGTTTCTTATTCTATCTCCTCTGTTTTTGTATTTTTGCTCCATAAAATGTGTCCAAAGTCACCCCCTTCTTCTTCTTGTTTTTCTTGGAATTTTGGGGCTACTTTTATGCTCTGAGCCTGGCTCGGCACTCTCTGCGAGGTTTTTCAGTGCCTTAGCTGGCCAGAAAAGCCAGCACTCTGAGGTGGGAGGGTCCTGGGCTTCCTGGAGGTCTCAGGGCTCCTGATAAGATTAGCTTTTGCTGAATTGAACTGAGTGTGCCTTGAGGCAGGGACCTTCCATGAGAATTGGATGGAGGTATCCAGCCAGGGGGTTACAGGCTCCCCCCCGTGTCTCTCTCTGTGTGTTGGGTGCTCCCTTGTCTGAGTCAGGTTGTTTTCAGGAAGAGGCCTTCAGATTAGTGGGCCCTGATGCTCTGAGTTTCCATCTGCTGCCTTGGACTCGGAGCTCTGGGTTGGGGGGGAATCGGTCCTGGGAACTTCCTTCTGCCTACCCCTTAGGTCCGAGTGATCTCAGGTTCTGGCTTTTGGGGGGGTATTACCTTTTGATCCAGATCCAGGAGGAGGATTCTCAGGGTCTATGCTATTGATCATTTTGAATTCCGGTGCCCTAGGAGCCTATGGTTTGAGTTCCTTAGGGAAGGGTTTCCGGAGATCTGAACTTTAGCTTTCTCTAAGCTGCCATCTTGACCAGCCAAATGGGATATTTAATGTCCAAATTAGTTATGCTTTTAGAGGCCCACTTCTATTCCCCATTAATTCAAGGGATCCTAGCTTTGAGGCATGAAGGTATCTTAAAGGATATTGAGTCTAACCCATTCATTTAACATACTAGGAAAGTGGGAAACAGAGTGTTTAAGTGACATATATGGTCACACAGCTAGTTCCCAAGTGACCTGTGTTCCAAATGTTGAAAACTATTAATATAATTATATTAATATATATATATATATAATAAAATTTCTTTCTTTCTTTCTTTCTTTCTTTCTTTCTTTCTTTCTTTCTTTCTTTCTTTCTTTCTTTCTTTCTTTCTTTCTTTCTTTCTTTCTTTCTTTCTTTCTTTCTTTCTTTCTTTCTTTCTTTCTTTCTTTCTTTCTTTCTTTCTTTCTGTTTTTCTCTCTCTCCTTCCATCTGAATTATTATTTTTGTGCTACTGTCTCAGTTATAATACTGTGAAAAGAAATGCTTGTTCTCAAAGAGGTTTGACTTATTCACTAGATTGAATCATGAGGGGAAAATCCATTATGAATTTCTGCAAGTAACATATTTTGTCTAGGATTCCTACAATCTCATTTAAAAATAAGTTTCCAATTTATTTGAAGATCTTAGAGAACTTCTAAATGGCCACCATCCTGTGACTGGGATAGACTTCTGAAAGTATAAATAGTCTATAGCTAGCAAAATATTTCAGCATTAGAAGGCATTGTTTATATTTCTAAACTTTTCCATTTACCAAATTATAGCTTACCACTGTTTCACCCCATTCAATTCTTCATTCTAAGGTTATAATAATAGTCATTGATGTTATGCTCTGAGAGTTTTGAGTTAAAGTCACTGTGTATATAAGAAAGTTAGAATCTGAAAAGTTTAAATGTGGAACACCAGATCCTGATAAATCTTTATATGATAATATCCCATTGTTTCAAGTGTGAGAAGTTAATTGTTAAATTAAATTCCCATTCCTGTTCTTATTAGCTATTATTAATATAATGTTTTAATATTTGCTAATATTTTTATAATTATCTCATTTGATCTTTATAATAATTCTAGGAGATAACTATTGTGATTTCCTCAAGTATACAGAGAGGAAATTGAGGTAGGAAAAGGTTAAGTGATTTACTCTGGCTTACATAGCTAGTTAATAATTCATGCTGTATTTATATTCAGACCTTCCTGCCTGCAGGTCCAATCTTTTATCATTTGTGCCAACTAGCTGTCTTTAATCCATATTATTATAATAGTATCATATTATATAATATGGAGAGATATTTTAGACAAATTAGTAACTTGAATTTGTTATGTATGAATTTGAAAACATAGTAGGATGAATCATAGCCATAAGAAATATATGCTATTGATATTATGAACCAAAAAATAAGAAATGTTAATTTTGTCCTGATAGAGGAAAGGAGGAAATTATGAATCATGAAAAGAGGGTAATTGTGTTTCTTTTTCATCCCTTTTCATTGATCTTTCCACTCTGTAGAGTACAATGGAGCTAAAATGGGTGATGTGAGAATAAACCTGATTCTCATCAATGGATAGCCTGACACAATTTGCAGCTACAGTAGTTCTTTATCAATATTTCCCCTATCCTTTATTGTGCTTCCTTCATGCTTCTCCACTGTCATCACTAACTTCTTCTTTTTATGGTGTTACATAGGTATAAGTAAGGCAGAAAAGAAAAAAAAATATATGTATATATGTACTTTGGTGGAGGAATTGGAGACATTTTCTTCCTCCCAATGGATAATTTATTAAATATTTTAAAAAAAGTAGAGCTGGGAAGGCAATCATCTAGAATAGTGCTTCCTTTTATAGAAAATAACTGAGAGAATGGTCTGAGATATCTCCTAGATCTATATTTATGATCTTAGAAGAAGCAAAGTAAAAGAAAAATGCAGATAAAATAGGATTGTACTAGTTAAAAAGGAGGATACATGGGCATTTAAAGGTTATTTGAGGTAACAATTTCATTCATATTTCTCTCCAACCAAGGTACATTTTTTCTTTCATTCTATTATTCTCACTTCCACATTGATCTCTTCCTCCTCAGGAATCCCATTTTAAAGATATTCAAAAAGAAGGGTCCCTACAAGTAATTAAGCCTCCATTTTTATTATAAAGATAAAGAAACTGAGACTCACAGAATTTAAGGGGTTTTGCTTTGGTGACTTATTTAGTAAGTAGCAGACCTGTTATTCAAATTCATTTTTAAAAAATTCCAAATCCTTTTCCAAGGCTCCTCTACCATTCTATGTTCCAATGACAAACAATCAGTATCACTTTTCTAATGTCTTCTTTGTTCCAAATGCTACAGAAATGTCCATGAATTTATATAAAAATACATAATCTCAAAATCCATCAATAACCAATCTCAATTTTCCTTCAAATTCCACAAAAATCTCCCAGTCTATAAGATTTTCTTGGGTCTCCCTAATGTTAGTGATAGCACTCTAAGAATATCTCTAATTTATCTTCTTTGTGTATGGTTTCTTGCACATCATCTCTTCCATTAGACAATGATCCACTTTTTATCTGTGATTCTAGTTTACCTTTCTTACATAGCAGACAGCCTGGCATATGCTATGTGCTTAATACATGATTTTTTACTAGAATGGACACAGCAGTCATGAGTACAAAAACATAGTTGAATTAATGACTATGTGTGTCTCAATATTAAATACTCTCAAAGATGATTTGGTTTCTAATTTTCTCTTTTTTTCCATTAGAATATTTAATTCATAGTGAAATAGCATATCATGGACCCTGGGACTATTAAAGTAAGAATCCAGTATATTTTCAAAAGTTTTTTAATTTAATATTTGCCATTTAGTTTTAAAGAGCTATGCAATAAAATTATGAGATATCTAACTGTGCCTTATTGTGATAGAGATTTCAATTATCAAGGAAGGGATAGAAAATGTGAGTGGAAAAGAAAACTAAAGACAAACAACTGTTAGAGGCTTAATATTGTCTATTGGAATAGCCTGGAAGATTCATAGGAGAGCTATTAGATAAGGGGTCTGTAAAAGGCACAAGAAAATAATATAATCATATGACAAAGGAAGTTGAAACAAGGTTTGGTCAATTCCATGTTTTAGCATAAAAAAAGAAATGGGAAACTAACACACAGAGATAGTTAAAGAAATGGTCTAATTTGCAACTTTTCCCCTCAAGATGAAATATATGGAATATATATTTTCTTTTATCACACCTTCACTAAACTTTGTATCTATATAGAACCTTGCATCAAGTTCTGTACACCCCCACAACTTTCCAACTACCCTAATAGAGTATTTCCTAATTAGAAGTCAAGCTTTATGAGGACAGCTAATATCTTGCTGATTTCAGTTTATATGCATAGTGCTTGGTAAACTTCCTGGTAAAAAGTAAGCACTTATTCAGTGTTTTGTTTTGTTTTGTTTTTTGGTTCTTCTTGTTGTTGTTTTACTCTATCTGTCCATCTATTTAAGGCACCCAAACAAAATAGGTACTTAACTATCTTTTTAAACTTTATCTTTTGTCCTTTAACATACATTGACTAATATTTTATACCAGCATTTCCCCCTTATCACTTTGCTTAATCCCTTTAGAATAGTTTTCCCTTCCTTCCTTCCTTCCTTCCTTCCTTCCTTCCTTCCTTCCTTCCTTCCTTCCTTCCTTCCTTCCTTCCTTCCTTCCTTCCTTCCTTCCTTCCTTCCTTCCTTCCTTCCTTCCTTCCTTCCTTCCTTCCTTCCTTCCTTCCTTCCTTCCTTCCTTCCTTCCTTCCTGCCTACCTTTTCTCATTCCTTCCCTCCCTCCATCTCTCTTTCTCTCTATTTTTTTCTTTCTTCTACACATATAAATGTATACAGGAAAATTGTGTACACTTAGTAAGATTCAGCAAAAATAATTAATATAAAACATTCAAAATTAAGTGCAGACCTTAAATTGCTCCCTCTTCAAAGGATCAGGAATAGGACAGACAGACAGACAGAGAGAGAGAGAGAGAGAGAGAGAGAGAGAGAGAGAGAGAGAGAGAGAGAGAGAGATTTTGTTATTATAATTTCAAAAGATTCAGTACCAGTTCAAAGATTTTTATTGTTTAATTTTCCATTTATATGATTGAATTAATTTTATATATTGTTTACCTGATTCTCAATACTTTACCTTGCATGATTTCATGTCTTTCTATGCATTTATATATTCAGAATATTCATGGTTCCTCATATTCCATTTTATTAATAATACAGCTAATATAGTTATTCTCTAATCAGTGGACATTGCCTTTGTATTCAGTTCTTTGCTAAGACAAGAAAGTGATGCTATCTAATATAAAATATATATTATATATGCTTTGGAAAATGTGGCATATGCTTTGTAAATTAGGTTTTAAATTAACCAAGAAATATGTTCTACCCTTTTTGAAGGTAATTTACATATTCCCCCACACTATCATTCAATCTCCCTTTGAATAAGAACTTTAATATATATATATATATATATACATATATTTCTTGTATCACCAGTTTCATATCATAGTTCCTAGCAAATAGTAAATGCTTAATAAAAGTGTGTTAACTTGTGTAGACTTGCAATGTCCTTATTTTCTCTGGGAATAAATCAAATAGTAGGCTGGGAAAACATAACCTTCATGTTATCCTTTAATTCAAACACATAATGCTTTTCAATAAAAATGAAACACACCTTTGTCATCAGCTATAGAACTGGAAATGTTAAATAAATATGCTTAGAATGATTCTTTTAGCATTTCACTTGCTATTTTCTACAGCAAAAATATAAATGAACATCACATCAATAAAAATAACAAAACTTTCTGGAAGCTATTTTCCAAAGGTCCTGTATCTTCTCCTATTGGACAGTAAATATGAGTAAACATGATATTTGTATATAGCTGTAAAGTGGCATCATGCCAGGCAGCTAGAAGTTTAGCAAAAGGAAAAATGCATTATGAGTCAGTAGGGAGTATAACATGGGGAATTGTTTGTGTGCTTGTGTTTTCCTTGAAAAAATAAATTTAATTCAGTTTGTTCAAAAGATGGAGAGAAATGTAGTTTAAAAGCAGACAATTTAAGATATCTTGAACTTAGAATAATTTTGTTTTAGTAAAACCTCATTCATTAGTATACAAATTTTGAACTATTATATTAACATATACATTTAATTTAGTTAATCAATATAGGCACATAATAAATTATATTACTACATTGATATTTTAGACCTTTCCTTGCATCTAATTTTTGTAAATTTGGAGAAAAAAAGTTTTTCTCTACGAATTATGAATTGATATATTTGGAAAGAAAAATGATTATTTACTTTTGACTTCATGAGATAGAAGGAAGAAAGGAAACAAAGCAAAGAAGGAAAGTTGATGAAAGGAAAGGAGGGAGGAATAAAAGTTAAGGAAAAGAAAGGAGAAAAAAAAGGAAAGGGAAGGAAAGGAAAGGAAACAAAAGGAAAGGAAAAAAGGAAAGGAAAGGAATGGGAAATGGGAAGGGAAGGAAAGGAAAGGAAAGGAAAGGAAAGGAAAGGAAAGGAAAGGAAAGGAAAGGAAAGGAAAGGAAAGGAAAGGAAAGGAAAGGAAAGGAAAGGAAAGGAAAGGAAAGGAAAGGGAAGGGAAAGGGAAAGGGAAAGGGAAAGGGAAAGGGAAAGGGAAAGGGAAAGGGAAAGGGAAAGTGGGAGGGATGAAAAGTGGGAGGTAGTGCATTACGGAGGGAAAAATTCAGATTTTTGATTAATTACTCTGAGAATTTACCAAATCTGTACTCTCTAGTTATATGGAACTAGCATCATTATCTTCAGTTAGGAAAAAAATATCTCTAGGTGAAAGTAGTTACAGGAATTTATAAATTGATATTTTGATGTTATGAATTTTGATTCAAATTGGATTCTGACAATAGAAGTTGCTATTCAACCTATGGAAGTGGCTTTAGAACAAATATTTATTGATGTTGTTATTGTTTAAGGTGCTAAAATTTTTGTTATTTGTCTGCTTGCAGTGTGCATTAAGTTCCAGACACTCACCAATTGAATGTAAAACTTCTCAGCATCTCTGGCATTGCTTAAGACGTTGGACTTTTTTCAAGTGAGGATGAAATTCCTCCTATCTGTAAATTAAGCCACTGTGATGGCAAACCCTCTCCATGTAGGGCATTTAAAATGCTTTATGGCCTCATCTCTTTCTCATCTCATTGAAATGATATGCATAGTTTGATTATGTGATGATGATTTGAAAGGATATCCATATCATTTCCTCGCAAGTCTCCATATGTGAGTTATGGATTATGAAGTGTAAACACAAGGTTCAAATTAGAATGTGCCACTTTTCAGTAGGAAAGATAATTTAGAACTGAGAGAAATCATCTGGAACTTAGGCTCTTCTGCGATCCTGGCTCTTCACCCTTGCTTTTTTCATGCATTTACTGTGTAAAAGGTTTTATCTAGGTGCTCTCCATGGTTATTTTTCTCTGTACCCAGGAAGTTGTCCAGGTGTTGAAGGTCAGAGCAGCTAGCAGGGTTTTAATGAGTGGCAGCTATGTATAATTAACCACACACAGAGACTGGCCTTTCATTAGGCTCCACAGAGCAAGATGTAAAGGATCAGCAAGCAGTTAAAGCCTCACTGGATATTTTCATTATCTGCCTTCCTAGGATTCTGGGAAAGTGCTGGCTGGCCCCGAATTTTGATGTTGGACATGCATTCTTACCAGACCCAAACCATCAGGAAAACCTTGTGCCTACTCTCTGAGAGTCAACCCTGTAAAACCTTATGCATGCAAATAATCATACTGAGCTTTGGTGAATTTTTGACTTTTCTTCAACCCATGAAAGATTGTTCTTATGTCAGTTTGCCTTTTTGGGAATCTTGGCGTTAGGCTGATGGAAAACTCAAACACAACTAAGTAAACTGCTCTTCGAGAGGGGGGTCTTTTGCTGTTACTTGGCCCCAGCCAATTCCAATATGGAATCTATACATATGAGTCTCCATCAATAGCTACACTTGGAGACAGTCCCAGGGAGAAGAAAGAGAGCAACAACACATGATAATAGGAGCAAACCCAAATGGGTTTGTGACATTTTGCATATAACTAGAAGATTCTCCTTTTATTTACATTTGTGAGATTTTGTTAAAAACATCAGAGATTTACTTTTAGAGAATTTGTTGATAATATAACTGAGATATTTGAACTCAAAGAATAAAGGCTGCACATCTAACTTCCAATAAATCACTTTCATAGTTGTCTGGTGAGAAAAGAAAATGTTTCCATGAAAGTGATCTTGTTTGAGTTCAAATCTGACCTCTGACACTTCGTAGCTAAGTGCCCTTGGGAAAATCATTTTATCCTATTTTCCCAACTCTTGCCCTTCTATCTCAGAATTGTTTCTTAGGCAGAAAGCAAGGATTTTAAAACAAGAAAATGAATTTGTTTATTGTGGATGAGAAACAACATCTACTTTGGTTATATTTCTCATATTAAGCTTTATTTTTAAAAATTATCATGAGAATCTTTTCTTAAATCCTAAGATAGCATGCTATAATTTCCTTTATTGTATAAAGATTAGTTTTATTTTTTCTAAATATTTAAAATAATGCTAATTAATTATTATAAAAATGAGAGGAAGCTTGGAAAAACAAGCAAAATTATTTGAATATTTTATTTGCCCCTATCCTCGCTGGTGGTCAATAATGAGACAAAGCAAGGTATGAATTTGTGCTTTTATTGGGTTTTGAACACCATTTTGGTATTTCCCTTTACTGGGATATATTGGCTTCTATTTTCAATTAAGTGAATTGTCTCAGAATACTAAAAGGTAATTACATGGTAAAATTTACCCAGAAAATATGTGCAGAAACATTCCTCCAATTCAGATATTTCTGCTCTAAATTCACCCTTCAATCCATAGCCCAATCAGTGACTCAGGGAAACAATGCATACTCTACAACAAATAATTGAGTTCTTAGTATATTGAAGTGTTCTCAGTGACTACTATTTTTAAACCTTTACCTTCCCTCTTATAATCAATACTGTGTATTGGTTCCAAAACCAAAGAGTGGTAAGGGCTAGGCAATGGAGGTTAAGTGACTTACCCAGGGTTACACAACTGGGAAGTGTCTGAGGCCAGATTTGAACCCAGGACCTCCCATCTCTAGGCCTGGTTTTCAATTCACTGAGCCACTCTGATGCCCCCTCAGTGACTACTTTTAAAACAATCTCAGGCAAAATAAAATTAAACAAACAAACAATTAAATAAAACAATCTGAGGGGTAGCTTGATAGCACAGTGAATAGAGCACCAGGCATGGAGTAGGAAGAACTTGGGTTCAAATGTGGCTTCAGATATTTCCTAGCTCTCTGACTCTCCGTAAGTCACTTAACCCCTTTTGCCTAACCCTTAACACTTTTCTGTCTTAGAATTCATACTAAGACATAAAATAGGAATATTTTTTTAACTTGACTTTTGCCTAGATGAAATTTAAGAAATCATTACACCCCTTGTTACCTTCATCATATTCTATCTGTTCTAACTGCTGGACAATTTTACTTTAGGATTGGATGTTTCTTTTTTCTTTTTCCTTAAAATCTTTTTTCATGGATGATTGCTTTTGATTGGTTGGCTTATACTAATTGCCTTGTCAGTGACAGGTATTTATAATGGAAAGATAACTGAGTGGAGTTGAAGGACAACAAATGTCCTCCTTCTAATGCTTACATCCTATATCATTGTAGAGTAATAAAAACCTCAATAAAAGACTCAGTAGGCCTCCATTTTCTCAAATATAAAATAAACAAATTGGTCTAGGTCATCTCAGGTCTTTCCAGTTACTGAACCATATTTCTCCAAATAGATCAGCTAAATAAATTGGATTTCTTCTTTGTCTCTGGTACCCTGTCTAGTGTTATGAATTATAACCAAATAATTCCCAACTATTTTTTTGTGAATTCTCTCCACATCTACCCTAGAAGCCATCACAAAGGAGCCACCAAAATGGTTACAGAGGTCCTCATGATGTCTTGTTTATATTTGGATATGGGGGGGGGCAACAGATTACATCAGGTACCTGTCCTTCATGCTACCTGAAAAGACCAGATTTTTTAAAGGCAAACATTTTCTGATGGCATTCTTGGTTGTTAAATTTATTTATGGTTAGACTGAGTATTTAGTTGGTGGTCACCAAGGATTTAATTTCTAAATCCCAAAATGAATTACTAAAGTAAAATGGAATTACTGGTAGTTTACTTACAATAGAGGGAAGATATTAAAGAATGAGAGAGAGAGAAAAAAAACTCAGGCTTCCTCTGAGCCAGGTAGAAATTCTAAGGTCCTAATCAGGGAAAGGAGTCTCAAGACCATAGGCCTTTCTTGGAGGTTCACATCTCCAGAAAGGCAAGGAAACTAAGTCATCCTTTCACTCACCATGGTGACCATCTAAAAGGAAAGTAGTCTGAGGTCTCCTCCAGGGTCAAGTTCCACAGCTAAGTCCAAGTGTCTGTTTTCCAGTCTCTCCTCAAGTATCTGTTTTCCAGTCTCTCCTCTGAGTCACTCTTCTTTACTCCAAGCTCAAGAGACTGATCCTCCAGTTCAACACTGAGTCACAGCTCTGCTATCTATATATCTTCTGGCCTCTGTGGTCCTCTATTTAAAGAATTTTTTCTATTGTGTTACCTCACCTAAATTTCACATCTACCAATCACAGAAGATGCTCTCTCCAGGACTGCCCACTCTTTAGTTTATACCTTTTATTTTAGATTATTCCTTTTTCAGTTATAGCACATCTTTTGTTATTAGTTGCCACCTTTAGCAGTTAGTTGGCACCTTTAGTAGTTAGTTACTTTTTCATAGATTAAAATGGGTAGATCTACTTCAAATGCTGAGTTCACACTTTTGGGGATTAAAATCTAAAAATAGACAGGGGATTACAATTCAATCTTCCCAATAAAAGAAGAGCTAAGTACCTTCATTGTTACAATCAGGAGACAGCCAAATCCAATCTTCACATTATATATCTTGTTTTGTATAACTATTCATTTGCAATGTACTTCAGCCTACTCAGTCCCTTCACAGTAGATCTTCCAATGAGTCTTTTTATTGCTTATTGAAGATGTTCCTTCATTTCCATTCTCCAGAATTTTTATATTGTATCTTAAATTAAAATAAATAAATAAAACATTTAAAATGAGCTCATTTCTTTTTTAAACTACTTAAAAAGTTGCTTCTAACAAAAAATTAGGAAAATCAATATTTTCTCTTGAGTATCTTATTTTTTTCTTTTTAATTAATTTCTTTATAAAATTATTTTTTTATTTTCAATTTCAAATTCTCTTCCTCCTTCCCAATCTTGCCTCAACCCATTGAAAAATAAAGTAAAATGATAGTGATTATACACATGAAATCAAGCAAAACATTTCCATATTAGCCACATCATGAGGGGGGTAGAGAAAAAGAGGGGAAGAGAGAGAGAGAAAGGGTGCAAAAAAATTTCCTCCAATCAATTTACTCTCTAGAGGTAGGCAATATTTTTTTCATCATTTGGAATTGTCTTGAATCATTTTATTTATCAGAATAATTAAATGTTTCACAATTGATCATCATTTTAATGTAGCTGTTAGCATACACAATTATCTCCTGGTCCTCACTTCTTCTAGCATCATTTTGAAGTGACTTTAGCATGTTATTTTTTGAAGTCAAACCACCTTTGTCATTTCCCAGAGCTCAATATTCATGCTCTGTCCACTCATAAAACAAAAATTGTTCAGTCATTTCAGAAATAATAAGACTCTTTTCTTTTAATTCATTTTTGCCATCAAAAAAAGAATTGTAATGATTATATAAATATTTTCATATACATGAGTCCTTTTACTTTGTTACTGAATTCTTTGGGAAACAGACTTAGTAGCAACATTGCTGTGTCCAAAAATATGTACAGTTTTATTCCCCTTTAAACTTGATGCCTAATTGTCCTCTGGAATTGTCACAGTAGTTCACTATGCTACCAGGAGTTCATTTCTTTAGTTATTCACTCTTCTCCAATCCCCTCAATCATTTGTCAGATATATTAATTTACCTTTCTCTAATCAATAGTGATTTAGAAATTTTTAATTTTTTATAAGACTATGGATAGCTTTGGTTTCTTCTCCTGAAAACTTCTTATTTATATCCTTTGATGATTTATCATTTGGGAAATGCCTTTTCTAATGAAATGACTCGATTTTCTATTCAGTACAAATTTGTGAAATCAAGTGTTTATTTGTAAAATTGGATACAAAATTGTTTGATGTTCATTTTCTTTTGGCTCTTTTAATAAAATATACTTTCATTGATGATCCCTTTTTAATTTGATATATACTTCCCCCTTAAAATCTTAATGGCTACACCTATCTTTTTTAGTTCAGATATCACATATTCAATTTTACTCCCACCCTTTACTTTAACCCAGTGTCTTTCTTTTCAAGCATGACTCATGTAAACAACATATTTTGATTCTCATTTCTAATCCATTCTGCTCTCTGAATGTGTTATATGAGTGAGCTCATCCCACTCACATTTATAGTGATGAATACTAAGTGTATACTTTCCTTCATTCTATTTTCTTGAGTTTCTGCTTCTATTTGTTTTGATTCTGTTCCTCCTCAAAGGTCTATTTTGTTTCTAATAACTGCTTCCCTTAATCTGCCATTCTCTCATCCAACTGTTTCCTTTCCCCCCTTACTCTTCAGTTTTTCATATTTGGTACATTACATTTCTATAAATTATTATGTATATGTGTGTGTGAATTCTACCTAATTTAAAACAATTCTGATTGAGTCTGAGGTTCAAACACTGACTATTCCCCATCCACCCATCCTTTTGTGAACCACTTTTCTGTGAGAAAATTTTTTTCTCATTTAATTTTTCTGTATTTTCTTCTCCATGTTTTTTACCACTGCGCTTGTACCCCAAAGAAATAATAAGGAAAAAAAACAAACTTGTACAAAGGTATTTATAGCCACACTTTTTGGGGTGGCAAAAATCTGGTAAATGATGGGGTTTCCATCAATTTAGTAATGGATGAATAAATTATGGCATATGTTTGTGATAGAATATTATGCTAAAAGGAATAAAGAAATTGAGGAATTCCATGTGAACTGTAAAGACCTGCAGGAATTGATGCAGAGCTAAAGGAGCAGAACCAGGAGAACATTGATCACAGAAACTAATACACTATGGTACAATCAAATGCAATAGACTTTTCTACCAGTAGCAATTCAATGACCAGGGACAATACAAAAGAACTTATGAGAAAGAACAGTATCCACATCCAGAAAAAGAACTGTGGAAACACAAATGCATTAGAAAAATATATGATTGATCACATAGTGGTATAGGGATATTATTAGGGTTTTGATGTTAAGAGATTATGCTACTGAAAATATGAATAACATAGAAATAGGTTTTGAAGAATGAGACATGGATAACCCAGTGGAAATGCTTGTTGGCTTTGGGAATGGGGAGGAGAGAGCTGGGGAGAGAGATTATGTATCATGTAATCATAGACAAAATGTTCTAAATTAAAATAAATAAATAAAATTTCAATTTTTGAAAAGATCATTCAAACAGAATAGACTTATACCACATTGTTTTAGTGTTTCATGATTTCTCATGGTGTCATTATCTACCATTTGCTCAATTCTAATTTTCAGGAAATTAATTTCCTTCAGTGAAATTTTGTAGTTCTATTGCCATTTGGCCTATTTGACCACTTGTCAGCCACCTTATTCTCTATGGCTGAGAGATCCTACTCTGGGCCTGCTCTCATTCACCTTGACCTTTGGTTTGCTCTGCTACTCTGGAATTTGACTTAAGATATTAATTTAAATTGTTTGGATGGAAATATTGAAAGAGATATATTGGGTTGCTCTCTGTACTCTGCCATCTTGGCTCTACCTCAGTTGAGTATCTGATTAAGACACAGAGAGAAGGCCAGTTTAGTTGAATCAAGAGTCAGTGAATCATCAAACATTTATTAACTATATACTAGGTATTAGCATTGTGCTGAATAATGATATTTTAAAGAGGTAGACTAAATAAAGACATCCCATGACCTCAAGAGTTTATAATCCTTTAATATTTTCAAATATATTTTGAAAATAACAGAAATGGTGGGAAACAATGAACATTTGATAAAAATAAATCTGGATTTAGATTAAGAAGAATCAGTTGTGAATACTGACTTTTCCAGTGAGTGCTTCAGGCTTTAGTTCCCTGGATTGTAAAATGTAGTAATTGTGTTTTATGACCATCTGAAGTCCATTATTTTATTTTATTCCATGATCATATGATGCTTTGTGAAATTAAAGATGGAAGACTAGTATTCTCCCAAATAAGTTACTGACACTTCTTAATTTATTAGCTAAAAGATTGCATAAATAAATATTTTATTCACTTGTATGAATATTTTCAAATATCCATAAATACTCAAAAGCTGTTTGGGATTAAATAAGATTTTCTATAGTTTAATCTTTGGGTTCAATGTAGTCTTAACTATATTATATATTCTAACTATATATAATAACTATACTATACTATTTATTGTTATTTTCCTCTTATCTCTGTTGTATTCTAAAATACTTCAATATTGTTCTAATGATATTTGACTTCCTTAATTTGGATAGTCTCTCCCTTGATAGATTTCAGCCTTCAGATGCTTTATATGATGTTCAAGATTTCCTTAGCCTTTTAAAGTCACTATCATGGAGATAATTTGTTATTCTCCCTTTCTAATATTGGATAGGCTTGACAATCCTTGACAATGATCATATAGCCCCATGTTGGTAAACCTATGGCATGCATTCCAGAGCATGCTGGAGGGGGCTGCTCCCTTTCCATTCTTCATGCATACCATCAGTATATTTCTCACATGACCCATCCCTCTGCCCAGCAGCTCTCTCTGAGGTAATGTGGGGAGCTCATATTTGCTATGAGGGTTGTAGTTTGGGAACTTAGTCTCTAAGAAGTTTGCCATTAATGATATAGTCTATCCCAGGACTCATATGCAAAATCTTTTAAGGCTGTTAGGTTATCTAATGTTTTACCATGGATCATTTCCCCAACATAAGACATTATTATAGTACTGTATTGAACTGTATATATATATATATATATATATATATATATGTCTTTACTGATACTAATGTGTGTGTATTTTAAAGATGTAACTAATGATCAGAATATCAATATCCCTTATTCATAATGACCTCTCTTTGGAAAGCATTAGAATGACATCTTGTCTAAATAATGAATGAATGTTTGTATGTTTTAGGATGCCTAATTGCATTTATAACCATCTCAACTAAGTGCTAATCCAATTCTATTTTCACTTTTTTGTTGATTTTGTTGATTTATTGATTTGATTTTTGTTTAAACCTTCACTGCCCATCTTAAAATCAATACTGTGTATCAGTTCCAAGGTGGAAGAGTGGTTAGGGCTAGGCAATGGGAGTTAAGTGACTTTTCCAGGGTCACACCCAGTGTCTGAGGTCAGATTTGAACCAAGGACCTCCCGTCTCTAGGCTTGATTCTTAATCCACTGAGCCACAGAGAAGCCTCTGTTTTATTTTTTTTTTATTTGTATCAATGTGTTTTTTTTCTTTCTATGACAACTGTCAATTTACACACCTACTGAATTCACCAGCTTTAGTGATTCCTGACTGAATGATACAGTGAATAATTACATTAGACAGTATGTACCAAATTTACCTCATCTCATTATACCTTACTGGCAAAAGGAAATCATTTTCGTCACCCATTTTTCAGCACAAATATTGTTCATTACATTTAATTACAGTTTGGCTGGCTTTTTGTGTTGTTTTCATCTATATTATTATGGCTAGGTAAATTGTTCTCCCATTCATTTATGCTTCAAATTAAATCTATTTTCATCATTTTCTATTTCTTTGTGTTAAAAAATTTTATTTTTATAATGATGCTATTTTATTCAATTAATTACATATGTGACAGTTTAGTCATCCTTTCAATAGTCAATGGACATTGAGTTTGTTTTGAGAGTTTTACGATCTCAAAAAATCTTTTATGAATATTTTAGAATATATAGAGGCTTTTTTCCATTGATCTGCCTGAGGTTCATGTGCAGGTCATATGTTCCTGCCATAATATTAAAATCATATAAGATATAACTTTCATCATATCTAACTTCTATTAAATCACTTCTGTGAAATTGTTAAAGTAGTTGGTCATTGATTGCCCTTTAACCTCTTATATTCAATGAGACATTGGTTCTCTGATATGTGACTTCTTTTTAATTTTAATCTTTCCAAATTACATATCAATATAATTTATAATAATAATTTTCTGACATTTTCCAATCCATATTATCTCCCTCCCTCCCATACATTTTTCCTACCTAAGAAGTTTTGTAATATGATATAGGCCATACCTTTAATATTGTATTATACATAATTACATGTCTGTAATATTGTGAAATGACATATTTCTTAAACTTAGAATCATATTCAGGAAATAAAATGAAGAATGATATGTTTTTACCTGTATGGCATTATATAGAATGTTTTTGTCATGAGTATCTTAGAGCTGTCTTGCATCTTTGACTTGTTGATAGGAGTAAAGTCATTCATAGTGGATCATCTTACATTATTGTTGTTACAGTTAAAAAAAATTCATTCTCTTCATTCTACTCATACAACCTTGCCTCACTTCCCCTTTTTGTTATATTTTCCCAATTATATGCAGAAACAACTTTTAACAATTGATTTGTAATATTTTGTGATCGATGTTTTCTCCTTCCTTCATTCCTTTCTCTCATTTCTATTTGGGAATGTACATAATATGATAGAGGTTATCTCTGTGCTTTCATATAGCCCATCTTTCCAAATTCATCAGGTTATAAAAGAAGACACATATGAGTATTATATGAAAAATATCACAAAACA
The DNA here is from genome assembly GCF_027887165.1 of Monodelphis domestica. Taxonomy (NCBI): domain Eukaryota; kingdom Metazoa; phylum Chordata; class Mammalia; order Didelphimorphia; family Didelphidae; genus Monodelphis; species Monodelphis domestica. Next base: position 746,351,950 of record NC_077227.1, on the reverse strand, counting down.
AGTTGAGTGAAATGTGGTATATTTCAATTTGTATTCAGACTCCATCAGTGTCTTCTTTGGCTGTGGATAGTCTTTTTAGTCTTGAGTCCCTTGGAGTTGTCTTGAAACCTTATGTTGTTGATTATAGTTAAGTCATTCAGTGATCATTATACATTATTGAAGTTATGGTACAGAACATTCTCCACTTTCTGCTCACTGCACTTTGCATCACTTCATGTAAGTCTTTCTAGGTTTGTGTGTGCATGTGTGTGTATGTGTATGTGCGATCATCTTGTTTCCCATTTCTTTTGATGTGATATATCACTCCTAAGGAAAATATCGTTTCCTGAAATTGTTTTTCAGTCACTCTTTGTAGTTGGAAAGTACATTTCTTTAAGAATACCATCCAACTGTGTCAGTCCAATAGAGAATTCAATAGATCCATGTGCCAAGAGGAATGATAGTTCAGGTAGGATCATAAAAGAAAGAAAACTGATCAGGACCTAATGGCTGCCTGATGAATATAATTTGTACAAGTAGAGCTGGATAACCTCTTAACCTTCCCCACAGAGTCATAATCTATGGGTTTGACCATATGGAAGCTAGCACTCACACTGAGTGAATGTAAATAAAGGTTTTCGACTCTAGTGCTATCAGAGCCATTTATGTTTCTGGCTCAGCAAGTCATTCAATTCTTTCCCAGACATAGTTAGCATAAAAGGGCATCCTACTGTTTTCAGTGCTTTTGGATTAAAAAAATGTTAATGCTCAAATCCTTATTTGTTGTTGTTTTTTCTCTAATTTTTTGGTAGGTGAAAATGCATTGCCCATGCCCTTAGATTATTTTTCTCGACTCAACATAATAAAAAATTATAAATTGGCCAACCAGTTTACCCAGGAGAATGAAATGTCACATTTGACTGGTTTAAACTGAATAAATATTTTAAAACAAGTAAATCTCTGTAATGAGCTCTAACTTGGAGGGACTTAGGAAGCCAATAGCAGGTTATGATGTTTATTTCATTTATGCCTTGGACCTTGGGCAATATCTTCCTTCAGATACTGTGAGAACTCTGTAAGCCTCAGGTTCAAGCATGACTGGTTACAGTGGGGTTATGCTTGAGTGGGTCTTCTGAATTTTCAGTTCCATTTTGAGAATGAGCCAGAATTTGTAATATCTCAGGGTCAGACAAAAGGGAGAAAAAAACAGATTATTCTTCATATATGGTAGCTGTGAGATTTGCAACTGAGGGGCTTATGTATGTGCTAAGATTTAATGGAAATATATAAAACCAAAGATCAAAAGTTAAAATAAAACTTCCCAAAACAAAAAATATATGAGTAACATATTCAGTGAGAATATAGAAAGACCCTCCTGAGTCTTTTCTTTGGCGTGTTTAGTAACAAGATTCTAAATAAATGTGGACATTAGTTTTATTTAATTTGGTAAAGGACATTTACATGATTAGAGAGAGACAGACAAAGAGACAGACACACACACACATACCTGCAGACAGTGGGAGAAAAATAGACAGAGAGAGGGAGAAAGAGGAACTTATTAACACAATAATGCCACACACATTTTAAAAATTGCTTATTTTTAGATTATATGTCCATAAAATTTTTTTAATATTTATTTTCTGACATTTTGCAATCCATATTTCCTGCCTCCCTCCCCAAGAAGTCAGTTAATATGATATAAGTTGTCTATATATTATCATATAATATATATATACATATATATATATATATACATATATATCTGCCTTTTCATCATGTTGTGAAATAAGAGACATTAGACAAACTAACTAGCTCTAGCTAATATTAGAGAAAAAAATTAAAAAATTCATGGAGGAAATAAAAGGAAGAATGATTTTTTTCTATCTTCATTAAGACTATTGCTTCTAGGATTATATATATATATATATATATATATATATATATATATATATACTTTTTTGTCATGACTCCTTCGTAGATTATCTAGATGCTTGACTTGTAGATTTTAATTTTCATATATATATATATGTGTGTGTCTGTGTATATATGTATATATGTATATATATGTATATATATAAAATCATATAATATTTATTTACATCTTCATCATATTGTGAAAGAAGACACACATTGCCTACACTAAAGGAAAGTTCATGTAGGAAATAAAGAATGGAATGTTTCTTTTTTCTCTTTTTAAAAAAAAGTTTAATTAATTTAGAATATTTTCCATAGTTACAAGAACCATGTTCCTTCCCTTCTCTTCCCCAACTAACTCCCATAGCTGACATGCAATTTCACTGGGTTTTACATGTGTCATTGATAAAGACCTATTTCCATATTATTGATATTTGCACTAGAGTGATTGTTTAGAGTCTACATCCCCAACCATATCCCCATTGAACTATGTCATCAAGCAGTTGTTTTTCTTCTGTGTTTCTACTCCCACAGTTCTTTCTCTGGATGTGGATAGTGTTCTTTCTCATAAGCCCTTCAGAATTGTTCTGGAACAATGCATTGTTAGTAGTAGAGAAGTAGAATGGTATATTTCTATTGGCATTTTTCACTCCCTCTTTTCCTTCTATGGTAGAGGTTATGTTATGAATCTCTTGGAGTTGTCCTAGATCCTTACCTCTTTGTTACTAGTTATGTCATTTGCTGATGATCATTATATATTATTGTTGTTACTGTGTATAATATTCTGATTCTACTCACTTCATTTTGAATCATTACAAGCATTCGCCACAACTGGTTTTGTCACTCCCCAATTTTCATTTATGTTACATTTCTTTGGTCCTCCATTATATTTCTTAGGCAGTCTTAGAAACAAATTGTTCTCATTGTAGCTATTTTATAATACAGTGTGGGATCAAATTTAGCTAAGGTTCCCTCATTCATTTATTTTTCAATAATTCCCTCAATATTACAGTTCTTTAGTGCTTCTAGATGAACATTGTTATAATTTTTTTTCTAGCTCTATGAGGTACTTTTTTTGGAAATTGTTTGTCATGACAATGAATAAGTAAATTAATTTTTTCTTATTATTCTTATTATATTGACTCAGTTCAGCCATGAACAATTAATATTTTACTATTGTTTATATCTGAGTTCATTTGTTTGAAAAATGCTTTGTAGTCATGATCATATAGTGCTTGGATTTGTTGTAGCAAGTTGATTCCCAGGTATTTTATACTGTCTACAGCCAGGGGATCTTTAGAATACTACAGAATCAAAGAATTACAGATTTTACTATCAACATCAGCAGCAGTGTCCAACTTAGAATCAAAAAGAATTCACTAGGTATAAAATACTTGGCTAGTTGTTATGTAACTTTTGCTTGATTATCTTCATTTAACATATATGTAGAGGATAGAGAGAATCAACAGAAATCCATTTCAATTTTTGGAAACTTTTATTGTAAGGGATTTTTTATTGTGTTTGCTGATATTTGTGGATGTTGTTTTATTTCTTGAGCATTAAAATTAAGTTTAATTTTTAGAAATTTCCTCCATTTACTTTTAGTTCATCACTCAGGAATTGAACAAAGAGAGTCAAAGTATTTACTTACATGACAAATCTTCAAAAACATGCATTGCTTAAGGATATTTTCATGTCATATTATCTCCAGCCTTAGTGTTACCACTTCAACTTATCTTCCTATAACTTCCAGTCAGTTACATTTATGAACCTTAATTTGGGTCATGTCCAACTCTTTGTTACCCCATTTGTGGTTTTCTTGGCAAAGATACTGAAGACTTTTTGCCATTTTTTTTTCTCCAACTCATTTTATAAATGAAGAAACTAAGACAAACAAGATTAAATCAACTGGCTAGGTCACATGTTAAGTGTCTGAGGCTGGATTTGAACTCTATATTTTCTGTCTCCTAACCCAGTTCTCTGTCCACTATACCACCTTGCCACACCTTCATGAATCTATGTAGAATTTAAAGATGCCCCTAAATTTGACCATTACTTTGGTAATCATGAAATTAAAAAGACAATTTCACTAGAGCAAGAGGTTGATACTTGATTCTATGTGTTTAGGTTGTATTTCATTATAGTCTCTGAAGACTCCCAAATAGCAAAGTAAAGTTGTAATGTGGGCATTTGGATATTGAAATATATTCAAAATGAGAAAGTGAATGAGTGATAGCATGAAGTATATCATTAAGAAAATGGTGAAATGGGCAAAGTCATCTGTTCACCAGCAGAATTAAAACCCAAGGGATGGCCTGTATGAATGTGAAGAACATAAAAAGAAAGCAGAGTAGGTCTGCCTATATTGGCCAGAACTCTTTTGCCAACTTGTGACCAGACACAGATACGTTTTGGAAGAATAGGCAGGAATGGATTGATGAAATTCTATTTTTTTTCTGGAAAATATCAATGCTTTTGTGATAGAAAATTCAGTTGGAGTGTTTACATACTACTTTCTTTATAAAAGCTTGTCTTTAGCAAGTTATTGTGACAGGGATATTTAAGTGAAACAAAACTTCCTCAATTCTCTGTATATCCTCCATCTATATCACTATATGTCCTTATGGATTTTCCCCTTCCATCCTCAAGTGTCTTTTCCCACCTAAATAATTTACAGTTAGAAAAGTTTGGGAACAACAAAGAAGACTGAGATTTCCATGTTTTTACTAATCCTTCTAAACATCTGTATCTTTTTTGATACTGTCAAAAACCTACCTGAGTTATTATATAATTTTATTTCCATAAAATCCTTCTGTGGTCCTGAAAATTGCTTGCATTTAGATAGGACTTCCTGGCTTGTGAAGCTCCCTAAATACATTATCTTACTTAAGTCTCATAGCAGTTCCATGGGGTAGAGATAGCAAATATGCTAATCTGCAAGTGAGGACTTGAAGTCTCAGAGAGGTTCTATGACATGCCTATATTTGCAAAGATACTAGAGAATAAAAAGTAGTAAAAATAATTATATAAGTTATTTAAAATACTTTACATTAGTTATTTCATGATCTTTACAACATCTCTTTTGGTAGGTACTATTATTGTCTGGATTTTTACCAATCATGAAAATAAAAGATAAATAGTTCTAGTTTCTTGCCCAGGATGTCAGATCTAAGAAGTGTCTGAGGCAAGATTAAGACCCAGATTTTCTTAATTCCAAGGCCAGCCCACTACCCACTACCCACTACACCACACCAGCAGACTTAGACAATATTATTTTTATTTTTCAGCAGGTGAAGAATATGATGCTCAGAGTAGTTATCAATTTTCCAATTTTCAAGATATGTTTTAAATTGAAGGTATTAGAACATAGACCTCTAATTCTATTTTTATTTACATTTGGACCAATAAGTACTTCTGGAAAGCAATAAATAATAGTGGGAGGAGATGGCACGGTGTTGTACAGTACTAGAAATTTCAGAAGTTCTATAATATACCTCCTTGATAGGACATCTAAATTATAAAATCAAACTTAGCATAGGGAATTTTTATAACAAAATAATAGCATTTATATTATTCTACTTATGCATCATTGAAAAAAGCAATAGCAAATAAGTTATGTATTATATATAACATATATACATATATATAAACCAATAACACATTAAGTCAAAATTATGATAGAAAGAAAAATGCATTTATGAAAATGACAACAGAAACATGAACTTCCTTGTATGGTTGGAATCTAAGAAATTAATGCTTGTCTTGACTCAGTATTGTTATCCTATGTTGCTTAGGTCTTTCATTTTTAAATTTGATTTTTTTGCATTTATGAGTAATTATATACCTCTTCATTTTTGAGAAGGGAGAAGCAAAGTATTCAAGGTCTAATAGCTTTACAGTAGCAGATATAGGCCAAGAATTTTATATTATTGTCAATAAGCTTTTCACAACATCATGATGCTTCTTTGTTGGACCAAGGAGGTTTCACTTAATTCCAGAGGTATTAAATATTTGGTCTTATGCAGATAATCAGAACTCTCTCATGTTTCCTAATCAAAATTAAAACCTTATTTAAAAATATTTAACAAAACAAATGAAAATAAAATATAGCTAGTTAATACATTGTTTTCACAGGCTATATGTGAATCCAAAGGATTCTTATGTTTGTTTTAATGAACCTAATTTCTATTTAAGTTTGATATCCCCATTGTAATCCCATATAGATTACTAGTAAAAAAAAAACATAAGCTTCTATTATTTAGAGCACTATAAAGACAATTTTTAATTTCTAAAGTATTCTCAAAATTCAGCTCCCAGAGAAGATTTTCCTGCTATTCATTCTCAAATTGCAAATACTCTACCCTTCCCAAAATTCTGTGCCTTTGTATTTTTAAGCTTCTTATCCTGTATCAGTTGAAATTACTGCAGAATCCAAGTAAGAAACTGTGGTATTATGTAAAGATGGTGTGACTTCCCCAGTGTCTTTTGCATTCTGTACAGAGATAATAATGGAATTCATCTACAACTGGGCTGTGAGTTTGCAAGAGAAATGGATATAATTTCTGGTGAAATGCAAATAAACTCAATCTTTAAGAAAAAAATATTAACTCTTAAATAATGCTCCATATTTTCATTTGAGATGGATGGTTGTTTCATCCAAAAAAGGTCAATAGCACATTCTAAAAGAAGATTCATATATGCATATTAAATTAGATAGAGTTAATAAAGAAGAAAAAAAGACACTGCCTTAAAGAGATTTCCTTGATTTTTTAAAATTATATTTCTTCAATTAATTAATTAATTCACAATATTTTCCATGGTTACATGACTCATGTTTTTCCCTCCCCTTTTCCCATCCCACTCCCATTGCCAATGAGCTATTCCACTGGGTTTTTCATGTTTCATTGACCAAGACCTATTTCCATATGATTAATATTTGCAGTAGCATGATTGTTTAGTCTATATCCCCAATCATATACCCATCAACCCATGTGATTAAGCAATTGTTTTTCTTCTATGTTTCTACTCCCATTGTACTTTCTCTGGATGTGGAAAGTGTTCTTTCTCATAAGTCCCTTAGAAGTGTCCTAGATCATTGGATCGCTGCTAGTAGAAAAGTCCGTTACAATTGATAGTACCACAGTATACTTTGTACTTTCTGTGTACAATGTTCTCCTGGTTCTGCTCCTTTCACTCTGCATTACTTCCTGGAGTTCTTTCCAATTAACATGGAATTTTTCCAGTTCATTATTCCTTTTATCACAATAGTATTCCATACCCAACAGATACCACAACTTGCTCAACCATTCCCCAATAGAAGGGTATCCCCTCATTTTCCAGTTTTTGTCACCACAAAGAGCACAGCTATAAATATATTGTTAAATTGATTTTCCTCATTATTTTCTTGGGTTATAAACCCAGCAGTGATATGGCTGGCTCAAAGGGCAGACAATCTTTTAAAGCCCTTTGGACATAATTCCAATTGTCTTCCAGAATGGTTGGATGAATTGGCAACTCCACCAGCAATGTATTGATGTCCCAATTTTGGTACATCCCCTCCAACATTTATTACTTTCCTTTGCTGTCATATTAGCCAATCTGTTAGGTGTGAGGCAGAAGCTGAGGGTTGTTTTGATTTGGATTTCTCTAATTATAAGAGATTTAGAACTTTTTTTTCATGTGATTATTGAAAGTTTTTATTTCTTTATCTGAAAATTGCCTATTCATGTCCCTTGACCAATTATCAGTTGGGGAATGGATTGATTTAGCTCCTTATAAATTTGAGTAATTAGACCTTAGTCATAGTTTTTTTAATAAAAATTTTCCCCAATTTGTTACAATTCCTTCTCATTTTGGTTATATTGGTTTTATTTGTACAAAACTTATTTTTTTAATTTAATGTAATCAAAATTATCATTTTACATTTTGTAATATTCTCTATTGCTTGCTTGGTCTTAAAGTCTTTCCTTTCCTATAGATCTAACAGGTATACTATTCTATGTTCATCTAATTTACTTCTTTTTCATATTTGTCTCCCACTATTATAGTTTTACTACCCATTTCCTCCTTAAGCTCCAATAGTTTCTCTTTTAAAATTTATATGTTATACCATTTGATGCATACACGTTGAGTACTGATATTTCCTCATTGTCTATATTGTCTCTAATCAAGATGTAATTACCTTCTCTATCTAAATTAATCAGATTTATTTTTACTTTGGCTTTGTCAGATATCATGTTTGCAACTCCTACTTTCTTTTTCTCAGTTGATGCCTAATAGATTTTGTTCCAGCCTTTTATTTTTACTCAGTGTGTGTCAACCTACCTCATGTGTGTTTCTTATAGACAACATATTGTAGAATTTTGGTTTCTAATTCATTCTTCTATTTGCCTCCATTTTGTGGGTGATTTCATCCCATTCATATTCAGAGTTACGATTACCATCTGTATATTCCCCATCATTTTTATTTCCTCTCCTAGTCCTGTCCTTTCTTCTTTCACTATTTCCTTCTACACAATGTTTTACTTTTAACCAGTCCCCTTTTTTCCCACCCTTATTATACTTCCCTTTCTACCTTCTTATTTCCCTCTTATTTTTCTTAAGGTCCTATTAAATTTGCTTCCCCTCTCTCTTACCCGCCATTTTGGTACTTCTTGCCCTCCTCCCCCTTTCATTGGTTTTCCCTCTCAACTTAACTGTAGGGTAAGATAGAATTCTATATGTCAATGGATCTAGATGGTCTTCCCTCTCAAGATTGATTCCACTGAGAGTAATGTTTAAGTAATACCTATTAGCACTCTCTTCCCCTTCTTCTTATAATAGTATTCTTCCCCTTCCCTTTGCATGCACCTCTTCATGTGCTATAATTTATTTTATTTTTCTTATTCCTTCATCTTCTATTTTTTAAGTGCCCATACTTTCCCCTGTGGTTGTAGAATAAATTCTCTTGCCCTTCTGAATATCATATACTAAGACTTGTCATCCTGTAGCATCAAAGCTGCCAGATCTTGTGTAATCCTGACTGGGGTTCCTTAATATTGAATTGTCTCTTTCTGGCTCCTTGCAATATTTTCACCTTGACTTGGAAGCTCTTGAATTTTGCAATTACATTTCTTGGGGTTGTCTTTTGAGGAATTAATATAGGGGGTAATCTATGATCTCTTTCAATATTTATTTTGTCTTGTTCAACAATATCAGGGAAATTTTCTTAGATAACTTCTTGTAACATGATATCAAGAATTCTGTTTTTTTTCTTTCTAGGTTTTCAGGTAGACTAATGCTTCTCAAATTTTCTATCCTGAATCTCTTTTGTAGGTCTGTCATCTTCTCAGTGAGATATCTCATGTTTCCTTCTATTTTGTCATTCTTTTAATTTGGCTTTATTAATGTTTGTTGTCTTGTGAGATCATTAACTTCCAATTTCCCAATTCTAAGTGTTTAAAGACTGGTTTTCAGTTATGATCTTTTGATTTACTTTTTTGGTATAGCCTATACTGCTTTTCATGGGTTCCAGCAGGTCACTTCTGGTCTCCAATATGTTAAGGGTAAAATTAAGGTTGTTAAATTAATATATTATTTTAGGGGTCAACAGGGATTACATTCAATCCCTATAAAATCCACAAGTCAGTTTGGGATTCTTATGGTGGTTTAATTACAATAGTAAGAAGAAATTAAGAAGAAGAGAAAGAGGAAAGGGCATAAGATTTCTCCGGGCTAGCCTAAGGTAAGGGAAGTTCAGAGCCTCAACTATGAGGCCTCCAAGATGAGTTGTCTCCATTCAGGAGTTAAAGGAAAAGAGGAATTAGCAAAACCACTCACCTGACTCACTGACACTCACTCAGGGAAGATGCCTCACCTAAACCACATTTCTAAGCTTCTCCCAGTAACCTTACCACCAAGCCACAAATGCCAAAACCTACCAAGAGCTCCCCACACCTCCAAGAAAGCTTGGAGAAAGGAAGTGATGCAAAATAAATAGGCTGTTCTTTACATCACTTCCTTCATCTCACATGGACCAATGGTAGCTTAAGCTTGAGTTAGGAGAGCCCAGGGGATTTGTCAGTTGTTTCTGATTTGTCACATGCTAGCACATGTTGGTCATAAGCCATCCTCTTCACAGTTAACCCTTAAGTGAGGGTGTATACCATCCTGGTTGCTAGAATCCTAAAGACTAAGCAGTTTGGAGTAAAACTAAAATTCACAAATATACTTATTGTTTCTTTTGATTTCTGTGCTTTTTTTCCAATTTGGAGATGCTTGTTTTTTAAACTCTTATTTTCATTTTCAATTACTTGCATTTTTTCTCCCACTTTGGTTCTCATTGTTTCTTCATCTTTCTAACTTGGTTGTTGAACTACAATTTGAGTTCCTTGAGATCTTGTGATCATTTTCTATTTTTTTTGGAAAGTTTGAATGTTTTTGCTTGCTTGTTGCTCTCTGTTGTCATATCTGTAGTCTGTTTTTTTTTTTCCATAGAAGTTATCTAGGGTCAGAGTCTTTTTCTTCCTATTTTATTTATTTATTTTTGGTAGTTATAGATTATAGTTCTTGGGTGTTGGTGGCCATTGCTATGTTAGTTTTTTCCCCTTCCCAGCCAGAAGTCTGAGTGAGGAGGGTAGTTAGCTCTCTGTGAATCAAGTTACTGAGTGGTTTTTACCCTGAAACTATTTTTTGAGTTTCTGCAAGGTCTATTGTGGGCAGCCAGTCTCTGTGCTATCTCTGCTCCCATGTCCTGTGTTCTTCAATCTCCAGTTCCAAGTCTCACTGCCAAGGCTCTACACTGTCCTCTGCGGGTAAGAGTGTGGTGCCCTCAGTCATCTCCCAAGAATTTAGAAATTGCCTCTGTCTCTGGCCATGTAGGTGTTGTAGGGGAAGGGTGATCAGTTTGGACTTTGATAGGTATAAGTTTACCTCCTTATAGCATGGAAATGCCCAAAGCCTTCCTACCTTCAAGATTGTGCCCCTTGACCGTGTTCCTTTCCTTGTATGATTTTGATTTTTGTCCTTTAGAGACACTTATTGTGATTAGTAGTAGGAAGAGTCGAGAATTTCCTGCTACACTGTAGCTGTCTTAGCCTGGGAGTCCATTTTCCTTGAATTTTAGTCAGTAAATGGAGACAATATTTCTTTATTTACTTATTCATTAATTTTTGCAAATACTTAAAACCAATCTCAATGCTTTGGATAAGCAAGTATTAATAAGTAAACAAATAAATAAACAGGAGAATGAACAGAAAAATCAATATAAACACATGCAAATATATATGTATAATACATATAAATATATAAATATATACATATATACATATATATATATATATATATATATATATACAAGCAGCAGTGTTATCTATATATAAGTCATCTAGATATCTAAGTGGTTACAGCACTAGGTCAGTAGTCAATAAAATCTTAATTCAAATCTGGGATCACTCGCTGTCTAATGCATTTCCCTAGGAAAATCACTTAACTTTTATTTGTCTTAATCCACTGTAAATGAAATGGCAAATCCCTTGGTATCTTAGCTAAGAAAATACCATATGGGTTCATGAAAAGTCAGACAACTGAATGAATGAGCAATAGCAAAAATATGTATATATTCATGGACTCACACACACTGTAAAGAATAATTTTAGTGTTTTGACTTAAAAAAACTAAATAATTTGTCACCAGGGAAAATTCCCAAATAATAAAATACCCAAGTCAGCTGGGAATTATGGGGATTTTAATTAATATAGAAAGAAGGAATTAAGGCGCGAGAGAGAGAGAGAGAGAGAGAGAGAGAGAGAGAGAGAGAGAGAGAGAGAGAGAGAGAAGGAGAGAGGGAGAGGGAGAGGGAGAGGGAGAGGGAGAGGGAGAGGGACAGAATGAGAGAATTAATTTAAACTGCTCTGGGTCAGGCTGAGCCAGGCAGTAGTTAAAGGCCTTGGCCAAAGTGGCTTCCCTGAGCCTAAGGGTAAGGGAGTCAGTCTTATCACTCACCATGAGACCTTGAGTTCATAATCTAATTCTACTCTGAACTGAATAGCCTGAACTGACTTTTTACCCCTCCTTTTAAAGAAATTTTCTTTTATGCCACTTTCCCTAAATTTTCATGTCTAACAATCATAGTAGACACTTTTTTTTCCAGGACTGCCCATTCTTAGTTCTCACCACTCTTTAGTTCTCACCTTCTCTGGTTAGATTATATCTTCTGAGAACTTCACACTTCTTTGTTAAGATTGCCTATTGTGACTTACTTGACCTTTTTGTGATTAATTTAACCTTTATAGGTACTTAACATCTTTTTGTATTAGATCTAAAAATAGACTTAGTTTAAGTTTCTAGCTTCAGTATAAAGTATGAGTTAAGTACCTTCATGGTTTAATCAGGAGTTTACAACTTTATCTTCCCCTAAACTATGTCTAAGTTTGGGTGGAGTAATTTAAAGTTCTGAAGACATTCCTAATTCTGTTAGACCAAGTATCTCCATTGTTACAATGAGGAAATAGCTATATCAAATCTTCTAAAGTACTATCTGAATAGTTTTTAAGATTCACCACACACACACACACACACACACACACACACACACACACACACAGGCACACATATGTGTGTCCTCAAAGGCAATGGTAGTCAAGGGTAAAACTATAATATTGAGGTTGTTGTGCAGATATTCAAGGAAGGAGGAGGACCCACAGTAAAGGAACATACAGAGAGGACAAAACACTTCACTGAATTAATTTTAAAAAAAAGGTCTTAATTTTAGGTTTTATATTTTGGTTGGTTGTTGTTTTTTTTTTTTTTGGTCTTGCTATATACATTTGATGATAATGCTGAAATAATCTTCTATAACATATCATATGGAGGATGGACTCATAAACCATAACTGGTCAAATGAAAATAAGGATAATAATAGGTGAGTAACATTTTATGAATTAGCATGAGGCAGAAAGAGAGAGAAAGAGACATAGCGGGACAGAGACACAGAGATACATGAACACAAATTAAAAAAGGAGACAGACAGCAACAGGGACATAAAAAGAGAATAGAGACTAGTCACCTGTTGCATTTACTCATCCTGATCTTAATGACTTCACAAATTTTTATTGAACTTAATTTTTTATTTTTCCTGATTACATCTATGTAACTTTAATAAATGTTTTCTGATATTTTGTGACCCATATTCTTTTCCTTTCTTTCACTACTCCTGTGTACATAAGTTAGCAGACACTATAATATAGATTTTATTTGTGCTATGATACCATGTTCATCATATTCATTCAAACTCTGTCAATTCTTTCTATAAAAATGGGTAGCCTTTTTCAACATGTGTCTCTTAGAGTTGCCCCGTATCCTTGCAGTGCTGTGATTAGTTATCATGATCATTGTTCACTATTACTGGCACTGTGTACAACATCCTCCTGGTTCTGCTCACTTAACATAAGTCTTTTATGTTTATTTTTTTAATCCTCTTAATCATTATTTCTCATGATATAATAGTATTCCATTACAGTCATATATTTTGACTGATTCAGCCATTCTGCAACTGATGAATGTTCCTTTAATTTCTAGTTCTAAACAGCCCCCAAAAGAGTGACTATAACAAAAGAGTGACTTTCACCCTATCATTGAACTCTTTTGGATAGAAACCTATTAGAGATATACCTAGGTCAAAGACCATGTACATTTTTTTGTTTGTTTTGTGTGTATAATTCCAAATTGATCTCCAAAATGTTTGTATCAATTCATAGTTCCATCAATAGTATGGTGGTGTCCCAATTATTACAGATTTCCTGCAGCATTTATAATTTTCCTTTTTTTGTTATGTTAGCCAGTCTGATATGTATGTGATTGTATCAAGTTTTTTTTTAATTTGTATTTCATTAATTAATAGTAATTTGAAGCAGTTTTGAAAGACTAAAGATATTTTAATATCTTTGACCATTTGTCAATAGGAGAATATTTTGTATTCATATATATTTGATCCAGTTCTCTATAAAATTGATAGATGAAGCCTGTCTCAGAGACATTTGCCATATTTTTCCCAGTTTCTTATTTCTTTTCTAAACTTGGTTGAATTGATTTTGTTGCTATTAGCATTTCTTTTAAATTAAAAATTTAATTCATTCAGATTTCACAAATCATATTGTACTCTATATCTTCTTAGGATATAAATGCTTTATCTTATCTATATTCTGATAGGTAAAGTGTCATATGCTTCTCTAATTTGTTTATATGATCTATAAATGGATTATGATGATAAACTCCTACCCATCTTCTTTTCATGAAGTATCTTACTCTACCCTATCCTCTGGAAATGATGAATCTTTCCTAGCAAGCCTAATAATCTAAGTAATCATGATGGTTTCTGGGCTAATAAGATTAAATTTCTGCAGTAATTGGATACATGATATTGTACCAGATTTTGATGGAGGAAGATCAAGGTTTAAATTATCTCCCAGCCATTTACTAGCTGTGTGATTATGAGAAAGTCACCTAACCTCTCTGATTCATAGTTCTACTTCTTATGAAATGGAAATATTTAAAAAATCTTAGCTCTTTGCAAAGATCAGCTTAAATGCCACATAGTTCTAAACAGAGAGAAAGAGAATTGTATTTTTTCCATCTTTAAAGCATTTTATAAATGTCCATGTCTTCTTTTCAAATTGAGTATGTTTTCTGTATTTGCATTGGACAATAATTTAATTGTTGTATCTTCTCTCCTACAAAGAAAATATAAAACATATTCTTAAAGTAAAGGCTTTATCATAACAATCACTTTTTCAGGAATGTCAAATGTGTGCTAATGGGCTGTACACAGATTGGTATTTGAGACTTTCCATCAACCTTTTCTATTAAACTTTCTCTTTTCCCTCTTCTCCAAAAATACTTTGTCCTCAAGCCAGGCTCGTGTCCTATTTGTAACTCTTTTCACAAAGTGAAAATGCAGTTTTATTGTTCTCTCCCTCCCCAGTTTAAGCATTTTATCTATCAGCTTATTATCAAATTTGAAACTGCTTTTTTCTTCTCCTACTTATTTAGTTATAAGACTTGTTCCAGGTCAGCTTGATTATAGGTGAAAGAACTCTGTCCCTAGAGTAGGAGTATTTGGGGTCAATGTAACCTCCAAAAAGTCACTAACTGCTCTAGGCCATTTTACTCAATTGAAAAATGAAAGGATTGGATCAGAAACCTTTAAGTTCTTGGTTGACTATCCTTTGACCCAACTTTCTACCCTCAGGGGAGTTTTCTCAAATATAGTAATGCTTTTTAAAAAAAAATATTTCTCTATTCTATAAAGCCTTTATAAGTCTTAAGATCAAGTCTGTTTTAGCCTTTATTCATATAAAAAGTGAATTAAACATTTATTTAAGTGTTTTCTTCCACACTATTTTATCAGAGTCAGAAAAGCATCATGGGTTGGTACATATACCAAATATTGATCTTAGATTTATCTGAAGTCAGAAAGTGATTCTTTTAATAATTATGAGATGATAGAATTATCTTTTAACCCACTTGATACTTAAAAAAGTAGTACTATTGTTATTTAGAAGGGTTTGGATTTAAAATGTTGTATGAGATTATTATACAAATAAAATGACGTTTCTTTGAACTATTAATATAGACCAAGTCTACATATAAGACTTCTCGCTCTTGAATGCAAAAATAAAATTACATCCTTGCTTCCCTTTTTAATAGAACTAGTATTTTTAAAGTTGTACAGAGCTTTATGGGTCACCTAGTTCAAGATCTTAGACTACAGCATTATACTTATGTTAATGCAGCTTGAGATCAGAGGTCCTTTTGTGGTAATCATCACAAGGTTTATTTGATAAACTTAATAGTTAATAAGATTGCAGGATCAATGAATTAAATGAGAAAAGAGGGCAAATATGACAGCAAAGGAAAGTAATGAATGCTGGAGGGGATGTGGCAAAGTTGGGACACTAATTCATTGCTGGTGGAGTTGTGAACTGATCCAACCATTCTGGAGGGCAATTTGGAACTATGCTCAAAGGGTGATAAAAGGACTGTCTGCCATTTGATCCAGCCATAGCACTGCTGGGCTTGTACCCCAAAGAGACAATAAGGAAAAAGACCTATACAAGAATATTCATAGCTGCACTCATTGTGGTGGCAAAAACCTGGACAATGAGGGGATGCCCTACAATGGGGGAATGGCTGAACAAATTATGGTATCTGTTGTTGATGGAATAATATTGTGCTAGAAGGAATAATGAAGTGGAGGAATTCCATGGAGACTGGAACAACCTCCAGGAAGTGATGCAGAGTGAAAGGAGCAGAACCAGGAGAACATTGTACACATAGACTGACACACTGTGGCACAATTGAACGTAATGGACTTTTCCATTAGGGACAATGCAATGTCCCTGAACAAACTGCAGGGATCTAGGAGGAAAAAACAACAACAACAACAACAACAACAACAACACTACCCTCAAGCAGATTACAAATGGTGGGAGTAAAAACACCAAGGAAAGGCAACAACTTGACTGCAGGGTTGGAGGGGATATGATTGAGGAAAACTATAAATGAACACCCTAATGCAAAAACCAATAACATGGAAATGAGTTTGGATCAATGACACATGTGATACACAGAGGAATCACACATCACCAATGGGAGGGGTGGAAGGGGGGGAGGAAAAGAAAATGATCTTTGTTTCTAATGAATAATGTTTGAAAATGACCAAATAAAATAATGTTTAAAAGGAAAAAAATGAGAAAAGAGTCTGAGAAACTATTTAGTCCAATTTCACAACTGAGGAAACTAGCAACCAGGGAGGTTAAATGATTAATCAAAAAGAGACTTCCCTCTTATTTGAAATCTGTACCAGTAATCTTTATTTTTGGTCAGCTGAAAAGGCACCTCTACAATGATATCTTTCTTGATTCTCTCATCAGCTGATAGCTATTCCCCAGCTTACTTATCTTCTCTAGAATTGACCTGAAGCAAACAATGTTGTCAAAGTCTTAGTGGAGTTTTTATTTTTAATTTTTTTTCTAACATTTTCATCCTACTACTCACAGTGTGTTCAGATTTACTCTGTCAGTTGAAGCAACTGAACCTTTTCAACTATTCTTAGTCTCATCTTTTTAGTAAGAGGGCAACAAGGTTAGTTCACTCAAGAATTTTGGACTTGGAATTAGGAAGTATTCATTAAAATCCCATCCAGATGTTTATTAACTATGTGACTCATGAGAAGTCATTGGGTTTTCAACCTCATTTTCATCATTTGTAAAATAGTGAGAGTGAGAGTACTGTTCTCAGAATGAGCACTGAGCTTACACCATCCCCACCCTTATTCTCAAGGCAAAAACCAAATTAAACCAAAACAAAACCAAAAAAAAATCACTTAACACCCCCAGTTGAGAAAGGGATGGGGACGTCTACTTTGTTATCTTTGGTTGACTGAAGACTCCAGGACAAGCTTGATAAGGAGAATGATAAAAGACAAAAATGGGCAATAAACAATTCCATTGCTCCCTTTACCTCACCTGAACTTTTTTGGAAGCACCTGTGTTTTAGATTGTGAGTCAGGGTTCACTGGGGGTGGGAGGGGCTCTGACAGGAGAGGTGGGAGGAGTCTAGCATTGGGAACGTGTATATATTGCCTATTTGCTGTCTAGTTATTTGGTACTTCTTACTTAGCCTGCAATTCAAGTGTCCCCTTTCAAGAAAGAAATAAACTGCCATTTTTAACTTCTACCTTCTGACTCCAAGTTTTGTTTGTTTAATTGAGTGGGGCACTTGTGCTCATTTTTAACTCATGCAATAGGAATATTAAAGAAACTCTATATCACAGAATAAATTGGAGGTTCAAATTGCATGATTATATATATATATATACATATATATTTGAAAATCTTAAATGTTTTGAAAGTTGTTATTTGTAGTAATAATATAAATAATTTCAGCCTTTTGAAAAAAAATATGTAGATTATCATTCAAGCAATGAATAGCCAGACTCTCTAATCCTTAGCTTAGTGTCTAAACCAAACAAATCCTTATTTAGAAGCTTTGAATGATCCTTGAGAAGTCCACATTTCTCAGAATCCTAGAATCCCACAGTTGGGAATGAACCTCAGTAGTCTTCTGGGCCAATTCATCAATGAAAAGAATCTTTGTAACAGCCTAGATTCCATAAGAGACTTTATCAAATAACTGAGGATCACTAGTTGCTTTAACTGTAAATCAAGCTTCTGTGAATAGATGAAATATGACTAGTCTATTAGTGAATATTATCTGGCTCCCAATAATCATCCTTTTATCCCTCTCTCATTTAGCACTTATCAAAGTATAACATTAATCCGACTTTGCCTCTGACGACCTGGCCACATACATCATCACAGAGTTAGAATCATATTGATATTTGCAAATTGTAATACCTGTGCCAAGCTCTCTACAAATTCTTGAATAAATTGCTTAGGGAAAATATGAACAAATAGTTCTTTTTAAAATATTATAAAATATGATCACTTGGAAGAAATGCATGCAGAATATTTCTTTTTTCTTTTTTAGACTGAGAGTAGCAACAGGTTAATTTTAAATTATACAGTTATCTTGTGTATTCAATAGTATTTTGTAGACTCCTAGACTACTCTCATTCAGTCTTGAATGCTTAATTATTCATATTCTTAAAAACAGATGCACATGTAGCAAAAGTAACAAGGTCATGGGATATTTTCAAACTGGGGATTTTCTCTGGATAAATGTGGTTATTGACACTAAAAACTATTTGTGAAAATTCAGAAATACCTAACTCAAAATATGTTTAAAAATCTGTCAGTCTGCTATTTAAGCTCTGAAAGACAAAAATGGCCTAAAATATATTTATTGGAGTAAAAACATTAATAATTATTTGATTGAGCACTTGGAACTCAGATTTTCCCCAAAACAGATGGTTAAAGCATTTGCTTTAAGGAACATGGCTTTATTTTTCTTATACTTGGTGTTCTACTCTTTAGAGCCTATTTTTATTACTATTCCATAAGTAATGTAATCTTCTTTAGACACTCAAATTAGGTAAAAGTGACATTTTTTCCCCATTCTGAAAATGGGAAAATGGAAATCTATTTCAGCTATGTTTGACTACCTCCATATCACACTGACTCTTAACATGGATGAGTATGAAAAATAGCTGTTCCTGAAAAATATTCTATTGAAGATAATTCTGATTGCAATAATTAGCTATTGAATGAATGACAGATGATTGAGAAGGACTGACAGATGCCTGGGTTCATGTGACATATACTAGTTATTCTGTGCATCTCAGAGCCCAGTATTTCATTATGTCATCCTGTAGTATTAAGCCTACTCATCCATCTTAGAGAAAGATAGGAAACTACACAAATGGAGTATCAGGCTGTATTAGGCATAATAGAATGAAAATGAGAGTGACTGTCAAAAGGATATTGGAGAGGCCATTGGATATGGTGTGAGCTGCAAATATCCCTTCTGGCACTATAAGGAAAGGTAGCATTGCTATTCAATTTTATTTGGACCAGATGTATCATACCTCATGTTGAGTACATGAAGTACAGATAATATTTGGACAAGAAATGCAGTTCTAATTGGTTCTCTTTTGGAAAAAAATAGGGATTTTAATTATAATAGATAGTATATGCATGGTTTATTCAATAAAATTATTAAATTCCCCAAAAGTTGATCACATAAGTCATAGCATTTAAAAATAAAAAAGGACAATTTCAAAATCTATTTTAACTATCTCATCTTCAAACTGTAACTAACTTAAAAATTATATCTTTATGTTAACCAGAATACAATTGATTTTAGTTTCACTTTGGATTCTGTATAATTACACACCTTGAACATATTGTGACAACATAAATCACATGTTTATCTTGGCTCACAATGTAATTACATGCCACATAACATCCAGACCTTTGCTCAGCAGCTGCCATATTGCCTTCCAAAAAGGCTCTGTTCTCTCACCTTCTGTAGCCATAGTGGCTGGTGAAATCACTTTGAATACTTTTCACAATCACCTCTGGAGAATATTATTCAGGTATTCCATTTTCCAGCCTTTGAGCAGGTGTTGCATTTTTCATTCACCTTGAAACAGTGAGGACCAGAGGAAACCAACCAACAGCTATAGAATATCTTTTAATCATCTACTTACTTTTTGATAACCTGAGAGAAATCTGTCTATTCTTACTCTCAAGGAGACTTTTAAAATGGTTTTGTTGATATTGTGTGTGCTAAATGCTGAGTATAGGCAGTTATTAAGGTTTCAAAGGCATCTCATCCAAGTATAAACACAGAGCCAGAAGAGAGTGGGTATTAGGTAGTACCACCACCTCATTTTAAATATGAAGAAACTAATGAAACTAATGAATCCAAGTGATTTGTCTAACATCACTGCCTTTTCGTGCCAATTCGTGCCAACAGATTATCTATGAATATGTATTGATGGAAGGGGAAGTAGGGAAAGGAAGATAATTACTATTTCAAATTTTATATATTATGTATATTATATTATATTATATTATATTATATTATATTATATTATATTATATTATATTATATTATATTATATTATATTATATTATATTATATTATATTATATTATATTGTAGCGTAGCGTAGCATAGCATAGCATAGCATAGCATAGCATAGCATATCACATCATATCATATTATATTATATTATATTATATTATATTATATTATATTATATTATATTATATTATATTATATTATATTATATTATATTATATTATATTATATTATATTATATTATATTATATTATATAGGTTTTGGAGTAGGAAGGGAAGGAGAAAGGACAAAGCTTTAATATAGTTCCTAATATGTGCCAGGAGCAATATTAAGTATTTTAAAAGTAGTATCTTATTTGATCCTTAGAACTATTCCAAGTTAGGTTCTGTTATTCCTGTTTTATGGTTGAGGAAACTGTGACAAGAAAAAGATAAGCCAAGTTCTTAGTCACACAGCTAGTAGGTACATTATGTGTAGTATTTGAGTTGGATTTTGAAGATGTAGAGTCAAAAAGTGAGCACATCACTACTCTCAAACAGCTTCTGTAACTTGACAGTGATAATATTCAGTCTTTTAGTATGTAGGATTGCTTTGGAGCTATATAATTCAAAGCATGGATTCTAATTAAGAGGTCTAAGGACATTTTTTCATCCATATATGTAATATGCATTTTTATTTGTGATTCTATGTATTACATATTATGCTTTAAACCATCATTCTTAGGAGATTTTCAAATTCAACAGACTGTCAAAGGGACCCAAGATTAAAACAACAACAACAACAACAACAACTGAACAATAAATTTGTGTAATTCTTTAATAAAAAGTGAAACAACCAAAACTTTTTGAATATCTAATTCCAAGTGACAAGCAAGATCTATCTGCAAAGTGCTTAGCATCATGCTTGATACATAGTAGGTGCTACAGACAAGCTTCATCAATTACTCTTCCATTACTTTCCTGATTCTTTTCCCCCAGTGACATTTCATAGACCTTTGCAAAGATAAAGTTGGCCAAAATGCCTGGCTCTGACTAGTTTAGGATGTTAAGATAGACACTGCTAAAATAAATATTCATCTTCAAAATAAGGAAAAAGTAGATTTCCAAGCTCCAAATGGGTACATCCATGAACGAGCATTAAATTTCTTTGAGAACATGGGATAAGTCTACATTGGGGTGAAGAAAGAATATGCTAATTGTCCAAATAAAGAGGGGAAATGATTATGACATCACAACTTCATAAGATCATATGTTTGAGGTGAGATTATCTTCTCTACATATAACTTGCATGTACTCAATTATTGACATGTTTTCTTTACCATTAGTATGAACTCTTTATGCTTTTTGGTTGTTTTTTTGTGAAATTCGTCCAAGTCCAGCCCAGTTTTTAGTACATATACACACATATATATCACATTATAATCCATGCTTATTTACTTACCTGAAGGCATCTCTGCATCCAATTCAACCACTGCATTGTACCAGTGAATAAATTGAGATTTAATGAAATTATTTGACTTGATCAAGTTTATTCAGGTACTCAGGAGAAATCTGGATTCCATCCCACTTTCTCAGACTCCAAATCCAACAATATTTTCCTATCACCATACTGAAACCTTTTTTTCTCTTTTATTTATGGAATCTTATCAAAGTTAAAGTATTTATATGTATAGAAAAATTAAGATCAAAAGAAAACAAATTGATTTCTTCAACTAATTTTTTCTTAATTTCCATTTTATCTGAAATTTTGAAATAAATATATAAAGAATATACAAATTTAGGTATATTTCAAAAAGTATTAAATCATAAAATTCAAATATTGTTTCTCATAGTTTAGCTCCAAAGAAGCTAAATTAGTATCCTCATTGATGGAATGTGGGTGCTGTAGTGAACAGAGTGACAGATCAGGAATCAGAAAGGAATGAGTTCAAATACAGTCTCAGACATACTAGCCATATGGCTCTGGACAAGTCACTTAATCCTATTTGCCTCAGGACCTCATATGTAAAATAAGCTGAAAATTTATCCAGCAGGCTATATAATCTTGGCACAAAAATACTTAATGTGGTCTTGAAGAATCAGAAAAGACTGAAATTACTGAACAACAGCAATAGCATATGGTATTGCTGTTGCTCAGTAATTTATATATAGATATGTATTTATATATATAATCATATCAAATGTAATATATATGATCATCTATGATTCGAATAAACTTTCCAAAAACAATAACAACATAAAATCCCTTCTAGGAACACATTGTGTGTGTGTACTATAGTTTCTAGGAACATGGAAATCTAGATGCTTGTCTGAATCCTCTTAAAATTCTTATATCTCTGGTGTTCCACTTGAACCCCTGTTGGAGGTTTTCTTGGAGAAATTCCAAGACATCTGCTTCTCGTCCAGGCAGAAATCATACAACAGCAGATTTTTTTTCTTTTTTGGGATCTCTGGCACTGACACATGTTTGGTACCAGCTGGAGCTAGGAAGGGCAGAAAATGAAAAGTAATGGAAGGAAAAGAAGTTGTCTGAAATCTTTTAAGAAAGAAGAAAGTTGAATTCATTTTAATTTGGGAAAGAAGTAAGATTGGGTCATCTCAATTCACCCTAGTCCTAACCTACTGAATAATAGATGGTTCATCTGTTATCACTGTGAAAAAATAATGAGTTTTCTTGGGAATATAATTAGCAATTTATCTAATATTACATCACATGGAAGACAGAATTCCTTGGTGGGTAGAATTCTAGTTTAGAGTTGGGCAGATTATAATAATAGCTTTGATTTTTGACCCAGTCTATATGAGCATTAATATAAATCATTAATCTATCCACTCAATACACAGGATGCCTTTAGTATATAAATTCAAATCAGGTACAGATAGGATTAACAGAAGGATTTCCTAGAAGTAGGAATTTTTAATACTGATAAATCACTAGTTCATTCAAAACAAATTAAAAAAAACTAACATTAATAAAATTATTAATGTGAAAAATTAAATAAAAAGATAAGGAAACAAACAAAATCCTAAATCTTCAGGGATCTTTTTTGATTATGCCAAAAGTCTTCTGTGGTAGTTTATATAGATAGCATCATAATATTATAGATGAACCAAGTTTGTGCAGTGGATAGAACACTGAGGCTGGAGTCAGAAGGAGTCAGAGTTCGAATTTACTCTGAGATATTTACTAGCCATGTGATCCTGAGCAAGTCATTTAACTCAGCATCTATTTCCTCTTCTGTAAAATGATCTGGAACAAGAAATGACTAACCACTGCAGTACCTCTGCCAAGATAAACCCGAAATAGGGTCATGAAGAATCAGAGACTATTTAAATAACTAATCAAAATTATATCTGTTTTATAGAAAGTAAAGAGTAGTAATAAGTAGTAAATCCATGTAAGGAATCCTCTAACATGGGATCTGAGAGAAGCTGTGATTATTGGGGAGCAGGATTCTAACCCACCTTTTTCTTATTTCAAGTCTAGTGTGCTTGTAATGAAACCACATATCATCAATAAGGAACCAATGCAAAGAAAGGGGCCATAGAATTTGATTTAAGATACTTTAGTTCCATCCTGGTTCTGAAACTGGCCCCCATGTGATCCTGGGCAAGTGATTATAACTTATTTCTCTTCAATAAACAGGAAATCATTATGTGCCTCTTACGTATCTATCAATAAATAAGTACTAATTAAGTAATGACGATGAGCTATACACTGCTCATATTGATAGACATTCCAAAACAACAACAACAACAGCAAACAAAAACAAAAACAAACAACAGTGACAACCCCCCCCCAAAAAAAAAACAAAACAGTAATGCACTTCCCACAAGGAATACAAAATATAATTATATAGATGACAAAAAAAAATCAATTAGATAGCTGTGAGCAAATGATACACACTTTGTTAGGAATAGAAATATATAGAAATTGAAAGATATCCTCTGTTCAATGGACTCACATTTTAATAAGGTGAGAATATGTCCATATATACTGAACAAATACACAATAAATGTAAGGTAAATAGAGAGAAACCTATTCCAATCTGGGAGAATAAAATCAGTATTCATATAGAAGGTCACCCTTGAATTTCTTCTAGAGAAAAGTGAGGATGAGATTCTAGAAGACAAAGGGGAAGAGGGATATAGCATATACTGACATTAAAGCCTTATACAAATGTCAGTTTTCTGGTTGTCAATATCATTACTAGATGGACAGAGACAAGGGGACAACATCTCACTGGATTTTAGGAAACTCTAAAGTGAGAAAGGTCTCTATTAATGCAAGTAATCATTTTCTCTGCAACTTTTAACCTTAAATATATACCTTTCTCATTGAGAGGGAAACTTACTTCTCTAGGGTCCTACAGTCAGGAGATAGGAAGGACAAAACATATTATCCACTCTACAACATTGCTTCTCCAGGTTCACCAAATGTACAATGATGAGGTTTGAATACAAGATGTTTAAATTCCATTTGTGGCTTTAAAACTTTTAAAATCATTTTACAAATTACAGAGACTATTCTGAGTGCAGTTTACAGAGTCAATGGAGGAGGTACCTCAAGGGGAGTAGCAGAAAAACCTGAATTTTAAAAAAATATTATTTTGCAATTAATGATAGAAAAGTATATGTGGGAATTAAAGGCTCCCCAGTGACTGTTAAAAGTAGCATGTTGTTGATTTACTCTCTGACAACACACCTCTTAGCTTAAAAGATCAAGTTAAGAAAAGTCACAAATTAACTGAATAGAGATGTACCTCTGGAAATCTGGCTTCAGAGAGACCAAGATGAAAACTAGAAGATGAGAGATAGGAGGCATCAGTGGTGATTGATTGCTGGATAGGAAAGGAGAGGCTGGAGAATAGTTTTCTTTTCCCATTTCCTCCTCAATTTTTTAGTCTTATGGTCCTCACCTCTATATACCATGACTTTTCATCCATTTCATCCATTTCTCCCTTTCCTAAGACTTTCATCTGCCACTTTCTTTTCTCAGCATAAAAAAGATGGAGAAACCTTGAGAAAAGAGAGGAGCTAGAGGAATATCTTAAGGGATATTAGTTTAGATGAGATCTTTTTTTCTGAAA
Organism: Monodelphis domestica; assembly: GCF_027887165.1. Lineage (NCBI taxonomy): Eukaryota > Metazoa > Chordata > Mammalia > Didelphimorphia > Didelphidae > Monodelphis > Monodelphis domestica. The sequence continues at coordinate 746,326,443 of NC_077227.1, read as the reverse complement.
TTTCCTTTAGATCAGATTGGATCATTTTGGCCTCAATTGCATCTTCTCTGATATTGTAGAAAACATGGGCATATGTGTGTGTTGAGTGAAAGGGGATGTATCTTGTCTTTGGCTATGAGAATATTGTTTATCACACCACCTTTGGAAGTTCAATGAATTGAACTCCTTCAATTGGCTATCCATTTTCCTTACTCATTTTATTATCCAATCCAAAAGCCTCACAGTGGTAGATTGCATCTCCTTAGATTTTTTTCTTACAAATGTTTCTAGACAGACTCAAAGGAAACACAAAAGTAGGTGAAAATGAAGCCCTAGCGGAATCAGGATCCATAGGATTAAAACAATTAGAAATGAAAATTAATATAAAAGTCATGATTGATTTGGATTGCATTCTGAATTTCAAATATCAAAGAATTAGATTAATTTTTTCTTCAAACACTCATGTAGATAAATTGCCTTAAACCCTCTGAATCTTTGTTTCTTCATCTTTAAAATGATGGGGAAGGGTGGAGTTGATGGAACCTAAAGTCTTTTTGAGTTCCAAAGCTATCACATTTTGATAATTTTACAGAAATTAATAAATCAGGTATCCAAAATCTGATTTTTGTGCAAAGTTTATCAAAAAGAACAACTAGAAACCTTGGATTTGGAAACCAGGAGTGTTGCTTTAACTTCACTCCACCCTTGGTGATGTCATTTTGCCTCAATGTCTCTCACTTTTGAAGGTAATCCCATGTACATGAGTGGATTTTTCTTATTTTGTCAATATTTCTGATTCCAGATGTGACTGCTATTAATCAAGATCTAAAAAATCTTTTCATGTAACAATTATTTCACTATCATTCCATGAACTATTCTAAAATTCATATATTTCTAAGTAGGTCAATAAATCAACATTTATGTAACACTTACTATATGACAATTATTTTACTAAATTTTTGGCATTCAAGGTAAAGCAAAAGAAAATCCTTGCTCTCTAGGAGCTTAGATTCCAAAGCAGAAAATAGCATGCTAAATATCTGTAATTTTTAAATTAGTTTCTCTACTAAAAGTATTATATTTTATGCGATTTATTAAGATTATTAGAAATTAGCTCAGTGGATTGAGAACCAGACCTAGAGATGGGAGGTCCTAGGTTCAAATCTGGCCTCAGATACTTCCCAGCTGTGTGAACCTGGGCAAGTCACTTGACCCCCATTGTCTAGCCCTTACCACTCTTCTGCCTTGGAGCCAATGCACAGTATTGACTCCAAGACGGAAGGTAAGGGTTTAAAAAAAAAGATTATTAGAAATCAAGGAAATAAGAAAATACAAAATAAGAACAGCACGTGCCCAGGGCTGAATAGCCCATTCACAGCCACTTACTCTACATCTTGCCTGCCAGGTAGAGAGACCCATGTGCTTAGAAGCTGAAGAGACTCTTGGGAGGCAGAGATCCCTTTAAATAAAAAATTGTGTTCTTGCTCTCAGGTGAGGACTCAGGTGAGATTATAGGGAATTCTGGGAAGTACCAAGGACTTCTGGGGATTGAAGTCTGGGGTTTAAATCTCCATTTTTACAATCAGACTCCTCATTTCTATACCTGTCAACATTTAGTATATAGACAAAAGGAACTGGAAATAATCAATATCATTAATGATGAACAAAGAATTCATTTTAGAAAAAGAAATATTTTATCTATGGCTTGAAGTAAAAAGGAAATTAGGAAATAGATGAGATTGAATATGCCAGACATGGAGGACAGCTAATGTTAGGCTAGATTACTTCACAATTTAGGTTGATCCAAAGTCTTTCTGTCACAGCATCATAGATTATGTGATGGAAGAGACTGAAGAGGCCAACTTGTCCCCTCTCCTTTATTAAAGATGTGGAAAATGAAGCTGTAAATTGTTTATAATATCATATATTTAAAGGTAGAAAACCATTATGACAGAATCTTGTTCTTCCCTTCCATTTTGTGTTGGAAGGAAATGAGGGTCAGAGGAGTAAGCACTTTGCCCAGAAGAGAAAGTGATTGAACCTGTATTTGAACATGGGTTCTTTATTTCCAAATCCAGTGAACTTTCCATTGTAAGATATTACCATTTAACAACAATAACAACTGTAATTTATGTAGCAATTTAGAGACTACAAAATGCTTTATTGATATTCTTTAAGTTGGCCCTCATAAACCTATAAAATGTTGCTAAACTGGAAAGATTTATATGAACTGATGCAAAGTGAGGAGAACAGAACCAAGAAGATGTTACCCTGAGTACCAAAAAGTATAATAAACACCAGTGAATGTTTTAAGTATTATAACCAATGTAAGGATCCAAGACAAATCCAAGGGCATTATGACAGAAGGGGCAAACTACCATCATAGAAGGAACCAATAGAGTCTGAATATACTCAGGGTGAAAACATATATATATATATATTATATATATATATATATTGTTGTTGGTTGTCTCTCGAACTGAGGATGACGATTGTCTTTGTGCGATTTTATGCACAAAGACACTTGTGCATGAAGATTTAAGTGGAAAAGTCGATGCACAGAGACAGTCCCACTCTCTCGGTGTTGGAAGCCTGGGTCCATTGGCATGAAAAGTCCTTACACCTGGAGACTTCCTCAGCTGCATTGGATGGCCGTGTTGTCTTTTGTGCTCCATCACGCCCTGAGCACTCCACAGTGCCTTGCTGCATTGCCATCTCAGCCATTGAACCGTTGAACGTTGTATATATATATATATACATAATATGACCTTAACTGCCACCTTAGAATTGGTATTTTTTTGTATTAATGATATATTCATATTTATAGTGCTCGAAAAGGAGCATGGGAAAATCTAATTTCAATTTTTTCCTTTAAAAATACTATGTAACCATACTTAAAATGTATAAGGCTATAAGAGCTCAGTTCAGTGATGGGGATAGATCTTTGTGCCTCTAAGTGGCATAGCAGGTGCTAATTTTGCTTTGGTCTAGGTTTTTCTATCCTGAGATTCTCTTACTTGAATAGAAAATCTTTTTGATTTTGTTGTTGTTGTTGTTTCTTTGTTTGTTTGTTACCAAGAGCAGCAACCACTATAGCAGCATAAATTACTATAATTCTTGTCATTTTTCTAATATGGTTAGCAAAGAGAATATCATGATAGCTATAGGAAATATTTAGGAAAAAGGTTTGATTGTTGAGCAAAAGTCAGGGGAATTTTAAAATATTCTTATTAACCAATTAATAAGAATGTATTAACTATCTACTATTTACTAGACCCTGGAGATACATATGTGGAAAATGAAAGACATCCAACTGACAGTTCTGTTCTATGAAGAGACAGAATTAAATACCTAAGTGTCAAGATAGAGACTTACCAGTTAAACATGAGAAGACTTCCAGATTGAATTAATCAACTTTAGTTTTAAAATTGAAGGATAACAAATCCTTAATTGATTTTTCAGGGGTTCAAGAATTTTTTTTCTTTTATTATTGGAAAAATGTAGATATTTCACATAGGAAATATTTTGTGAATGGTAGAAGAGAATAGATCATATTGAGGGGAGCTAATGAGCTACATGTGACATACATTAGTTTGGACATCCTAAGTTCAGTACCAAAGTAGTGAAAGATTGGGAGTTTTCTGAATAATGTGCATCTTGAGGAGATAGACCTTTGTGCTTATCAAAGATGGAAGTTAGGGTGAGGTATTAGGGAATGATATTGAACCAATAAGTTATGTTCAATTCTAGGAGTTGTTTTTGTTTGCTTGTTTTTAATTTGTTCCAAAGTATTCTCTCAATTTCAGTCTACTTTAACTTCCTAGACACTATTTGTACTGGAGGCAGTATTCTAACACTTTTTTTTGAGGTGAGGGAGAATGTTTTTGTGCTAATGATTCTTAAAATATTATGTTACTAAATTTTAAAATGTATTTAATATACTTGGCTAAAATCATCATGGATGATACTTAATTGGAGCTCATGAATATCAATATTAAAACTCAAAGGTCTTGGCAGTGGGAATTGCCAGTTCCCTTTTAGGGATCCAAAATGAGAGTGCTAGTTGGGGGAGGAGCACTAGATGGTGTATTCTATAAATACATAAAGAATAAATATAGAGACCATTAATATAAAACAAATGAAGATGGTTAAATATAATGTATTTATAGAAGGCACTAGCATTTAGGGGAAAAACAGGAAATACAATTAAAAGTCACCAGTTCAAACTGCTCCTTTAGAGGATAGGTATGAAGCAGAAGTGAGAAAAAGTTCATTCTAGGCAATGAAGATAACTAATGTGAAGCCACAAAGATGGGAATAGGAGTGGTAGAGTATTGTTCTTTAATAGATTAACAAATAATGAATATCTGAGAGAAGTATCTAATACATAGAGTAACCAAATTTCAATACAAAATGATTTTGACACATTGCATCACTGTACTAAATCTAATAAAAGGAAACCCAGGAGATTTAAATGAAAGTCTTACACTTAAAAACACAATATTAAATTTAGAGAGAAGTTTTATATGTTCATAATGTATGTGTACAGTCAATATATATTCATGAAAAAACTACTATATGCTATTTAGATATATAGACATATGCAATAATCAACAGACTGGAGACATTGGTATTAGAGGGACTGGGAAAGCCTTCCTGTGGAAAATAATATTTTAGTTAAAACATAAATGAGTTTAAAAAAAGGAGGATAGTAGAAAGAAGTAAAAAGCAGCTCATTCCAGGCATGGTGGATAGCCAGAGAAAATGTTCATATCAGAAAGATGGAGTTCCTTGTTATTAGAACATCTAGGAGACCAATGTCTTTGGTTGGAATGGTAGATGGTAATATACAAGAAGACAAGAAAAATATAAAAAAGAGATATTTCATGAAAGTCTATGGATATCAGATAGATTTTTCATTTTGTCCTGAAGGTGATGGAAAGCCATTGGAGTTTATTGAGTGGCAGGGGGTTATATGGCAGGACTTAAAAAAAAAATCCTGGATCAGAAGAATCTAAATTCCACTGAGGCCCCTGACTGCACACTTGTTCTATAATGTTGGGTATAATTCAGCTTTCAATGAACCCAGGAATTTAAAGTTGATGACTAATATTAGTAGAAGGAGAAAATTCTATGTAAGAAATTCCATATGAGCTTACACAAGTGAAATCACTAAATTGATTGTGGGTAAAGGTAGGAAAAGGAATAAGAGGAATCAAGAATAGAATGTTGTGGTCCATAACACTAATACATCCTTAGATGTTGTTGTATTAGATATGTTGTCTAAGACTAGGAAGGTGTTAGCAGAGGGAGATGCATTAAGCACAGTAGAAGCAAATTTGGGCATAAGTTAAATAATTTCTTAAAAATAAGACTTGTCCCTAAATAAAATTGGTGGTCCAGGGTCAGGTCAGAATCCCCTCACTGGCTTTCTTCAAACCAAGCCAATGGATCCCTTGATTTGTACATTTTTCAGAAGGATTACTTAAACTATATGCATTGAAATAAATGGTCACTGAAGTCCCTTCCACCTCTGTGATCCAGTACTGAGTTGGAAAGTATATAAAAGAGGAAGTCTGAGGCCCCATGCCTGCTAGTAGGATATATGATACATTTCCCCATGTGAATACAACCTTGGAAAATTGCAATCCACAGTGAGTGACTAGCATATTTCAGTTAACTCCAAAGAGCGAAGTATTTAGGGATCTAATGCTAGCATACAATCCCTTCTCTATGAAAGCCTCGTATCCTGTGTAAGTGTAACACTGAACTGAAGGACCAAGATTTAAAATTCATGAAAGGAATATTTGGAATTGCAATATTTTTCTCCCTGTTCAAAACCTCACTCTAATCTTATTTCCTTCATTTGTCCTAAATTAAACTGGGCATTTCCATGAAGGAGATGGATATTGTTTAATGCTTAATACTTAATGAGCTGCCCTGGGCACAACTGCTGGAGTGAAGCTTAGCTATTTGTCACAGGACACCAAATCAATTTCATAGACCAAGAAATGAAAATAAATTTATTTCTAGAATATGAATTTTAAAATATCAATAAACTTTTAAAAAGAGTAAAACTTATACACTATTAACCCATGTGGAGTCTGAATATACTATGGATTCTTTCTTCTTAGAACTATCTTTAAAAATTAAACAAAAGGCTGATTTTTTATCTAATTAGAGAAATATTTTGTAAGACTCACAAATTCCATCTAAACATCTAAAGAGGAAGGTTTATAATGATATTACCCCCAAAATGACCCAGAGACTTTATAAAATGATCAAGCTGTAGTACACTGAATTACTTTATAGGGATATTTTTAGATCATTACTAAAATTTAAAATTTGAAATATTTCAGTAAAAATTCTCACTAAGTTCCTTTTACGAAGTTTGTATCACATTTCCCTTCTCATTATAATATATATTCTTTAGAAAAGGTATTGTTTAATTTCTATCTTTATATCTTTCCCCAATGCCTAGAATATTGCCTAGTTCACAGTGAATGCTAAATAAATGATTTTTAATTGAATGAAAATGAATTAAACTAAACTAGCTTGAATATATATTTAAATAATAAATCATATAGATAAAGTAGATCAAATATTTTTATTCTCATTGTCAATTAAGGTCATTAAGACTTGTAAAAGTGAGCTAACTATACCATGTAACACAGCTAAATCAGTGTTTGAGACTAGATTCTAAGCCAATTTTTTTTGTAAATATAATTATTTATCTTTATACTACAAAATATTTCTTCCTTATTTTATTTGATTATAGTCCAACATTTTTTATTAATCCTGTTATATGTTCAAAACATATGCTGAATATTAGGGATCCAAAGATTAAATGAAACCCATTCCTAATCATCAAGGGCCTTACATTATCCTGAAAGGATCCAACATAAATGTAAATAAATACAAGTAAATTTGTTTTGAATATATTTTGATACTAGATGTGATAGGGATCCATTTAAGTTTATTCAATAGGAGGATGCCATGGGGAATCTGGATTTTAGGGAATCATGTACTTCCAAGCCAGAATGGAGTGATGGTTTGGAGTGAGGAAATATACAAGGTAGACAGGTCTACTATTAGGTTATTACACTGATAAAGCTATGTGATGGAAGTCTGTGCCAGAGGGGTGGCACTATTAGGGAAAAAGTGGCACATTTAAAACATGTAATGGAGCAATCAAGAGGTCTTGGGAGCAAATTGGACATAAGAAATAGTGAAGAGTCAATTATGATTTTTAGGTTGCTAGCCACAGGGACTTGGAGAATAGTGGTGCCCTTGGGCATAATCAAGAAGATAGGAAATGAGGTAATTTTAGGGGTAAAGATTATGAATTCTGAGTATAAAGCTGGATTGTGAGAGAATTTAGATGACAAATTGAGATTTTCTTCCTATAAGTAAAAGAAAGACTTTTGAGGATAAAAATAATATGGTAAGACATTTGTTTTAATAATTAAGTCACCATGGGAAGGAAAAAATTACAGACTATTTAATAACAATCAGATATCTGGGAGAGGTGGGTAACTGATATAGTTAAGTAATAAAAATGTAATGGAAAAAATTAAGGAATTCAATGAGTTCTCTCTTCTCCTTTATTCTTCAACTCACAATGCTAGATTCCTATTGTCTCCTTCATTGTCTTCCATCACACTTGTGTCACTGGAAGAGATAGACTTTCTGGACAAGGCAAACCCCTATATAAAGAAATGATCCTGTTCACTCGCATATTCCAAAGCACATTACCCTTCCTGTAATTCATATTGTCTCACTAATCTTCAATCGTCCCTTGTCTACTGACTGCTCCCTTACTGCCAACAAGCACCTTGATGTTTCCCCAGTTATCAAAGAAATATAACTTGAGCCATCCATTTCCAATGGTCATCATGCTATACATCTCCACATTATGACCATGTTTCTTGAGAAAATTAACCATTATTACATTCTTCTATTTCCCCTCATCTCACCATTTTTTTTTTTACTTTTTACAGCCTGACTTCCTATCATTCAACTGGAAACTCAGGAAAAATTAATGTTATTATAGTTACCATATTTAATGCTTTCTCCCTTCAGTACTTCTCAATCTCTCTGTATCCTCTAAAACTGTTAATAAACATTTCTCAGTAATATTCTCCTCTCTAGATTTTTGGATATTACTGTGACTTCATAACAGCCCAATTGTTCCAGTTGCTTTCTTTTCTGGATTTTCAACATATTCTACATGTGGAAGACACTCCAAGACTCTATCTCTGGCCTCTTTACTTATCAATGTTTACTATTTCCCCTGGTGTTCTCATGGATCACTATGGTTAAAATGATCTTCTATTTGTAGATGACTTTAAGATCTAATTATTTAGTTCTAATCTCTCTCTTAAACTCCTTTATATTTTCAACTAATTATTAGACATCTCACACTGGATGTCCTATAGAAATTTTAATTTTTACATGACCCAAAACTCCCCAGAGCTTTCATTATTCATTCATAATATGTTAATTACTTGTTGAGAGTGCTATCATCTTTCCAGTTAGTGAGCATCTAACTTAGATATCATACATTCCTTCTCATTCTCTTTTCCTCGATACTCAATCATTTGTAAATTTGTGTTATTTGTACCTCTGTAACATTTCTCAGGTATGCCCATTACTTTCCTTTGAAATTGTAATCACAGAAATTCAGGGTATTTAATTTATTATTATTACCTTATACCTAAAATATTGAAATAGATGACAGCTTGGTCTCCCTGCTTCCAATCTTTCCCCATCCTTATTTATCTTTCATTCAGTTGTCAATGTGATCTTCCTAAAGCACAGGTTTGAAAATTGCAGTTCTGACTCCATTCAATGAATTCTAGTGTACTCATATTTCTCCCAAGATCAAATGTAAAATTCTTCATTTACCATTTATAGCTTGTCATAACCAGACCCATTCTTACCTTTCCTGAATTCTTTCACTTTACTTCCAACTATATATTTACTCTATTATTCATGACACAAGTCACTCAACATTCTATATTATGAGCCCCAGCACTTTCAGTGTCTTTGCTTGATTCTGGGAGTGCTCTCCCTTCCCACCTCTGTTTTATGACTTCCTTGATTTCTTCTTTTAAATCTTCATCTTCTTTCTTAGTATAATTTCTAAAACAGAAGAGCAACAAGGGCTAAAAATCCTGTAAAGTAATTTGCCAAAAGTCACAGTTAGGAAGTGAGGGAGGAGAAATGTGAACCCAGGTCCTCTGGCTCCCTAATCACCTTGCCACTAAGCTGCCCTTTCCTTGATTTTTTTAATGTCTCAGTTAAAGTTTATTTTTCTGAAAAATGTTTTTCCCAATCTTCATTAATCTTAGCACCTTCCTTCTGAGACTACATTACTTTTATACTGTTTATATTTTGTTGACACAAAGATGATTCCATATGATATTCTCTATTCATTTGTGAGCTCCTTGAGGGAAGGGATTTTTAAATATATTTATTAGTATGTTTTTAAGACCTTAGCACATTTATTATCAAATAGTAAATTGCTCAGTAAATTACTAATATGAACAGGTGGTTTTGAAAATAACATCTATGATATGTTTTTGAAAAGATATTACAAAGTAAAATTAATTATAATATATATAGTACATTTATATATTATAATATATATTTAATATAATATATATAAATACAAGTATAATAATTATAAGTAGAAAATAAAAGAAGCCCAGGGTTCTATCTTATGTCAGTGATACTGTCAAGGAAAAATTGGGGATTTTTCTGTAGGGAATTTCTGAGGACAAACACATTTACACACTGTAGGTGGAGCTATGCATTTATTCAACAATTCTGGAAAATGATTTGTAACTATGTCTAAAGTATGACTAAATTGTGCCTATCATTTAATGCAGTCATAGTACTCTTTCCCAAAATAGGTCATTGTGAATACCCAATAAAATTGGTTGCAGAACATAATATGAAAGACATCTCTAAATTTTCCAAAACATGGTATGACTTTACAACACATATAATAATAATACTTCATGATTTCATTAATAATAATTTTATTTTTAAATTTTAAATCAATGAACAACAATTTATATTTGAGTGAAAATATTTCATCAAATGATGAAAGAAGCTTTTGCCATCTTTTAGTCTTAAATAAAAAGAGAAAAGCAAAGGTCTTGCTAAGTATATTCTGAGACTATCAACTATTGAAACACAGGGTCTTTTTAATTCATGGCATTTATTTAATTTAGTTCAAAAGAAAATTACCTCTTTGCTAAGATCTATAATATTCTCTGGCTATCTGATCTCAAACTTTTGAAAATGCCCCAAAGTAATTTCTTTCCAGGTTGGAAAGTATTTTCAATCATTTGCCAATAGTAGTTATATAAAATGACAACTAGTTGGCACAGTAGATAGAGTGGTGGATTTTGAGTCATGGAGACCTGAGTTCAAATAGGACCTCAGTCACTTTTTAGCTGTTTGACAATGGGAAAATCACTAACCTCTATTTGTCTCAGTTGCCTCTACTAAAAAAATAGATAGAGAAGGAAATTAAAATTTATTTCAATATCTTTGCCAAGATAACCTAAAATTGGGTCACAAAGAGTTGGACATGAGTGAAATAACTGAATAAGAATACCAATAAATCACTTACATGCTATTACATAGTCATAAAGTTTTAAGAGAAGCATCTTCTCGTCCCTAGAAAAAGGATTGTGTTGGTCATTGGCTAGTAGCATGACTTGAGTCATGTTTATGATGATATTGGATTTATTACTGGAAGAAAATGGGGGAAATACTGTGATCAAAACCTTATCCTAAAATATATTAATAAGATCTAAATGGAAATGACATTATAATACAATACTATCTAAATATTTTTAATATCATGAGTAACAGCAGCACCTTTTGTTGACACCTTTGTTTGCACTATTATATTCATTAAAGATGAAATAAATGATAATGACAAATGGCATATTTACATAAATAGAAATAAAGCATTCTTTGAGATCGATTATCTAATTTTAGTGCCAAAACAAATCTGTTAGATAGGTGAAAATGTTATAATTTTCCAGGTGAAATATTAAAGTTCTAAGAAAAAAATCATAGAACTAAGTTTTGAGGCTCAAAATCAAATCTTATGACTCCAAGTTAAACTCCAATACTGTTGTATTTTCATTTTCTTCCTTCTTTTCCTCTTTTACCTTTTTCTCCTCCTTTCACTGGCTCTATTACTTTCTTTACATACAAGAATTACTCTTTATCAACAAAATGTAGTTACTTGGTAGTATATAATGTTAAAATGGGGAGGTATTTATGCAAAACCATATATTTAGTAAGTAAATGTGCAATAGTTTAATGTCCTTGCCCCTAAGTCCACCTCTTATTTCAATTGAAGATTTATCTACTAAGGGAGTTTAATGTAGAAACAATATCATTCCTTGTTATTGAACTTCTTTTTCTGTTTCTACATTATACTTTTCTGTGTCAGAATAATTATTGTATATATTGCGCTGCCTCTGCTTTCTTCTCTTGGCATCAGTGCCTACATATCTTCTTATGTCCCTCTGGATTCCTCAAATGCACAGTTCCTTATAGAAAAATAATGTTCCTGTGCTTTCTTACAGCAGCGATTCTTCATGCACAAGCTCTCTTGAAGATTGTTGGTAGGCAAAGGGCAATGGATCCTCAGGGAGTTAGCCAGGAGGACTAGGTCACATATGTAGTGATTAGGAAATTGGGAATGACTAATAGGCAAGGGCAGTGAAGGAGGTGACATGACAAGACTGAACCTGGCACTGGTTTGTGAGAATGTTGGCATTTTAACAGAGCTTTGGAACTTCAAGGTAATATTTCATCCATACTTTATTGCTGCAGTTGTGAATTTCAGACAGCTATGGGAACAAAAAGTGATGAGGTGGACAAACCCCCTTGTGCTGGGAGCATCTCCTCTTTCTACCCAATGATTTCCAATTATGTTTACTTGAGATTTATTCAGATATGCCACTTGATAACAAAACATTGCCACCCCCAACATTGAATAATTGGGAAAGGCAATAAATTGTGCTATGAAATAAGGGGGAGTTTATTTTCCCCCTTTTTATTACTATGTCTATGCCATAAATAAGAAGAAAAGCAGGTAATTGATGCAATAGATTTCTCAACACTCATGCTTATGTGCCAAGCGAAAATGGGATTTTTGTGCCATTCTAACTTCTTACAATGTTGGTTATAAACCAATTTGAGGTGCCTTGAAATATAGTAGATTTTACATCACTGGAGGGCTTCTAGAAAAATGAGATGATGGTGCATATGGAATGTTGTAGAGGTGACTCTGACTTAGGAGCTAGTTAGATTCTCTGGCCTCAAAGAACTTTTATAAATCTGAAAATCTTGCACATTGATATTGAGGAGAATGGCAGAAGCTTTAGAAATACAGAATACCTAGTGGATCCACCAGTGTATCTTCCATAGTCCTAAGCTTACCACATAACCGGTTCAATAAAGAAAATCTCAGTCATACAAAATAAAGCTGATAAATTTCAGGGACAAGAAGAAACTCTGCCCTTGTAGTCATTTGTCTATAATACCATGTTTTGTTTTGATCCCTTTCCAAGTCTGTGTCAATGTGTATAATGATTGTTGAATTTCAGCATTTGAAGGGCTTTACACAGTCATCCAGTCTGATCCATCCAAAATAGAACTTCATTTTGCTTTGTGTTTGGCTTCTCTTTTTAATTCAGGATTGGAACGGTGGAATTGACATGGTAATTTTATCAAGAAAAGTAAACAAGTATAGTTTTGAAATTTTGAGGCCTTTTCATGTGTATTATTGTCAGCACTAGTGTCTTTGCTGGTAATAGTCATTGATATATTTCTGAGAGTAAATATTATTCTATTCTTGTAGGAATTGCACTTTTTGCTATTCACAAATCAGAGAGAAAAGTCTTGCTGAAATCAGTACATACACTAAATCCCGCATCCTTAACTTATTCATCCATATTCATGTTTAGATGAATATGAGATGTTCAATCTCTTACAGGTTTAGAGCATTGAGTGTTAAAATTTTGGGAAACAATTACACCTCAAAAATCACCAAAGATTGATTTATCATTTTTTTAATTGAATCATTGATCTCCCAGGTAGTTTTTGTGTTATGTTAGGACTAATAAAATTTTGTTTTCCTTCTTCTATTGTAAATAAGTTTGATTATATTTAAAATGAAAAAAAATCTAAGGCTCATGGAAAAGAAAGCTATCAATTTGGCCATCATGCTAAAGTTTAAAGATTCCTGGACACAATATTTAAGAAAAGGGTGTTTGAAAAGTTAATATTAGAAATTATAATGAAATATATGTCATGTATCTGTTCTCCCCACCCCACTCCAAGAATTCATAGTATATTGTCCTCAAAATTTTTGTTTCATTCCACTGGCCATGATCATTCCAAGAAAAGATCAACAGGATCGCTGGTGAGCAAATCATATGAATGTTTTTCCTATCCTAAATTGTCTACAATGTGAAGAGATTTTTAGTCAAGCAACTTTCATTAGCATGATATCCATCCATCACAGAGCTACAGTGATGTCTGTGAAGGACAAAAAGAAAAGATGACTCATTCTAGACTGAAATTAAACAAGAAGTTTTCAACTAGGAAATGCAGCTTGCAAAAAAAGGAACTATCATTTCATTTTATTTTTAACAAATGCATATTGATTTCTCAGGAGATAAATATGGATGAAGTTATAACTATATATGTAGATACAGTGGTATATCTTGAGATCTATATTTATATAGATATGTAGATCAATGTATTTATGTATATTCCTATCTATACAGACATATCTATGTATCTGTGCATATCTATCTCTATATAAATGTGTAGAATTCCATTTGAACAATAGTTTCCATTCTGTTCCAGAGATAACGCAGGGGATAGAGTGTTAGTTCTGGAGACATAGTGTCCTGAGAGGAAATCCAATCTGTAAGAATTTCAACCTGTGTGACCATGAATAGGTCACTTAAACTCAGTCTCAGTTTCCACAGATATAAAATGATGATAACAATAGTACCTAACTCCCTCAATTTAAGAGAGGATCAAGTATTTAGTGCACTGCCTGAAATCTAGTTAGTGCTTAATAAATTCTTCCCTTCTTTCCCTCTAAGGTAAGTCCTAGAACAGTAATGGCAAATCTTTTAGAGACTGAGTGCCCAAACTTTAAAACTCATGCAACATGTAAGCTCTACATCTTAGATAGAAGAGGAAGAAAGTACTCCCACTGGGCTGCTGGGAAGAGGGGTGGGTCACATGAGAAAGATTCTCAGGCATTCATGGAGAAGAGATAGGGAGTAGCCCCTTCTGGCATGCTTCAACACTCATGCCATAAATGTGCCAAAACAATCCTAGAATATGTAATTTTCATAGGGAAGAAATAAAGTGACATTTTTGTCAAGTATTTGTAACAACTTTTTTTTTTTCTCCAGTAAAGTTTTACTCTGTTTTCTCAGCCTGAAACTGGGAGTAACCCCATATTATAAAAGCTGTGTCTAGTCTAGTAGTAGTCTCTAGGTGACCGAGAATGACAATTGCCTTTGGGCATTATCATCTATTGATGTACCTTCATGTGGCTTTGAAGTCCAAAGACTGAGACACAAAGTTTGTGGCACATGGGGCATGGGACGCCAGTTGTTATGGAGGTGCGGTTGTGGCCTGGTGTTGGTGTTCACGCACAGTGGCAAGATGTAGACGTCGTTCATCTTCAAAGGTGGTGGCAGCATGGTTAATGTGGGTTCGCCAGCTGCTTCTGTCGGAGGCAGCGAGTTCTAGTTGCTTTGGTGTCATGCCAGCCCACTTCAAGTTGGACTTTAGCTGATCCTTGAACCTTTTCTTTGGTCGGCCTTGTTTCCTGAGTCCAGCTGACAGTTCACCGTAGAATACCTGTCTTGGTATTCACTGTGGGTCCATGCGGATGACGTGTCCAGACCATCGTAGCTGGGTTTTGAGGACCATGACTTCGATGCTGGTGGAGTTGGCTCTGTCAAGGACTTTCTGATTGGTGATTTGATCCTGCCATCAGATCCTCATGATTGACCAGAGAGAGTGTTGGTGGAATTGCTCCAGCTGTTTCATGTGCTTCTGGCCCAGTGTCCATGTCTCACAACCATACAGGAGTGAGCTGAGGACCACTGCGTCATACACTTTGAACTTCGTCGCAATGCTTACACCTCTGTGTTGGAGGACTTTGGAGAGCAGCCACCCGAGTGCCTGGCTGGCCTTTTGGATCCTGGCATTAATCTCACGGTCTAGGGACCTGTTGTTGGCGATGGTGCTTCCCAGGTACTTGAAAGTGTTGATGTTAGAAAGCTGCATGCCGGCAATTGTAATGCATGGCTGGTTAGTTGCTTTGGTTGATTGAAGAGGGGAAGCTGACTGAAGTGTTCTTTCCACCTTGCTGATGCTTTTTTATCTTTTATGAGAATGTCACTGTCAGAGGATAGCAAGGGAGTAGTGGTGTTTTTTAATGGCCCATAGAGAGTCTTGAGGGCACTGAAGAATTGTTTGTATTTTTTCGTATCAGCAAAGCGCTGGATTTTTTCTGCCTTTTTTTCCCACCATCAGTCTTGCATCTTCCTGATCTCACGCTGCACCGTGGCTTGAAGAGATTTGAATCTGTCCTTTTTAGGAGCAGAGTTTCGGTTATTTTGCCACTCCATAAAGGCTTTGTTCTTTTTGCTCAATAGGTCTTCAATAGCAGTGTTGTTCTCATTGAACCAGTCATGGTGGTTGCATTGTTTGGGGCCTAGGACTGCCTTTGATGTTTCTTTCACTTCGTCTCTGAACTGGTTCCATTTCTCAGTAGAGCTTCCAGTGAGTGGCCCCTTGGCAGACAGCTTGTCTTCCAAGCAGGACTGGAATGTTTGCAAATAAGATAGCTCTCTAAGAAGACTCACTTTGTAAAATGTGTGAATTGTCTGGGCGTGTTTTGGATGGCGAGGCTCAATGTGCATTTGAAGAGTTGCTCTAACCAATTGGTGGTCTGTCTAGCATTCAGCTCCTCTCATGGCTCTGGTAATCTGTAGGTCCTGGATGTCTCGCTGGCATACAATTATGTAGTCAATGAGATGCCAATGTTTTGATCATGGGTGCATCCACGTTGTTTTATATTTGTTCGTCATTCTGAACACAGTGTTCATGATGGTGAGTTTGATGTTTGAGTATTTTCTAAGTAGCAGTAGGCTGTTGTTCATTTTGCCCATGCCGTGGTTGCCGAGCACTCCTTTCCATCTTTCATGGTTCTGTCCAATGAGGGCGTTGAAGTCTCCCAGTAGTGTCAGCTTGTCATTGGTGGGCACTGAGTGCCGGACGGCACTCAGGTCAGAGTAGAACTGCTCAATGGTCTCTGTGCTGCTCAGTGTTGGGGCATATGCGCTGATGATTGTGGCATACTGGTCTTTGCTGAGAGGTAAACGGATCTTCATGAGTCTCTTGCTGATGCCCACAGGCAAGTCTGGCAGCTGTTTGAGAAAACTGGTCTTGATAGCCAGGCCAACACTGGATTTTGTCTTCATTTGAGGCTCTACCTTTCCAGAAGAAGGTGTATCCATTGGTCGGTTCACTGAATGATGCCTCTTCTTGTAAGCGTGTTTTGCTTAAGGCTGCAATGTTGATGTTATATCGCACCAGTTCTTTACCGATTAGAGCTGTTCTTCTCTCAGGTCTTGGGGTATTCTCTCTATCAAGTAATGTCCTGATGTTCCACACTCCTAGTAGGAGTTTGTTTGTGTTTTTAAAGTAAACTCTGTTGTCTCAGCCTGAAACTAGGAGTAACCCCATATTCTAAAAGGCTGTGTAAGTAAAGCATAAAAGCTTGCCAGTCAAGGAGAGTATTAATTTTGTATTTAGAACAAATGTGCCACTTCTTATATGAAAGGTTTCTTGACTACCTAACTTCTGGTGACTTCCTACCTTGCATCATGCCTGGTATTATTTTGGATAACTTTGTTTACTATTTATATATCTTTATATTTATATGTATATCTATATATCCATCTATCTATCTATCTCTATATATATTCATTACTAGAATATGATCTTTGAGTATGTGATCTTTTGGAGTATTTGAGAATATAATTTTTGAGGGTAGAATGTATTTCCTTCTTGTCTTCCAATACCTGGATGAGATTATGGCACAGCTTAGATGTGGAGTATATTTTTGATAAACAATTAATTAAACTAGCCTACACAAATAAGAAAGGGTACATATCAGATTCTCAGTAGAATGTAACCCTCTTGAAATTAAGTACCAATAACTTTATTTCATTTTATCCAAGGTGCCTATAATAGTGCTTTGCACATAGTTGATATTTACTTAATGTTTTGGCGTTGAACTGAATTGAATCAAACTTCTTATACATTTTATTCTTTATAATTGTATGCATGTTGATTAGCTGACTTGTATAATGAGAGCTCCTCTTTCATTAATCTTCTTGAGCTTTATTACATCCTGGCAGTTGTGAGATTGTCTTGAAAATTTAGGCCAAGTGGAGAGAATTTATTTATGTGTATTCACCCTTTGTGATTTTTCCCAACTACTACTCCAAGAATAACTGTATTATTGGCTGATTTACATATAACATCTTCAGTTCCAGTTTTTACTGAAGTAATCATTAAATCATTTGTGGCATCCCTTTTATATCTTTCTGAGTATAGGGGAAAATTCAAAGAACTAGACCCACCTTAAATCACAATAATGCATTTTTCCTGAAAAGAATTGAGATGGTTAGAAGAGAATAGGAGGAAGTGTATGGTTCCTACTAGAACTTAAGAACCAGGTGATCTAGACAACAACGGAATCTGGAATTCAGGATAACCTTTCAGGCAATATACAAAGCACCCAATCCTTTAATGGATCTGCTTTCTCATTTATAAACACTAAGATCAAAGCTTGGGAATGCTTCCCACAAAGTCCTTGAGGAAAAAGGAACCCATCAGTTCTGCAACTTAATGGGTACCTTTTCTTAAGTGATATACCCTCTTTCTCTCAGTTTCCACATATGTTAAAGTAAAGTGCTAACATAGAATATTTCTATGTATTCTCCCACCTCTAAAGCTGTTATCCCATAAAGGATATTGTGCATTTTCTCTTTTGCAAAAATACTCATGTACTTTATGTCATTACTTTGGAACCACTTGTAATGTAGGAAAGCTACTTGATGTTAAACTCTTCATATTTTGTGTCACTTACTCTTTGTGTGGCCTTTGGTAAGTTATTTAACCATGCCTGGATTCTTTTTCCCCATCAGTAAAATGGGAAGTGATAGGAACAAATGATGCCTTATGATTTAGTGGTTAGAGAACTTGCCTTAAATTCAGGGAGATTTAGTTTGCTTTGAACACTGGGTGTATTAATTTGGGGAGTCAATTAATATCTTTGTGTTTGTTTCCTCATCTATACAATGAAGTTGAAATCAGTGACCTTGAAATTCCTTTTCATCTCTGAAACTATAATTCTTTATATTCTGCCTTACTTTCTATCTTAAAATCAACAGTTCTATGGTTTCTAAATCAATTAAAAACATTAACAATGTGGAAAAAATAAATAAATTATTTCATATTCCATTCATTTACTCACTCAAATTAAACATGTACTTTGTGTAATGCAGTAGAAATACTTTCTAAGAAACACCTCAAAGATCAAAAATGGTTAGGAAATGATATGTGTTAAATATATTATGATTCTAAATAACACTTCAACCTGACCCTCTGAGCAAGGAAATGTGATGTTATTCTCATTTTTTCCCAGGAATTTTTTCAACGATATGATATACAGTAGTATTACACCTTAGTAAATAGTTTACATTGTAGAATTTTAAAAATAAGCAAAAATTTCATTGAGGCAAGTATTCTTACTTATGCAGATTTGACCCCTTCATAGAGTAGATGAATTCATTTATTAATATAAAAAAGGATAACTTTCTGGCTCTCCTGCCTTGAAATAACTTATTTTAGAGTATTTTCTTCTTTCAATTTGATAAAATATCAGAATTTCAATACTGAGGAAATTCCTCTAAGACCACTCATCCAACCTCTACCTGTGATGTCAATAAATATAAAATTAGTAATATAAAAATCTGAATTACATATAATTGTAAAATAAAATTTCAACTAACCTATAAATACCATGAAGGCATGGGTTATATTCTCATTTTGTATTTCTCTCAGTGCCTACCATATTTCTCTGTACATAGTAGTGAAATTATTATTCTCCATATTCAAGAAAACCAATGGCATCATAGGGTAATATCTTGAGTTGTGGGTGAATTGGATTTAAGTGGAGCAGAGTTGTACAAAATGGTCAGCTTCATTCTCTCAGAGAATATTGGCAAGACCAAACTGGTGGTGGCCCAGAATACAGTGTATGGCTTTGATAACTTGGATGTCTTACCAAGTTCTAATAGAATCACATTTCCTATTTTAGACACCCTCATGGTCATTGGAACTAATTTTTAACATCAATCCATTCTACATGGAGAAGTATTCACAATCTTGGGGTAGACATCACCATATAAGAAAACTAATAAATGCTAAAGTTTGTAGCAAAATAAATAAAGCACTATGCCTGGAGATGGGAGCTCCTGAGTTCAAATCTGGCTTCAAGTACTTCCCAACTGTGTGATCACAGGCAAGTCACATAAACCCAATTACTTACCCCTTTCTGCTCTTTAGCCTTGGAACAAATACTCAGTATTGATTCTAAAACAGGAGGTAAAGGTTTTAAAAATGGCTAAAGGTTGTTATTGAAATGACAAATAAAAATTTTTGTAACAGTGTATTTCCATTAATCCAAAAGCAGCAAAAATTATTGCTCCATGAGAAATATGATGCATTTTTGTTAGAGTACTTGTGATAAATATTTAGAAAAATACAACCATAGGAGTAAAATATATATCTCCTTGCTGCATTCTCACTATTTGTCTACAATTCCTTGAATTTTCTCCATTTCCTCTGCTAAGAATATTTTCAAGTTATTTAAGACCTAGTAAATATTTTACCTTCTTTGGAAGTCTTTCTCAATCTAAGTTAATTCCAGTGAGCTTGTCATGTCCAACTTATCCTGCATATATATATATATATATACCAAAAATTATATATAATCCATATATATATATATATATATATATATATATATATATATATATCTATATACATATATTTTACTTACACTGGTTTTCTTTTCTCCTTCATTAAACTGTGAGTTTGTTAAGAATAAAAATATTTTTGTTAATTTTTTGTTATCGTTCTTTTTTTTTCTTTCTATCTCCATCACTTAGCAAAGTGTCTGGAAAATATTAGAATTCTATTTTTCTGAAAACAACTTTGGAATGTGGTTAGAATTAATTTTGTAACATTGGAAAGTAGAAAGATATTAAAAAATATAATTTATCACTAATTCTGATTCCTTATGGTCAACTATATGACTTCCTTGAAGTAGAGAAATTAAAGCCAGGAATACTTTAGAGTTTTTCACAGTTCATTCATTTTATCAATAAAAATAGATTTTAGTCATGCCCGATTTTAGCAAATTATACAAAAATTACAGATAATATAAAGAGAAAAATATTCGAATGTTGAGTATTGATTTTGTGCTTATAAAGATTAATTTTAGTAACTACAAGTCCTTAACCTAAAGAAAAGTACACAAAGACATGTCTTGGCATGTGGTAGGAATCAGTTATTTTCAGGTCTTCAAAGGATCATCATGTTGAAGACAGAGCAGAGTCATTCTGTTTGGCCTCTAGTGGCAGAGCTAAGACCAGTAAGTAAAAGTTGCAGACAGATGAGTTTTATTTTTGTTATTATATGAAGAAAAGCTGGAATGGACTGCACCAGGAGGTTATGAGTTCTCCTACAATTCTCTTCTTTAATCCAAAAGATTATGACTACTATTAAAGTGTGTTGTGGCAAGGATTCTTCCTAGGGAAAGGGGCAGATTGCCTGTGCACTGCTGAGATTTTGTGATTTTATGAGAAGGTTTATATTGATTCAAACATTAACTTGAACTCTTTAAGCTGAAAGACTGATAGACATTTTCAAATGTTCTGAACAATCAAATTATCTAGTAACCTAGGGTAATATTTCTTGAGAAGCTGGATGATGAGCACTTGTAAAAGAACCAACTTTTATTTATTCTGCTTAAATGCAACGGTACTTGGATTCCTTGTCACTTGCCTCTTAAATGTTGGCAGGCATAGTTGAAATAGATCGATTTCATCCTTATTGATGAAGGAAAAACTCAGGAAAGTCCCTTGAAACTATCTTTTTGAAATCTTTTTTTGGAATATTTGTGAAATATGTGATAACTATTTTAATTTTCTGATACTATATAATATGTTATAGTGATTAACAAATGATATATAGAATTAAAGAGATACAGGTTCTAATTCTGTACCTCACCATATTTTTTGGTGTAAATTTAGACAAATCATTTGACCTAACAAAATCGCATTTTCCTTATCTCTAATGGTAATAATAACACAGCTAGAGATTTCATGGCAGGGTTTTGAAGCTTCAAATATTTAGTATTATAAAGTAATTTAAAGGACTGATGATCAAAACTCTTCATTTCACATGGGATGAGATAATAGCCAAGAATATTCCTGTGATGTATCCTAAGTTATATATGTAGTAAGTGGCAACATTTGAATGCAAACCCAGACCACACTACTACAAATCTAAGCTTCCCTTTACAATTCTTCAAGAAGTAGAGCTCTGGAAAGTTTTAAGAAACATTAGGACTCATGTTCAGTACATAACCCCTCCTTCCCCCAAAAAGGTATTTCCATTATTCCATATTAGAAATGTTTCTTATGGCCTCTTGTTAAAGACTCAACAGGAAGTGAAGAAGGAGGAGGAGGTGAAGAGGAGAAGACAATATATAGATATTCATATATAAATATATATTTATATAATATACACACAAAGTGCATCTGACAGTATCAGTTCTTTTTATTTCTTTCATTATTTTACATAGTTTTAAAATATTTCATAAACTTAAACTAAAATTACTAATATTAAGCTCTTTTAAATATTTTTAAGACATAAAACCACATAGCATGCCTAGAATATTAGAGTTGGAATCAGAAGATTTTGGATACAAACTGCTTCTTTCATGATCTCTGTAAATTTGGACCAAAGAGCTTTCTTGTTTCTCAGTGTGTTTATATTTAAGAAAAGAAAAGAACATAAGCTGGAATATGATTTTTTTTGCCATTTCTCAATTCATGATCCTTTCTTCTTTTATCTTAATTGATAGATCTTCATTTCATCTAATAAAGTTATTAACTACTATTTTGGATTTTTCCTTTGCCTTTACCAAAACACTTACATATTTTAAACTGTATTGGGATATAGTCTTAAAAAAGAGTATTGAGCTTCAAATCATTAGTACTTAGATCAAAAATTGAATGGGCATTCAAAGACCATATTGTCCAATCCTCTTCATTTTACAGATGAGATAACTGAAGCCCAGAGAGATTCATTAACTTGCCTAAGAACAAACAAATATTAGTGCCAAAATGGATTTGATTCCATGTTGAAGAGGTTACAATAATGGCTACTGGGAAGAAATGTTGGCTTTAGTATTAGAATATTCTAACTCTTTCTGAGACACATTTACTGTGTAAACTTGAGCAACATTGTTTGGACTTCTTTTGATGAGGAAAATGGGGGAATTAATACAGTGACCTCTCATGTTCCTTCTAATTTTGATGTCCATTCCTACTTTCTTCAGCCTTATTTTAAACCCTTACCTTATATCTTAAAGTCAATACTGTTTTATTGTTCCCAAAGCAGAAGAGTGGTAAGGGCTAGGTAAAGACACTTGCCCAGGGTCACACACCTAGGAAATTTCTGGGTTCATATTTGAACCCAGGACCTTCCACCTCTATACTTTCCTCTCAATCCACTGAGCCACAGAGTTGCCTCCCTCTCTTAAGTCTTTTAAGTTCTTGCATTCTTTTTCTTGTTCCAGGGTGCCTGAATTCAGGCTGTTATATTTAAATAGCTGTGTGACTGGGTTTACTTGTTGAATCTCATTGTATCTCAAAGTTCTTTTTAGTAAAATGTTTTTTTTAAGTCTCAAATTTTCTACTTCATGGAACATAATAAAATGAAAGAAAAAAACAATAAATAAACCTTCAAGCAGGACAAAATTAGGATTCTTCATTTTAGCTTTGTTTTGTGGCTTGGGTATGCATTTATGTCTTAAAAGGGTATTGTAAACCTTAAAATTTCTTAGACTTATGAATGTTGGAAATTTCAGACTGATATATATTAATTTAAGGTCACCAAAGAATTCAGCTATGTAATTCCTAAATGAAAACTCAAGTCAGCAGACAACCTTTTATGGAGTTTTTAATTACAAACAAGAGGTAGAAAGGTATTAGAGAGAGAGAGAGAGAGAGAGAGAGAGAGAGAGAGAGAGAGAGAGAGAGAGAGAGAGAGAGAAAGGGAACAGGGCTTAAATGCCCCCTCTGTTTAGGCTGGGCCAAAAGGCCCAAGCCCTTAGATAGCTGAGGCAAAGAAAAGACATCAGTCCCTATCACTCACGTGACCAAAATGGAGAAACAGTCTCAGGGGCCTCCACCTCCAGCCTCCTTCAGAGCAAGCTTCTCAGAGCACCACCTCTCAGAGCAAAACCTCTCGAACCCTCCAGTCCTCAGACCCCGCTATCTTTAAGGAAACCATCTAAGTTCCCACCCCTCAGTTCTCACATCTACCAATCACTGTGCATGTCTTCCCTGTGCCAATGGTGGCTCTAGCTTAACCCAGGACTGCCCAGAGATCTGCCCCTTTGCACATGTCTGTTGAAGGTCATATTCTCAAATAATTAAAACTTGATCCTTGCTGCAGCCCTTCCTAAATCCTGTTACTCTGAGTAGGGTGGAGATTGTAGTTTCAAGACCTGGTTCTGTCATTCCAAATATCTCTATTGTATCAATTCTAAAATCAATCATGACTCAAAGAACTTCCTGTTCTATGCTTAGGCATAGGTCAAAGCCCTTTCCATTGTTTAGCAAAAGGTTTCTGTCCTAAAGTAGTCTTAAGTAGGGAGGAGAAGGATCCTCCCATGCCAAGGAGTTTCACATTCCAATAGAGTTCTTACTATCAGTAGGAAATTTTTTCAAGTATGAAATTTCCCAATGGGGAAATTTCCAACATTCATAAGTCTAAGAAATTTTAAGGTTTACAGTATTAATTGTATTAAATATCCTCATTTCTTCCTGCACTGTCTCTTCATATTCCTGACATACAGCCCTAAACACAAATGTCAACTCTTATTTTATGAAGTGTTGTAAGAGATGACTATGATTCCCAAAATGGTCAGGTGTTCTATTTGTTATTTTTCTTCCCAAAACTTATGTTCAGATTATTTTTTATTACATTGCTTTTGGTGCTGAATATGGGAGTCAGATGAAGCTCTTTAATGATATGAATGACATCCTTATCTTTGCATATTTCCCTCACTTTTCTATTAATAGATACTTCTCATCACTTACCTATATTTTTCAAATATACTTCTGATCCTAACATTGCTATTCATTTCCTACCCTCTCTGTTCTTTTTATTTTTATTTTGAGGCTTATTTTCTCATTTTGAGTTTGGATTTTGTATGTATTACTAGAGAACAAGAAGGCTGCTGTCCTTCACTTTGGTGACACAATCATTACCAATCTTTCTATCCATTTCCCACTCTTCTGGCTAATTCTCCTGCTTTCCTTTAGTGCTCCGAGTTTTTTTTTTTTACTTTATTCTTGGTTAACCATACACATTTTCATAGAAAGTCAAAAAGAGAGACAATCTCACAGATCTAATCTAATCCTCTTATGTGATAGAAAATAACAGCTCAAATGGATTTTGTGCCTTAAGTTTCTAAAGCACTTTACACACATTATCCCAATTTACTCTCACCATAGTAACTCTGGAAATAAATGATGTTAATAGCCCTGCTTTTCTAAATAGAGTCTTTTAGAGAGTAAATGACCTGATTAGAGAACCACTTTAAGAATATGTTAAGGGGTCAATGTAAGGTATTCCTGACTTTAAGGAGAGTGTTTTATCCATGGTACTAATCTGAGACCTAAGGATGTAAAGTTATGTTTTGTATATTTTTAATTTTTTTGGTCAATTTTGTTGACCATTTCTCCCAAAGTCATTCATACACTTGTTTTCCTGGATGACCAGGCATTCCTGATTTCTGTTATCAGATACAGAGATGTTCTAGCATATATAAAAGGGGAATTTTTTGGTTTGTTTTTGGTGTTTAAGGTTTTATTCAAAGATTAAGACTAAACATCAATAAACCAGTAATAATTGTTTTTATTTTATATAACTTCATCATGTATTTAGATTAATAATGATGAAAAAAAGGAGAAAAAAATAACCGGTCTTCTAATAATTAAATACACTAGGAATCCTTGATCTCATCAATGTTGATACTATGTCCAGCACTAAACTCATAGCCCATCACATCTCCTCACCCAACAATTTCTATTTAAGTTTGCCAAAGCAGATTGACCTGCTATTATCAAGGTTGACTTTGATTTATCTAAACATCAAAGGATGGCATTGAAGCCCATAGGTTGTGTATTGGTTCAGCCTTTCTCTTGACGTATTTCTTTTCCTGTCATACATTGTTGTTCATATCCAACTCTTCATGATCTCATTTACAGTTTTATTGGCAAAGATAACAAGATGGTATTGCCCTTTCTCTCTCTAGTTAATTTTATAGATGTGGAAGCAAATAGGTTAAGTAACTTTCCTAGGATCATGCAACTTTTAAGGGTCTCAGGCCAAATTGGAACTTAGGAAGATAATTCTTCCTGACTCAAGGCCCAGGACTGTATCCAATGTGTAGCCTAATTTTCATACATATTTCTTTTCAGTCCTTACCTTCTCTCTTAAAATCAATACAAAGTGTCAGTTCCAAGGAAGGAGTTTTAAGTCCAGATAATTGCGCTGAAGTGACTTGCCTAGGGCCAGAGGTAGAAAGTTTTTTGTGGCTTGATATGAACCCAGGACCTTCTGTTCCCAGCCCTGGCTCGCCATCCAATGAGCCACCTAACTGTCCCTCTCATATTTTATTTGACAATTTTATATCACTTCTATCAATCATTTACTTTAAAATCTTTGATTTAACTTTCTTTAAATGTTGAGCATTGCACTAAGTACCTGACAAATAAAAATGAAAAATAAATCATTCTAAAATAAGCAACAGTTCATCTTTGCCATGAAAGAGCTCACATTCTAATGGGGAGGAGAATAACTTACATAAATAAGTACATAACAGAAACAAAGAAATATACAGAGTAGACAAGTTAACTATAGATAATGTAACTTGTGAAAGTGAAGGAAGACCTCATTAAAAGCTGATGTTTGATCAAAGATTCTCAAAGACAGAAGAGAGCACTAAAAACATTCTAGGAATGGAGAACAATCATTGTAAAGGCAACAAGAAAGTAGATTGAATATCATTTGTGACAAGTAATATACTATAGCTAGACCATAAAAAAGAATATCCAGAGTGAAACCTGGGGAGGAATGAGGCAGGACTGTCTAGGATTGATCCTATAAAGATGGTCCTGGGCATAGCAATTCTCAGAATGCAATGGCTACTTTTCTTCAGTGAACACTCAAAGCAGCAACATAGAAACAGATGTAAAGTTTTGGGATCATAGGATTCTTCGAATATATGAATTTCAGGGTTTTAATGAGGGTTCAGGCTTAAGAACTTAAGAATGATATAACTTCAAAATGTAAAACCCAGAGATAAATTATGGAATGTATTGTGATGAGCTCATGCCTATCATAAATGACTTAATTGTCCTTTTGGGGATGTTTAAGTTCACTTCTTTAGTATGACAATGTATTTTGGAGTTCTCATATAATAAAGAAAGCTAAATCTCTCATATATTTCTCCTTTATTCCATTCACATATCAACCACCCTAATTGGAGGAGGTCTTCAACACTTATTGCCCAGACCATTTCTATAACTATGAAATTAGTTCCTCCTGGCACTATTCATTGCCCAATCCCACAGAGGTGTCAAAGTGATATTCCATGTTTAAGGTCTTCCTATATCATCCTATAACATATAAAATAACATGGTTCCCCATTATATCCAGGACCAAATTTAAAGTTCTATATGTGACATTTAAAGCTCCTTCTAACCAGAACTCTTTTTAACTTTCCAGCCTTCATATTCTTTACTACCCTCTACTTAATCTCTATTGAGGCACACTGGTAGATTTGTTCTTCCTCATATATGATACTCTAACTTTTGTATTTATGTTTTTTTCAATGGCTACCTCCCATGCCTGGAAGTGCCTTTCTTCAACTCTATATCTCAGTTTTCTTGCATTCCTTTAGACTCAGCTGAAATTCCGTGTTCTCTAAGAAGACTTCCCTAGTATAACCAGCTACTGTCTTCCTCGCTGAGATTACCTTCCATACATTTTGCATATATTATACATGTGCTTGGTTTCTTGAATGTATATGTAAGTCAAAGAGAGAGGTATAGTCATCCTCTACCTAGAATGATGAGATCAGAAGTATACTGAATACATGTGAGGTAAATAATTGGCTCTTTACACTTTGTGAAGGAACTTCCAGGACTTTCCATAATAGTTATCTTAATTTTCAGGATCTTAGGGAAATTTATAGTTGGATTACCTCTTATCCACTAAGGGCAGTGATGTTGAAAATTTAGAGGGGCAGATGATGTGAGAAATCTCCTCAGGCACATGTGGAGAGGGGAAGGGTAGCAGCCCTACCTCTTATCCCTCTGTTTTTCCTGTATGAACTCTGGTGAACTCTGCACTGGGGCAATAGCTGGTGTTCCCATAGAGAGGGTTTTGAATGCCCCCTCTGGCATTCATGCCATAGGTTCATCACCATGGACTAGGGCATTATGGAAATATTTTCACTAGGACTAATTGTAGGCCCCTAATCCTTGAACTATAAAGTGAATGTGAGAGACAACGATACATATAGAGAAACAAAGTCAGAGACAGAGACTGCTGGGGGAGTTGAAGAAAGGAAAAGAGAGGGAATGGAGTGTCTAAGTCCTTAGGACTCAGTGTAAGCTAATATATGGCCACCATGACAAGTTGGTTTGTTTTCTAATCTCTGGGTAATGGGTTCATTTTGAAGCTACATTGGTTAAAGTAAATTGTAGAGCATTGATCTAGGAATATGGTTAGAAAGAGTACTGGACTAGTATTGCCTCATATATTAATTAGCTATATGATGCTGGGCAAATAATTTTACCTCTTTCAGCCTCAATTTCCTCATCTCAAAATAGGGATGATGGTAGCACCAATTTCAGTGTTTTTGTCAGGAAAAATTCAATTGTAATCATAGATATAGCTAGTTATCATAATGGTTAGTACCATGCCTGGAGTTGGAAAGACCTGGATTCAAATATGGCCACAGACAAATTCTAACTATGTGATCTTGGTCAAGTCACAACTGTAATTGTCTAACCACTGCTGCTCTTCTGTCTAAGGGCTTAAGAAATTATTGATATAAAATGCTTTTTTTTAAAAAAGTAAGGTGACTTAAATACTATCATGCAATATCATTTATTATCAATATAATTTATTTAATTATATAACCATCTGCATCTTCAAGTTATCTATTCAATTAGAATGTGATTTCCTTGAGGATGACCATTTTTGTATTTCTTTGTAATCCCAGCATTTATCACTGTTCCTGACACAAGTAAAGGCCTTAACAATTCTTATCAGTTTTCCTCATGTCTTAATCCCTGAACCTTGTAATATGTTTTTCAAGTCAGAAAGGTTTGGGTTCAGATCTCTCTTCAGACTGTTTAAGTGTTTAAACATAAACTAAACATTTAACTTCTGTTTGACTCAGTTTCTTATTTGTAAAATGAGAAAGTGGGCCTTGATGGTCTCTAACATCTTTTCATTTCTGAATCTTTTATTCTATGATCTCCTGATGACTGAGTAGCAGACATCCAGTAGAAGAGTCAGTCCCACCAAGATTGCTAGTGCTCCCCTTCACCAATAACAACTGGCCTGGCCTATGATTGATAACATCATTATCAGTCTCCAATCTCATTATCAAAGTATGGTTGAATGTACTTTCAGTTCAATGTTTCAATGTAGCAAGATTAAAACTATTCAATGAGTCTTTACAAGTTGTAGCAAATCATTATTACTTCCTCCATTCGCCATTGTGATGTTATTAATCATGATGAATTACTTTGATATTCAGTAAGGCTGCAATATTTTATTCCATATGCATTTGTACAATAAATTAGCATGAGAGACTTAACTGTCCAAGAAGCAATATTAAATCATTGCAGAACACCTGCAGTACAGAACAAGAACAAGGAATAAATGCTCAAGGAAGGAATGTGACCAATTCCAATGAACCAATAACAATTCCTTTGTGAAGAGCTTAGGAAATGCAAGTGACTGTGCTAAGGAAGAGATAGAAGTTAGATAGACACATGCAAAACACTTTCTAATTGATTAAAAGTAATTTCTTTTTAATTGAAATTTCTTTTACAAAAGTTCATGTAGAAGCACAATTTTTGACAATTGTTTTATGACATTTTGCAATTCAGATTCTCCCTCCCTCCCTCATCATCCCTAAAATGGTAAATACTGTGATATAGGTTTTATCCGTGCTTTCATGTTAAATATTCCCCATGTTGCAAGTGAAGACACATATCACATATACTGTCAGAAACTCATGAAGGAAAGAAAGTGAAAGATGGTGTGCTCTGATCAGCAATCAGAGATGGAAAGTCCTCGCAAAATATTACTCAAAAATAATCTCAAAATAGATTAGCATCTGAGGAGAAGGAAAGACCTCCACAGAAGGTGGGATTTGAGCTGACATTTGAAGGAAAATTGGGAGATTCAAGATTGTGGTGAGGGAGGTGAGAATTCCAAGAGGGCAATCAGATACACTATTAAAGTGCATTAGTTCCAAAAGAAGTATTCCTCAGAATTCTACATTTATAAAATTGACCAATTGCCTTTGCTGATGATTCCAACAGACTATGATGAAAAAGATTAAAATGAAAGGGCATTTGTCTTGGTATGACAGTCAGAGTGAGTTCAGTATTGGATTCATATGTCTCTCCATTGATTCAATCCCAAAAGTAATTTGTTCACAAACCAGGGCAGTGGCCTTAAGGAATCTCTGTTTTTTTTTTTTTTCCATATGTAACTTTTCCAACTCTGAGGAAGTGCTGATTCAGTTAAGGTGAACAAAAAACAGTCATCTCATTCTTCTCTAGGGGAGCTGGGCTTGAAAGATTTGCTATTCATGTGGCCTAAAGCTCTCTAAGGATACTGGCATCCTCTGAAATTGTCACCTCCTCTTCTCCAATTCTCTGTAAATGATCAGAAATGATTTTTCATGTTTTCATTTTTGTTTATATTCTTTGGTTGTCACAAAGAGGTTTTTTTTTTTTCCTTTTCGTCTTTAGAAATTACTCAATTGGATTTAATCAAGGATAGAATGCTATTGATATTCAGTAGGGAGAAAGAAAAGTCAAAGAAAACAAATAGAAGAGACTTAGGCAAGTCTCTGGAAAGTCATTTTGAAAAGCTGCACTTTTATTGATTGATTGGTTTTCATTGTATTATTAAGTTATTTTTATAGGTTTCGAACTACATGTGGATATTAGAATCCCTCTACTTCAACCTCCTCCTCCCCATCTTTTTCAACAAAAAAAGGAACTTGATAGGGAGGTGAGGTGACTTATCTAAGGTTATATAAATAATAAGGTAAATGTTAGCCCCTTGAATACAAGGACTAACTCATTTTTTATATTTCCATCCACTTCATAGCATAGGGTTTGACACACAACAGTCACTTAATAAGTGTTTGTTCATTAATGAATGCATTAAAGAAAGATGATAATTTGAACCCATACCCTCTATGCTGCATTTGGCATTTGTTCAATCTCCAAAAATGTAAACAAACTTGAATTTGAATCAAAGTATGAAAAGCACACAATCAAGTCAAAGGCAAACAAGTCAGGTATGATGACTCTTAGAATTGAAAGATCTGCATTATCATTACTACTTCCATTATTTGAGGTTGGATAAATGAGACTAACCTGGATGAATAGAGTACAATAAACAAACTAACAAGTAATCCAGCCCTATTTTCTATTCTGTTATCCAGCAGTCTTTGAGAGTGGAGCCTTCCAAAGAGGAACATCAATAGAGCCTGGACTGTAACTTCAATGCAATAAACAACTTCTGGAGGATGAATCTCTCTTTCCAAAAAAAGAGATCATCAGTACTTTACCATTGTGAAGCACTTTCTCAGGAGTAAAAAAAAAATATATCCTTAATGCATTTAGCACTACCAATAGTGTCAAAGGAAGAATTTGAATCGTGGTCTTGCTGAATCCATCTCCATATCCTCTATCCATCAATCCCTCCATCCATCAGCAAACACTAATTAAGCACTGACATTGTATCAGGCACTGTGGAAAATGCTCAGGTTACAAAAAGAGACAAAATACAATCTCTGTTCTCAAGAGATTTACAAACTAATGGGATGGAAAAATGAAAACAAATATTGAAAGCATTATACATGAAAGATAAATAGGAAATATTTAACAGAGGAAGATACAAATTATGAAGGATCAGGATAGACTTCATGTAGAAGGTGTATCTTAGTTGAGACTTACAGGAAGTCAAAGAGGCCAGTAGTCAGAATGTCAGAAGAGAGAATACTCCAGACAGTCAGGACAGAAAAAAAAATTATAAGAACTAAAAGATGAAATGTCTTGTTTATAAAATAACTATGAGCCAAGAATTACTAGATCAAAGAATACATGTTGAGGAATAAGGTGAAAAAAGATTGGAAAGGTAGGAGAGGGTTATGTTATGGTCTTTGAATGCATAGAATTAGAGTCTCGCCTGCTTCCCATTCTAACCAGTGAGGAGTAGATAAGACTTTATGATCATATTATCAATATTGGGAAGTGACTTCCTCCTTAAGTTCACCATCTTTTTCATACCCTACCACTGGTAGGTATCAAAGTGTTCCAAGGGATATAGCCACAATATCAATTGTAGAATTGTATTACTTTGGCATACTTCTCCAAATCAATAAAGGCCATACAGCAAACTATACCCATTCATTATGAAAGTATCCTTTATTAGATTACACCTTAAGGGGGGCAGTTGGGTGACTCAGTAGATTGAAAGCCAGGTCTAGAGATGAGAGGTCCTAGGTTCAAATCTAGCCTCAGACACTTTCAAGCTGTGTGACCCTGGGCAAGTCACTTAACCCCCATTGCCTACCCCTGACCACTCTTCTGCCTTGGAACCAATATGCAGTATTGATTTCAAGTCAGAAGGTAAGGGTTTAAAAAAATGATTATACCTTAAGGTCAACTATAATCTCTTCTCAGTCATACAAACACATTTTTTCCATATATGTGATGATATTTTAAAATGTGGAGAAAATCTTTATTCATGATTTATATTGGATTTTAGTAAGAGATCTTGCTTTAATTTTTTTTTTGTGAATACTCTCCTCCATTTATGAAGTTCTTCTTTATACCATATGATCAATCTTAACAATGACTTTTATAAACACTTTTAATTTGAAGAATGATTTATCAAACTTCACAATGACATTCTAAAACACTTTTCTACACATAATCATTTTATAGGTGAAAAATTTAAATATAAGAGTTTAAGTGATTTAGTCATACAACATAGATTTTACATTGAGGGGATGGTTTATATCAGTAGTTATAGATCTATACCTTCAATATGTGACCAATTCTCAGGGCTGCTTTCAGGTGAATAAGTATTTAAATGCTTTAAATAGAGCTATTTTTTTCATCAAGTTCTATTGGGATTATGTGTACTAGAGTAGATTCCATAAAACAATGACATCTTACAGTTATTAGTGTTGGTGCATGTATGCCTATGTTAGTGGGGGAGTTTAAATCATCCAAAGAGACATTATTTACTCTCTCTCTTCTCTCTCTCTCTCTCTCTCTCTCTCTCTCTCTCTCTCTCTATATATATATATATATATATATATATATATATGTTCCTTATTTACTTTTCATAATTTAACCTCTAATTTAGCCCTAAGAAATACATATTTATTGATAATGTACTATGTGAGAGGCATTCTCCTAGCCATTGGTAATATATAAATAGAAACAAAACAGTGTTCTTCATAAAGAGTTTACCATCTCCTGAGGAGTGCAATGTATACATAAATCAAATCATTAACAAAGTTTACTATATGGCATGTATTATGTATTATACTATACTAAGTACTGGTCATAGAAAGACAGAAAAAACCCCAGTCCAATCTATTACCTCAAAGAGCCTGTGTTCTGTGAAGATAACCCAGAAGCTAAAGGCACATATATTTGTAGTAGTAGTAGTTTTCTCTTGGTAACGGAGGATGACTATTGTCTTTGTGTGTTTTTGTGCACAAACACACTTGTGCATGAAGATTTAAGTGGAAAAGTCGATGCACAGAGACAGTCCCACTCTCTCGGCGTTGGAAGCCTGGGTCCATTGGCACGAAAAGTCGTTAAACCTGGAGACTTCCTTAGCTGCATTGGATGGCCATGTTGTCTTTTGTGCTCCAACACACCCTAAGCACTCCACGGTGCTTTGCTGCGTCGCCATCTCAGCCGTTGAAACTTCTTATTGGTTTCTTTCTTCTGTTCAGCCGAAGCAGTCTTCACATGCTGGATGAGCAAAGCCCTAGTTCACCAGGGATCCACGATGACCCGATGGCTACCCTCACAAGGTTTAGCCGGCCTGTCAAAGCCATTGCCCAGGGTGTGGCCGCTGTCGCATGCTAGCAGCTACTAGGAGCCACAAGTGAGAGCTGGGTGTCAGGTGAGGGTCAGAGGCTAGAGAGCTGCCCTAGAAGGGCACGACAAGCCCTCCATACCAGAGATACTACCCCTCCCTGAACACCCCATACACCACACATATATTTGAATACAGAAATACTGCACCTTGAATTAGCTTTCTTTAAAAACTACCTCTCCCCTCCAATTTCATGCCAGCAGACTGTGACGAACATGAGGACACATTGGATTAACTTAATCCCCAGATAAATAGATCTGAAATTCCACCTTCAGGATCTTTGGACAGGAGGTGTATAAGGACTCTCTTAATTGAGCAAGAGACATTGGATATCACAGAAGATATTCTTGCTGGTTGTTTTTTTTCCTGGTAATGTCATGGAAGACCCTGAGGATTTTTAAAAAATAGTATTTTTCTCTGCATGTTCTAGACCTAAGAATTCCATTGGGCCATAAAGGGAATCTATTAAATAGAGGGATTTTGTGGGGAAAAAGTTTCAGGTAGATAACATATTGAAAGTTGTTTTTTGTTTGTTTTTAATTCTTAGTACAGTGCTTAGAATATAGTAAGTGCTAAATAATTATATATTGATTGTTTGATTTTTTAAAGAAAGTCAATCATTTTACAAATAAGGTTTTAGGATTATTAATCAATAAATGAGAGGAAGACCATGAACAAATGAGGAATTCTGTGTATGTGATTTTGTGATTTTTGTAACTTAACTATGGCAGATGATGATGTAAGCCATTGCCAGAGACTCCAGGGAAGGAAGACCTATTTTTAGATGTGAATGTGGAAAGTTGGGCATAAATTGGATCTTTGTAAATCCAATTTCCATTCCTCATTATATTTCATTATAATTCTAGGGACTCTTTATCCTCCTTTCTTATTGATCCCTCATTTGTAGTACTTCTTTACTTTCTATTTTGATATTCCAGCCTCTCTTCTTTCACTTAACTCTCCATCTTTTTTTTTTCTCTATAAAGTAGGAATTAACTCAAGTCAAGGCAAATCAACAAACAGTGATTTAAAGTCTAATGTTTGAAATAAAGTAGGAGTCCACAGAGACTCATTCTATCTTGTATTCAGGGAATTCAAATGTGGAACATTTTCAATTCAATGAAAATAGCCTCTGGAGAAAGGAAATGGACTCACTGAGACTATTTCTTTCAGCTAACTCAATTAATCCACTTGTCTTTCTAGGTAGAAAAAATTATCACTCCCCTCCTTTCTCTTTTCTTTCATATTATCACCCACCCAAAATGACTAAGTATCTGAATGCAGAATAAAAGCAAAGATCTTTCTGGATCCCCCAATATGTTAGTCCCTCCTCCAGAAATTATTTTTAATTTCTGTTGTATTTTTTGCATCTCTTTTAGGTGTAAAAGCTATTTCTCCTGATTGACTAGATTCCATGAGGGCAGGGATGGCTTCATTGTTGCTTTTATATCCTCTAGACATCACAATGTCTGGAATATAGTAAATGATGAATACATTGTGAATTGTGTTGTGATACTAGTGTTCTAGCTTTTCAAATCTAGTGGCTATCTATAACTCCATCCTATCTCAATAGTTAGTTCATCCAACTATCTCCCTCATATTTTGTTAACAATTGGCACTTAAAGCATATTGTTTTCATCCAGTAAAATGTAAGCTTCATTCACTATATGCCAGACATTGTGATAGGTTTTGGGGATAGAAAAGCAAAAATGAAACCATTTCACCCTTATGGGGTGTAGTCAATTAAGATAAAAAGTTTTTACATCTAAAATAGATGATACAATTGAAATTAAATGGGAGGTATGTGTATGAAAATATATACATTGTAAGCATCAAATAAAATATTTTATTCTTATCTTTTGTTTCCAATCACTACCATAGTGCTTGTCACATAGCAGGAACTTTTCTTGTTTAGTGAAAATATATACCAAGGCAAATTTTACTATCTACTAAAGATGTCCTCCACATGGATTAAAGAAGACGTAAGATGTGATAGGGAAAAGAGTGATTAAATCAGACTCAGAAGAGACTTTGATTTCAATTCATCCCTTAACTGAGATTAGCTCTGTGCCCATTGGTGAATCTTCTACCCTTTTATGCTGTTTCTTAGTTTTAAATATAAATTCATGTAGATCAAAATTAAATAATATTAAAATATATATTGAGAATATTTGGATAGTGCTAAAATGATATGTTTTCCTTTATTCATTAGGTATTTTATGGTAAATGTCATTATGAATAACTTGGTCTTGGAGAACTGTTATATTATGTTTTTCCCCCTTATGCTATGTCTCCTTTGAATCCATTAAGTGTTTTCCATTAGGTTCTAAGTTAACTAAAGACAGAAATCTTATTTTTTTGGTTATTCTTGCAACATTTTCCCAGAGATCATTTTACCAAATCTCTCTTGCTTAGGAAAACATGGAATCCCTCTCAGGATTCCATGGGTAATTCTGAGTTCTAACATTATGATTTATGTCACCATCTACAAATGTAAGACAATATATGGGAATAATGGGCTCAAATATATAGTACAACTACACTGAGGAATATATATTTTTATTTGTTTTTATTTAGAATATTTTCCCATGGTTATATGATTCATTATCCCATCTTCCCCTTTTTTTCTCCCCCACTCTCAAAGCATACAAGGAGTTCCCCTTGGTCATACATGTATCACTGTTAAAAACATATTTCTATATTATTCATATTTGCAATACAGTGATCCTTTAACATCAAAACCATAATCATATCCCTGTCATACTATGTAATTGAGCATACATTTTTCTAATGCATTTCTGTTTCCACAATTCTTTTTGTGGATGTGGATAGTGTTCTAACAATTTCCTCTGTATTGTTCTAGGTCATTGCATTGCTGCTAGTAGAAAAGTCTATTACATTTTTTTGTACCACAGTGTATCAGTCTCTGTATAATATTCTCCCGGTTCTGCTCCTTTCACTCTGTATCAATTCCTGGAATTTGTTCCAGTTCACATGGAATACTTCCAGTTCATTTTTCCTTTGTGCACAATAGTATTCCATCACCAACTATACCACAATTTATTCAGCGATTCCCCAGTTGATGGACACCTTCTCATTTTCCAATTTTTTGCCACTACAAAGAGCACAGCAATTGACATTTTGTACAAGAGGTATGGCTGGATCAAAGGGCAGGCATTTATTTAAAGCTCTTTGCACATAGTTCCAAATTGCCCTCAAGAATGTTTGGACTAATTCACAACTCTACCAGCATTGTATTAATATCCCAATTTTTTTCTTGCCCATATTCCCTCCAGTATTGATCACTTCTATGTCCTGTCATATTGGCCAATCTCCTAGGTATGAGGTGTTACCTCAGAGCTTTTTAATTTTGCATTTCTCTAATCAGGAGGGATTTAGAATACCTTTTCATGTGCTTATTGATAGTCTCTATTTCATCATTTAAAAACAGCCTATTCATGTCACTTGACCACTTGTTTATTGGATAATGGCTTGATTTTTTTTTAAATTTGACACTTCCTTATATATTTGGTAAATTAAACCTTTGTTGGAGAGTTTTGTTATAAAAATGTTTTCCCAGTTTGTTGCTTTTCTTCTAATTTTTGTAGCATTTGTTTTGTTTGTACAAAAGTTTTTAAATTGATATAATCAAAGTCATTCATTTTACATTTTGTAAAGTTCTCTATATCTTGCTTGGTCTTAAATCCCTTCCTTTCCCACAGATCTGATAGGTATACTAATCTATGTTTACCTAATTTATTTATGATTTCACTCTTTTTATTTAAATCATTTGCCTGCTTTGAATTTATCTTGGTATCGAGTATAAGATGTTGATCTAAACCTAATTTTCCCTATACTGTTTTCCAATTTTCCCAGCAGTTTTTGTCAAATATTGAGTTCTTGTCCCAAAAGCTGGGGCCTTTGGGTTCATTGATCACTAGCTTACTGAGGTCATTTACCCCTAGTCTATTCCATTGATCCACCCTTCTGTCTCTTAGCCAGTACCATATTGTTTTGATGACCACTGTTACAGTTCTGGTACTGCTAGGTCCCCATCCTTCACATTTTTTTCATTATTACTCTTCTTGATATTCTTGATCTTTTTTCCTTCCAGATGAATTTTGCAATGTGTTTTCTAATTCTATAAAACTATTTTTGGTAGTTTGGTATGTATATCACAGAATAAATAGATTAATTTGGGTAGGATTGCCATTATTAGCGTATCATACCTAGGAGCAATTAATATTTTTCCAATTCTTGAGATCTAATTTTAATGTGTGGAGAGTGTTTCGTGGTTGTGCTCATATAATTCCTGTGTTTGTCTTCACAGATAGATTCCTAAATATTTTATATTGTCTAGAGTGATTTTAAATGGAGTTTCTCTTTCTAACTCCTGCTGTTGAGTTTTGTTTTAAATATATAGAAGTGCTGATGAATGATGTGGATTTATTTTGTACCCTGCAACTTTACCCATTTTTTTTATTTTGTACCCTGAAACTTACATTTATTTTGTACCCTGCAACTTTACAAAATTTACACAATTAAAACTAGATCTAAACAATTGAAAAAAAAACACAATTGCTCATGGGTAGGATGAGTTAATGACAATCCTACCCAAATTAATTATTTTATTTAGTGCAATCCCTATCAAACTACCAAGAATCTTTTTTTTTATAGAATTAGAAAAAAAAGATTATGACAAATTTCATATGGAAGAACAGAAGATCAAGAATATTAAGGGAAATGATAAAAAATGTGAAGGATACAGGTCTAACAGTATTTCTACTAACATTTTAGTTGATTTTCTGGCGTTCTTTAAGTATACCATCATATCATCTGCAAAGAGTGATAATTTAGTTTCCCAATTGCCTACTTTAATCCCTTTGACTTTTGTTGTTTATTATTCATTTTAAGAGAGAACCAATGACATCACTTGAACATGAATTTGTCTTAAGTGAAAGAGTTGTACAAAATCATTAGCCTCACTCTCTCTTCCAGAGTTATCTAAGTCCAGTGGTAAAACAAAAGTAAGGATGACTTGCAATGGCCCATAGTGCAGTGGTTCACATTAGTCTTTTCAGTTTCTAACCTTCCCCCCCCCCAGTTCTAAGTGTTCCACAATGCTTGATTTGGCCAACTTCATGGTCATTGGGAGAAGAAATATATGATCATCCTCTGAGGAAGTTTTCATAGGCTTGGAGTAGGTTTTCCCCTAAAACACCTTTTGGTTTGAGATCTGTTGCTTACCCCAACCTGGTTTTGCTTACCGACTGACATCATTTCTGGTCATCCTATAGTTTCATGGAGTCATAGGTGAGAGTTTGAAAGGTAGATGAGCAGTCCTTGGCTGAGTATACATTTAGAGACTGACAAAATATAAATACATAGGTCTTAATATTTTTTGAAAGACCATAGCCAGAATTACTTTCTGGTTCAAGTCAATCTTCAACCTATATCCTTTCTCATCTGGCTATCTTACTATTCCTACCAAGTTCTGTTTTTGCCATTGGTGTTTCTTTGTTCAGGGTTGTATTTCACACAGTTCCTTTCACTTTGATAACAAAAGGGTGAATGAGAGAGAAATGTTTTCCTCCTTAGAAGAACATTTCCCTCTAAGAGGCTTAGCTTTGACTGGACCCCTCAACTCCTAATAGTTATCCTTTCATCATTGGACTAGGCACTTCAATTCACTGAGCTGCAATTGAAATTGGCGAATGACAGTTGTAGCTTTTACCTGATTGGACTTTCCTGATTTTCACAGCCAATAACATTGATATATTTGACCAATTTTTGAAGTGATACTAGTGATTATAGAGTACAAACCATCTTTTATACTTCTATAAAACTCCAACATTTATAAGGATAGTTTTATTTTCCTTCTGGAATTTGCAATCTAAAAGAGGAGACATGAATACTTTCTTTGTAAATTATAGGTAATTATAATTCAGAAAGAAGAGAGAAATAGTCACTGATTTTTTATCAAAAGGAACATTTGTGATCATCCAGAAAAATCTACCCATGAAGCAGGTAAAGTTTAAAATGTAAGAGAAAAGTAGTTATCAAGCTTCTACTTGAATAACTTCTAAGTTATCCAAATATATCCCAATAACTTCCAAAACTACAAAATTGCAAATAAAGGGAACCCACTACTTTCTTAGGTTTCTTGTTTTAATTTTGAACATGTCTCATTGCTGGGGAAAATATAAATTCTATATAATAAGCCCTAATTTACCTCTTTGCAGACCAGAGATGATTTGTGGCTCTTCCTTCTGAGGTCATATTTAACAAGTCTAATGCCTCTATGGTAGCACCTTACCTGGTTGATACAGGCATTAGAGATTTTCATAATAACAGATTTCATGAAATGTGAGTGGAAAGGATATTACTAAAAGGAAGAGACAACTGAGTAATGAAGAGAAAAAGAATTGAAGATAGCTTCTTCTATGGAATATTATTTGAATCAGCTTTATAGGATGGATAAGAATACAAAAGGGACCATGATTTCCAGGCATGTGGAACACTGTTAAGAAAAGTATTGAGGTGAATGAATGTAGTGTGTGATTGAAAGAGGAAGAATGAGAGTTAGATAGAGTAATGATAGAAAGAGGGAAATGATACACAGGTGGAGAAACACAAAGGCAGAGAGAGAAAAAAGACAGAGATTTCTCTATTCTGATTGGAAGAGAGAAAGCAAAGGGGGAGAGATACTGGATGAGTCTAGAAAGGAATATGGTATATGCAGTAGGAGAGGAATCTGGGACTGAAGCACTATGTCAGATTTCTATTTAATAGAAAGTTCTGATTAGTCCGTAGAGGCAAATATTACATCTCAGTATGAATTTTTAATTTAATTTTTGCTTTTTAAATTTTTTTATTTTTAAATTTAATTTTGTAGATGAAAATGCTATTTAGAAGGAAAGTTGGGCCAAAGAAAAACTAAATTCCTTTTTGACTTAAAGCTTATATATATATATATATATTTTTTTTTTTTATTCTTCTTGGGCATATTTTTAATTGGATTGCACCTTTACAATTCTATGAGCACACACATTCAAGAATGAGTGCTAATTAATTCACTCTCTTTAAATGCTGGAGGGATTATATTCAGCTGAATTAAAATATATTTTTAATAGCTCATGGTCTCCAAGATATTAATTTTCATCTTAATGATTATGTGTAGGTATATGTCCTCTTTATTCACAAACATATTTACCAAAGTAAGCCCATTCATGAAGGTTATAAACAGTGTGGTCAATGAAAGTAGGCAAAATAAGAGTTATAATTTTATAATCTTTTGTGCCTTAGATGGATCAGGAATGCTATTTCCTTAGGGCTTTCATTTTCTTTCAGATTTTGTATTCCTTTAAATAAGCAGTAAAAACTGAGAAAAATATTGACTATCAAAGCATAAAAAACATCCATGTCTAAAGTTGAAGAAAAATCCAAGGTTTGCAATTTTTTTTGAAAATGGGGCAAATGTGTGATTCTATACTGATTTCTTTAATGGAGAGCTGAAGAAAAGATCCAAACCAATATGCTATATTTACAGGGAAAATTAAATAGCAATGGTTTGTAAAAAGTGAGGAACATACCAACCAGAGAGAGGAAACTGTGAAATGAAGAATGGAGGGATACCTAAACACTTCTCAGCAATAGGTCTAGCATTGGTAAAGATAGCAATGGTGGGAAAACTCACATTTTCATTGTCAACTATGGGAAAAAACATACAAACACTTCAAATATAGAGAAATCCTGATTGTATAAAACGAAACATTATTCATTGAAAGGGAATGTGTTAGACTTATATACTAGAGAACATCCAGAATGGAAACCCCACAATAGGGGAGGAGTGGGGATAATTTGTGCTTCTAAACCATAAGGGGTGGTCTGGGTAAGAGTTAAAGGTAGAGAATGAACAGTCTTTGTCATGGGCACGTGGAATACACAAGGAGAATATTTCAGTATATTTGGATGAAATGGTGATCACAGGGCTGTTTAAGCTGCTTAACAGGCTGCTTCAGGTAGAGTCTGTGATGGGTTTCTTAACAAGGTCAGCCAGTGAATGTCCATGAAAGCATCTGTGGGTGAACAAGATGTCTGGTTCACTTCTGATTGACTTTTTGTTGTAGACAGTTTTACTTTGTGTCCAGTTCATGTATATAGGAAGGTAGCTCATGGAAAACAGATATTATAGTTTCAACAGTATTTTGACATTCTCATG
Source organism: Monodelphis domestica (assembly GCF_027887165.1). Lineage (NCBI taxonomy): Eukaryota > Metazoa > Chordata > Mammalia > Didelphimorphia > Didelphidae > Monodelphis > Monodelphis domestica. The sequence goes on along the minus strand of NC_077227.1, from coordinate 746,284,340 downwards.
GATTGATTTACAATTTGAAAGACTAATGATGGTGGTATTCCAGTTCAATCTATTCATTTTCTAGATGTAAAAAATGAGATCTGGAGAAAATAATGTGATGTCCTAGTAAGTGAATGGGCTGGATTACAAACCTGAGTTTTCTGCCCCAGAATCCATCACATACATGGTCCACTATACTATAATGACTCTACTGTCATTATGATTTTTAAACTTTCCATCTTACTGAATATATATGGAAAGAAAATCTGAGTGGTTTTCCTTGCAAATATAATATATGTATATATATATATATATATATATATATATATATATACACACATACACACACTCAAAATCAAAATCAAAACATTTTCTTCCTCACATCTTGTATTCACTCAGGCTGATAACAATGGTAGATTTTCTGGTTTGTTTTCAATAATTCTCCCTCAAACACATGTGAGCACTACTTAAGATTCCTTTTTGCTCTAATATAAATAAAAGATAACAACGATTTGAGCAGGACATTTTTAGATTCTCTCTTGAGGGTACTTCTTAGCCTGAGGACACACTGGAATCTCAAGTACTATTACAGTGGAAAAAATCTTAAAGGAGATATTAACATGTTAAAAAAGGTTACAGAACAAATATGTCTACAGGTTTTCATATATAGAAACTGTCCCTAGGATGGCACAGTAAAGTGTCATAGAGATGTTGTTCAAGCTCTTCACTCATTTTTCAGTCATACCTAAGATTTCCGGAACCATTCGTGGCTTTCTTGACAAAGGGACTGGAATGGATTGCCATTTTCTTCCCCAGAATATTTTACAGATGAGGAAACTGAGGCAAATAGAATTAAAAGACTCACCCAAAGTCACATAACTTGTAACAGCTAAGGCCATATTTGACCTCATAAAGAGATATCTTTCTGATTCTAAGAGCATTATTCTATCCACAGCAACACCTACCTGCCCACAAACATATTAGTAATTCTAATAATTGGAGAACTTAATGAATATATTTAATCAAATATCATCAGATAATGAATAAAAATTATCATCAGATGCTTATCAGAAAGATAACATTTTTTACTTTTTAGAATCCATTTTTATGAGGATAAGATTAAGTACATATATGTGATACATGTTAACCATTATTGTTATTATTATTTTACATTTTCTCAAAGGGCTTCTGAGTATAACATACAGATTATTGTCTCACATCAACACTACTCCCACTAAAAATATTGTAGCAAATTGAAGTGGAAGGGACTATTGCACTGATCTATAAGCCATTTATTTTATAGATTAAAAAAACACATGATTTATTGAATATAACAGTGGTAGTGATAGTAGTAAAATTTGAGTTCAAATCCATTGACTTGAGCATCAGTGTTCTTATGAATACCACAGTACAGCAAAACCAGAATTTTTCCTGGGAATACCTTCCATATGTGGTTTTTCATCCTGGTGTATTCCTTTGTTTTTCAGTCATTTTATTCATTTATTTTAAAACCCTTACCTTCTGTCTTGGGACCAGTGCATTGGTTCCAAGACAGAGGAGTGGTAAGGGTAGGCAATGGGGGTCAAGTTCACATAGCTGGTAAGTATCTGAGGCCAAATTTGGACCTAGGACCTCCCATCTCTAAGCATGGCTCTCAATCCACTGAGCTACCCATATGCCTTCTTTCCATCATTTTAATTCTGTCTGACTCTTTGTGATCACCCTGTATGGAACTTTCTTGTTAAAGATATGAAAGTGTCTTGCTATTTCTTTCTCCAGTTTACTTTCCAGATAAGGAAACCAAGACAATCAGGGCTGAGTGTTGTTAAGTATTTGAATGCAGATTTCAATTCAGTATCTTCCTGATGCCATACCCAGCAGTCCATCCACTATTTCACCTCACTGTCCTTCATATGCATGGTGGTAGTTAATGTACTTATGGAATATTGATATAATTGTTTAAGGCTGGAAACACACTGTATGTATCCGTCTTTTAAAAATTGTTCTAATTTTTAATTTCTGAAGGATTTCAGTAAAATAATCTTCACCCTTTCTCAGTGTTCTGTATGTGTGTGTGTATGTGTGTGTGTGTGTGTGTGTGTGTGTGAATAATAAATCTTCCCTTTAACTTTGGCACCTTATAAAACAAGTGTCATTCCAGAGTACATCTTTTGACTGAAATATTGACCTCTGGAAATAAAGGATTGTAAAATAAATGCGGATGGGTCTTTTAAATTTAGCAGCTCTGTGGGGGTATAACTTAGATATCATTTAAAGGATGCAAGAATAAAAATAAAATTCCAGACCAAAATATATTTCAGAATATTTTAAGAATTCAATGGACAATTTTGGCATCAGCAAAATAGCTATTTCCCTTCTTTTTGGGTGGATGATATAAAGGATTTTTCCAAATGTTTAGAAAAGGAGAAGTAAAAGCATAAAAGTGTCTGCCAGAGTAAACTGATACCCATCCCTACATAGTAAAGTTAATAAAGTGACCTTTTCTATAATGGCTATTGTATTTTACTTTTTGTTTCTTCAAAATGAATCATAATTAAGATATTTTTTATATTTGTGAAAATTCCCATCATCTTTATCCAATGCAAGTATCCCTGCATGTGCTTCTCAGTTGTTTTGCTGGGATGGAATGATTTCTGGTATATATTAGTAAATGGTTAGCATGTTCTCACAAATATGGTCACTATGTTTTTCAGCTTAATTTATATTAGGAGCAATTTTTCCACCATCTAAATCAGATGTCCATTATAATAAAATCAATGAGATTTGAAAGGGTGTTTGGTAACCATCTAGTCCAATCCAAATGAAATGAATTGAGCATTAGAACATATTAGATACATGCCTGATGAGACTCTGCTTGAGGATTTCCTATTTGTCATGGTTCAGTTTTAATTCTATTCCTGGGGTTCAGGAATTTGTTAAAATATAGATGGAATAGTGGTTAAAAGATGAAAGTTGGAGTTTCCTTTCCTTGTACTTCCTTGACTTTTCCTTGAACATTCTAGGCTAAGGATTTTGAACTTGAAATTTCTGAGCTTCTCCTATAGGACCAGTTGTCCTCTAATGGAGAATAGACATACAGTTTATCCACAGTGTCTACATTTAACTTTTGTGCCTTCCTTCCTGATATTTTATTAGTCATCTCAGTTTTCCTTTTATATTGACAACCACAGACATTCAGGTATAGGTTCACATACTCTGAAACCCTTAAGAATTTCAAACATCTTGAAGCAAATGTTTCCAGTCAATTATTTCAAGCTGTTTCATCCTTCAGAATTCCTTAGGCCTTCTATTAGCTGTGAAGGACAGAGTGTAGGAAGTGATGAGGAGACTTCTCAATCTTAGTGTCCTACAACATCTTCAACTAAAGTAACAGCAAACTCTACCTTGGTTTTCAGAAAATGACTAATGCAGAGAAGTTATCATTGTACAGTGTACAGTACAAGCCCTCACACCACACTCTGACATAATGGAAAGTAAGATTCATGGTTAAAAAAGTTTAGTTTTAATCATTTTTAAAACATTATATTCTTGAATCCATTGATATCAGGTATTATACAAAGTGAATATTATCTGAAATCAAAGATTTTTATTGCAATGTTAGCAAAAATGTCACAAAATCTAAGGAATTAGTAAGAAGAAAAATGTTTTTCATGTTACCAATTTTATTTTGTGTTCTACATTTTGTGGGTTTTTTAATTATTATTTTATTATGAAAGCACATATCAGAATTAATGTTTTTTCATAAACAATTGATTGCATAAATGCCTGTTTTCAGCAATCTTTAGCAGCAGATTACTATTTTATTGGTTGAAGGAACCCAAGTCCCTATTTTCCTAAAGTTTAATGTATTAATTTTACTGTTTTTGAGTTATATAACATTTTCAAGGGATATTGTCTCTTGAAAGTTGAGTATTGATTGATACATTTGGCAGTTTGCCAAGATTCCTGTCGATCTGTTCAAGGTTGCATCTTACTTGAGAAGGATTCTTGTGTAGTTGCCTACACATCTCTAAGGGACTATGTAGTAAGAGGACACTTTGGTCTCTGCAAACAACTTACTAGCATGATGACAATGTAATGATATGCTCAAAATATCCATTGCTCCCTTCCCCTTTCAGAGTGAGTGAAAGTGGAGTAAGGAAAACACTTGAAAGAACATCATTCTGCAATGGTAGAAAACTCTTATTTCACAAAAACTAACTTTAATCATTGTTAAAGACAATATAGTGAGTATAAGAGAATACTAACACAGCCTGGATTAAGGAAGACCTTGGTTCAATGAATGCTTCTGGGTGTTACTAAGACTCTGACTGGGTTAGTCACTTAAATTCTCTGTTTGTAAATGTCCCAATCTATATAACTATAGATGTAAAATCTGTGGGACTTCTCTCACATTCTGTGAAGCTCAAAGGAGATAATTACTGTGAAAAGAAAGGATATATTAATGTCAAATAATCATTATTTTTAGTCATCACTCTTATAATTGTCACCGGAAAACAGCAAAATGGTCCAGGAATGAACTTTTGCAAGAGAAAGAAAATAATTTAATTGTAGTTCCTTTTTTCTTTCTCATTATTGAGTGACCAGATGAAAATTTCTGTTGCCTTCTCTAAGGTACAGATAAGAAGAGGAAGATGTCTGCAGAGATAGAGTGGCATTTTTTTTAAAGTTAAAAATGGCTCATCTCTTCTCTCTTCCCTTGAGGAGTCAAGGCTGCTTCCTAATTACCTATTAATTATAATTCTCTGATATCTTGTAAATGATTAACTGTGTGGCCCAGGTCAATTTTATTTAATGAAAATTTAATGTACATATGTATTTTTGTATATTAACTTAATTAATTGTGTGACAAAATATATCATACACAATTCCATGAGGATACATGATTTTATGGGAACATGTTGTACCCCTGTTCATCCAACTTCCAGGATATATTTTGGATTTTGGATAAAATAGAAATTCACTACTTTGACCCGTAATGCCCTTTACAACCTGGTGCCTAACAATCTATCCAGCATGATTATGCCTCACTCATCTTTCAATACTCTACAACGGGGGCCTTCCTGCCAAGAGGGTGGCTTAGAAGCAGCAAAAGTTTAGACCTCTGAAAACCCTTCCTTACTGATCATAAACTGAATGCTCCTAGGGGACTAAAATTCAAACTTAACAACAGGTCAGAGCCAGGGAACCCTCCTTCTGGACTCAAATCAAAAGGTATGCCCCCAAAAGCCAGAATCCTAGATCACTAAGGTCTAAGGGGAAAGCAGAAGAAAGGTCCCAGAACCCCTACCCCCCAAAGCCAGATCACTGAGCCCGCAGCAGCAGCAGGAACCTCAGGGCTGGCAAAAGGGTCTCAGGGCCGGCTGTTCTGAAGGGAGCACCTTGAAAGCAACCTGGGCCAGTCTCGGGGCATCCAATACAGACAGCAGGGAAGCAGCATGAGAGAGATAGGGGGAGCCTGTAGCCCCCTGGCTGGGTCCTTCTATCAGAGTCTCACCTGAGGTTTTTGCCTTGGGGCATATCCAGACCAACTCAGCTGAACCTAATCCCATAAGAAGCCCTCAGAGCTCAAGGAGGCCAGAACATCTCCCCAATTAGAGTGCAGGAACCTCTGAAAGAATAGTGACCTCAGAGTCTGCAAATGCCTTTAGGTACCACGTAGACAGTGCTCAGAGTGTGGAAGTAAGGCAGCAGAGAAGCAACTGGAGGTAACTGAGAGCAGTAACACCCAAAATGTCAGCAGGCAGGGGAGGGCAGACCCTGGGCTTCCCCGGGAAGACAGCAAAGCTGCAGAGAATGGACAATTTGACTGGGGCTAAAGCCTTGGACCATCACACAGATACACTAATAGCCAGTCCTCCTCACTCAGATTTCTGACTAGAAAGGGGAAGAAAAACCATAGAGATGGCAAACAGTACAGAAGTGCAAAAGCCTCCAAACACCAAAAAAAGCAAGAAGAAGGGGGTAACTTTGGACACATTTTATGGAGCAAAAACACAAAATGCAGATATAGAAGATATAGAAGAGAAAACACAAACAAATGCTCCAAAACCTTCCAAAAGAAATTGAAATTCTCTACAAACTCTTGAAGAATTTAAATTATAAATTTTCAAAAAGATGCAAGCCTTCTGGCAGGAAAAATGGGAAACAATGCAATAGGAATTCAGCAATCTGAGAGACCAAAATATGCAAATGCAGAAACATCTCAAAGCCTCAAAAAACAGGTCAGACCAAACTGAAAAGGAAAACCAGTCTTTAAAGGTCAATACTCTACAATGTAGCCAAACGACATTTCTCTGATCTTCATAAACAGTTCTTCATTTCCATTCTCCATGAATTTTCTTTATTCTTTTCCCATAACTGAAATATATTTCCTCCTTATCTTTGATTCAGAATCCTTTTCCTTCAAAATACATCTCAAGCAGAATCTTTTACATGAATTCTTCCCTTATTTACAGCAATGCGACTGCCTTTACTCTAAAAATTTCTCATATTTGGCTACATCTTACTTATATAAATTCTTTTCAAAATGTATTTGTTATGTTCTTATAAAGGACACTTTTTTTATCAAAATCAGATTAAGAATAGGGGCTTTTACATTGGTTTATTTACTATATCTGACACACTGTAACACTTAGTAGTCACTTAGTAAGTTTTTGAGTGATTGAGTATCCATTGATGTTTCTGTGTAGCCATGAATTTTGTATATGCAATGCTTCCCACATTTTTTGTTTGACTTTTATCTTACAAACATCAAAGATCATCAGCACACCCTTAGGAAGGGAATGATTATCTGAGATCAATAATCCAAACCCGTACCTAAGTTGGAATCCATCATAAAATAAATTGGAAATTGATTATCAAGGCTTATTTGAATATATTCATTTATGGGTGACTCATTAACTACTGAAGAAGCCCATTCTCTTTTAGGGGGTAGCTCTCCTCATTACACATTATTGTTTTGTTTTGTTTTTTATATTTACTTAAAGTATTGTCTTTGACTTTTGTAAGCTTCTCAGTTCTTCTCCAGAAGGCAAAGGAACTCTAAACTCTCATTCTTATACTGATTCTTCAAATACTAAAGAAATATGAAATCAATGCTGTCCATTCCCCCTGCCACAAGTTTACATGGTATGTGGCATAAAAGTAATAAAAAAAGAGATGTAGAACTAAAAACACTGTGATGGATCATAACTTTATAAAGGGAAGCACAACTTTTCATGCTCCTTTGGTATCCATGAAAAAGAAGAATTCTTGGGAGAAGTGAACAATCTTTATAAGATATATGACAAGACATAGACCAAATCCTGCCCAATAAGAGGGAATGAATATGCTAAAATATGCCAAATTTAATAGAATTTCTCTATAAGTGAGACTACATTGAAGGAGTTCAAATCTCCCCTTTCTCCTCCACTCATTCCCTCCCTAAATTTTCCAGAATTATCCTATTTTTCATGAGGGAAAACATCATTAAGGGAGTTTCTAGTCCTCTCACACATTTCTCTGGAAACTTTCTTTCTCCTTTTTGCTTAATCTGACTTTGATCTTTGTTCTTCTTTTTTCCTATTATAATTGCTAAATTGTAAAGAGTCAGAGCATTCCATTTCCAGAAGTAGCACACTTATTTAATCTTTATATAATTAAAAATAAACGAGTGCAAGAGTACTATTTTGGTTGAAATCATCAAGAACATCACTAAACCAATTTACTGGAATAAACCAGCTCTTAAAGAAAAAAATGTAATTTCGTAAATTAAATTCCTAATGAGACATGACCCGTTTTGCCCATTGACCCTATTACTGGGCAAACACCCTCAATAGTTCATAGACATGAATATAGTTTTATGCCCCAAGTCCTTTAGGATTTTGTGGATGTGAAACAATGGATACAAAGGGAGTTTCCATTTTAGTGTAAATGGGAAAACTAATACTTGTATACATTTAATGAAACAACAATGAATATGAAGAATATAGGGAAAAGGGGTCACATGAGATCAAAGGATCATAAATTCATAACTGGAAAGGTTGCTAAGGAAATCTTCCAAACTTATTCTTTTATAGATATGGAAATGAAAACTTACTAAAGATAAAATTCATTTTCCCTTTTGTTTTATCTCCATTCCTGAGAAGATTTCCTGAAACACTGATAATTTAATAAATGCTTGCTGATTCGATACCCAAAGTCAAGCAAGTTATAATTGACAGAGGCAAGATTCAAACTCAGGTCCTAAGTCTCCACATATGACTCTTTCTTCTTTCTACCATTCTGCATCCTGAAGTATAAATTGCTCCAAAATTATTAGGATTATATTAAGATAGAAAAGCTTACATAATTAAAAGTCATTCAAGCTCACAACAAAAGCAAGATTTTTAGGAAACCATTTATAAATCAATTAAATGCCAAAAAACAAAGATGAGGGAAAAATTATATAATAACTATAACAATATCTACAACAATAATAAAAACATGTACTTTTCACATGGCACTTTTAGATTAGCAGAGTTCTTCAATAATGTTATCTTCCTTGATACATTAGCTTTTTTCTACAATGTTTTAAGCTAAAATAAAGAAACAAAAATAATAGCTAATATTTATGTAAGCATTCCTTTGTGTCAATGATCTGTTTTAAACATTATTATGAGATTTAATTTCATAACACATATTACCCCATTTTACAAATGAGGAAACTAAGGCAAATTGGAATCTATTAAGTTGCTTAGGATCACATAGCTAGTATCATAAGTATAGATGGTAAAATATAGTAGAAAGGGGATGCTCAGAATTGGCAATGATAGGAGAAATACCTTGTCCATTAAAGAGCAACAATACAGAATTTACACAACTTTCAGATTTAAGTACTTTCTGCAAGTTGGTTTATCTGAGGCTGGATTTGGGCTGAAGTCTTCTTGAATCGAGAAAGGGCACTCCATCTATTCTGCTAGTCAGCTGACAAGCAGATATATTTAAAATGTAGCTGAACTCCCATTATTTTCAATGAACAACTTCAGTCCCAGAGATCTATCATTGAAATACATTTCTTTTCATGGATGTGGTAGACTTGGGTATGGGATTTTAAATATGTCATCAGCTAAAAAAATTTTTTTAATGTAGCTTTAAATCCAGCTATAAATATTCTTAATTGTTTTAAGGAAGGGTTTTGAGTAGGGGTGGGGGTGTGGAGGGAGATATCAGATAATGCTTGTGACATAAAGCACAGACATCACTGATATTTTGTTTAATGCAGTTTGTTTTACAGTTATGCAAAGCAGGTGGCCTTCATTAACGGCAGAAGCGGAGGGAGAAAAATACTTAGCCTTGCAGAAAGTGCTCAAATCTCAAAGTTGTATAAGTCCTGCATGGCATGTTCACTCCTTAAAGACCATGCATTTCTCCTATCATTGCCAATTTAGAACATCTTCTTTCTACTACAGTTTCAACACCTGTACTGATGATACTTGGAAAGAACCATAATTTATTTGAAAGATATTACCAAAGGCAACAAAATATAAAGAAAATTTCCAATGTTCTTTTTGTAAACTATCCTTTAATAAGCTTTAAGCAAAATAAAGCTTTTTTTCTTCCTTCACATCACTGTTTGTTGCCATGATCTGGTGCCTGGGGTAGATGGCATGGGACTTTTGGCATATCGATTTTAAAAAAATATTTTATTACCAAATTATAGTGTCCTATGAATATATGCTATTAAGTGACATAATTAATCCTTAAATATGGATATTTAAAGGCAACCAATGAGACTAAATGGATATTCTGAGGTAATCCATATCTGCCATTTTATCAGAAGTTACGAAGAAAATAATGACATTTGCATATATTTGATTTGTATACAAGGCAAGAATTCAAGTCTCTTCTATCTTGTATCTAGAATATTTAATATTAAATGTAACATTCATGAATGTAAAGCAAGGCTGATTAAACAAAAAGAGGAGGACAAATAGTATGTATTTTTGGAAGGATGGATTAAATATTATGGATTCCTCAAAATCTGGCATAAAAAAACTTGTTTTTGTTATATGAATTTTAAAAATTTAAATGACTCCTAAGTGTCAGGAACTGAAAGTCAGAGACTTAAAATAATGTTTAATATTCTTGATATTTTCAAGAAAATAGTTTGAAATTTAGAAAAGCAGTATAGTAAAATAAAAAAAAAGTAATTTGAATTTGGAAGATTTAAGTCTCAGATATTTATCTTTATGTGCTGGGTAATTGATTTAACCAGCAGGAGCCTCAATATTATTATTATTATTATTATTATTATTATTATTATTATTATTAGTAGTAGTAGTAGTAGTAGTAGTAGTAGTAGTAGTAGTAGTAGTAGTAGTACCACCTTTGGTTAAGATTTGAAGAAGCAATATGGAACAATGAATAGAGATCTGGGTCTGGAGTTGAGAAGACTTAGCTTAAAATACTGCCTCAAACAATTAAAAGCTGCACAACTCTGAGTTTCCTTCGACCTCAGTTTTTTTGCTGTGTAAAATAAAATGACTGAAGTAGACTTAAAGAACTTTAAGCTCCATTTTTCTAGCTTAAAATACATGATCCTATTACATCCTTGTTAATCCCTACCAATTTCATTTTATTTAGCCCCAAATTCTAAGATTGTGAAAATCTTTTAAAATTCAATTTCTATTTTTTCAAACATATTCTCCATCCTTTCCCCCTATGTATTATCTGCAATGTCAGGACAATTCTGTCTATATTTTAAGTCATTTAAACAAAATTAAGTACAAAATAGGACCAAGGACAGCAGTAGGATTTCTATGATACAGCTCAGCAAAAGAACTTAAAGATATAGAATAAAAATGATGAATAACATCTAATTAAAACCAAACAAAAAATAGAAACAACAGAAAAAAATAATAGAGGTAGATAATGTTTATGTTCACCATTAAGGAACTTAGGTGGTCCAGCAGATTGAGTATTGGACATAGATTCAAGAAATGATTTTAATCAGAGTTTGCACAGTTAAAACAGTTTAACCCTTGAAAACGTATCTAACTGAACTCTATTTTCCTCTGTTACCTGAATTATAAAATGTGAGTAACAAATGAAATATTTTGTATAAACCACATTGCATTGGGCCTGTCACATGAGAGAAACAATCTTTCTTTTTTTCCTTCCTTCCTTCCTTCCTTCCTTCCTTCCTTCCTTCCTTCCTTCCTTCCTTCCTTCCTTCCTTCCTTCCTTCCTTCCTTCCTTCCTTCCTTCCTTCCTTCCTTCCTTCCTTCCTTCCTTCCTTCCTTCCTTCCTTCCTTCCTTCCTTCCTTCTTTCCTTTCTTTTCCTATTCCTCAGTTACTGACTTCCCCCCTTTCTCCCATTGTCTCTTCCTTCTTCCCTTCCCCTTTCCTTCCTGATCTGTATTTAGGAGGGAGGGGGTAAGGTGAGGTCTGGACATAGAGTCAGTAGAATTTTTAGAATACCTACTTGGGCATTTATTGTGAATTTTGATGTCAAATATAATTCCCTGAACCGCAATTTACTTGCCTGCAATACAGGAGTGAAAATTACCTTTATTGTCTCGCTCATAGGGTTCTTGACAGTGAAGTGCTCTATATACTGAAAAGAACTGTGCTATATAAATGTGATACTCCAAAGCAGGGTGTAAATTCTAAACGATCAGCTTGTTTTAGTAAAAAGGCCAAAGATGGCCAAGCATCATACTTTTATGGCATCCTGTTCAATGAGGCTACTGTCTCAAGTTAAACGATAAAGGAGAAGGAGTTCGGCTTAGTTGAACCTGAGGAGGACTGACATCACCCTCAGCAGAGATAGGGAGGATATGCTGTTGAGAACAGGAACCTTTGGATTCTATTTCTGGCTTTCCCCCTGGTTTTCTTTGTCTCTACATGCCAGTCATGTCGCTCCTTTCTCTGGAGGGAACCGACCAGAATTGGCCTAATATGTTAGAAATCCATTACAATACAGCTCATTAATTCACATATTCAGACATACCCTGGGTCAAGTCACATCCTCCAAAGATAACTATTCAGTATAAAAGGCTTCAATAATGTATCCCAGCCAGAAAAAGGAAGTTCTCTCCATCAAAAAGGAGGTTGTGAAGAAACCCCACTCCATTTCAGAGTATTAACTTGGATACACCAAAGATTGATTGTATTGATGTGAGAATTGTTTCCACTAATACAGCCTTACTGTTCATCGTGCATGACAAACATCCATATGATCCCATAATCGCAGGAAAAGAGAACTGCATAGAAGGGAACAAGTATTTATGAAGCACCTACTATGTGCCACATACTGTGTGTGATCAGCACTTTATTATATAAATATTTTGTACATGATACATGCATAAATTACACACATAAATTTACAGGCATATAGTACATGATTATTAAGAAATATTAAATCGTTTGGGCAACTTCGTCTTCCATAAGTTTGCCTCTTAATTTGGAAATTGAATGAGACTGAATCATGATAACCAACTACTAGTGTTAGCCAGGTGGTATAGTTGATAGAGGGTTTTCTTTTAAGTTAGGAAGAAGTGAATTAAAATAACCCCTTAGACATTTACTAAATGAGAGAACTGAGAAAGTCATTTAAAATCACTCAGACTCAGCATCCTCACCTGTAATATGGATATCATATTAAAATAAAGATTTTAAGGACCAAATGAGATAACACATGTAAGGCTCTTTTCAAAACTTAAAAATACTTTATAGCTGCTAGTTATCATTTTCATCATCTAAAAGTTGTATTACTATTATCAGATAGTGTTTGAATGAAAGAACATTAAACACTATGCACAAAACATGGACTATATTATTCTTGTTAAGATTTTGCCATTGAATGGAGGATTTTGCTTAGTGTCCTAATCATAGAAGGGATTGAAAAGGAAGTGTAGAAATTATTTATTCCCTGGTATCTCTTTCTAAACATAAGGAAATTGAAAACAAGAGGTAAGCTGATTTCCCTCAAATCAATTAGGCTTGAGTGGAAGAGTCAGGAAGTGACTAGGATCTTCATACTCCAAAGCCAATGATCTCTCCACAGATCCATACTACCTTGTAAAATGAAAGCTTGCAAAACAAATGAAAAAGAAGTTTTCATTTCTAATACATCTTTAAAGCAATGAAGTCTCATCGTGTGTTGATTTGAGCAGTTTAGAATTTGCTTTCACATTTTAAGATTTTGACTTAAATATCCAGAGTGTGTCATTGGTTGGACAAGAACAAAGGCAGATGGAAACTTAAGGTTGAGGTGAAGGGTGAGATTTGTCATCTCCATTCCCAGAATTGCCATGGCTGTTTATCAGGACAATATTTCTAGGAATGGCAGTAAATTACCAGAATGCATAGTTAATTGAAATTGACACTAATGCTGTGCCCAGAAAGGCCAAATTCTTCATCTGTTGAAAAGGTTTCTGTCTGATACAGTCAACACCTAGTAACTGAGAATAGATTTTACCTGTTTGCTTTCAATCAATACGATAGATCAGACCAACAAACTAGTGGATAACGTTGTGAAAAAAATTTGATTTCATGATTTCTGCTGAAATAAAAGTGTCCTGGGTCATCCCTGGCATCCACTTTCTCCAGTATTATTCCTTGACCATTTCAGCAGCTATACGAAGTCATGAAATTGGGCTCTCTGGGCTGGGTATCATTCCTCTAATTTTGAGTCAAATGGACTCCCATTGCTGAATAGCATACCTTTCCTCCTATCTCACATTCCTTTCAGGAATTCTTATTTTAAGTCTCCAATCCATCCTCAGCTCTCTCTTCCAATAGATAACCTTCTCTTTTCTGAGATGAACTACACCCAACACATTCATGAATATATACTTTCAATGGCTCCCCATTTTTTGTAAGTTATTATAAATGTTATATCCCTGAATTAATTACTTCCAATTTCCTATATCAGATTCATTCTAAATTTCTTTACTCTCTCCACAGTCGTGCCAATGTTGGCATCCAGTTGATAGGCATCCATCCTATCTTCTTTGGTCTCTCTGCAGTTGGATGTAATTTTCCTATACTTGGCATATAGCACTCTGCCTTTTAGTTAAAATGTCCACCTTTCAAGAGCCAGTCTCCATTTCTACTTCCTATCAGTAATCTTTGCTGATTTCTGCCCTCAATTCACTCTGAGGATGGCATTTTTCTCTTTTACCAACTTTTCTAAAACTATTAAAATGTTTAATTTGCTGTCTACAGTCTCCAAATGATATGTACTTGTAGAAAGAAATAAGAATAATTTAGAGGATGATGCAGACATTTGTGTTGCACTTTGAGGTTTGAACAGCACTTTAGTTTTATCTGTATATATGTGGAGTAGTTGCACTATTCCATAGTATTAGATGTCCTTCCAACTCATCTTTTGAAACATCAAGTCCACTCTTCATTTCACAAGAAAGGAGCTGAAGCCAGGAAAGCTGAAGTGACTCACTTCTTATCACGAAGGCAGTAACAGGCTGGGGGACAAAACACAGACTCAGTTCTCCCTGATCCCAAGAGCAGAACTTGATCAAATTAATGATATTACATCTTTTATTTTGTGTTCTTTCCATTCCATTTATTGAGAAAAGTGGACCTAAAGTAACTAACAGACTGACTTATAAATCCAGTAGGATCTAGAAGTGCCACATGATTAAGGTGACTCTAGAACTCAAGCTTAGCAATCAGGACACTATGTCACACAGGCACCATAGTAAAAGCTAACTAAAGGCATGTTTAGAGTCTTTTTTCTATCTCCATTTCTTACCAGAAGGCTTTTGCATACTAGATGCTTAATCAGTTGGTTAAATATAATTAAATCAGGTAATCACTAAAATATTTTGTTCTGTCTGTGTGTCTGTTTCTAACTGTTGTTATCTCAGCCTTTGCCTGACCCATTTGCTCTTTCTATCTCTACCCTGTCTCTCAGGATCATTATTTCTGTCTCTCTGTTTCTTTTTCCCCCCCTAAATCTATATCAAATTATTTCTCTTTTCTTCTGTCTCTGTCAGTCTCTATTTGTTTCTTTTGCACTGTCTCTCCTTGCATCTCCTCTGTTTCTGTTCCCTCCTGTCTCTTACACACACACACACACACACACACACACACACACACAATACACTGACCTTTATTTTTGCTTTTGCTTTTTCAGCTCATAAGCAATCTCATTAATGCCTTTAGATAGTAGAAATAAATAAAATTATATTTTCAATATCCCTTTCCCAAAAAAAACCTTTTCATCTTCCATGGGCAATGAGCTATTTGAGTATATGCTGTAGACTTAATAGAATGTCTATTTTTGTACTTTGGCAAGCAACAGCAGAAAGTGGTAATTAACAGGTAACTCCAATTTCTCCAGCTTAGAAAGGAGATCTCTTTTATATTTGAGAAACGTGTATTTTTATTTCATTGGCAAATTAACCAGAGGTGCTGATTATAGGAATTATTTTTAGTTCATGTTCTTTTCTTAGGTAGCTTATCCTTTTATTTACTCAATTAAATCTCAATGGATTTTACCCTTCTATCTAGTATTTCTAGAAAAAAAATTAGACTAGTAATAATAGCCGGTATTTAATAATATGTTACATTTCCCCATAGTACCTTATGTGTTAATCAGTAGAATTAAAGCTTCTTGAAGACAAGAAGCTTTTTATTTTTTTTAATTTTATAATTTCAATATTTAGGATATTTCATTACAGAAATCAGACTCTTTTTAAAACTTTCTGGATCCATTAATAAATATTTATTGAATTGACTTTGTATATATTTAATTTGCTCCTCTTAATGCAATTTTGGGTTAGGTTGTACAAAATTATTATATTATCATAAAACATAGTATTTTTCATATCAAATCATAGGTAGGATATAAGAGATATTGCAGAAACTTTCAAAGCTCTGGTTTTTTTTCACTTTTTATTGGAATTCCACCATCATTCATTCATTCTTTGGCATTCAATTCAAAATTCTTTGCTTATTTCTCCATGAATAATTTATTGTGGATATGTGCATCATACATAAGATAGGCATTTAGGTCATTCAATGGATAGAATGCAAAGCTTGGATTCAGGAAGACTAATTTTTAATAGTTGAGGAATGGAAGTCAAATTTTCTTAAACACAATATAAATTATAGGAATGATGAATTCTTATTCAATCACTGGCCAAAAAAATACACACTAAAAGCAGAGATTCCCAGTATTTGAAATAAAGAACCATGTCTTAATACATCTTTCCATGTCCATGAAGTATCCATAGAAATCCACTGAAGTAGAAATTCATGGAAAAAAAAAGCAGATTCAATTTCATAACCTTCACTTAAAGTTGGTGGGACAGGATTCATCATTAAAATATGACACTGGACATATGCATGGTTAGCACTTCATCTCAAAATTGTGCATTTAAAGGATAGAATTTGTCAACAATAGAGGAATATAGAGAGAATTTGAAGATGAACAGAAGGTGAAAATGAGTTTTTTTCAACTGTAGCATATTTGCATCCATTTAAACAGATCCATAAAGATTGTTAAATATTGTACAGTTGAAATAGGAAACCTTCAAAGTTATTGAACAAAAAATTCCCAGAATTCAAGTTTCTTTTGCTCATCAGAAAGGGGAACCAAGGAAATAGTAATGAAGCCAAACTGTGATTCATTAAGTTTGCCAGCAGGTCTTCATGAGTTTGCAGTGAAATACACAGAAGGTCCAGCAATGATCTTTTTCTTCCTGTCAAATATACCTCTTGTAAGATTAACTATTAATATCCAAATACTCTAAGTATTATTTTAGAAGATTTAATAATAATAACTCAAAGCAAAGGAAAGAATAGCCTTAGTAAAGAGAAATCTCCCCAGACCACTCACCCAGGGGAGAGCTCAGAGGAGCCAGAGAAGCTCACCCCTGCAATGCTTTACCAGAGTAAAATCCCCCAAATCCCCACAGTGTGAGTTTTAGCAAAATATATCTCCCAAACATCAGGACACAAAGTGAGCATTTAACTAAAAAAGATGCTGGGTAAATGTAGTTCAGGTGTGTCAAATTTCTATTTGCACACTCTTTAATCTACCCCAGCCCTAAGATATACACAATTATCTGAGAAAGCATATTCCTTCTCTGGCCATCCTATATGCCTTTAAAGAGAAGACAATGAGGGTCCCAATGAAATATCCATGTAGCCAATGGCACCCAGCCAGCTCCCCATCTCCTTTAACCAGAAGTGAATGCTATGAATTTGAAAGACTAAATTTATTTGCTCAGAAGCACTTGATAGAAATACTACAAAGGAAGAAGTACCTTTGGGAGTTCTATCAAGATTTGATTTAATTAGTCTTAGGGAAGTATTCTGTTCTGTTAAGGCATTTGTCCTTTACTGTCAGGGAAATAGCCACCAATTTCTTTGCACTTACACCACTTCTACCTTACCATCCCCTTAAGTAATTCATAATCGATTTGGAGCAAAGAGGGGAAAAAACCCTTAAATAAGATTATAATAATGCTAAATGACATGGTAAACCAATAATCCATTTATCTATGATGTGCCTCTTTTTCACTGAAAATCGCACACACTGGATTCCTATACTCCCCTTCCCCCTTACACTCTACCCAGTGTCTGGTTTTCTCTTATTCTTAACAGTTAAGAGAGATTAATCATCAATGAAGGAGTGTTAATTTTGGGGTAAATGACTAACTAAAGAGAATGTTTTAGTCATTTCTTTTGATTCTTACTCTCACATAATATTAAGTTTTATGAATGTAAAGGGAGGTTTATTTTCTAATCCTGACTTAATTTCATTCACTTATTTTTTTTTTCATTCTCAAGAGGTAGTGAGTTTGAAAGAAAAGTAACTGAGGCATGGAATTGGAAGATATGGGATTGAGTAGTAAGGTAAAAGGAAGTTAGAAAACCATTCAAATTTCCTTAGCTTGAGTTCTTTCATCAATAGAGACTACATTTTTTTGGTAAACCAAACATTCTTATATAAAAACATCTATCAATCATGCTGAAGAGTGATAATAGAAAGAAGGCAAATGAAATGAGAGAAAGAAGAGAAGGAGGAGGGAAGGGGAAGAAGTGTGAGATTTACTCATCACCAACATTTTACAGGCACTGTACTAAGCAATTTGAAGCAACCATTCCATTTCTTCCTACCAAAAATACTTGAGAGTAGGTACTATACTTATCTTAATTTTACAGTTAAGGTAAATTATACAAATAGAGATTAAATCACTTCTTCAAGTCATACAATTTAGAACAAGTTTAAGATTGGATTTGAACATTTTATTGACTCTAGTCCTAGGGCTATATGTATTCTACCAACTAGCTTCCTAGAATGAGGATAAGATAGAGAGAAGAAGAAAAGTAGGAGAAAAATCATGATAAAAAAAAAATTCTGCATGTATTACATGGCAAATCCTTTGCCAGGCAATCATTACAATTTAAATATCAACAGGTCTCTATGCAGGGGATCACAACCTATGATTATGTGATTTCATAATCTTTGCTCCATCTACCCTTTATTTTTTACCAAAATAATCTTCCTAAATTCCAGATTCCACTAATTAACCAACTTCTCTGCTCAAGAATATTAATTGATTCCCTATGGATTCTAGAATAATATGAAATCATTAATTTGATAATTAAAATCCTTCATAATCTCACTCCAATTCCACAATTTATTTTCAATTGTTTCCCTTCTCATACACTCTTACTCAAACAATCCATTGGCTTTGAAAAAATTAGCATTCTTTCTTCATCTTTTATATAATTTATAAGATATAATTAATCTAGAAAAATAGCAGTGTAAATATTCTTCACTATTTCACTCGAAAGATTGTTGGGGAAATCAAATGAGGTAATTCTTATAATGTTGCAAATCTTTAAGCACTATAAGACATTCTTAATAAGGCAATACTGTTTTCATTATCAAATTATGCTTTTCATTAAACAGAATGAAAGCTGATTTTTTCTCTAATATTTACAGTTATTCCAAATTTCTTTTCTGATATCCACTTTTTCGGGGAAAATTCATTTAGAAAAATAAATCTTAAATATTAAACATTCTCATTATTATTCTTCTATATTATTTAGGAAAACTAACTCATTAATCCTTCCTATTCTATTGAGTGTAATTTTGTTATAGTGGCTATCTGTTCCATGACCTTACTTCACCTTGTCTTACTTCCTTCCTTTCTTACTTCCTTCCTTCCTTTCTTCCTTCTTTTCCTCCTTCCTTCCTTCCATTCTTTCCTTCATCTCTTCCTTACTCCCTCCCTCTCTCCCATCTTTGCTTTCTTTCTTCCTTTTATACCTTTTTTCTTAATTTCTTCCTTCCTTCCTTCCTTCCTTCCTTCCTTCCTTCCTTCCTTCCTTTCTTCCTCCCTCCCTCCCTACCTCCCTTCCTTCATTCCTCCCTTCCTTCCTCCCTCCCTCCCTTCTTTCCATCCCTCCTTCGTTCCTTCATTCCTTCCTTCCTTCCTTCCTCCCTCCCTCCCTTCCTTCCTTCCTTCCTTCCTTCCATCCTTCCTTCCTTCCTTCCTCCCTCCCTCCCTTCCTTCCTTCCTCCCTCCCTTCCATCCCTCCTTCGTTCCTTCCTTCCTCCGTTCCTTCGTTCCATCGTTCCTTCGTTCGTTCGTTCGTTCCTTCCTTCCTCCCTCCCTCCATCCCTTCCTCTCTCCCATCCTTCCTTCCTCCCTCCCTCCCTCTCTCCCTTCCTTCTTCCTCCCTCCCTCCCTTCCTTTCTTCTTTCCTTTTTCTTCTTCTCATGCTCTTCTTCCTTCTTTTCCTCCTCTTTTTTTCTCTAGATTTTTCTCTTAACCATCTTCTGCCTATTTCAGTACTATATAGTTTTTTTTTTCTTATTACAAGGTGAATGTGCACAATTTTTATGTCACAATGCAGTATCATTTTGGGGGAGCTATTTATTTTGTGGGCTATTGTTAAAAACAAAAAAGAAATAGTAAAGGAAGGAAATATAGGGGGCACCTGGGTGGCTCATAGAATTTACCCAAATTCTTTTATCTACTTAGTAGAATAGTTGTCAATAGAGTCTAGGAGTGGAACTATCCTTGTTGGTATCTTACTATTTCACTATCTTTAAATACAGGGACTGAAAAGAGAGCAAGCAGGAGAATGAGAGAGCTGTAGAAAGTGAGAGACCAAGAGACAGAGTCATGAAGGGAATGAGGAGGGGGGAGACAGATTTCTCAAACCAAATCCTTTGCCTGAGATTTAGTCTCAAAGACATAGTGGGAAAAGTTATTCTAAACCCTGACTTCCAAGTTTTTCTTCTGATGAGATCATTTTATATTTCATGAGAAATCTGGGTAATGATAGAAAATGATCTCATCCTAGACCCTATTCATAACTATTCTACTAAATAGATATAAGAATTTGTGTAAATTCTACAATCTCTTTGATCATCAGTTTAACTTCTAAAATGAAGGGAATGTATTTCCTAATACTAACATTCCATGTTCTTTTCTCCATTCTCATTTCCTTTCTTGTTCTGACATTCTTTATTTTTAAGTTCTTTTTTTTAATACTTAGCTTCCATCTTAGAATCAAAACTGTTCAATGCTCCTAACACTGAAGAGTGGTCAGGAATAGGCAATGGGGGTCAAGTGACTTGCCCAGGGTCACACAGCTGGGAAGTATCTGAGACCAGATTTGAATCTCTAGGCCTGGCTCTCAATCCACTGAGCCACCCATCTGCCCTCCATATTTTAAGTTTCCATAGAACCTAGAATTATTTTTACCAATTTCTCTTTGACCTCTGAACTCTTCCAAATGTAACATTTTTGCTCTAAAAGGAGAATGTAGGCTGTATGTGTCCCACAACTCTCCTGAGTGTGTCCTACATCAAATTAAAACATAAATGAGATGTATTCTTTTATTTTATTTTTTTTTTAAAATAGACAAAATTAAATAAAACCCGTACAACATATATTTAAGCTATGAATATGCAGAGTGCAGAGATATCTGGGCACAGTTCAATAACTTCTTTTCATTTGTGTTTGACTCCACTAATCTGAGAAACCAGGTGTAAAACTTTTAATATTTTGTTGAGAGTGGTAGAGTTAATGCTGGAAAACCAGCACTTCCACTGGCTTGAAAGGGAGCCCAGAATAGTAAGTCAAGAGGCCTGAGTTCCTAATTCTCATGCTATTGAACTGGGTGATTCCGGTGGGTCACTTCACCTCTATAGTACTCTTTTTTCTTTGACATAAAATAGTGGCTGAGGTTCATTCTAGCTCAGACATTCTGTGGTTCTATTAACACAAAAAGCTCTTTCAATAAAACCTGCCAAAAGAATAAAACTGACAGTGGGTAGTTCTTTAGAATTGGTTAAACACTTGGAATAAGAGAACTTAGATCTCAAAATTTCAGAAACAAAATTAGTAAAAATTGTATTCAAATATAATATTAAATCTAATTTAATAATTTAATTGTACTACATTAATATATCTTATAATTAATGTAATAGGATATTAAGCAGAAAAACTAAAAAATCTTTCCATTTGAAATTCTTTTGTTGGTGCCTCCTGACATCCTCATTTTATAAGTTATGGAGGAGACTGAGAGAGGGATAAAAACTTAACCATGGCCACACAGTTAAGATGAGCAAAGACAAGATTTGAAGCTAGAACAATCATGAGTCCATATCTAACACTGTAGCCACTATACCCAGCTGGTGATATGCAGTCATTCCCAACACTTCTGGACACCATTTTGAATTTTCTTGGCATTGATATTTGATCAGTTTGCCATTTTCTTCTCAGGCCCATTTTATGGATGAGAAAACTGAGGCAAATATGTGCAAGTGACATACCTAGAATTACTTAGCTATTGAGTCTCTGAGGCCAGATCTGAACTCAAGAATTTGAGACTTCCTGTCTCCTGCCATGGTACCCTATCTTTTTTGCCACCAAGCTACTTTTTTCAATATAAGGAAAAAGCTCAGTTTGAATGAGTTGTTTTGCAAAAAGCCTAACTTAGAGTAATGAGGTAGGCTGGTGTACTGGAGTAAACTTAATGCACAAGAAAGAAATGTGCAGGAAATATTTTGATATTCCTCTCAGATGACCTAATTTTCATTCCCAAATTGCAGCTCTCTACTTTGATGACCTTGATCTTTCATCTGTCTCACTTCATTTAGCTTCATCTGTAAAATGAGGCTCTCCAACTAGAATACATGTGTCCCTTTCATCTGTAATTCTGTCCTTCAATGATAACTCAATGCACAAGCATTTATTATGCACCTACTATGTGTCAATAAGTGTGCCAGACTCTGGAAATTCAAAGATCACAAGAAAGGCCACAGGCACATATATAGGTCTGTGCAAAACACATCAACATCAGATAGGAGGAAGTCAAATGCATCCATTTTCACGACCCTGAGGGGACTGGGAGTGGTCTTTCCCCAAAATTAGCAATCAAACTGGGTTTCCCTGTTATGATGTTAGTGTTGATTGTAAAACAAATCCACATATTTCATCACAATTAAAGTTAGTCATAGGAGCATCTAGATGGTACAATCACTAGAATGCCCAGCCTGAAATTGAGGGGACGTCATTTCATCTGGCACCAGACATGTCCTAGATTCTGTGACTCTGGGCAAATCCCTTAATCCCATTTGCCTAGCCTTTTTCTTTCTGTTTTAGAGTCTTTACTGGGACAAAAGATAAAGGCTTAAGCATTACTTAAACTAAGTAATAAGATGTTTTCGTACCTTAAGGAGGTGAGATCCAGGTTCCTTTTAACCATGCAAATCTTGTGGTCCTTTCTCATGGGTCCTTCTGCTGCTGATCACATTCTCTTATTATCTCTTTTATCTTAAGTTTTCATGACATTATTCTCCCATCATTCTCTTCTATGTGTTTGCCCACTTCTTCTTTGTCTGGTATGATCTTTGTCCAGGTCATGTATGCTATCTATGGGTGTTTCCCAGAGCTCTGCCCTGGACCCTTTTCTTTTCGACATCTATACTATTTCATCTCTAGTGTTTCATATCAAATCACCTTTTAAATATACTTTGGTGGATGAGCCACAGACATTTTAAACTGGACAACTTCAAAACTTAACTTGCTATCTTTCCACAAAACCTCCTTCTCTTAGAAATATTACTATTACTGTGAAGGAAGGGAGTCAGCATGCCCATAGTTTCCATGCTTTCAAACTGGGTGTCATCCAATAGGTCTCATCCTCTTATCCAATCAGTTATGAAACCTTAGCATTTTTAATTTGAAAAATGTCTGCAATATTCTCTCTTCTCTGCTCTGATATAGCTACCACCTTTGTAGGAGGGCAAAGCTTGAGACCATTGAGCAAAGCTCTGGAGACATGGAAGGCAAAATGCCTGAGACCCTATTAAGGACAACTATGAACCATAAAGCAGATGAAGTCCATCATGTACCTGTAGCCACAAATTCCCCCTCCCTCTCACCCTGCAACATCACTGATGTATGTATTTTCCTGGGAATTTAAACTAGGCAGTTTCATATTAATTATCTTATAGAAATCACCTGGTAGGCTTGATGAGGTAAACAGAGTCATTGTACCACTTTATCGATTATTTACCTTTATTGTCTAAATGGAAACTTACTTGTGCAAAATCCCCAGATTGTTTTCTCCCCCTCTAAAAACAGATGTAACTTTCAATACATTTGCCTTGATAGCTACCAGCTACCTCGGTCCTCCTGACTGCCACTTTTTACCCTCTTATTTTCTCTCATTTCCCTAGCCCCTACATGGGAACCCTTGAATAATTTTGCAAGGAGGACTTGTCATACCTTGATGCAAGGTCTCATCACATAACTCCTAGACTATGGAAAAGCAATAGCTTGCCATTTTGTTTCCCTCCATAAAGTCTCTTTTCACTTCACTTCATCTTTAATTCTGTTGTAAAATTGATTGAAAAAATTGCCTTCTGCCTTAGAATCAATAATGTGTGTGGTTCAAAGGCAGGAGAGTGGTTAAGTGTAGGTAATAGGATTAAGTGACTTTCCCAAGGTCAGAGAGCTAGAAAGTGTCTGTGGCCAGTTTTGAAACCAGGACTTCCTGTCTGTAGACTTGGCCATAGACACTGAGCCATCTAGATGGCCATAATTAATTTAACCATGTCTTAGAGTAAATACTATGTATCAGTTTCAAGTCAGGAGAGTGGTAAGGACTTGGTAATTGGTTTTAAGTGACTTTCCCAGGGTCACACAAATAGTAAGTATCTGAGTTCAGATTTGAGCCAAGGAGCTCCTGCCTATGGGCTTAGAACTCTATTCCCTGAGTCACCTAGATGACCCTTCAAATTGATGTTAAAGAATAGGTCTGATGGTGTCCACCTGCTATTCAGTAAATTCCCATGGCTTTAGAAATATGAAAATCCCCTGTTTAGCATCCAAGGGTCCACTGCCCTTCATCATCTAGCTTCCTTCCCTACCCTTATGTTCCAACTTTTATTTAAGTTTGACCAAAGATTCTCCAGTGAAAAACTTGGGGACAAATTTATTTATGTGAGATGATGAGTTGTAATAAACATTAGAAAATGATACAGCCAGGGGGCACCTGGGTAACTCAGTGGATTGAGAGCCAGGCCTCAATTGAGGTCCTAGGTTCAAATATGGCCTCAGACACTTCCCAGCTGTGTGACCCTGGGCAAGTCACTTCACCCCCATTGCCTAGCTATTACTACTCTTCTGCCTTGGAGCCAATACACAGTATTGACTTCAAGATGGAAGGTAAGGGTTTAAAAAAAAGAAAATGATACAACCTTTCCCAAATCCCCACAAGGCAAACCTTGAAGCCCTCTGCATCATAGTAGTGGTGCTCCAGGCATCTGATTCATCAGTGTGAAAGTGACTTTTGACATTGACTTCAATCTAACTGGTACAATGGAAGCCAGTGATTTTAATCATGAGGAACCAGAACATTCCAGGCCTGTGTGACTGACACTGCAAAGTAAGAGAGAAAGAAATGACTCAAAATAGATATTTTCACCTCATTTTGGGAAAGGTATTTGGCTCTTATTTTGCTGTATTTAACCTTCTGAGTTCTAATGTCCAAGAAATCGTGTGCCCCGGGGAATCTAACATTGTGCATCCCAAGATACAGGTGTACACAATGAATCACTTCTAACATTTCTATGCACTGAAAATCCGCTCTGAATATGGCTCTCTTTGATTTGCCCTGGTCTCCAGAATGTAATTCTGTTTACTGCCTTTTACAAACCCTAATTCCTCTAGATACAATGCCATGCCATTAACAAGAAATCAAATTAAGGGAACCAGAGATTGAGTTGGTGGAGAGGTGGGGGGGTTGGGTAGGAGCAAAATGTGGCTTTTATAATTTTAATGAAATCTGGTGAGAACATGAGTTAGAAGCTTTAACATGTATTAATGAGTTGAGAAACTGTGGAGGCTGATTGACAGTTCTAAATTATGGTAACCTTGACCCCCAACTTATTCAGTTGATTATAACACATTGCTGGGAGCCCTGGAGAAAGAAGAACTAATTAAAGGATACCAAATGAATGGAAAGAACTCAAATGAATAGGAACTGCTTTCTAGCCTTTTCAAGAAATTTGCTTTTCAGTGCAATTGAGAGAATTTGCCAGTGTACAGGTAGCTAGTGACCATAGCTGTTTAGGTTATCTTAAATTTAGGATAAGTTGGAGATAGGTCACAGACAAGGAAAATGAACTGTGTTTTCCTGGTGTAGGAACTTATTGTACATGGTGGCTTTTTTATATAAAAACAACAAAATTTTCCATTTAGGGTATTCTATCTGTCTTAGAAACATATTCTGAAGAGAGTTTAAAATATCTATTTTCATTTGGCCATGTCCAATGCCAAAGAGGATTGACTGAATTTTTGAATTATTGAATGAATAGATGAAAAAAATATCCAATGCTCACTCTGTACCAGATTCATAGTGCTAGGAATACAAAGACAAAAATTCCCCTTCCCTCAAGGAACTGTATTTAATGTGGAAATACAGCAAATAAGAGAATAGAGAGCTGGAAAGGAAGCTTCTAGGGTCAGCATGGAGAGAAGTAATTGGGCAATTAATCCATGATGACACTATAGGAAAATGGCACTAAATGTTTTGTTGTTCTTTCCATAGAATGAAGGGAAAGGTGTTGAGCTGAGGATCAAGGAGGTGGTGCAATTAAATGGCAAAATGTCATCGACTAATTCCCAGAAGAACTGAGCAAAGGAGGAGTAATTATTCTAGTGCTGATTCAAAATCCAATCTTCTTTCCATTGAACCAAGTTGCCTCAAGGATCGACTACCCAAAGCAACAATAATATATTATTTTTCCAAAAGCATATAAATACTTTTTCCCCTAAGGTGATTTTTTAATGCTAAGAATTTGCTACTTGAGAATTAATTCTTTTAGTCAAGAAATTAGAATTATGGATTAGGAGACAGTCATCAAAGAATATGGGAATCAAAGTTTTACTATATTACCTTCCTCAAAGCAAATGTTTAAAAGATGAATCTTCCTTGATTTACCTTTGGCTGCTTCTTTTTCTTAAACTTCCATGGAATGAGTGAATTTTGCTGGGGATGAATAACTGTGTGCGTGTTGGCCAGATTTAAAATTAAGGGTAGAGAAAAAGTAACCTCTAAGGACTCTTCTAGCTCAAAAACCTCTACTGATTTTATATTTATATGTGTGCATTTACTTTAAAATTAGAGTCATTTGTGATCATCCCTTTTAATCCTATTTGGATATAACAATATAATGCAAAACAGGTAAAACTTCTAAATTTAGAATAACTTCACACATTTTTGATGCTGTCAATAAACTTGTGACTAAGGTGATATAATGATCCATATTTTGTAGATGAAAGAGGTGAAACTGAGAAAAACTAACTTGCTAAAAATCATGTAGCTAGCAAGTATCTGAGTCTGGATTTGAAGTCAGGGCTTCCTGAGTCAAAGTTCCATTCACTAAATCATCTTTTCACAGAAAGAGTTCTAATTCTGGAGTCAAAGGATGCCAACTAAATTTTTCATTCTTTCATTGACTATCTCAGTGACCTTTATGGGTTCCTTTAACTTTCTGAGACTTATTTCCCTTAATTGTAAAATGAGGAAATCCTAAATAACCTCTTTGTCTTGTTCAGGAAGTAGACCTAAAAATCAATGGTACTGAGATGCCTTTTTCTTGTTGGAGAGATTACCTTTAGCCAAAGCTACTCACTCATCTCTCAAGCATTCATGAAGCATCTTCTTGGCAGGAGATAGAAAGTACCAATAGGATACCAAACAATGAGAAGTCTTTTATCATATGAGGAGTTGGGCTTGTCTACCCAGTGAAAAAGGACTTTGGAGAGACATCCTTGTGGAAACTCATACCCAAAGGTTGATTAGCATGCATAGATTATTTTGACCAAAGATGATCAGAAAGAGAGGGCACAGTGAGATTCACAGCAGTGTGGAATGTATCCTGATTAAAAAATATCAATTCTAGTAAAATTGAAGTGTAATCTAACAGAAAGAAAAACTTTGTGTCCTTAGTATAGAAATAGTCATAGCCAAATTCTGGCTTTTTGTGTGTTTGAAGGACATGTCAGAAATATTTCACTGGACCCTTTTCTTTTCTACATCAATACTATTTCATTTCCACTGTTCAATTTTTTTTTTTTGAGTTTGGTCTTGTAGTTTGATATTTTTTAAATTAAAAAATAATGACACTTCCTTGCAGTCTTTTTTCCTTGTTATCTTGAAATCAGTAGAAAAGGGAACTCGCAACATTACATTCAAAATAATAAGCACAAGTGTTATGAAGATTTGAACACTTAAAATTTTTATTTCTGAAATTTAAATAAAGAAAATGATACATGAGTTATGCGATATCTGTACATAAAGAAGCAAAAATAAAACACAGTTAGTGGAAAAATGTATATGATTAAAAATCTAAGGGTGTTATGAATTGGAAAAGAAAAATGATAAACCCTACTAAACAATGATGATTTTGTGCATTAGGGAATTAAGATGTGTCATTAACAGGTCATATGAATTTATCAAGCATCACTAAAGAAAAAGGGAAGCATAATCATGGAACAACAATAATAATGATCAAAAGTACCAGTTAAATGGTATAGTGAATAGAATGCCAGGCATGGATTAAGGCTGGCTCATATTCCTGAGTTCAAATCTGGTTTAAGACTTTTACTAGCTCTGTGACCCTGGGCAAATTATTTAACCCTGTTTGTCTCAGTTTCCTCAACTGTAAAATGAGATGCAGAAAGGAATGGCAAAGAACTACAGAATCTTTGCCAAGAACACCCAAAATAAGATAAAAAAGTCAAACATAACTCAAAATGATTTAAATAACCACAATACTACTACCATCACTACTACTACCACTTCTCCTTTTCCTTGCCCATCTTACACCTCCTCATCCCCCTCCTTCTCCTTCTCTTCCTCCTCCTCCTACCACCACTACTACTTTCATCACCACCACCATCACCACCACCACCACCACCACCACCACCACCACCACCACCACCACCACCACCACTACTACTACTACTACTACTACTACTACTACTACTACTACTACTACTACTACTACTACTACCAATACTACTTATTATTATTATTATTACTAGGCACGAAACTATGTGGCATGCACTGAGCTAAGTGTTAAAGGTTATAGATATCATCTAATTTGATTACTATAACTTTGTGAGGTAGTTGCTACTATTATCCTCACTTTACATTTGAAGAAACTGAGGCAAATGAAAATAAAATGAATTGTTCAAGGTCACACAGCTAATAAGTGCCCAAGGTCACACTTAAACTGTTATGTAACTTACACTTTGATAGATACCTTACAGACATAAAGGCATTTTTGCCATGATAAAATGCAATAACAACAGACATGGGGGGAGGACTAATTGCTCTTTAAGAAAAAGGAGATATCACTTAGGCGAATGAATCAGGATTCCTGGAAGACACCTGACATGGGCTTTGCAGAATGACATGTGGACATCACGAATTAAAATAACAGTAGAGCATTTGGCAAGATTTTGTGTGATGAAAAGATGGAAACACAATACTATGGATTAGTAAGTGGAGAAGTCATAATGAAAAGTCAGAAGGAAAGTGGAATGAATTCAAGTTTGGAAAAGTTGATTGTGGTGAAATTGCCAAGTAAATGGAACAGACAATTTATAGAACATAAATCATCATAGAAACAATGGGAAAACATAGCAGAATTAAGCTAGAGAATGACTTGATCAGAATTTTGTCTTAGAAAAATTATTTTAATAATTCTATGAAGGATTAACTTAGAAAGGGGCAAAATTAAGGAGGGATAAGGACCAGTTATAATTTTTATTGGAACTGTCCAGGAAAGTGGTTGATCATTATTTATAACTATCTCAATAATTAGTAGGATTTTAAATGGTCTGGAACATTTCTAATTGACTTTTTTTGAGATGCAGATATCTATAGAAACATTTCTTCCCTTGAGACATCAAAGATGTGTGAAAAAAAAAAAAAGATTTAAATGCTTATTTGAACAGGAGGCTTCAATTAACTTATTCTATGCTGCCACCCACCACTCTGCTGACTCAACATCTCAGAAATTAGTTTTGCTTCAGGAAGAAAATTTTGCTTTAAACAAGCTTAGGTTAAATTTCAATGCCTCTGTATTTGGAATTCATATGGTGCAAGATATTCATAGCTACTGGACCAACTGATTCCTAGGATAGTTTTTTTCATGAATCATGTTTTCATATGAATAGTTCTAAAATATTTAAGGGGGAAATATTTTTGAAATAGCATTTTGTTTTCAAATTCATAAAGTCAGCAAGATGGGAATTTAGAATACTAAATTATACTAATAAGAAGTGAAATGCAACCTCACAATTTTTTAATGAAAAAGGTAAAAATGCTAATTATTAGAGAAACTGTAAAAATAAAGGTATGATAATGACTTTTTGGTTGAATTAATTAATTAATTTAAATATTCTCAATATTAAGTGGATATTAAATGAGCAAATTCAGTAAAATATTCATATATTTTGGAGTAGAGATACCAATTATATATATATATATATATATATATATATACATTCACACACACACACACCAAGGTGATGTGCCCCCACTTATTTTTAAGTCTTATATAAATATTTATATGTACATTGACATATATTTAGGATTATATATGTGTTAATATTTGGTATATAAGTATTTTTATTTCATTTATAATGTTTATAATAGCACTTTTTGATAGTTTTGAATAAAGGGAGGTGGAATATAACGGAGCTTGATTGAAACTGGAGCCAAATAATTAATTTCTCATAGAATCATTCTCTATATTTTGTTCAGTTGAATTTTTGCATTCGGAGATATAAGTAAAATAACCTTTGAGTCATAGTAGAACTTACATGACAAGGACTTCAAAACTACCAGAAATCATAGTACAGAAAAGAATGTAACTGATGTTTTTGGCCAGTAATCCTGGGGTTCTAACCACCCTTCCATTAATGAGTATGTGACTACTTTCTAATAAGTTTATATATATATATATATATATATATATATATATATATGTTATTTTGATTAAGCAACTCATGATAGGAAATGGCACTGTAAGCTAATATGTTCTATGTCTTATATGTTGTAAGGGGGAAATGGGGTTATTTTTTAAAGGATTGGATTTTATATTTCAAGAGAGTGGTCACCAGGAATTTGATTATTTCCAAAGATATTTATTTTACAATTTATTTACAAAATGTAGAAGGAGTGAAGTAAGAAACCAGAGAGAAGATAAGGTAAGATATCTAGCCTAAACACTAAGTGATTTATCTTCAGCCTTTCTCAGCAGGGAGAATTAGTTTCAACCAGCCTCAGCAAAGCTGAGGACCCAAGAAGCCTCTCTCAAGAGTAGATCCTTCCTGAGGCTGGTCTCTTCAGAGAAAAACTAGCAGTTAAGAGTCAGCCTTTCAGTCACCATGTGTCAGTCCAGTCAGCAGATTCTTTATCAGCATCACCAGGAAAAACAGGGTCTCAGGTCCAGTCAGCAGATCCTTCTGCCCCTCTTCACCAAGCCTCAACTTGAAAACATGAAGAATTGAATGCTCACAGGAAGTAGCAGCTCCTTTTAAAGACATTTTCTCCTGTTTCACTTCCTGTGTCGTCCCCTAATTCTATGTTTACCAATGAGAGTTGAAGTCCTGTTCTGGGACTGCCCAGAAGGCAGTTAGTCAATTCTGATTCATTAGCCACTGTCACACATGTGGTTCACAGACCTCTCAGTTCATGATTAAGTGGGATATTTGCACTTTTGGTTATTAGATCCAAATGGGCTGATCTTCATATTTAACTTTTAAAGGGTTACCATTGAATCTTCCCAGTCAAGGGAGAGTTAAGTTTTTTTCATTGCTATAATCAGGAAAGTTAAATATAATCTTCATAATGTGGATCAACTCAGAATAGGACCATTATTTTAGTATCCAAATTGACCTATAGGAAATTCACTTTACTTGAATTTTCCATTTTCCATTCTGGCAAAATTTTGGTGCATAGTTTTTTTTTTTCCTTACTCTAACATATTTGAAATCTTATTTTCCACTCATCTTATTTTGTCATTTGTTGGTTTCCTTTGAGAAAACTGAAAGATGTAACAATCTTTAAGCTCTTCAAAGAAAGGTATGTAAGTTTGGTTCTTTTGAAAATCCAAATGTGTGCTTGCATTTTGCAGAAAATCTAACATAGAAGATATGGCATGGGTCAGTTAAACCTAGACATACTTAAAGAATTCCCTATTCTATATGCCCCACAAGCCAACATCAATCACTCCTTTCTCTGGTTAGGATGCATCTCTGACATTTTGCTGTCTCCTCCTCATGCATTCTCTTCTAATGGGGACTATTTGTCACATACCAAGACACAGTATGTTCACAATCTAATCATATATTAAAATTTCTATCGTGCATATGATCATTTAATTATCCCTCATACTTTGAACCAACAAATATGTGCATGTGCATTTTTGTGTGTATATGTGTGTGTGAGAGAGAGAAAGAGAGAGAGAAATATTGAGAGAGATTGAGAGAGAGAATATATAAATTAGTAGAAACAGCTTATCATTTTAATTGATGAATGTTATTTTTATTTGGTCTCTGTTACCCAGGGTGACAGTATTACATCTTTGTAAAATTTTGAAATCTGATCAGCATGTCATTTAGACCTTCATCCAAGCCCTTGATTAAATGGCACAAAATGAAGGGTAGATGATTGGGACACTTCATAAGAGTGAAAATCATGTTCTACTATGTGGATTTTCCAAAGGAGCTCTCAATGTTCAGGAAGACTTCTTGGCATTGTGATATTTTGATTCCAGAGTACTAATTTTGTGATCACCTAGTTTTATAATTTTCTTTATTCATGGTGTATGTGCCTTCCTCTCTGGTCATACATTTTCAGATTGGAATCTCTAAACTATCTTCTGCACAATGGTCACAATTAGAAGTACATTGAAATGAACTTGTAATCCCCATTCATATTTCCATTATTCTATGGACTACTCAATATATAATTTTTAGTGACTAACATGCTTCATCCTTTGTGACAATTCACTTTCATCAGGAGTGCATTTTAAATATGTTTCCAGTTATATGAATTCTTCTGTGTGTTATTAGCTTGGAATTACCAAAAATTCTATATAATTCCTTAAGTTCACACCAGTCAACACTTCATGCTATTTACCAAAGTTCCATATTCATTCTTCATTTTCAGTGTCTATCACAGATATGGAAGAGGTAATGTGGTAGAGTGGAAAATATATTAGCCTTAAAATAAGATATAAACCTCATTTTCTTCTATTTACTGGCTGTCTGATGTTGAGAAAATTTTGTCTCCTCTCCCATCCTCCATTTACTGCATTCTAAAATGAGTGGATTGAGTACATTTATCCCTATAATCCTTCATAACTCAAAATATGCATACTAAGATATATGCTAATGAATGAAAATAAGGAGAAATCCATTCCATTCTTTGCCATAATCTGAAAAATAAAATGCCTTAATTTATACTTCTCTTGTACCATTACTATATTATAGAATTGGTATGATGTGGTAGAAAGAGAAGTGATGGGAGATGCTAGGTGTCTTAATGGATTGAGATCTAGGCCCAGAGATGAGCGGTCCTAGCTGTAAATTTGGCTTCATTCATTCCCTAGCTGTGTGACTCTGGGCAAGTCACTTAATCACTATTTCCTAGCCCTTACCACTCTTCAACGTTGGAACCAATATACAGTATTGATCCTAAGACAGAGGTAAAGGTTAAAAAAATAAAATAAAAAAAGGAAGAGAAATGACCCAGAATCTATGTACACACATGATCCATGTTTTCTCTTATGAATCTTGACTATATGATTCTGAAAAAGTTACATAAATCTTTTTAGGGAACCATCTCTTAATAAATTCAGAGAAAGTGTATTTCTATATTGATAAAAAGAGTTCCTTCTTTCAAATGAAATCACAAGACTAAAACTATACATATATACATATATATGCATATATAAATATATTTTTTCATGCATAAGTATATACATATATAGAAAGAATATATAAAAATCCTGCATATATTCATACATACACATATATGCATATATATATACATACATATACCTATTTACCAATATGTGTTTCATATATATATATATATATGAGTGCAGTTGTATAAGAATATCGCCTGTATGTTGTCATAAATTTATGGAAGTTTTCCTGAAATCAGGACATCATCCACATTAATTAACCTCTTTAGACTCACACTAGTTAATATCATTTTTAAAAATCTCCAACCATTGCTTTAGTCTATAAAGGTCTTTTGGGGATGGTGAATAATATTTTAGGATATAAATATTTCTGGTTATTATGTCACAATTATAGTAATTATTCAATTATAAAATGAGATTACGGTTTATTTGATAATATGGGCTGACTGATGCAGCCCACAGTGATTCACAGTGCAATATCACCTTGGAATTATATTTGGGTGCTGATCTCAAGTAGATTGTCATTTTCATGCCCCAAACAAAAGTGTAATTCCCCCTTCTTACATTCATCATTATATTTTACATTGAAAATGATTTGGTTAGGGTATTCATTATCCAAATTATTTCTTGAGTAATTATTTGGGAACCCAAGTGGAAAGAATTCTATTGTGCAAATGATTCTTTGAAACCTTCGGGAGGAAACACAAGTTAAATTGCTGTAATACATTATATATAATTGATTTTTTTATTTCATTGAAGATTTTTAGCCTACTCAGCATGTTGCTTAGAATTTAGATTGCTTTAATAGATAGCTAGAAGGATAGATAGATTAGAGAGAGAGAGAGAGAGAGAGAGAGAGAGAGAGAGAGAGAGAGAGAGAGAGATGGAGAGATGGATGGATGGATGGATGGATGGATAGGTAGATAAATAGATAGATAGATAGATAGATAGATAGATAGATAGATAGATAGATAGATAGACAGACATAGATATATAGATACATAGAGATATATACAAATATTTGTGTATATATAATATCTAGACACAATTTATATATGTATATGTGTACAGATATTAACACCTTCATCCAATTATATTCACATATTTGGTAGAATATATGAATGAATATATTAACAGTCATGCACATGAATGTGTGGAACATATTTGCACAAATAAATATATATTTGCATATTTTTTTATTCATGCTATTTGCCAACTTTCCAGTTTCATTCATCACTGAGTGTTTCTCACAGGTATGGAAAAGATAGTGTGGCATAGTGGAAAATATGCATGTATATATGTATTTGTATGTATACATAAAATATAGATGTATATATTTATATGCAGACATACAAGCACCTAGATATTATCAGCAAGATATTTTCCAAGGACATTCTTTTTCTTTCATATCTAGATGATAAAAATGACTGCGTATAAGGCTGCTAAAGGCTTTTATTCTGCCTATAAACCTGACAGATGTGATCCCAGTGAGGTTCCACTATATTCCACAGCTGAGTGGAGACCGTATGGTGTTGAAACAAAGAAGAAGATTAATTAGGTTGTCAACATATGAAATTGGGTTTGTGTTGTCACACTGTACTGTCTGTATAGAATTATAACCATTTTAAAATCAAGTACACACACTCCCATACCCTCAACCATCCCTCACGTGTGCATATGTTTCTTTGTGTATATATACACACATATATGCAACTCAATACACATTTACATGCATATGTACAAAAACTGTTCAGCTATTTTTACTTCATTTTTGATTCTTCATGACCCCATTTGGGGTTTTCTTGGTAGAAATACTAGAATTCATTATCATCTCCATCTACAGTTCATTTTACATATGATATGAGGGAATTGATGCAAACAAGATAGAGTTATTTACCTAATGTGACACCGAGTTAGGATTCTGAGGCCAATTTTGAACTCACAAAGAAGTTTCTTCCTGACTCCAGGACTGCCATTCTATCCACTGTGCCATCTAGCTGCCCATATATACATAAATACATAATACAGGCTTTAAAAATTAGTCCTGGCCATTTACATTATATACAAAGGTAATGAAAAGATGATCTTTTGTTATCTTAATTACACAACTTAATTGATGGGCCAGATTTTTTAAAAAAGATAATTGGTTTAAACAAAATCTAATTCTAGTCCATAAAAATGTGTTCTTAATTTGGTGGTTAGCTTTGTAAACATTTGTTATTTTTCTTTCTCTGGAGAGAACAATAATTGGCAGCCTTGAAATATTGGTCAAATTCACTCTACCAAGATTTTGACTTATAAATCATGATGCTGAAAGTTTGCTGAGGATCTGGAAGAGACCATTTTGTAAATATTTGTTGGTTGGTTGTTGTCCTTTGTATTCAAAGGGTTCAAAACTACATAATCAACTGAAGTCTTAACTCATGCATTAACTAAATCCAATTGAGGCAGAGGACCACAAAGTCTACAACCTAAAATTATCTTCCAGACTTGTCTAAATCCAGTGGCAAGACAAAAGGCAAGATAATTAATGATGATTTAGGATGCTGTCTCTTCAATGTCTAGTCAAGCTTGACATGCTCCATCCTACCCACTTGCTAGCTTCTTGGCCATTAGAATAAATTGTTCTCATTTTCTTCTTTCACCATGGGAGGTGTTCACATTTCCATAGTAGACAACTCCCTAAATAATTGGTTTGAGACCCATCAATTATTCTCATTCTAGCTAAGACTGCTTGCTAAGAAGAATTTACTCAGAGGTGACTGCTGCACATGATACATCTTCTTGGGACAATAGACACCAAAGGAGGCAAGCATCCCCCAGAAAGGCTCAGCAATGCTTCACACCAGATACTAAACTTCCCTGAATACCCATTCACTGAATATATGTAAAGGCCAAGCCAAAAATCTATTTCTTGAAATTCATCATAGTGGGCTCAGGAAATAGTATCATTGTACCAAAGAGAGTTATAATTGTTTAAGGATGCCCCACCCAATAAGCTAATGGATGCTAAGCTGTGGGTGATTAGACCTCTCTTCCTCTGTAAACTATTTTCTCTCAATGGTTTTTCTTCATCTCTGCCTATTATATTCTATTAAGACAGGAGGTCCTTAAACTTCTCTGTTCCAAAGACACCTTTGGAAATCTTGTGGATCTGATGGAATCTTTTTTAAAACCATGTTTTTAATTAATAAAGTTAAATACATAGGCTCCCAAAGAAAATGTATTGGGATAATCTTATGTAAATATATACATCTCTGAATACATAGTCAGCTAGGTGGCTCATTAGATAGAACACAGGACTGAAGTCAGGAAGATCTTAGTTCAAATTTGCTCTTAAGATCATAATTGGTAGTGTCAACCTGGGCAAGTCATTTAACCTCTGTTTTAATCTACTTGAGAAAGAAATTGTAAAAGAATACATTTGCTTTGTCAAGGAAACTCCATGAACAGTATTGTTGTATTATAGTTCAGAGAGTTATAAGGTTAGACACTACTGAATGACTCAATAATAGGAAATATATACTTATATACATATGAATATATTTATAGCTCTGAATCTATATCTATAACTTAATCAATTATTTGATATTTTAAGTGGCTACTATATTCAATACATTGTGATAACAATTAAAGATGCAGAAAAGGGGAAAAACAATCTTTTTCCATAAGAAAATTATTTTCTAATGGTGAGGACAACACAGAACAAATACACATTAATAAATATAGATTTATATTTACATTATATTCATACATATAGATGAATAGATAGATAGATGATGGATAGATGATAGATGGATGGATAGATAAATAGATAGATATATACATACATAGATGATGACTAGAATGATATATCGTTATAGATATTGATATCTCTGTCAATGTATACACACATATACATACTTAGACATATGTATCTGTGTAAATGTACATGAATAAAACTATATTCACAATAAATAAGAAATAATTAATGGAGTGAAGGAACTTCTTTAGTGATGACAGTATTCAGTGAGTGATCTTGGCCTCTTCAAAGCCTAGTCAATCTCTATGTATTCCAAATTAAAGTAGACTGGGGAAGCTTCAGGAAAAATATATTTGAGCATTTATTGAAAGGAATCCAAACCAGTAGTTGGAATTGAAGAAGGAGAACATTGAAGGAATAAGAGACAGCTGAGAAATGGATTGTATTTTTGCTAAAGCCACAAGAGACCTGTGCCAGTATATTGAAGAATACATGGCAGGGAGTGAGAAGAAAGAAGACTGGAAATTCAGAAAACATTTGTTTTATAAAGGACTTTGAATTCCAGAATGTTTTGTATTTTATTCCAGAGGTTATAGGGAAATTCTAGAGTTTATTGAGTAGTGGAGTAACATGGTAGGATCTATTCTTTAGGAAAATTACTTTGGTAGCTGAATGGAAGACAAATTAGAATAATAAGAAATTTGAGGCATACACACACACTCACCATTGTGGTATTGAAAAAGTTGAAATGCAAGATGATGAAGGCTGGCACTAGATAGGTATCAGTAGCAGAAGAAGGAGGCATATTGTTGTAAAGTTCAGTATGAAAGTTTTTGAAACAGATTGGATGAGGGAGTAGTAAAGGATAGGACTCAAGAATAATTCCTAAGTTGTGAGCCTGAAGGGCCAGGAGAATTATGGTGCCATCTACTATAACAGGTAAGGTCAGAGTAGGTGGAAATTTTAGGAGGGAAGGAAATTAGTTTTATTTATACAGTTTGATATATCTTATGGAAATCCAGCTTGAGATGGCTAAAAACATTTAGAGAGGTCTCATAAGGGTCTGCAGACAGTTCAGGGCAGGAGAGATCTGAAAGTCATCAATATAAAATGGAATTTAAATCTTTTGAGATCATGAACTCATGAAAAGAAGTAGTATAGAGAGAGATTAGGGCACTTATGGGTGAAAGTCATGTTCTAGAAGATGATACAGCAAAGAGAAAGAGGAGAGGTGAAATAGGTAGGAAGAGACCCAGGTGAAAGTGGTATCCCCAATACCTAGAGAGAAAAGAGTATTTTGTAGGAAGGAATGATCAACCACTTCAAAAGCTGCACAGGTCAAGGAGAATGATTGAGAAAAGACCACTGGATTTGTCAACTAAGAGATTATTAGTAACTTGGAGAGAAGAATTTGAATAGAATGTTAAGGTTCTAAATTGTTGTAGAGTTTAAGGAAAGAAAGAGGGAGAGAGAGAGAGAGAGAGGGAGAGGGGGAGAGAGAGAGAGAGAGAGAGAGAGAGAGAGAGAGAGAGAGAGAGAGAGAGAGAGAGAGAGAGAGAGAGAGAGAGAGAGAGAGAGAGAGAGAGAGAGAGAATGTGGAGGTCTTTAAAGTAGATTTTTTTTTCCAGGACTTTAGTTTCAAAAGGCAGAAGAGATATTAGATAATCCTTAGTGGGCATAGAAGAGTCATGAAAGGATTTTTTTTTGAGGATGGGAAATATATAGGCATGGTTGTAGGCAATCAGAAATAAGCTGCTAGACAAGGATAGGATATCTAGAAGTAGAAATGAGAATCAGCTAGTAAAAAGTCTGGAGGCATTGCTTTGTTCCAAAGAACTATAGGGATATAAGAAATTTTTATCAGTATAAAATTGCTTCAGTCTCTTCCCCTACTGGTTTTCTATGACAAGAGGAAGAAATTAGCACTATAATGCTATTAAAATTAGATAATTAACAAATAAGAATGCAAATTAAGCGTTACTTATCTATAATGGGAGGATGCTTACCTGTGACTGCTCTATTAAATGTCTAATTGTAAAAACTGGATATTGTTTTCCAAGTCAATTTCTTTTGTTACATTTTAAGATAAAATATCACCTTCTCATTTTTAGTAAATGAAACTTTTGAACAAATAAAGGCTGTTTAATGGTACTTTATTATTATTATATGGTAACATTTTATACAATTATTAAATTATTGTGGAAATATTTTCTTTAAAGCCTAGAGCATCCTGAAAAGCTCCATGTGTGTTTATTTTTAATCAGATTCAAATAGTAACATATTAGAGTTGGTACATAACTCATAAGGGATCTCTTAAAATCTTTATCTGAGAATTTATTTACTCTATAACATATAAAGTCTGTGATCATCAAGCTTTTGTTGGAGCATTGATATTGAGGGGAAACTCACTGTAATCCATATAGCCTGCTTTATTTTTAAGTAGTTCTACCTCTTGTGGCAAATATCCCCCCCATATGGAATATAAATTTGCCTCTTCATAACTTATCCTAATATAGTCTCATGTTGACATTCCTGAATAAACAGAATAACCAAATCCCTTTTTCCTGTGCTATATCTTTGTTCTAAGAATTCTTCTCCCCTATGTATTATTATGGGATACATCCCAAACTCCTTCAAAAAGTTCAACTAATACTTTAATTTTAATATAATATTTATTTTTTCGATGGCATTAACAATATTTATACATTAATTTTCTAAAACTTCAAGCTCCAAATTCTTTCACTATTTTCCTCCCTTCCCTGAGAGGGTAAGCAATTAGATCCAGGTTTTATATACATAGGTGTGTGTGTGTGTGTGTGTGTGTGTGTGTGTGTGTGTGATCATTCAAAACATTTCTGTATTGGTCCTGTTATTAAAGAAAATTAATTGTACATCATTTTCTCAAAGCCATCATGTGCATTTATTACTTTTCTCTGGATATTTCCACTATAAATACAGATTCTATGTGTTCAGATGGTTTAAAAATTTTGACAATTTTGCATAATTATCTAATTCTTTTTCTTCTTCAACTCATCTAGTTATAAAAATGTAAAAGGCATAAATAAGTATTTTATCATTGTTTTAGTCTTACAATATTCAAATCCTCAAATTTTTTCTAGATATAATGATTTTCAAGAATTTACCAATCACTTATCAATTATTGTGAGCCAGAAACTTCCACATAGTAGGGGTTCCAAGAATTGAAAATGAAGCTCCTGAATTAATGGAGATTGCCTTCTCATGGGGGAGATATCTTACTTTACCTTTTTGAACAGTTCTGAAAATTATTTGAGTACACCAAGAAAATGCAGAGTAGGAGGACAACTTTCTTTTATTTAAATTTTATAATATTTTATTGATCATTTCCAAATATTATTCATTAAAGACAAAGATCATTTTCTTTTCCTCCTCCCGACCCCCCCATAGCCAACACATGATTCCACTGGGTATCACATGTGTTCTTGATTAGAACCCATTGTCATGTTGTTAGTATTTGCATTAGAGTGTTCCTTTAGAGTCCCTCGGTGTTTCTACTCCCACAGTATGTCCTCTGCTTATGAATAGTGTTTTTTACTCCTAGATCCCTGCAGATTGTTCAGGGACATTACACCGCTACTAATGGAGAAGTCCATTACGTTCGATTATACCACAGTGTATTAGTCTCTGTGTACAATGTTCTCCTGGTTCTGCTCCTCTCGCTCTGCATCACTTCCTGGAGGTTGTTCCAGTCTCCATGGAATTCCACCACTTTATTATTCCTTTTTGCACAATAATATTCCATCACCAACATATACCACAATTTGTTCAGCCATTCCCCAATTGATGGCCATTCCCTCGTTTTCCAATTTTTGGCCACCACAAAGAGTTCAGCTATGAATATTCTTGTACAAGTATTTTTTTTTTCCTTATTATCTCTTTGGCATACAAGCCCAGGAGTGCTATGGCTGGATCAAAGGGTAGATATTCTTTTGTCGCCCTTTGGGCATAGTTCCAAATTGCCCTCCAGAATGGTTGGATCAGTTCACAACTCCACCAGCAATGAATTAATGTCCCTACTTTGCCACATCCCCTCCAGCATTCATTACTTTCCTTTGCTATTATGTTAGCCAATCTGCTAGGTGTGAGTTGATACCTCAGAGTTGTTTTTATTTGCATCTCTCTGATTATAAGAGATTTAGAACACTTCTTCATGTGCTTATTAATAGTTTTGATTTCTTTATCTGAAAACTGCCTATCCATGTCCCTTGCCCATTTATCAATTGGAGAATGGCTTGGATTTTTGTACAATTGATTTAGCTCTTTATAAATTTGAGTAATTAAACCTTTGTCAGAGGTTTCTATGCAGATTTTTTCCCCAATTTGTTGTTTCCCTTCTGATTTTAGTTACATTGCTTTTGTTTGTACAAAAGCTTTTTAATTTGATGTAGTCGAAATTATTTATTTTACATTTTGTGACTCTTTCTAAGTCTTACTTGGTTTTAAAGTCTTTCCCCTCCCAAAGGTCTGACATGTATACTATTTTGTGTTTACCCAATTTACTTATGGTTTCCTTCTTTATGTTTAAGTCATTCACCCATTTTGAATTTATCTTTGTGTAGAGTGTGAGATGTTGATCAATTCCTGATCTCTCCCACACTGTCTTCCAATTTTCCCAGCAGTTTTTATCGAATAGTGGATTTTGATCCCAAAAGCTGGGATCTTTGGGTTTATCGTATACTGTCTTGCTGAGGTCGCTTTCCCCCAGTCTATTCCACTGATCCTCCTTTCTGTCTATTATCCAGTACCAAATTGTTTTGATGACTGCTGCTTTGTAATATAGTTTAAGGTCTGGGACTGCAAGGCCCCCATCATTTGTATATTTTATTTTTCATTATTTCCCTGGATATTCTTCATCTTTTCTTATTCCAAGTGAACTTTGTTATGTTTTTTTCTAAATCAATGAAGAAGTATTTTGGTAGTTCAATGGGTATGGCACTAAATAGATGAATAAGTTTCAGTAGGATGGTCATTTTTATTATATTGGCTCATCCTATCCATGAGCAGTTAATGTTTTTCCATTTGCTCAAGTCTAGTTTTAGTCGTGTGGCGAGTGTTTTGTAGTTGTGTTCATATAGTTCCTGTGTTTGTCTTGGGAGGTAGATTCCTAGGTATTTTATTTTGTCTAAGGTGATTTTGAATGGGATTTCTCTTTCTAGTTCTTGCTGCTGAGCTGTGTTGGAGATATATAGAAAAGTTGATGATTTATGTGGGTTTATTTTGTATCCTGCAACTTTGCTAAAGTTGTTGATTATTTCAATTAGCTTTTTGGTTGAATCTCTAGGATTCTTTAAGTAGACCATCATGTCATCCGCAAAGAGTGATAACTTGGTCTCCTCCTTGCCTATTTTGATGCCTTCAATTCCTTTATCTTCTCTAATTGCTACTGCTAGTGTTTCTAGTACAATGTCAAATAACAGAGGTGATAATGGGCATCCTGGTTTCACTCTTGATCTTATTGTAAATGCATCTAGTTTAACCCAATTGCAGATGATATTAGCTGATGGTTTTAGATATATACTGTTTATTATTTTTAGGAAAGACCCTTCCATTCCTATGCTTTCTAGTGTTTTTAATAGGAATGGGTGTTATATTTTATCAAAAGCTTTTTCTGTGTCTATTGAGATAATCATGTGATTCTTGTTGGTTTGCTTGTTGATGTGGTCAATTATGTGGATGGATTTCCTAATATTGAACCATCCTTGCATTCCTGGTATGAATCCTACTTGATCATAGTGGATGACCCTTGGGATGACTTGCTGGAGTCTTTTTGCTAGTATCCTATTTAAGATTTTTGTATCTACATTCATTAGGGAGATTGATCTATAGTTTTCTTTCTCTGTTTTTGACCTGTCTGGTTTTGGAATCAGTACCATGTTTGTGTCATAAAAGGAGTTTGGTAGAACTCCCTCTTTACTTATTATGCCAAATAGTTTGTATAGTATTGGGGTTAACTGTTCTCTGAATGTCTGATAGAATTCACTGGTGAATCCATCATGCCCTGGGGATTTTTTCTTAGGAAGTTGTTTGAAGGCTTGTTGGATTTCATTTTCTGATATGGGATCATTTAAGAATTCTATTTCTTCTTCTGTTAGTCTAGGCAGTTTGTATTTTTGTATATATTCATCCATATCACCTAAATTGGTGTATTTATTACCATGTAATTGAGCAACATATTTTTTAATGATTGCCTTAATTTCCTCTTCATTGGAGGTGATGTCCCCCATTTCGTCTTTGATGCTGTTAATTTGCTTTTCTTCTTTCCTTTTTTTAATTAGATTAACCAGTACTTTGTCTATTTTGTTTGTTTTTTCAAAGTAACAGCTTTTTTTCTTATTTATTAAATCAATAGTTCTATCACTTTCGATTTTATTAATTTCTCCCTTAATTTTTAGTATTTCTAGTTGGGTTTCCTACAGGGGGTTTTTAATTTGATCGCTTTCGAGTTTTTTTATTTGCATTTCCAATTGATTGATCTCTGCTCTCCCTTGTTTGTTAATATATGCACTCAGGGATATGAATTTACATCTGTTTACTGCTTTGGCTGCATCCCAAAAGGTTTGAAAGGATGTCTAGCCATTGTCATTTTCCTTGATGAAATTGTTAATTGTTTCTATGATTTGTTCTCTAACTAAATGATTTTGGAGTATCATATCGTTTAATTACCAATTAATTTTTGATTTGGTTTTCCATGTACCGTCACTAACAATTACTTTTATT
Source organism: Monodelphis domestica (assembly GCF_027887165.1). Classification (NCBI taxonomy): domain Eukaryota; kingdom Metazoa; phylum Chordata; class Mammalia; order Didelphimorphia; family Didelphidae; genus Monodelphis; species Monodelphis domestica. The sequence goes on along the minus strand of NC_077227.1, from coordinate 746,240,358 downwards.
GATTTGTGATCTGAAAAGGCTGCATTTATTATTTCTGCTTTTCTGCATTTGTGTGCCATGTTTCTGTTACCTAATGTATGGTCCATCTTTGTGAATGTGCTATGTGTTGCTGAGAAGAAGGTGTATTCTTTTTATCCCTTTTTATTTTTCTCCATGTGTCTATTAATTCTAATTTTTCTAAGAATTCATTCACTTCTTTTTCCTCTTTCTTATTTATTTTTTGATTTGATTCATCTAAATTTGATAATGGTTGGTTTAAGTCTCCCACTAATATTTTTTACTGTCTATTTTTTCCTTCAATTCTCCTAGTTTGTCCATTAGAAATTTGGGTGCTATATTATTTAGTGCATACATGTTGATTAATGATATTTCCTCGTTGTCTAGAGTCCCTTTTAACAAAATATAATTACCTTCCCTATCCCTTTTGATCAGGTCTATTTTTGCATTGGCTTTATCAGATATCATGATTACCACTCCTGCCTTCTTTCTATCAGTTGAGGCCCAGAAGGTCTTACTCCATCCTTTAATTCTGACCTTGTGGGTGTCAACCTGCCTCATGTGTGTTTCTTGAAGACAACATATGGTAGGGTTTTGGATTCTAATCCATTCTGCTATTCGTCCACTTTTTATGGGTGAGTTCATCCCATTCACGTTCAAAGTTATGACTGTCACTTGTGGACTCCCTGGCATTTTGATATCCTTCCCTAATTCTAAACTTTCTTCTTCAGCTCTACCTTTTAGTCCAGTGATTTACTTTAAATCAGTCCCTCTTGTCACCTCCGTTGATATGTTTCACTTTCTAGTCCCTCCCTTTTTGTTCCCTCCCCTCCCCCCTCTTCTTCCCTCCCTTTTTTGTGTTCCCTCCCCCTACCACCCTTGGTTTTCCCTTCTCCCTTCCCTTGTTGGGTAAGATAAAATTCAAGATCCCAATGGATCTGGATGTTTTTCCCTCTCAGAGTTGATTTCTCTGAGAGTAAGGTTTAAGTGAAAACTCTCTTCCTCTCCTTCTTAGAGGAGTTTTCTTCCCCTCCTCTTCCTGTGTGAATCTTTGTGTGAGAAAGATTATTCTATTTGGTCTTTCTTTTCCCCCTATTTACACATTACATTTTCCCCACATGTTAGTATACATAGATTGATATAAATGTAGTCCTTATAGAAGAGAGTTTGAGTAAAAGAAAAAGATCACATTTTTCTCCTTTTCCCTTTCCTTCATATTTACCTTTTCAGGTATTTCTTGCTCTTTGTTTTTCGATAACGAACTTTCCACAGAGCTCTGGTCTTTTCTTTGCAGAAACTTGGAAGTCTTCTATTTTATTGAATGCCCATACTTTCCCTTGGAAGTATATAGTCAGTTTTGCTGGATAGCTGATTCTTGGTTGAAGACCCAGCTCTCTTGCCTTTTTGAAAATCATGTTTCATGCCTTACGATCATTCAGAGTGGAGCTTGCAAGGTCTTGTGTGACCCTGATTGGCTTTCCTTTATATCTAAATTGTCTTTTTCTGGCTTCCTGAATGATTTTTTCTTTTGTTTGAAAGCTTTTGAATTTGGTAATTATATTCCTGGAAGTTGTCTTTTGGGCATTTAGTGTAGAGGGTGTTCTGTGAGCTCTGTCAGTGGCTGTATTGCCTCCTTGTTCTAGAATCTCTGGGCCATTTTCTTTGATTATATCTTGTATTACGATGTCCAGTTTGGTGTTTATTTCTGGCTTTTCTGGAAGTCCAATTATTCTTAAATTATCTCTTCTTCCTCTAAAGTCTGTCACCTTATCAGTGAGATATTTTATGTTCTCTTCTAATTTCTTGGTCTTTTAGCTTTGCTTTATTACTTCTTGCTCATTTTCTTCTAGTTGCCTGATTCTGACTTTTAAAGCCTGGTTTTCCTTTTCACTTTGGTCAAACTGGTTTTGTAGATGCATGAATTTCTTTTGCATTATTTCCCACTTTTCCTCTCAGAAGGCTTCCATCTTTTTGATCCTTTCCAATTCAAATTCTTTATGAGTTTGTGGAGAGTTTCCATTTCCCTTGGTAGGTTTTGGAGCATTTGCTTGTGTTTCCTCCTCTATCTCCTCTGTATTTTGTATTTTTGTTCCATAAAATGTGTCCAAAGTCACCCCCTTCTTCTTGTTTTTCTTGGAATTTTTGGGCTTTTGTGCTTCTTTTGAGTTTGCCATCTCTATCTGAGGAGGGAGGACTAGCTTTTCTTATCTCTATCTGGTGTTCCGAGATTTTAGCCCTAGGCAGATTGTCTATTCTATGCAGTTGTTGTTCTGTTTTCCTGGGGAAGCCAGGAATTGCTGGTGTTTCCATGTTACTGCCCTCCGCAGTTCCCTCCTGATGCTTCTCCTTTCCTTACTTCCATGCTCTGAGCCTGGCTTGGCCCTTTCTGATGGGTGTTTGTTTCTGTGCCTTAGCTGGCCAGGAGAGGAAGCACTCTGAGGGGGGAGGGTCTGTGGTTTCTCAGAGCTCTGAGGACTACTGATAAAATTAACTTTCTCTGGGTTGAACTGAGTATGCCCTGAGGCAGGGACCTTCCTTGAGACTTAGATGGAAGGATCCAGCCAGGGGGGTGCATGCTCCCCCCTTCTCTCTGTTTCCCTGTTGTCTGGGTGCCCCCACGACTCGGTCAGGTTGTTTTCAGGAAGTGGCCTTCAGAATAGCCAGCTCCTGAGGCCCTTTTGCCAGTCCTGAGGGTTAATGTTGTTTCAGAGGACGCTGCTCTCTGAGGGAGAGGGGCCATGGCTTCCTGGAGCTCTGAGGCCTGGTGATAGGATTAACCTCAAACTGAGTATGCCCTGAGGCAGGGACCTTTGGTGAGACTCAGATGAAAGGATCTGGTCAGGGGGCTACAGGCTCCTCCTGTCTCTCTCTGTTTCCCTGCTGTCTGGGTTCCCCCTCTACTGGTCAGGTTGTTTTTAGGATGTGGCCTTCAGGATAGCCAGCCCTGAGGCTCTGAGGTTCCCTCTGCTGCCTCAGACTCAGTGCTCTGGGTTGGGGGGATGGGTCCTGAGACCTTCCTTCTGCCTACCCTTTAGGTCCAAGTGATCTCGGGTTCTGGCTTTTGGGGGGGGCATACCTTTTGATCCAGGTCCAGGTCCAGGATGAGGATTCCCAGAGTCTATCCTGTTGTTCGTTTTGAATTTTTGTGCCTTTGGAGCATATAGTTTGAGTTTGGTAGGGAAGGGTTTCTGGAGATCTGAACTTTAGCTTTCTCTAAGCCTCCATCTTGAGCAGAAGTCCATCAGGAGGACAACTTTCAAAGGCAAAACTTTAGATGCTTGATGGAGGATGGAGTGGTCAAGGGAAGTTGATGAGAAAATATTTACTACAGAATATCACATTGCATTGAGCCTTGAAGAAAGTGAGTAACTCTTTAAAAAGAAAGATAATGAAAAGAAGTGATGTACCCTGAGAGGGAGGTCTGGGCTTTTGGTATGGAGAGAGGGAAAAAGAGGAGAACCCCCCTTCCTCAAAAGCAGGGTTCTAGGGATACAGCATATGCAACAATTTGGCTCAGAGGGAAGAGAGGGGATTTGAAGATTTCCCTCCCTTCTGCCTTCTCTCCTTAGCTAAAGGTGCTCTCCCCAATATACTCTTGTACCTTTTATCCCCTTCCACTACTCAAGACCCAAATGTCTCCCCTAGTTCCGTTCACTCACATTCAGATTGGGGAACAGATAACTTTTAATGTTAAGTCAATCAGATAATACAAAAGGGATAATGGGCAGGAAAGAATAGGAAAAGGAATATGGGAAAAGGGGTCCCTGTCTCTATCTAAATCCTTTTATTCTCTCCTCAAGTTTGGGTGAGAACTCAGGCCTTGGCAGCCTGAATGCTCTGAGAAAGTTAGTTTGACTCACCCCTGGGCACCAGGAGTTAAGGTAAGGTCTGCTCAGGTTTCTCTTCAGAAAGTCTCTTCAATTGGGAAGTGTTGGGGAAAAAGATTTCCAGTCACCAGCAGGAGAAGTGGGTAACCCTCAGCTGAAACTCTTTATCCACCTTTTCTCTTCCACATCGCAAGGCCAAGAGACCCTCATTGCTGTCCTAGACAGTCTTCTCTCCTCAGGAAATTCACCCCTGGGGCTCCTCCCCCATAGAGGTGATCAATTTCATATACTCTTCAGTGTGGCCTTTTTTCTCTAGTGCCAGCCTTTATCACAAATCCTCCATTTACTGTTGTTTGCGTGGTACCACCTTGGCCCACGCCAGTTACTTTTCTTGTATGTCTATTCTAATATATCTATTGTACTTATTGTTCCCATTTAACCTCACCCATCCCAAAATAATAAATCTTAACCTAATCTGTCTATTTGCTAAGCTAAGTTCCTATCTTATGCTAAGACTCAGTTGTGGGAAGAAGGTTAGCATTATGTACCAACAAAAATTTTTAAAATCATAACAATTTCCTTATACACAGGTCATTCCTATTGCAATCAATATAAATTTCAAATCTTAAGTAAAATTGAAATATCCTGTTGCATATATAATACTAATTCTAATGTAATAATTATTAACATTTATAAGTATATATACATATTAACATGTATTTAATGAAATATGATTTATCTTGTCCAAGTTACCTCTCTAGTTAAAATATTCCCTTTTCCACCCTAAACTACTTTGTCAACTACTTTGTCCTTGTCTATTAAAGGTTAGTATTTTAACTCTCCTTTCTATCTATATTACTGGATTATATCATTATTATGCTATATATATGTATACATATACACATATCTGCTATTTTTAGACATTTACTTATTTCTCATGTTATTTATATATATATATATATATATATATATACATATTTATTCCAATGTATATGTGGATGTACTTCCCTATATGTGAAGTTAATATAATCAGTGATTAATCTTACATGACCCATTTTCCTAAAGTTCATTTCCCATAACGTCTTTGATTCAAAGTTCTTTCCATTTGTTTGTGTATCTTCCATCCTTTGGTGTTGCTTGAAGTTTGTCATAGATCTGGGGTGCCTTCTCCTTTACAGGATACATACTTGCCTGTTGTCTCACCTTGAAAGATGATCTCAGGTATCTGGAACTACAGGATCATGCATATGTGTAAGATTAACATGTGCATGCATGTAAGAGTGAACATTTTGATGCATTTGAGTGAAACTTTATACAAGATGTATGTGCCGTCGTCATGTGTGCAAGTGAGATTTTTTGATGTAATGAATGTAGGCAACTTTATTAATGTGTGATTGTAAAACAATTATTCTATTCCTATGTGGTTGATTGTAGAAGTTAAGGGATATTTTATTTTAGGCTTGAGATTGAAATTTGTATATAGGTTTAATAATTCTAAGGGATTCTAAATCCACCTGAATAAACTCCCACTTTCTACAAGGAACTGCTTCTCCTGTGTTTCACAGGCTACACTAATCCTCCGTGATCTAACTAACCCAAATTTATACTATCTGTCTTGAACTTTATTCTATTTCAGTTTCACTGTCTGTTCAGTGTCTCTATTTCTTCTTGTGTGATTTTGTTGGATTCATGGGCTCTATGTTTATTTATCAAGGATTGTTCTTGGGGCATCTGTGCTTGAATGGATTCTTGGGCTCCCATTAAGATGTCTTTTGGTGTGTTATCATGGGCATAGTGATGTTTAACATGAGATGCATGAAGCCAAGAATCTTTTCCCACTACTTTGATCTATGTAGGTGTGGTGAGAGCTACATCATATGGACCAATCCATCTGGGCTCTGTGGGTTTGTCTTTGGCAATTTTTTTTACATATACTTTGTTCCCCGGTCTTATGGTCTGTAATGAGAAATCTAGTGGGACCCTTTGCACTAGTAGTGCCAGCCTTCTCAGTTCCTCCAGCCTATTTTGTATCTGTGTCAGATAGATGTGTAACTGGCATGCCCCTCCCAGCATGAAAAGATAAGAATGTTTTGTGGTCATTCCTATCCATACTGGCTGTCCATACAACATCTCATATGGGGATTTAAGTCTCCTCTGGGTTTTGTCCTCAGGTAGAACAGCACAAGTGGAAGAACCTCTGTCTATTTAAGATGAGTTTGGGCACAGAGTTTGGCTATTGTGGTTTTAAATTCCTTATTCATTCTTTCCACCTGTCCCGAACTTTCTGGTCTATACTCATTATGGAAATTACCCTTTATTCTTAGAGACTTAAACACTTGTAAAATGCTAGATGTAAAGTGACTTCCCCTGTCTGAGTCTATGGTGTTTGGAATGTCATATCTAGGAACTATTTCTTTAAGTAATGGTTACACTACCATGCCAGTGTTGTTTTTCTTTGATGGATATGCTTCTGTCCATCCAGTGAGTCTGTGGACTATAACTAAATCATATGTATATCCTCTGTCCCCAGGCATGTTAATAAAATCGATCTGTAGATACTGAAAAGGCGTATAAGCTAAGAGTGGTCCTCCCAATACCTTGCATTTGAAATAACCCTGATTAAACTATCTATAGATGTCACATGTCTGAAATAATCATTAGCAAACCTACTATATCACAGTATTTCAAGATTCAATATCCTAGTCTTGAATGATGCTTTATCCTTTTATCCATAATACTTCTTAACACATGGACCATATCAAAAGAGGAGGTGGAAGAAATTACATAGTTATCTAATGATAGATTTTGTTAAAAAATTCATTACATTTTGGTGACTGTAAAATTTGTCATTTTATGGTCAACTTGGTGATTAATCTCTCCAATTTCATGGAGGCTCATTCAAGTCCCAGTTATTGGTTTTAATCTTATTTGCCACTAGTACTACACTTAAAATTTTTCCTATTTCATAGAAATTTCCAACCTTGTCTTTTTTTTTTTACTATCTTTTCTTTTGAGATCAAAAGCTTGTCTCTATAGCATGATAGAACAAAATAGTAAGCATTGAGTCTCTTAATTATGAAGCAACACTTTCAGAAATGGTACCAAATGCTTTTTGTTACTCATAAAATATCAAAACAAAACAGAACTTCTGATGGGCAATCCATTCCATGAAATAGATGATAAAAGTTTTATTTTTATGGAATTCAAAATAATCAGCAAAATTAATGTAGAGAAATATACTTATTGAATGGATAACTTGGAAGTTTTTTTGGCATCCTAGCTATTTCAATAAAATAGACAAATATTGTGTCAGAGATCAATGAGATAAAGATATGGATTTCTATGATCTTATATTTGAATTTCTCTAATTCTTTCTTTGATTTCACTTAGATTTATAACTTTTCTTTTCCATTTCTAGTATACTACTTCCTAACTTATTCATAGAGGATGTTTTCTTGTTATTGAGAAAAGAAACATTTTTAGTGTCTTGCTGTTTTTTTTTTTGCCAAAAAATACCTTAAAAATAGGGAATTAAAATTAATATGGTCTCTACACAGCTGATGAAGTTGTTTTTGAGGAAAACTCAACATATATTAAAATGTTGCATTTGTGTGTGTGTGTATGTGTGTGTGTGTGTGTGTGTTTTCTGATGCTGGTGTAATGGTTCTTTCTAGGCATTCCTATATATATATAAAAGACCTTGATGTTGGAATTTTCAAAATCATATTCTACTACTTAACCACTGATATATCAGGATTCCACTGTGTGGAATCTTGCCATATCTTTCTTCTTCCATGTAGTCAACAATAACAAAAATGTAATGAGGGACTTTTGACACAGAAAGAGAAATAAATTAATTGAATCTCTGCTAATTCTATTTGTATTAAAAAAGAAATTATTATGAATATCATATTTCCTTGAAAAGTCTCAGTGACAATTAAATTTAGGTAAGAGTAACAAAACCTATTGGTTTTAATTTTGAATTGCAGTAGATTTTATTCTGTTTGAGACTTGATGCAGATAATTCCAGGCTCATTAAAAAGTAATTATTATTACTTTTTTTAATTTTTAATTTAATTACAATTAAAAAGTAATATTTGAAAATTTGTTTTTAAACTGTATCTACCAACTATATTACTAATTTGAACTAACCAAAATGTTGTATATTGTTTGAATCATTACATCATGGATAAATGGCTGAGTCATGGATTTGTCATTTTTTCCTTTAAGAACTCACTCTTAAAATGCTTAAATGAATCTCATTTTTAAATTAATCAAACTCAGTTCATCATCTTTTTAAATTAATTTCTTCAGTGAATATTTAACCTGTTTATTTCTCAAATAATGGGAGAATGAATAATCATTTTTCTTTTGTTTTCCTCAGTCTAAATTTTAGGTGTCAGAATGAAATTGAATTATTTTAAATTTGGTTGCTTCCAAAAAAATTATATGCCATAAGGGAGGAAAAAAAAACAAATATCAGAGGAGTAGAGCTTATTCCATATCCAGAGCTTTAATCACCTTATCAAAAAAAGGGAAAATATATAACTATTTTTTTTCAAGAAGCAGATATTAATTCCTTGATTGGGAGAAAATACTTATAAAAGGTACATATTACTGAATTTTTCACCTATGAGCAAAGAAGGCTTATGTGGGATTGGAAATTATCAGGATACAAGATTTTAATCAAAGGTCCCTCTATAGGTGGCTTCCATATGAAAGAAGAGACTAAATCATATTTATATTATATATATATATATATATATATATATGGTGTATCTGTGAGTTTGTGTGTATCTCTGTGTGTGTGTGAATGTCAGAGATTTTTTATGGCAATGAAATACCAGAAATCATGAATTTGGACCCTATCTTTCTTTCTTTCTTTCTTTCTTTCTTTCTTTCTTTCTTTCTTTCTTTCTTTCTTTCTTTCTTTCTTTCTTTCGTTCTTTCTTTCTTTCTTTCTTTCTTTCTTTCTTTCTTTCGTTCTTTCTTTCTTTCTTTCTTTCTTTCTTTCTTTCGTTCTTTCTTTCTTTCTTTCTTTCTTTCTTTCTTTCTTTCTTTCTTACTTAGCATTCATCTTATGAATATAATTTTTTACCTCTGAGTCTTACTTTATCTGTAAGGTAGCTGGGTAATGCAGTGTATAGAGTCCTGAACCTAGCTATATGACCCAGGACAAGTCATTTATTCAAAATACTCAATATATATATTTGCAAAGCAACTTTTTTTTGTATCATGTACTAAGCTAAATACTAAAGATGTATAAAAAGTGAAAAGATAGTCTCTGACTTGAAAGAGTTATAATATTTTAATGTATTTTGAATATGAAATACAAATGATAGGCATTCTTCTTCTTCATCTTCATCTTCTTATTAAGCAAAAAGGTTTAGATTTCTAAGATCTCTGAAACTCCATCCAACTTTAATTCACCTATTTTGATATGCCCCATTATCTGCTCCAGTTCTGAAGAATAAGGACACAGGTAGCAAATATGCTATATTCTCCCTTTGTTCATTGGTTTAACCAAAGGAGTCAATGTATTTGTTTCCCTTTTAAAGATTTGCCCTTAATATTAAATAAATCAAAATGATAAACTTTCAATTTCAAATTTCCTTTTTAACACCTTTATGATTAATTTATTTTGTTAAGAATTTATGCGTTGAATGTCTACCCTATAGGAACAAACATTAAAAAAGTGTATTTAAGTATTAAAAAATTACACTAAATTTTAGAATGTAATGGAACTGTTTGGATGAATTAAAACTTATGATGTCCTTAATATATAGGGATGCTCACAAAGAAGAATGAAAGTAGTATAAATGTATATTACTAGTTATTGAGACAAACATTGGGCATGGATGTAATTATAACAGAGTATTTGGAAAAAGTCAACACACAATTTCATAATGAGTGAATGAATGAATGAATATTTATTATGCATCTGCTATGTGTGAGCAGGATAACTTTCCGGGGGAGAGCATTTAAACTTGGGAAATATAGAATAACTTTAATTACAGTATTGAATTTTGATTGATCTTATACTTGCATTGTGAATATATTATTGATAACAAGTGTGTTTATTCATCTGCATTGGTCTTGAATTGTTATTCATGATGTCCCAGTATTCATTACATTAAAAACAAACAAACAAACAAATAAGTATCCACTAATGTTGCAGTTGGTATGGTAGAAGCTCTGACATGGAAGTTTATGAAATCCAGATTTATAAGGAATGTATCTTGTCCAGTCTATACATGAAAAAGAAAGTTCCCTGGAACATAAAATGCCAGAGGATAAGCAGTCCAAATTTGAATATTATATCCCCAAGAAGGACATTCTCATTTAAAGTTTTTTTTTCCTTATTTAAATTTGAAATATGTTTCTTTTCAACTCTATTACTTTCTTCAAGTTGTAAGCCTTGTCCAGTGATCCTTCTCCTATATATGGAACCTCCTGTTGTGTGTTTTTTGAAGCTCTACTAGTTTGCCTCTGGCTATTCAACAATCCCACAGTTAATAGATATGCATTGATTTGTTCTTTCTCTTAGTTTTCCTTCTTTCCCATATCCCTTTCTAATCCCTTAGGAGAAATTACAAAATAGTTCTGCACAAAGGTAGAGACACACATTTTCTTTGCATTTGCTCTAGCAGCTTGGTCAAGTAGAAAAGAAGGAAAAATTAGTTTTAAGAAATACATATGGGGGCAACTGGGTAGCTCAGTGGATTGAGAACCAGGCCTAGAGATGGGAGGTCCTAGGTTCAAATCTGGCCTCAGCCACTTCCTAGCTGTGTGACCCTGGGCAAGTCACTTAACCCCCATTGCCTAGCCCTTACCACTCCTCTGCCTTGGAGCCAATACACAGTATTGACTCTAAGACGGAAGGTAAGGGTTTTAAAAATAATAAAAAAAAAAGAAATACATATGTTTGATTGCAATCTCTAGTACTTATTGTTTGACTCTGAGAATATAATTTTAGTCTAAAATAATTTTCTAATGTATAAAATGGTAATAAAAATGATTGCTTGGAAATAAATTATTTTCATACATTAAAGTGACAAAAATAATAGAGTTTGATGATGATGATGAGGAGGAGAATGATAACAATTATTTCTACTGTTTTTTGAAGCTGGAATAAAACTTAAACTATAGCCAATAGATAAGTGCAATTGATATCTTGACCAACATATTTAATTTCTGAAATCATAATCTTACAGAAGAAAAAGAAAATATAATATTATTAATGCTAACACTCATTTTGCTTACAACTATCCAGTTTGGATTCCTAACTATTCTGTTAACAGTCTTCTATAGACCACCCAAATAGACCTCTAGAGACCATGCTTTGAATCTCCCTTGTGATTGAGATTCTGAGATTTTGAAGTGAATGAGGATAAATTTATAGCACCTACAACATATAACCATCCACAGACCTCAGCCATGCTGTAAATCCACTTAGTTGTCTTCTCTTGCTATCTTCTTGCTACCAAGGAAACAGAGATTCCTTTTTTTCAATTTATGGGTCAAATTGTAAAGCCATACCAGAGTTTTGTGGTTAGGCTAGGTTTAAAGTGAAAGTCCATGAAAAAAGAGTGATAGTATTTTGTTGTTATTGAATCCTCTGTCCCCAAAATTCAAAATTCTTCTAAATCTTCCCTCTTTATATTAAGGGTCTCAACATAATTCTAATCAACCTAGTGTAAAGATTAAAATTTAGGGGAGTCTGAGGCAGGTAGAAATTAGTTTCTCTCTACAAGGAGTATTATATTTTTTTAGAGGTTTATTAAAGGTTCAAGATTAAAAGAAAATACAGGATAAGGAAAACATGCCTAGGCCAGGGAGGCCTAGACAAGAACTCACCTACATTATGGAAAGAGCCACTTCTGCCCCAAAATGGAAGTACAAAAAAGTAAAAAAACAGCCTTTGCAATCAGGTTAAATCACTTCTCCATCTCGACCCAGGTGAGATTACAAGGCATTCTGGGGAAGTGAGGGAAAGGCTTGTGGGGATTGAAGTCCTGGATTCCAATCCATTTTTACACTAGTTTGCTAGGTTATCTTTATTTTGGATTCTTCATTCTCCCTTGTTCTATCTTCTACAGCCTCTGTATATACTCAGTTAATAAATCCTATTGATTAAATTTCCAAAAGATATTTCAAATTCCTTTTCCTAAAGTTTCACAGTCACAACTAAAGTTTAATTCCTTATCTATTTCCTGTAACATTGCAATAACATTCTATTGAGTCTTTGTATTAAGTCTCATCCCTCAGATCCATTTTAAAAATTGTTTTCAATTTATAACTTTGATCATTTCACTCTCATGTCCCCTATAAGTTGATTACTCATTTCATTTGGATATGCCCTCTGTTTAATTTTCAATAACTACCACACTCTGGTACCAGTCTAACTTTCTAGTATTATTATGCCATGCTCTTATTTCTCTACATTTCTGCCAAATATGTCACTATGCCAAATCACAATTCTTTAGAATGGTGTAGCTCTTGAAGGTCTGACTCTATAGACTGTATCTTATAGCTAGAAAGCACTCCTTACTTATGTGTGCCTTCTTTTAATCCATATTTTTTCCTTCAAATGCTCAGGCAGGTTAGGGAATACCTCTTATCTATATAATTGAGTGAGATATTTTCTTGATGCCCACAGCTACTATTCCCTTCCCCAATTTATATAAATTTATCTTATGCATTTTTATTCTCATGATTTTATTATATGCATATTTAGGGATATTCAACGACTCCCACTTCCTCTCAAGTCCCATCCAAATCATAACACTATGCTAAGGGAGAAATTAGTGCATATTCATTTTGGAAAAATTAAAATATATCTAAGACATAAAAGAGTAGAAATATTTGGTGGTGAAATATTTTTGTTAGACCTGGGGTTCATATCATAACTATCATTCACTCTACTTTTGTGACTCAAGGCATTATTTTATGAAAAAGAGCTTGTATAATCTCTGATTTTTCTTCTAAGTCTAACAGCTCAAACCAATATCCCCCATTATAGAGAGGGTTTTAGAGAGAGGAACAGAAAAGCCATGATTTATAAGAGATCAGAGAATCTCAGGGTGATACAAGGACAAAAGAAAAGCTGTATTAAATAAGAGAAAGTGACAGGGAATTTGTTGAAACAAATATTTGTTGGGATCAGAGAAGCTAGGGAAAATGTGGATGGAATGGATTACAAATTATATAGAGAGCATAGCAAAATATGGAGAGAATTCGAGTTAATAAGTATTTGGTGGGGTCAGAGATTATGAAAAATGTGTTTGGAAAAATATAGTGAGTGATGTGAAGAGCAGAAAAATCGAAGAAGCATAGTGTCTAGGCAGAATCCAGGAGAAGCAGAGTTAGACAAAAATGAAGGTGATACACTTTTAGAATAGGGTTGAGGAATGTAGAATCTATGTGGGCTATGGATGCAGTGAGAAGCATTATAGGCTCCTTTCCCTTTGTAAAAGTTTTCAATAGTCACTTTTTTCCCTTTCTTCTTGGAGGGTTGATCTTGGGCACTCTGGGCCATCCCTTTGGTGGTTTTGCCTTTCCCTTTTATTCAGGAATCTGGGTGAGGTGGGCAGATTTTGATATTTTTGCCTCAGGCTGGTTCTTCCCTCAAGGTCTGTGGTCTCTTCTCTCCCATGCATGCAGGCTTCCCCAGTAAAATTGCTCCTCAACATGGTTCCCGGGTATACCTTGTAGGTTCCTGAGGACCCTGGCATGCTCCCCCCTCACTATTGCAAGGAGGAGAGGAGATTTTGCCTCAGGCCATTTCTAGAATTTGCAGTTTGCAAGAGCCCCCACAGTCTGCACTCTCTCCAGTGAAGCCACTCTGAAGGGTAGTTCCCTGGGAGTCCTCCTAGATCCCAAGGACCCTGGAGTGCTCCCCACTCACTGCAGAGACTTTCTTCACTCACTTGCTGTCTCCTGTGCTGGTCCCTATTCCAGTTCCATAAGTGAGGTGGGGAGGGCAGCTCATCTCATACTTTGCTATGAGCTTTCTCTCCCTCTTATAGTGTGGAAATGTTCAAACCCCACGTACCTTCATTGCTGTGGCCTTCTGGAGAGTCCCTCCCATCTTTCAAGGATGATTTTTATGCTCTTTTGAGGTAGTCTATTTTGTTCGGTGTGGGGGAGAGGAAGCAATTCACATCTAGATTGCCGCCATGTTTACCGGAAGTCGATTATGTGGTTCTTGACCAATGGGAGGACCAATGAAATCAACATCAGTTTTCCATATGCCTTTAGTTAGGACTGCTTCCTATAACAAATTGGCAATATACACACTGGCATACAGGAGATCGTCCCATTAGCAGAGCCAGCTGGGCTATCTTTTTCATTTAATACAAATAAGCCTGGGTTTATGGTTCAGAAAACTATTACTTCCTTTACCTCTGACTTTTTACTGGAACCTCAATGAGAGATTGGACTGAAGGGGGGAAAAAGATGACAATTGTAGACCAAACAATTTTGTTCCTAGTTAATAATCCTGGCAAAAAGTTTAGTAGGATTTGCATCGGACATATTGGCTTAACTGTTTGTCAGCAATTTAACGGATCTGTGATGACATTAGTTAGATTACTCCCTCAAATAATTCAAATATCAGCCCCCTCTGTCTTCTTATCCTGGGTAACATTTGCCAGTGTTGGTGGGAAGGAGCATGACTCATCATACCAGAGACCTCCTAATGTTCATTATTGTTTGTAGATGCCAGTAGAACACCTTAGCTCTTTGTAAATTTCTCCATGCATTCAATCATACATCTTTCTGATATCTACCTCTTCTGCACACCTTTAGGAAGACTCTTTGGCATTACCTGTTCAAGGCCACAATGTTCCTCACCGTTGCTTTTTGCAGGAGGCTCAAATAAAATTCCTTGTAGATTATGGTAGTCAGTAGTTTGAATCAACATAACAGCATCAGAAGAAGATAATTTATTTTAAAAATAGGCTTTACAGTTTGTAGAAATAAAATTCAAGTTCTTTTTTATTCCATTTTTACATCCAGCTTTGAGTTACTTAGGATTTGAAACTACTTGAGTGCCCAATTGACTAAAAAGTGACTGTTCACTATATTGTTGGCTACATCAGGGGAAATATAGAATTCAGTATTAGTGAAAGAATATTTCAGTAGTTGAGACATGAGAAACTCAAAAAAAATTGATAGAGATAGGATCTTTGGGGAGGGGGGGAATGGTAGAGTAGCTGATCAGTGCCCCAGTTTGAATTACAAGTTGCTAGAAGCAATGTACATCTTCAGTCTCCAAAGCTAGAGATGTATATTGAAGGATACACTGTGCCAGTGGTGATTCAGTAGACCTCCTCTTAACTCCTTCCTGCTCAGAAGTGGCACCCTTATTCAGTTCAGCTGTATTGGAACCTCAGTTTCTTGTACTATAAGCAAAGATTTAGGCAGCATTCAATCAATCAAGCTTTTATTAAGTCCTTACAATTTGTCATACATGGCAAAAGTAGCTGTGGATAGACACACACATGTGCATACATTAACACATGTATGTGCAATGTAATGTGGGTGTTTGGGACACTTGCATGTACATTATGATGTGCATATGTAAACACACATTTATGCACATTTTCTGTATGTGTCTATACATGCATGTGTATACATACACACGAAATGATGAGGTTATTGGTGCCCTTGAGGCAGCTAAGTGACCCAGAGGATAGCATCCTAGACATGGAATCAAGAAAAGCTGAGATCAGATCATGCTCCAAATACTTACTACATGTATGACCTTGAGAATATTACTAATCTTCTGTTTCCTTCACTGAAAATTGGGGGAAATAATAGCACCTACCTCTGTAAAGATTAAAATTTTGGGAATCTGAGGCAGGTAGAAATTAGTTTCTCTCTGCAAGTAGTATGATTATTTTTATGAGGTTTATTGAAGATTAAATATAAAGAAAAATACAAGTAAGAAAAGCACATGTCTAGGCCCAGAGACCCTATTTACAACCACTCACACCTTGCCTGCTAGGTGGAGAGCCCCATGTGCTCCAAAGTGGAAGTAAAAAGACCCATAGCCTATTCACAACCAGGTTAAATACTCCATCTCGCTCTCGGCCCAGGTGAGGTCTCAGTGAGATTAGAGGGCATTCTGGGGAAGTGGAACAAGGACTTCTTGGGATTGAAGTCCTGGATCCGAGTCTATTTTTATACCTCCTAGGCATTTTGTGAAGGTTTAATAAGATACTATTTGTCAAAGCACTTAGCATTGTATCTAGCATACAATGGGAGTTTAATAATTTCTTGTTTCCTTTCTTATTTCAGAGATTATCTGAGTTAAAGATGACAGTGAGATAGGGAGAACTGAATTTATTTGGTCCAGGTCTACATGAGTTGATGGTGAGGGGTATTTGTCTACTATAGTGAATATTTTGGAAGCATAACAGCATTTTCAATCCAAGGCTAACCAGCAGAAGAGGTGTTATTCCCATCTCACCACTGTGACATGTTTTTTTAAATGCTATATGAAGAGGATAATTAAAAGACACCACCGACAGTTGACATTCCAAATAGAGACAATGTTTTATGGTCATTGCACTGTTGTTTATGTGCCAGATATTCAGTGATTTAACTCATTCAACTGTCAGCAAAATCCCACCATCTTGCATTCTCTCATTCAGTGACAAATATCTCGACAGGTTAGACATTGATATGATTCAGCTCCCAAATGGGCACGAGAAGTTCACTATCAAAAACTTTCAACTTAACGTCACTTCAGCCTCCTGTCATGCAGTGATTGAGACATGCTAAGATTGAATAAAGTGCATTGATCTCATAGAGATGCAAAGGGTTTTTTTTTTCATCTCCAGATATTATATAAGAAACTCTTATTTTAATAAATTAAAATGTGCCCTTGTATTTTTTAGGAAAGAAAGCATTATTGAATTGGAGAATCAATCTGAAAGAATGCATGTGCCCTAATATTATAGTCCAGAAAATTGGGAACAAACTTTGTTGTTTTTTGTTTAATGTAGTGGGTGACCTTGAACATCAAATTCCATCTCCAAGTATCTATTTCTTTATTTCCTAAATAGTTGCAAAAATACTTATAATGTTTATCATAAGACATTGTTAAGAAGGGAAGGGAATTTAATAAACCTATAAATTCTCTACATATGTATATTTGTATTTTAATATTACTTTCTGTTTAAGTATTAGCACTCATTCAGATTTGATGAATAGGAAGTCGCTAGACCTTACCATTATGGAATTCTGATTCCTCATTTTAAAATGATGAAATGCAATTAATTTAAACATGTAAAATTTGACAATACTTCTTATGTGCAAATCATTGGGCAATTTAAAATGTTGCTCTTTTCCTGTAAGAATGTTATATTCTATTATGAAAGAATTGGCAGATTGGATTTTTTTTCAAAAAGGTGGGAACAAGATTATAGGAAGCCTTGAATATCAAACTAAGGATTCTGAACTTCATATAATAACTTCTATGGATAAAAGAAGCAGAGGATTATCAGAATGATGTGTGAGCTTGCCATTTTTTCTGTGAACACTAACTACATTGAAAGTCTCTGACTCTTTCAGAATTATTTTTTAGGTATTTTCCAGTAACAACAATAATGATAATGAAATATAATTAATTGTTTATGTTATAGTTGAAATTTTATAGTGTTTTAAAAATAGAAATTCATTTTATTCATTCAACAGCAATAGAGGTAAGAGCTGCTGTCTCCATTTTAGCATTGAGGAAACTGAGGAAAACAGTGTTTAATTTGCCTTCTCAAGATCACACAGCTAATTTGTGTGAGATTTGCTTTATAATCAGATTTATTTTTTACTCCAAAACCAGCACTCTACCCATTATGCAACCTAGGGGGATTTCTTCCATGTAAAGAATGCCAGAGCCCTGAGGCTCATATTCTATTGTGAGTGTCATTATCCATAGTAAAGAAAACTGTACATAATACCAAGTTAAAGCTGACATTAAATTCTGATTCAGATTATCTGTTGTAGTGATTTGAGGGACAAATTTTCATAGATCTTAAACTCTCAAGTTACTCCTTTGTAAAAGAGGGCTAAAAATATCAGTAATATTTCCCATGAAGATTCAATGTTTATATTTATAATTTTTATATGCTATATAGTTTGTACATATATAAATATGTGTGATATGTTCTATATGAGTGATATATGCAAGCCATGTATATTTATATATCTCACAGTGTCCAGAATATAATAGGGGCTTAGTAATTATTTGTTTCCTTCCTTCATTTATAGAGCATCTTAGGTAAAGATGGTACTGATATTAGAGAGATCATTTTATCTGGTAGAGGTCTACATTAGTTGATATTGAAAGGAATCTATTTACTACAGTGTGTAGTATGGATACAAAGATAGGGTTTTCAATCAAAGATTAACTAGCAGTCAAGAAAATTTATTGTTATGAGAACTGAATTCAACTGACTCTTTTTTAACCAGTTTCAGCTCTAAAAATAATGTTATATTATTTGAATCATCTACATGGAATAAATATAATAATCAATGCTTTAAATACTATAGACATGAGTAGTGCTTACATAATTATAACTGAATGAAACTTAATTATAAGCCCCTGTTATATGATATATAGCTTTTTCCATTAACTGAACTACCATCACATACACACACACACACACTTATCTGAGGCAGGGTTGGTTATAATTCTTTGCACTTGAAAAGGACAAAATTACACATCTTTATGTCATGGTCAATGTATAGTTTGTCCAACTCTGTCTAATCAGAACAATATGAGCTCAGAAGGCTTGGCCTTAGATCAGACATAAATAGTCCATCTGAACTTTCAAATTGGTACTATTTAATATCTAGATAGATGAATGGATAGCTAACTAGCTAGTGTGGATAGATGGATGGATGGATGGATGGATGGATGGATGGATGGATGGATGGATGGATGGATGGGTGGGTGGGTGGATAGAAAAAATTTCTAAACAGGAAGAAGGATGTTTTCATTTTTTCTTTGCTTAAAATGTGGCATTTCTCTGTATTCCAGCATGGTTATTGTTAGCAGCATTTACTTCACCAGAATATTTGAGCTAGGTGCAGAATCTTATGTTAGATATATCACATCTTTTCAGACTTTTCTTTTTTTCCAAGATATATTTGCAGATTGTCTATAATATTCTAAGTAGATTTGTGTTTTTATGATTCTGTCACTAATTTCCACAAGTTACTTCTCTAGTGAAGCCTTTTGTTATCTCTCATCTTTTGGTTCTGATCTGTATTATTTCATCCAATCAATCCACCTTTGGATAAAATCAGTCAACTTTGACTAAGCATTTCTCACGATAGGGAAAGGATTAGGTATTGGGAAATTTCTTAAGTCAAGATTATAGTCAATTTATAGACATTTTCACAAATATATTTATAAGCCTTTATTAAGTATTCTTCAATATGTTAAACAATGTTCTAGGACCTGGAGTTTCAAAGACAAAAGTGTAACAGACCTTCCCCTTCAGAAGCTTGTTCTTTATCAGATTACATTCTTTCTCTCATCAATATCTTACCATTTCTGACATAATTCCCTATAGATTTCTGAATTCTTGTATCTGTCAGATCTTGCCTTCATGCCTCAATGTTCTATATACACACATACATACACACACACAAACATATATATATATATATATATATATGTATTTGTATAATTTATAGACAGGAACATTTTCTTCTTACCCTCACTTTCCTTTCAAGTGACTTCCTCTTATTTATTGAAACACACACTGAAAATGTCAATGAGAAAATTGTGGAGGGGTATCTATTCTAGAAACCTGCCTGCCGGCTTTCTAAATTAATCATGAGTTAACATGACCTTTCATTTGCTTCAATCAACATCTTTGGAACCAAATCATCTTTTTGTGTCTGTGTGCCATATTTTCTTCCCAACTACATCACTTTCATATTGTAAATACAATAATGAAACGCTAAGAACTGTGTAATAAGTTCAAAGAACTAAGGAAGTAATCATAAATAATGAAATTTAAATAGTACTTAAAATGAGGAAAATGTTACAAAGACAAGAACTCTACTTCTGTTTTTCACATTAGTCCTTGGCATGTAGGGCTGAGGTAAAAGAATTGCTTCTACTTCTTGGTATGAAATTATTCTTTGCAAATGGAATTAAAATCCTTTAGCTAAGAGATAGCTGCCCATCCCTCCTTTAGAATAGGGTTAATGATATCACTGGAGAGTATCTTAAATTGAGTTTAAGTGAGGCAGAGAGCACAAATTTGCCAACCTCAATTTCTTCCAGTCACCTAAGTTGAATGACAAGGCAAATGTCATGATGACTAGTCAGATGGGCTCATATGCAGTGGATGATCTTGGTATTTTCAATGGCTTATCAAGCTCTCAAAATTCCATAGGACATTCTTTTGCTACCTTCTTGGTTGGCTGCCAGAACAAATTATTTTCATCTGCTCATTCTGAGAGGAGAAGTTTCCACAAGTATGGAATATATATATATATATATATATATATATATATATATATATATATATATACACACACACACATATATATATGTCAACAAGATAGAGGCATATATATGCCTCTAACTTGTTGATGGTTTTGAGGCCTTTCAGGTTTCCAAATCCTCATTTATCCTCTTTGCCAAGAAAGTTTTATTAGGATATGACTGCTGCCCATGTTATAGCTTTTGAACCAACAGTTTGGAGAAAGGTGGACACCAAAATTGGGTGAGCAAATCTGACAAAGACTCAATAAGTCTTCATTCCAGAGTTATTAGCCCTTCTTGACTACCTCAAACACTAGAGCTAAGATGTATTAAAGGGTTTACATCAAAAACTCAAATTAAAACACTATTGTACATTCTAGTGAACAAAAAATTAGCCTAAATCTTCAAATTTTCAATCACAGAACACTTTACCTAACATAATCTTCCTAACCTATGACATCAGATAAGGATAAATTCAGAATTAATTTCAGCACAATCCTCTAAAAAGAGTAAACACATATTCAATTCATGAATTCATTATATGAATATTTATTAGTTGACCATGATGAACCACTCACAATGATACAATGATAAGGGTAATACAATATACATAGATAGTAGGATATATGGAGAGGCAGAGAGAGAGAGGGATGGTGGAGAGAGAGACATAGAGAAAGGCAAGGACAAGACAGAGAGAAACACAAAAAAGATCTAGGTTACATATATGCACACATAAACACATAAATATGTGTGTATTAAATATCATATTTGTTTTTGCTTTAAATATTTTAATAAAATTATTAAAGCAATTATTGACCTAATCAGAAAGTAGGTAAAATGTTCCATCTTTGGTTTTCTGAAATTACAGTTGAATATTTCACTTCTCAAAGTTTCTAAGTCTTTCAACATTATTTTTATCCCAATTCTTATGACATATTATTGTAGATCTACTTAAATAATTTTTTATCAGTTCATATAACTCATCAGCTTTTTTTCTAAAATGATCACTTTTGCTATTTCTTCCAGAAAAAAATAGGACTCCATTTCATAGCCATTTAGTATTTTGTTCATCCATTTCCATATTTATAAATACACCTCCTTGCTTTGAAATATTTTTTCAGCAATATTAAATAATATGATATTCTTTGAATCTATTTTTTCTCAAAATAAATATTTTTTTGGATTTATCAAATGAAGAGCTAGATACACCATGAGCATTGAATATCTTCTAAATTTGAATAGCTTTGGATGCTAAAGAAAGGACCAATGGGCTTTGTTTCTGTTTTTAAAGAATAATTGGGAAGAGATCCATGAAAAAATGCTTGATAAGCAGTTAATGATTTTTTTTTAATTTAGACATAATAACTTATGGAACTCAACTTCTAATTTATTAGGGTATCAATTAATCAGTCATCATATAGTGAGTGATCTTTCCTCAGATTTTTTCAGAAAGAGAAATGGGAATCTAGGTGAGAGATTCTGTAGTGAAGGGCATTCAAGGATAAAAGAGAGGCACCAAGGTGACATTATGAAGTTCAAGTTAATGCACTACAAATCTCCTGTACAATGATTCCTATAGAACCAAGTTGGAAATAAGCATATCCTCCAAGAAGAGGAAGTGATCTTCATCTGCAATATCAGTATGTTCAGTCAAAATTGCAATGACTTAATCATATTGCTAAATCTATTTTAGATTTTGAAGTGATCAGTAAAAAGAAAACCTGTTCCAAAAAAGGCACTTGACACAATGGAAATAATATAAATAATAAAATTATATAAACCATATGATCATCTCAATATAAGAAGAAAAAGCAACACTCATTCCTATTAAAAAACAGTTGTAAATCAAAGGAGTAAATGTATATATTTTAAAGTGATAAACTCCATCAATAAATATTATTTATAATGAAGAGAAGGTAGAAGTCTTCCAAAGGAGATCAGGAGTGAAAAAAGGCTGTCCACTATCACCAATAATATTTAACATAGTATTAGAAATGCTAGCAATAGGAATGAGAGACAAAAATTTTGAAGGAATCAGGATTGCCAGAAGAAATACAATTATATTTGTTTGCAGATTACATGATAATTTATAGGGAAAATTCTAGGGATTCAACCAAAAGATTAGTTGAAAATCTCAATAAGTTTAACAAAGTTGTACCATATAAAACAAAGCCATGAATTATCAGCATTGTTAATATATCATTGACAATGTCATATAAGAAGAGGTAGAAAGAGACACTATTTGAAATAACCACAGAGAGAATAAAATGCCTTGGAGAATACCTGTCAAAACAAACCAAGTAATTACATGAAAATAGTTACAAAACACTTTTTAGAGAAATTAAGGTAGAATTAAATAATTGGAGAAACATCAATTCTTCACAGAGCAGCAGAAGCAATGTAATTAAATGACAATCCTTTCTAAATTAACCTAGTTTTTCAATACCATCTCTATTAAGTTATTAAAATATGTTGAGTGAGAAAAATATAAAAGTCATTTGAAAAAAACAAAGAACAAGAATATCAAAAGAATTAATGAAATGTAAAGAAAGGAGATCTAATACTCAGATTTTAAGTTGTATTACAAATCAATGACTGTTAAAACTATTTGGTATTGCTAGAAATAGAAAGTTTGATTAGTGGAACAGAGCAAACATACCATTTGGTATTTGTCAAAAAAATAGATCTAGGGTTCGAGGATTGAGAAATCCTTATGTATAATATATATTGTATAGAAAAATATAGTATATAATATAAACAAATATATAATATATAATACAATATATACAGAATACTATATACATATATTATGTGCTAATATAAACATTGCTGGGACAATTGGTAACTAGTTTGGCAGAAACTAGGTATAGACCAATATCTTACACCATTCATTAAGATGAGAACAAAATGGATGCATGATCTAGTCATAGAGATATCATAAGTAAATTACAAGAATAAGGAACATATTGACTATCAGATTTATGTAGCAGAAAGGAATTTATGAGTCTATTAGAAGATAGATAACATTATAACATTTAAATTGGATAACTTTACTACATTCAATTGAAATAAGTGTTCAGATAAAGCAAATATTGCTAAAATTAGAAGAAAAACAGAAGATTGGGTTTTTATAAAAAGCCTCTGAGATAGAAATAACTAAAATGTACAGAGAATTTTGCCAAATTTGTAAGAATAAGAGCCATCCTATCAATAAAGACAGAAATTTTATGAACAGATAATTTTTAGATGAAAAGAAAACCATATATATGTAAATGAAAACATGCTCTAAATTCACTACTGATTAGAAAAATGAAAAGCAAAACACTTCTGAGTCATCTCATCCATCTCATTTGCTGCTTAAAATGACAAAAGGGCAAAATGACAAATTTTGCTCTAGATATGGGGAAACTGGTGCACAGATACACAGTTAGTGGAGCTGTGAACTTATTCAACCATTTTGGTGAGCAATTTGGAATTACACTCAGAGAAATAGAAAATTGTGTATGTTCTTATGTACAAAAACTGCTGTATCTTTTTTCCACAAGTAGAATAAGGAAAAGTAAAATAACTCACATATTCCAAAATATGTATAGCAGCTCTCCTTGTGGTCATGAAGAATTGGAAATTGATAAGATGTCCATCAATGGGGAATGGCTAAACAAAATGCAGTGTATTTTTGTGATAGAAAATTACTACACCAAAAGAATAGATGAGCAGACTGATTACAATAAAAAACAACTTGGAAAGAACTACATGTGTTAATGACAATTAAATGAATAGAAGAAGGAGAACTTGATACATAGCCACAGAATTAATGCTAGAAGAATAAACTGTAAATAATTCTAGAAAATTAAATTAAAGGTGAAATAAGAAAGATATTTTTAAGAACATGTTAATCTCCTGTATGATACCTTGGGACACTTGTGAAAATGATTTATCATATATTTATATATATATATATACACATATATGTTATATATGATTTCATATATGAACAATCTTTTTCATTGCATATGGAAATGCTTATTTTATTTATTTTAATTAAATTTAAAACTTTCATCTGGGGCTTGTGGTCAGAATGTTGTCTCAACCACTTCCAAAAATGTGTCCTTCAGAAAATCACTTAAATGTGCTAAGCTGCAGTTAACATATATGTAAATTTTTAAAAGCTTGATTAATTTTCTTTGAAATCTCTTACTCCTTGATTTACTATCCTTTGAGCTTTTAAATCCAAACAATAAAAGTTTGAAATTGATTAAAATATTCAGTAAATATGAAATTACTTTCCCATGTAATTTCATAGAGAATTTACAGAACACTCTTTCCTTCTTCATTTCTGGCATTTTTTGCCAAAAAGACTATACATATTCAAGCATTTTCCATGAGAAGAAGACAGAATTTTTGCGTCAATTTCCAAAGTATATTTAACGATATTTGGGATTCTTCATCTGTGCCAACGTAATTTCAAAATATTAAGGTATTAACTGGCTCATAGCAAGCTCCACTTGGAGTAAGATGAAATGCATTTCGTTGATCTAGGAAGATCAGCATTAAAAGCACAAACTACCCCAAACCAGAATTTCAGAATCAACCTTGGATCTTCACTTTCTCTCATAGTCATCATTCAAACATTCAATAAATTTTGTCTTGCTCAGATATATAACCACTCTGAGACTCTATTTTTTCCTATAAAAGAAGTATGACAATATTAGTAATACATTCAGTACTAGACTGATGTGAGGCTTCAATAAGATGCTATATGAGGAAAAAAGTGTAAATCTTAAGGAGTTTTATCAATGTCATTTACTATTGTTTTCTTGACCCCACTCAATTATTGTTTCTTTCTCACTCTGCAAATTACTTTGTATTCCTTTAAAAAAATTTACTAATTTTTTAGCATATGTGAAATACTACCTACATAAAATATAAATTCAGTGAAGGTTGTTATAAAATAATTATTGTATTTGCATTTCTACTGCCCAGCTAGCAAAGAGCTTTGTATGTAGGAAGCAGTTAAAAGAAAAACAAATAGCATCCTGACATATGTTTAGTGGATAATTAGTTTCTGTCTTTCTTCCATGAGAAATCAATATTATAGAATTATAAAATATTAGAACCAGAAGAATCCTAAAAGCCTGGACATCTTTGTCCATATTTATAAATATATTGTATATACTAGTTGTTCAATAGTTATCTCTCATAAAAAAGGAAACAACAGTTCTCTTATCCTTCATTGCTACATGAAGAACATCAATGGATATAATATAGTAATTCTTTGCTTGATAAATGATCCCAAGAAAGTGTTTTATTAAATCTGATAATATTGTTCAGAAGGCAGACAAATAATACATTAAATTTAAAGAACAAGGAAGAAAAGCAAGAGAAGGAAAATTTATTAACCATCTAATATATGTCTGATATGGTATTAAGCAAATTGTATTTCAAAAATATTTTAGCGTTTTGAAAATATACCAATTGAGCCTCATAACAACCTTGGAAAGTAAGTTTATTTTCCACTTAATTTTTTTGGGAAACGGAGGAAGACAGGTTAATTGATATCTTATAACATACTCTTACTAAATGTCTGAGGTTGGATTTGAAAATAGGTCTTCCTGGATCCATGGATAAGCACTCTACCAAGTTCATCACCCATCTCTCTCTAAGCAACAGACTGAAGGAAAAAGTTCTCCAAATACTCAAATAAATCAACAAATATTTGATATGATTTGATCAGATTTTAGTTGAAATGATCCCTGGAATGCTCTGCACTCCTCCCTCATGTTCTTCCCACAAACAATTAAAATATCCCTCATTTTGTTTTCTCACATTACTTTTTGAGGGTTTATATTTCTCATCTCAAAGGAAAACACCAATTAGACATGATTAGCATGTGACTTCCTTGGGGACAGCTAGGAAAAAGTTCATTAAAGTCAATTACCTAAGTGTTGGCAGAGAGTATAACTTCTGTCTCCTTTTGGCAGTACAGTGTACCCCTCTGTAGAGGAAATATCTTCTATGCATATACTGTAAGTGATCATGACCCTTACATTATGGTACTCCATGAAAACTCAAGGAAAATAAAACTGACCAATTACATTTACCCATAATACCCTGTGATTCTTTTTGTTTTCTGAACTTATCAATGTTGGCAAACATATCTTTAAATTAAAACTTTGAAAGATCTGGGCACCTTGGGCAATCAGAAACCTCAATCTCCCAATTCTGTGTATGTATTCAAATCTTGCCATCATTTTGTTATATTTGCATAGATAATTGAAGCATAAAATTAGTTTTAAGAAAGATGCTCAAATATGAAATATTCATTGATACAATTCCTACTTCTTGAATTCCTTGAAAGAATAACTCTTATCCTTCCCATTCCCTTAAAATTCTAATCTTCACCATAACTCTCATGGGGTCAATGGGTAGAAATTATCTTTCATTAGTTAAGTTTATAATGGCTACTGAATTATTTCTCTTATAATTAGTTTCATTATCCAAGTATTTAGAGCTGGAAGGGATCTCAGAAATAATTAATTATATGACCTCATATGTTGAGCTGAAAGGAACTTCAGAGATACAGAAGCCCAGATCTTAGCAGTGTAAATGACCCAAGAGGACCCAACCTATATATGACTAGTTATCTCTCTTACAAAATCTTTATGAAAAAACCTTCCTCTGAATTAAATCTATTTGTGGGAATCTCTCAAACTCATTAGTTAGCCCATTCCATATTATGATGGCTTCTATTTTTAAATAGTTGTTCATTATGACAAGGAAAAAAGTGATATTTTTCAACAACCTCCAACCCTTTGCTCCCATTTCCTAATAATGGCATTTGGTATATAGAAAAGGAAAAAAAAAACTTTAACTTCAAGATGTATGTGTTATAAAAAAATAAGTATTATGCAAAAGAGAACACATAAATAAGTATATACATCATAGATGGACAATGTACACTTAATAACACTATTTCCTAGACCACATTTCGCCATGTTTTCCAGATGAATAGTAGAAAAGAATTTTAGTGCTTCATTTTATCAAATTTATAAAGCTTTTCCTTAATTTTCCAATCCAGTAACTATCAAAAATAAAATTAATCTTAAAATAGGATGATGTACTCTTGATGAAAATCAACCTCAAGATCCTGCCCTACTTCTCTAGGTGTTTACTACTCCTGTGTGTTGATACACAGACAAATCTTTGATTGCATTGGATGTGCATTCCCACCAATAATTGAGATAATAACTCCTTTTCTGTGTGACTGATCCATGACCACCCCTCTCTTCAACCACAAACAATCCTTCTGATTAGCTTTCTTTGTTTCCTTCTGACCTCTCAAAGTTCTCAGATTTATGGATGACTAATTTTGAAATCTACATTCTTCATCCATATTATTTAATCAACATATCTTTTATGGTCATACATTCATTTACTTGATATCTTTTGCTATTCTTTGAAGTTCCTTATAGATTTCAGTCTGGCCACACCCCCACAGTGATATTCTATTGTTCTTGGTGTGATATTGATTTTCACTAGTTTGCCTTATTTCTGGTGATAATATTAAACACTATTAGAGTACTGGTACTTAAGAAAAAATAAATAAATACATGTTAGTTGTTTCTGGAAAAATATCAAGGTCATTAGATTAGCTTTTCAATTTGTAGAATACATTTCAGCCCACATTTCTCCTCTTGATTACTATTCCACCCTATTGTCCTTTTCCTATAATAATGCCTTTACAATTTCCCTGGCAACATTTTCTGTAGAATTCATTTTTCATTTGGGGCAGTAAATATTGGGACATGAATAGAACTTTTTCATAATATTCTTTTTGAAAATAATTATCATGAATATTACATTATGATACTAAGAAATATACCATGAATTTATTTTTTCTTGCCTTTTGATGTATAATAGAAGACATATTTCTTATTTTTCTCTCAAGGGAGAGCCATTCACCTGAATTTTTTCTTCTTTTAATTTTAATTTTAGTTAGAAATAGTGATTAAGATAGAATTAGGGTTAAAAATGTTTTACAATGTGCATAAGATTTAGTCATAAATGCAGTGAATAGGAATAAGGTAGAGCCAGGAATAAGAATCATGTGCCCTCACATTATGAGTAGCATTTTCTTCATAGTACTAACATGTCTGTCATGCCTAGATTTGTTTCCTGAAACATATTTCTCCAGGCCTCCCTGGCTTCACTCAAGACCTAGATGAAATTTTATCATTTTCAAAAAGTCTTACCTGATTCTCCTTAATTCTAGTGCCCTTCCTCCCTAATTCCAATTTTTCCCTTCTATATCATATTGACAGAAACTTTGTTTCATTTTGTTTTGTCCATTAGGCTATGAGCTCCTTGAGATCAAGGGTACTCTTTTGTCTTTTTTTTTGTATTCTCAGCATTTAAAGTTATTGATTCATTTTGTTGGTTGATCTTACTTATACTGTTTTTAATGTTGTACAATATTTATTTGTTTTGTTAAACATTTCTCAATTCCATTTTATTATTTTTTTAAATTTTATTTCATCAATTTAGAACATTACTCTATGGTTACAAGAATCATATTCTTTCCCTCCTGACTGTTAAGGGTAAAAATTAGGGATTTTGACTGAATATAGTATACTAGTGGTCACCAGGAATAAAAATTTAATCCCAATAAAATACTCAAGTCAGTTTGGAATTTTTATGGTGGTTTAATTATAACAGAGGGAAGAAATTAAGAAGAAGAAGAAGAAGAGAGAAAAGGGAATTGGACTGCTCTGGCAAGCCAGATAGGAGTAGGATGTCAAGGAAAGGAGGAAAGGAAGATTCAGTCACCTCACCAAGGTCACTCAGGGAAGACACCTCACCTAACCAACGCTACAGAGCTTCTCCAGTCACCTCACCAGCAAGCTGTAAACGCCAAAACCCAACAAAAGCTGCAAACATGCGAAAATGCCACCCAGTGCTCCCCACACTGCTGACAGAGACCAGTGTCATGAACCAGCCCAATGTCTCCAAGCAAGAGAGCCAAAGAGGCAGAGTGTGAGAGAGTCCCCATGAGAGGATGTGACACAAAATATATAGACTGTTCTTTACATCACTTCCTGCATTTCACATGTACCAATGGTAGCTTAAGCTTAACTTAGGACAGCCCAGGGAGTCTTTCAGTTATTTTTGATTTGTCATTTGCCAGCACATGTTGGACATAGACCATCCTACTCAACACTTAATCCTTAAGTATGGGTGTATACATTCCTGGTTGCTAGAATTCTAAGACTAAGCAAAATGGAAAAAAAATCTAAAATTCACAATCACCCCTGATGATAACTGGGGGACAAGTCCCCCAAATTCATCACTAAACATAATCATCTTGCAAATCTAAAATATTCTAACTGTAGGTGCACACAAAATTTTCCCTTCTAAGAGGAAACTACAATATTTAGAGAGAAGAGTGAAATAGAAGAGACAGCAAAACCAATGTTTTTGCTGGGTGCATTGACAAAAACCAATTAGGGGGTAGTCCCCTTTTGGCATAAGAGTATACATTCAAAATAAATGTTCAATCAGCCTTCAGTTCAATCAACCACACCCAAAGTTCATTCTGGATCTTCTTGATGTAGTGTATGTTTTTCAGGCATCTTTCTGCAAACAGTTCATTCTCTGGATTTTAGGAGTTAGCAAGCTTCTTCCTTGAATAAAAAATTCAAATCTTGGATTTTTATTAAAATACAACCCCCCCAGATGTGGGTGTTAAGAAACACCCAGTTCAGCTCAAGATGGATGCATGGTTGAGTTATGGGAGTGTGTGAGTTAATTATCAAAAGAAGAGAAAAAACATAAAGAAAAAATGGAAGAAAGTTAATCTTTTGGTGAGAAAGAAAAAAATTCAAAATGAGAATCAAAATATCAAAATCTATGTATGTAAAATGTTGAGTAAACAAGAATACATTCATAATAGGCTCTTGTATTAGAGTCCAATAAACTTCTAATAGGCCCTTGTATTTGGGTCCAATCAAAATAATTTCTGTCCCACAACTCTTTAGGACAGAATGCAGTAATATTTTACTTACCCATTTGCAGCCACAACTACAAAAAGTTGCCATACAATAAGAGAGAAAAAGGACTAGATTTTTTTGTGTGTGGTAGGGAAGTGTCATTCCCTGGTCTGATTTTTGTCATGCTCAGGGATAGAGGAAGTCATGATAATAGACAAAATCCAGTACTTGTCTGCATTTCACAAAGAGTGTGGATACAAGGAAGTCCTATGTATTAACATATGTCAAGTATTGCAACCTCGAGTCTCACACTTCTTGTAGCCGATGTGTAATTCCACTGGGTATTACATGTGTCCTTGATCAGAAACTATTTCCGTGCTCTTGATGTTTGCACTAGGATGTTCATTTAGAGTCTACATCCCTAATCATATCCCCTTCGACCCATGTAATTAAGCAGTTGTTTTCTTCGATGTTTCTACTCCCACAGTTTTTCCTCTGAATGTGGATAGTGTTCTTTGTCATAGATCTCTGTAAGTTGTTCAGGATCACTGCATTGCCACTAATGGAGAAGTTCATTACATTTGATTGCACCACAGTGTATCTGTCTCTGTGTACAATGGTCTCCTGGTTCTGCTCCTTTCCCTCTGTATCACTTCCTGGAGATCATTCCAGTTCACATGGAATCCCTCCACTTTATTATTCCTTTGAACACAATAGTATTCTGTCACCAACATATACCACAGTTTGTTCAGCCATTCCCCAATTGAAGGACATCCCCTCATTTTCCAATTTTTTTTTTGCCACCACAAAGAGCACAGCTATAAATATCACCTATACTATTAATATGGGATTCCATTGATGGTTTTAGAACTTGAGTTTTTCCTGCACCCAAATTTTTATTTATTGCCTTGGACAGAAGCTGATTTTATATTGATTCATTGGTCCAAATTTCCATTCTTTCATGAATAAGTTTCCCAACTCAGTTGTTTCTCATGTCCCTAGTTGGGAGCAGGTGTATGGCAAGTAGATAGAGAGCTGGGCCTACAGTGAGAAGATCTGAATTCAAATCTGACATCATATATTTATGAGTTCTGTGGCCCTGGGAAGTATACTTAACCTTGTTGTTTAAGTTATTTTTATTTGTGAGATTGGGGTAATGATAGCACCCATCTCTCCAGGTTGTTTTGAAGATAAGATAAGGTAATGATTGTGAAAACATTATAGTGAAAGGCAATTCTAATTTATTTATAGGAGCTATCTAATTATTGTTATTATTTCCCAATCCTTCATGATCACTTGGCTATCTCAGAACTGTGAATCCCCTCCTCTGCCTAAATGACTGTTACAATTTCATTGCTTTTTGCTTGGCCATTTTTTCTCATAACAGCTACCACCTCATTAAAAAAAAAAAACACATTTCCCATGTGTATTTACTTTTGCACATTTATACTATGACTCTCTTTTCTTGGGTTTGATGATTTGATTTCCTCAGTTTGGTTTTAAAGTATATCTGAAATCAGGGTAGTTATGGTATATTTGTTTTTTCTTTAAATATTTTTACGAACATTCCATGTATTTTGGTTTTGTAGGCTATATTTCTCCTTCACCTTGGTACACTGGCATTTTTTTTAATGTGACTGTCCTGTTTCATCAATATATGGTGAAAAGTAACGTGAGTACCAATAGATTCTAAATTGAGGTAAAATTGGCTTTTAAACCTTTTGTACATATGTAAAACTCCTAGTTGATGAAACCCCATCTACCAGTATAGATTTACCATCAATGAAACTTATATTCATCAAAAATAGCTTAGTTACTCAGTTGTTAGGTGATGATTCTATTGAGCTAAAATATGTCAATCAACCATTTATCAATAAATAGACATTTTACATGCCTGAAAAGTACCACAAATTGTGTTACCTTTCAAGGCTTTTTAAAAAGTGACTGAAGTCATTCTCTGCCCCCTGGAATTTTCAATCTTATGAGTGAGACAAAATACAAAAAAATACAAAGAAATCAATATACAAGATAAATAGTAAATAATTGACAAAAGAAAGGCATTAGAATGAAGAGCTTTTAAAGAAGTGTTTTAATAAAAATGGGGTTCTAATTAGTACTTAAAGGAAGCAAAGGAGGTCTATAGATTGGGCATTCTAGGCATGACTGATAGTCAGATAAAATGCCCAGAAGTATGAGATGGATGGAGTATTTTGTTTTTTGGAACATTTGGGGAAATTCTCTAATATGAAAGATTGTCTCTTTGATTTGATAATAATGGTATTAAAATGATAATTCAGATTTATATGCCTTAACAATTCCAACGACTTACATTATTAGCACTACATTTATTATATTTTAAGATCATTATGTAAAATTTTGACTTGAATTATCAACAATTCTTAAAGCTAAATATTATGATCCTGAAGTATGATAATAAGTAAAGATGTTTTCAAAGATTCATAATTAATTTAAACTAATAAGGTTGTTGTTAGATGAAAGAAAGGACTTGTAATCAGAAAATCTGAGTTTAAATCCCTTCTTTAAAATAGGTGAAGTGGATATTTCCAATATTATTTGTGCTTCTACAGTCTATGGTCCTTTCCACTGACATCATTTACAATTCTTTTTTGTTTCTTCATGGGTAAAAAAAGAAAGTCAGGAAATATTGTCACCTCCAATTTGCTTAAGTTCCCAATTCATTATTATAGGTGAAGATGGAAAAGATGAGGTGGAATTAGTATTTGAATCCATCATAAAAGGTTATTGAAAATATGGGCACTATTGGATCAGTAGATTCTATGGTCAGAAGGATAGTTGTATGACAACTAGTTTAAGCCATACTAAATAAAATTTTTTCTTATTTTATATCATCTGAGAGAGGACATTTTTTAACCTTTATTGAAATTCTTCAAATAAAAATTTAAAAATCTATATATGATCTTTAAATTATGACTTTCAGGACTGCATTCAAAACTCAGGAAATATTTGGAGCCCTGTCTCTGAAATATATTAGCTATGTGGCACTAGCCAAGTCCCTTTAGCATCCAATGATTTGAATAATTATCTAAGAATTTAAATGGAAGATAATGTCTTGAATTTTAATATACAATAAAAGGAATCCCTTTATCATGGATTTTCCTATATCAAAAAATATTAGTGTGATTTTTATTAGTTTTAGAACTAGAAAATATTTTATTATAGAAAATATCACATCAGCTGAAAATCTATTTAGTGTAAAATATATATAGTCAAAGAAGTGATTATTATTATTATTTCATAGTTCAGTGTCAAGGATAGACTTATGGATATAAGTCCATTACAGAGCTTTCCCCAAAGTCTTATTTATGCATACATCACTATACTTTTCTAATCATTCAACTCATGTGAGTAGACATTGTTACAGTTTAATAAATTTCATATTATTTTAATCATAACAGTAGGATAAAAACATGTTGTCCTGTTTTAGTCTCATCTTTCAATATTTCAAACTAATCCAAAATAAAATAACTAAAGAATAGCCTTACATAACCTATTGTTGGATCTTAGTAATGTTCCTACCTTTTGCTTTATGGTGAGCATTATATTTTTTTAAGTTATTAAAATATCTTTGACTTTCTAATACATTTTTGGCCTGAATTGTTGTCTTGGAGTTAAAGTGATCAAAGAGCCAGGTCAGCCTTCATGATCTACAGCACAGACCATGCTGTTTTTATGTGCCATTAACCATCTGGATGTAGGGTAGATTGCTCCCTACCAAAAGTCATAGTTAATCTAGGTTGAGACACAGTTAATATAGCTATGCCCAATTGATTCAGTAGCTACAGTTTTCAAAATTTATTGGAAGTTTTTTTTTTTTTGAAATCACATCAGTTTTCCATTGTTTCCCAATAAGGTTCTTTACTATCTATTGATCTTTATTGATAGTGAATCCTAATACATTTTTTAGAACATTTCAGTCTGTTACTAAAACATTTTGTGTTTATTTTGACTGAGCCTATGATTCCTTGATACAGGGAAAGAAAAATTCTTCTTTACTACAAAGTCAACTTTCTGCAATCCTACATTTCTTCTTCTCAGATGTATAGTTCATAATAAAAAAAAATCAAAACAAAACAAAACTTAAGATTTATTTTAAGGATCCTAGAAGTGACTTCTTCAGCAAAAGAAAGAGTATATCTGGAAAGAGAAATGTCTGTTCAGTGATGAATCAGGGATCTCAATAATTTTGTTATGCTTTTGCTGCAAATTCACCATCATCTATGTCATCTTTTATCTTACAAAATTCTGGTATAAATCATCTCATGAATCATTTGTGGGAGATCTGCACATAGAAGAAAACTCTAATTCTTTTTTATTTAATAATCTGTGAGTAACCATACCATTTCCCATGACACCAGGCTATCTCTTATTTACTATGCAAATCTATGGTGTCTTTTGAAGCATTTATTGTATGCATCACCCTTGATAACAGATTAAAGCCCAGAAGTTCTTTATTATTTGTGTATCATGGAATCATGGGGCCATTTTTTTCAGAAAAAAAAATGTTTTTAATTGTGTAAGTTAAAATGGAAACACACTTTTTGTAATCTTTTTTAAAAATTATTAAAAAAATATTATGGATCTAGATTAGAAATGTGAGCAAATGACTCATTATCATCACTATATACCCTTACCTCATCCTTTGATTCATAAGTAATTTTATTCTTATGCTATTGTGTTGTTGTGTGGGTAATTTCCAATACAAATTAATTTCCAATTCAATCCCTCAATAAAATGTGAGTTCTTAATGGGAAGGGTCCCTTTTGGCCTTTGTCTGCTTCCCCATTTGTCAGTAGAGTTTCTAGTACATACTTATTGCTTAGTAAATGCATGTTGGTGGATTGACGGTCTGACCTCTATCCCTCTTTCATAAGATCCATAATTAAGAGTACTGAAATGGATTTTACCATGCTGTTTTCCTACTCAAAAATCTATAGTGAATTACTTTGACTAGGTAATAAGCTTATCAAACTTCCATTTAAACTACATTCTTGCCATTTTAACTTCACACACAACTTATTTAATATTATCCTACTATGTGATCTCTGCTCCAGTCAAAGTGTCCTGCTAGCTCTTCCCTGTATCCAGCATTCCATTTATTGCATCTGTATCTGTACACTTGTGGTTCCTATATTTTGAATGAATGAACTCCTGGACTTCCACTTCCCAGAAAACTAGCTTACTATGCCATAACTCATGATGCATCTCACATAGGAAGACTTTCCGGAGCCTCACATTTTTAAAATGTTCTCTCTGTAGTATTATATTGCATAATTTGAGACATCTTGAAAAAGCAAATGGAGATATAATTTGCTTCTGAGTGAGGAAGATGTGTGTTAATTTCCTGCCTTATAATGATTAGTTTTGTGACATTGGGCAACTCATTATGACCCCTTTTCTCAATATCTCATGTGTCTGTATTATGCCATATATTGCAGAGCTTATACACAATCAATGATATGCATTGGTTAAGAAAGTTTCTCCACTAACAGTATCGTAAATTAATTCAGTCATGGGCTAGTTTCCTATAAAAATGTGTATATATTGCATTTATTATTTTTAGTATAAATTATTTACAACCATTTTTCTTCAGACAATTTTTTTAAATAAAAGGCTTGTTTGCACCATAGATAGTTCTGGACACAGAGCATGATAAAAGTCAATTTGAATCTTGACTCAGAATCTTGATTTCATATGTGATTCAGAGAAAGATAATAAAATTTCCTCAGCCCTCAATTTTCTCTCCTACAAAATGGGTTTAATATTAAAACTTTCCCCATAAAATTGTTGTAAAGATCAAATGAAATATATGAAAAAATGAACATAAATATTCATGTGAATGATAGATAATATAAATAAGCATTTATTTATGGAAAACAAATAGGTTTTCAATGTGTTTACATATATTGTCACCTCTGATCCTCACAATAATCTCTGAGGTTCATGCTATTTTTATCCTCATTTTTCAAATGGGGGAAATGATGTTAAGTTAAATGATTTGTCTATGGCAACACATTGAAAAAGTTTCTTAGGATGGATTTCAACTCATAACTTCTTGACTCCAAATCTATCCTCTATCAGACTGGCATTATCAACATCCTTAAGATCAGAGACTGACACATTTTAAAAGTCTTTGTATTTTCAATACTTGGTACTATGTCTTTAATATATTATTTAAGAAAATTCTCCAATTTAGAATTAAATGACATACCTACAGCCATCTTCTCTAACCCCACATCTTCAGAAAAAAAAATTCAAGTCACCATATAACCAAGTCACTGAACCTCTTCTAGACATCTCTTTGGATGGGTAATCCATTACTTCTGGACAATTAACATAGTATGTTCAATTATTTAACAATCTGAGAGCAAGATAGAGACAGAGAAAGAGAGAAAGAGAGAGAAATCCAAACTCATCCCAAGCCTACCTGCAGGATTGTGTTCCAGTCAATTCAAACCACCTCAATAGCATTGACATCTCAGAAAACAGCAAGTTTTTAATTAAGGCCTTATTTATTCACTCAATGATTTCTTTAATCGTCTATGTGCATGGTGTTAATTTTCAATATTTAAGAAAGTAATGAAGGAAATGTTAATAACAGTAAATTTAAGTGCCATTCCAATGTATCACCTCCCACCCCAAAGAATCAATTGTTAAACATCTATAAGTCCAATACTGTGTATCCCACTTCCCTATTGTACCAAGCACAAAGTTCCTTAATGAGAACATGGAAGAGGGTGGGGCTTATAAGACTTTTAACATAATGAAAATGAGTTTTTTCATAGTGCCTGGACTGATTTTAAGAACATTAAATATGAATACACTTGATATTGCTATAAATGAAACATTAAAGTTGGTCAAAGATGATGCATGTTCTCTTTTGTACAAGTTGTTCTTAAGACTAACAACATTGAGAATGAGTATTTATTTCTTATTTGCTTGTTCTTTACCATATCTTCCAAACTGTCACCTGTGTCATTGATGATACATTTGGAAAGGTCCCATTAAGTATTGCCCAGAAATAGTAGTGATATAGAGTTTTTTCTATCATCTCTCCTTTCAAGTTCCTAATTCTTGAGGACCACAGTGCAAAAGCTGACTGTGGGGTAGCTTGAAATAAGCTCTGGGCCAGGATGAAGGAAACCTGGCATCGAGTCTGTTGGTGTGACCTTGATCATATCGTGGAAGGGCTCTCTTTTCCTATCTGTGAAAGGTGGATGACAAAGACTTGGACTACTGAGTTGTTTAGATAGTTTAGTAGAATATTGCAAAAACAATGAAGAAAGAGCTACATTGGCACAAGGTCTTGTTATTAAGTTCTGCTTCACACAAGGCTGCCTTCTTTATTAGCAGAACAGGTAAGAGAAAATGGCTTTCTGCTTGTGGTAAATTTTCTCGGCAGCACAGTGGGAGGTCAAGGTCATTAAAATAGAGTTGGGGAGACTTTGATGATGCCATGTGCTATTTCAAGCTGTGGAAACATATGGCTCCCTTCCAGGATATTGGCTCTCCTTGCCCTAGAGTGAAGACCATAGTAACAGAAAGGTCTTACAGCAGATTTCCAGGGCATAATTCACCATCCTATGGAGCCCATGATTGACTGAGTGATTTCAGTGCAGTTCTACTCCTCCAGAAACTACCCTCTGAAGTAAAGGAAATTTTAACAATAATAGTTATGGAGTCCAAATCTCTAGAATTAAGACTTACCTTCCAGAGAGACAATATAAGCTGTCAGAGGTTTTTTCCAAGCATCATTTTATGCTTA
Source organism: Monodelphis domestica (assembly GCF_027887165.1). Classification (NCBI taxonomy): domain Eukaryota; kingdom Metazoa; phylum Chordata; class Mammalia; order Didelphimorphia; family Didelphidae; genus Monodelphis; species Monodelphis domestica. Next base: position 746,202,234 of record NC_077227.1, on the reverse strand, counting down.
TCAAGCAGCCAAGTGTCTGACACTTAGTAGGGACTTACTAAATGATTTTTCAGTGAATCAATGAGTCAGTGAACAAATGAATGAATCATATATTTTCTGTGAAACTAAAGAGAGAGTCCATCATGGTCTCCAGGAAATAATTCTACCTTCCAAATAAGCATATTGAATTAGATCAGAAATTCTTAATGTAGATTGGGGCAGGATATAAACTTCAAAGGGATTTATTTATTTTAAAATGATTTATGAATAAAATTTATCATCTCTTTCAATTATGTAGAAGCATGATTCTGAAGAATCCATGGGCTCATTCCTATGGATTTTAAGGTTTTCAAAGCAATTCACTTACTCTGTCTCCTTTGATACCATCTTTTTTATTGTTCTTTTTCTGTTTTTGATTCTTCAGTAGTTATTCACTTATTCTTTCATCCATTCAAGTATCCATTCATACATTCATTTATTCATCCTTTCATTCATTAGCTTATTTACTTGAATTTGAACTCTTATTAAGGAAACCCCTGCTCCTAGTTCCTGTGGATAGTTTCTTTGGCCAGCTGATTCCATCCATGTCTCCAGAAATTCATCCTCCTACAAGATTATATCAACTCATACATATTCAATATCCTCTCTCCTTGGACTCCTCCATGCTTCGGATTGGAGGGGGTGAACTAGGGAAAGCTCTCCTCAGATTGTATAAGGAAAGGTTCCAGTACAACCACCTGAAGATTTCCTAAATGGCTGCAGGACTTTATTGTTCATCATGTCCACCTGTTCAGAACCCTTCTTCCCACCACTCCACTCCTCTCTCCCAGGATTTTCAGGTTACAGCATCTGTTTTGCTCACCAGCTGGTTAACTCCAAGAGGATAGAAACTGTCTTATGTTTTCTTGTGTTCTCAGTGCTTAACACAACTTGACACATATAGGTTATTAATATAATATTTCATAATGTAGTGATGTTATTTATTATAAAATTAAATTATATATAAGAAATTAATGACATAAATATTAATAAATTATAATAAATATCTATATAATTTACAAAATGTCCTGGGACACTGAGAGGTGAAGTAACTTGTTCACTGTAAGAAAGAGAATAAATTCCATGGTCTGGTCTGAATTCAGGAAAACTCACATTCCTGGGTTCAATACTGGCCTCAGACATTTACTATTTTATGGCCATGATTGAGTCACTTAACCCTGTTGCCTTAGTTTCCTAATCTGTAAAATAAACTGGAGAAGGAAATGGCAAACCACTCCACTATTTTTGCTAAGAAAATCCCAAAAGGGGTTACAAAGAGTTGGACCCAACTGAAAAACAACCAAATAATAAATACATATTTCACATATATGCATTAACTTTATTAACGTACATACAAAACATAGTACTGGAACAGAGTTATTTCCATATTGTCTCTCCTTCTCCCCCACCTTCCTCCACATGAGAGGAGAGATATTTTTGGGGGGAGTTTCTTTTTCTCCTCCATGCTTAGCCCAGTGAATAGATGCTTAATAAATGTTAATCTCCTCATTGACTGACTGAGGAGAAAATGAAAAGTCAAAACTAGTCACTTAAAAGCTATTTTTGTTCAGAAGGTATACACATCCAAGTGATATACCCAAACTGAAAGATGGTCATCTTAAGGGAGAAGATGATACTAGTAGCTTATGGGCAGGAGATGGAAACTTTGCCTGCATGGGACCATTTCTGAATGGCATGGCTGCTACAGCTTCATGGTTGGGAAGGACCGGAACAATAGCACCTTGATTTCATGGCATCTGTATTTTAAATATTTCCTACTTTGTGTATACTTATCGCCAAATATCCCATCTCCTTTGGTAAAACGTAAGCCATTTCCAGAAAGGGAATGTTTCATTTTGGGATTTATATTCCTCGAAACTAACAGGATATTTGACTTATGGGAGTTAAGGAATAAATCCTTACATTTATTTATTTGTGAAGAGAAACCTGTAAGAATGTGTTCTTGAGAATGCGTGCTTGCTAAAACATCACCTATTTCCTATTCTCAGCATATTCTCTGAAATATTGATAGAGCCAGATTTTGTGATCATCTGGTGAAAAATTGTAAGACCCCTCTTTTAAAGACCAGGCACACAAGACACTGAAAGGACCTTTGTCAGACTGTTCAACAGCTTGACAGATCCAAATGCAAACGATAGATCCTTCCTGCAGAAAGCAGTAAAAGGCACTGATCTGCAAAAATGCTAGTCTAGCAAGAAATACTGCTGGACTTGAGTGAGATAAAAGATCATAGATCTTTCTGATGAGAAATAATACCGAGATCCGAGCCACTGATAGCCATTAAAGATCCCAGGATACTTGTCACAAAAGGGGACCATTAAACTAGGTGTCCTGGCTATGGTCCAAAATCAGTAATTACTTTCTTCCCAAATCCCTCACTCATATCCCTTTGGATTGAAAATATATCCCTTTGTGTCCTGAATGAATAGGCCTCTTATTTGCCTTTAAGGATATTAATTGCACCCAGTACTGACTCCACACTGAAATTATTTCCTCTTACATTTGTTTCAACTAACTTAAACAATGCTGTTTGAAAAGGAACTCCTTTTTAATTTCTTAGTACATTTGAATAAATTTAGCTCTGATGGTTAGAGAAGGAGCATCATATGGTGGATAGAAAACTGATCAGAGATTTGCCAAAATCTCTTTTTAAGTCCTAGCTCGCACCTCTACTGGTTTATCACTGGTCAAGCCAGTGAAAATTTCAGGGTCTCTAGGTTTCAGTTTTGTACCATTGAATGGAGTGATTGACCTACTCACATTGAATCGCCTCAGAGAAAACAAAGCTTTAGGAAAAAACAAAACAACAACAACAAACAATCTCCAGAGAACTAAAACAAAATCTTTATAATCACTTTTTTTTTCCATATGTGGCTCTCTGGAATAGACCATCTTTCATCTTCAGGCATTTCCACTGCCTGGAATTCTTTTCCTCTTCATCTCTATTTGATTAATTGGCTTCCTTCAAGATACAGCTAAAATCCCACATTTTAGAGGAATCCTTTTCTCAATGCTTATATAACTTCTCTTTGATATTATCTCACACATATAGTTGTCTTTAGATTGTTTGTCCATTGTTATGCACATGCTGTCTCCCCCCCTTAGACTGAAAGGAGAGATTATTCTTCCCTTCTTGGTATTCTAAAAGCCTGAAACATGGGAGATGCTAACTGAATGCTTATTAACATAAAATATCTTCTAGTCCATGCTATCTGACTCACCAGATATTCCTTGGCACATTTCTTCTCCTGTCATGGATATTTTGTACTGACTATATCCTAAGATTCTAATGAACTTCCTTCTGCCTCTCTGTGCACAGAAAGTTAGGCAACAGATTAGGTATGTGGAGTAAATGGAAATGAACATTCCAAGATGATACTGAGATTTTAAAATTGGATGACTAACAGAATGGTAGTTCTTTCAAGAAGAATAAGAAGTTTTGGAAGAGAAGAGAGTATGGGCCAGAAGTTCTTTTTGAATGTGTTGTTTGAAATGCCTGGAGGATTTCTTATTTGAGATATCCAAAAGATAAGTAATGAAGTCAAGACAGTCTCAGGAGAGAGAATAGAATTAAATAGATAGACTAAGAAATCATGTGCATAGAGAATATTTTACTCAATATGAACTAATGAGATCATCAAGTGAGATAATACATATCCAGGAGATCTTAATCTAAGGTGTGTGAACTTAAAATAGTGTGATAATGCTATTTAATTGGAATTCTTTCTATTAATTACCATATATTTTTTCATATATTCACTAGCTTTGTCTTCATGTGATAGTGATGGTTTTCACCAGACTAAGAAATGGTTCAATGAAACAAAAATGGTTAAGATCTCCTGATGTAAAAGATGTTAAAATGGCTCAAGAAATAGTTTGGAAGTCTTGTATGATTGATATATACTGACTTAAGTGAAGATACAGAAAAAGGAAGTATAAAGATGTTAGATAGGTGGGAAGGCAACCAAGAGAGATGGATGCCATAAAACTTTTGAAAGGATGGAGTAGAAGAAAGAAGAGGGTAACCAATCATTTCAAAGCCTTGGGAGAAGCGAAGAATAATGAAGATTGACAAATATCATTAGAAATGACAGCATGGAGTTCATTGACAGTTTTTGAAAGAGAAGATTCAGTTAAAAGTTGCAGTTAGAAGACATTTCTGAAAATTTAGAATCAAGTGAGAAGAAAGATCGAAGTACATTCATTAATTCATTATGGAGGGAATAATATATTCTGAGGCATGATATCTAACTGTCCTTAGAATTTAGATAGATTAATATATTTGAATATTGTGTAAAGAGATGCCTGAATAATTTTGTCATGGGGAATATCTGTGAGTGAAAATGGAAACAAAAAAGAAATCTGACTCTCCAACACCATGAATTGTGGAGGGGAGGAGAGTGAAATTAGAAGTAATATTAAATACCAGAATGAATAATTTTGCAACTAATGGCACCAGAAGAGTTCCAATTCTTGATGAGACATTGAAAATTTAAGAAGGGAGTAAGAAAAATGGTGTGAATTTAAAGCAAGTTTAATCATTGTGGAGCAAGTATTCCAGAGATCATAGAGGAAGGGACAAATAGAATAGGAGTTCTATTTTATTATGGTGGAGTGAGGGAAATTGGGCTAAAAGGGATCAGGTAAGACAGTGGTAGTGCTGTCTGGGAATGGATTTGTATATATTGCAAAATCAGAATTATTAAGTTGTTGAGAATATGAAGATTATACATATTTTAACTATTGACTTAGAAAATGTGTACTAAATTGAGAAACATTATATACAGGGAAATAGGAAGCTCTACATTCTACAGTTGCATTCTTCCCCCAAGTCTGAGAGTACTGTACCAGTGATTCTGGTTTCTTAAAACCCATTATAGAGACAGGAAAAAAAATTGACACATGCTCTGAGATGAAAAAGCTCTTAGTATGTGTGCTGTCTGAAAGTCTAGCTCTGGGAAATTTCATAGAAGCTCATTTAAAGACTGTTGGCTAGGAAAATGGTTTCTTTTCTTCTTTTGTTCTTTGTTTTTGTTTTATCAAGAGCAACCCTTCAAGTCAGTTCCTGAGATGTGGAGGTGGTCATCTGCTTTGGTAGGGCTCTAACAACCATGATGAAATAACAACTCCTCGAAATTTTGTAATATTTTAAAATAAAACTTTTGAGCTTGGTCATCATTTTCAAAGAAAGGTTAAATTCCCCAAGCAGTGTGACCTTCTCTGAGACTAATCATTTTTTCCTTTTGCCAAACCCATTCATTTTTCAAGTCATTTTAGGAACAGCAAACATCAATGCCTTGAGTGCAAATGGATTTTTTTTTAAACCCTTACCTTCTGTCTTGGAGTCAATACTGTGCATTGGTTCCAAGGCAGAAGAGTGGTAAGGGCTAGGCAATGGGGGTCAAGTGACTTGCCCAGGGTCACACAGCTAGGAAGTGGCTGAGGCCGGATTTGAACCTAGGACCTCCCGTCTCTAGGCCTGGTTCTCAATCCACTGAGCTACTCAGCTGCCCCCACAAATGGATTTTTTAAAGGAAATAATCATTTAATATCCTTCCCCATGAAAAAAAAGAACAAGCTTTTTTTTTGGAACACTTTAAAAATGTTGAATAGATATTGTTTCTACTTATTTAAAGTAAAACATTTTTCTTCCCATAAATCCAATTTGACAAATAGATGCATAGTGTTGTTTAGTTTTGTCCTTCTATTTTTGTCTCCTTTAAGGGTTTTCTTGGCAATGATTCTAAAATGGTTGATTATTTCCTTTTTTAGTTCATTTTACACATAAGGAAACTGAGACAAATAGGCTTAAGTGACTTGAAGTGACTTCCCCAGGGTCACTTCACTAGTGAGTATCTGAGGCCAGATTTAAACTGAGGAAGATGTCTCCCTGACCCTTGGCTTTCATTCAATAGGGAAAGAAATAATATTTGGGTACATCAAAAAACTTAATTAACATATTAAGTAAAAAATTACCTATTTTTTTATCTTGTGGAGGCATCACTTCCAATCCACATATTTTCCATATCATATGAGGAAGATGAAGCAAAGAATTATTCGGTAACTGGCTTAAGTGTCTTACAACAAGTTCATGTTGAAGATGAAATTTGACTGTCTCCATAATTCCAGGTTGATCCCCATCAATCACACCATAATGGCTTTGATCCAGACACTGAGTCCAACCTCTCTTAGGACCTTTGAGGTCTGGGAGAAATAATTTCCTCTCTCTGAAACCTTTTTTCTCTATTGCCCATTTTCCTGGAAAATGAGAGTAGTCAAATTTGATTATCATTAAAGACCTCTTGAGCTACAAATGAAGTTTCCAGGCCTTTTCTGTAGATTTCTTTGCATTGTTAATTTTAGGATCACCCTGAATAGCCTGGGAGAATCAGGGGGTAGAATTTTAAATCTTTGATTTTGGGGTCTCTTCTTTGGAAAAAGAGACAATTGATGGCCCCCTTCCTCCCTCAATTCTCCTCCACCTGAATTGTAAAATTCCAAAAATAACTTTCACCTGAAAGTTAAAATAAGGACTAATAGATATATGCAGTAGATTAAGAGGAAAAGGAAGAAAACCTCTGATTTCAATAGTATATCAGAGCCCTTATATGAAGTTCCCCTGTACTGATGTAGTGCAGACTTTTCTATGCAGGTTATTGGCAGAGTTCTCAGAACACAGAGAATATCAATGAATTGGCTACCATCCTCTAACCAACATATGCCAGAGGGAGAACTTGAACTCAGTTCCTCCTGTTTTTGTTTGTTTGTTTTGTTTTGTTTCTAAACCCTCACCTTCCATCTTAGAATCATTACTGTGTATTGGTTCCAAGGCAGAGGAGTGATAAGGGCTAGGCAAAAGGGGTTAAGTGACTTGCCCAGGGTCACACAGCTGGGAAGTGTCTGAGGCCAGATTTGAACTGAGATCCTCCCATCTCTAGGCCTGGCTTTCAATCCACTGAGATACCCAGCTGCCCCCAGTTCTTCCTGGTTTTGTGATTGGCTTGCTATCTACTGTGTAGAACTATCTCTCAAAGTTAAGGGTAAAATAACTATTTTATTATTTAAAAAATATTAATATAGTTATAGCACTGTATTCATGTTAATAGTTTTCATGATTTTGTTGGTCTTCTGAGAATTCATTTAATTTCTTAAAGAGAAGAAATGGACCTTGAATGCTCCCCTGGAATAATAGTGATGAGAAGCAGTATTTCCTAGAAGATAGGAAATTCAGTTTATGTTAATGAAATCATGATTTTTGCATAGAATTTGAAATCTCAAACATTGGGAGGGCAGAGTTATGTTGAAAGAAAAGGTCTTGAATTCAAATTCTGACTCTGTCCTTCACCTTTGGGAGATTGAATGAGAGATGACTATTGCCTAACTTTATTCATTTCTGTCAGGAAATTACACTGGAAAGTTTATAAATGGCCTTCAGGAGTTTTTCAAACTGAAAATCCTATGAACTCTTGATCTCATTAGACATTGGTTTGTTCTCTGTTCTTATCCTCACTTTCTAGCTTCCTTGGCTTCTTTCAAGGTCTAGCTGTAACCCCGTTTTCATAATCCCTTCCAATTCTCATGTCTCCCCTTTCTTAAATATTCTGTATAGGAAATTTATACATGTTTTACATATTTTCTTCCCAATTAGATTGTGAAGTTGTCAAAAATAGGAATGGACTTCGGTCTTTTCTTTTATCCACAGAACACAGTACAATACGACGCAAGTAGAAATACTTAATAAGTGATTATTGATGGACAAATTATACAAAATAGACCTTGGATGGGTGCTAAGGTCTCTTGGTCAACTCAGTGTATGAGTCTATCTTTTAACCTGAATGTCTATGAAGAAGTTATATAACCACTCTGGGTCTAATATCCACAGCCTCAATGAAAGATGAGTGAGTCACTAAGTGAATTACCATTGATTAATCATTGATGTGTGCCAAGAACAATGTTATATTCTGTGGATAGAAATAAAAGCAAAAAATAGAACAATCAAGAAATAGTCCTTGCTCTTAAGGATCTTACATTCTATTTATATTTGAACCCTTAGCTTCCAGTTTTGAATCAATACTGTGTTTTGGTTCCAAGGCAGAAGAATGGAAAGGATTAGGCAGTGGGGGTTAAGTGACTTGCCCAGGGTCACACAGCTGGGAAGTGTCTGAGGCCATATTAAAAATTAGGACGTTCCATCTCTAGGCCTGGCTCTCAATCCATTGAACTATCCAGCTGCCCCCCAGAACTTAAATTCTAAAAGGGAAGAAAATATGTATGAACTATACACACTAGTATGCTGTTTAACTCTACTTCTATATAATATATATGTATATTTCTATGTGTTATATACAATAAATTGGAGAAAATAGAATATAGCGATGTATTTGCATAATGTTTAAAGACTTTTAGAGTTCTTGGGTTCTCTCTAATTCTCACTTTCTCTCTACGTTGTTAGATACATAAATATTAAGGCCAAATAGAAAAGACTATATGGAGAAGGTGAGGCTTTAACTAATACTTGAGGGAAGTCAAGAAGCCAGGAGAGAGAGATGAAGAAGGAGAGCATTCCAGGTGTGGGAGATGGTCAATGCGAATGCTCAGTCTGGGATAAAGTGCTTTGTGGGTTTAGATGACCTCTAAATTCCTTGTGGTAGAGTAAATAAAACTAAAGAGAAAAGGAAGCACCAGCAATCACCTATTCCAAGTTCTCCTGGTCCTCTTCAACTAATCAAATGTGTTTTTCTCCTTTCCTTTTCACTGTTCATATATGCTACATAATCTAGTTTTTCAGAATGTTTGCAGCCATTTTCCTTGAATATGAACACTGAAGAAATCACTTAAAAACACACAGAATTAGAATACCCTTTGCAGATGCTCTGATCTTACCTTTTTCATTCATAATACCTGAGACCCAGAGAAAGAACAATCAATCAGTAAGCACCTAACAAGCACGTGTTATGGGCCAAGTGCTGTTCTAAGTCCTGGAGACTCCAAAAAAGCGACAGATAGTCCCTTCCCTTAAGCATTTTTCAATCTAATTGGGGAGAAAGAATCTAAATAAATATATGCAAAATAAACAACAGACTGGATAGAAAGGAAATACTTAATGAAAGGAACACCCCTTTGGTTAAGGGAATTAGGAGAAATTCCTATAGAAAACTGCACTGTAGTTGGGACATAAAAGATACCAGGGAAGTTAGTATTCAGAGGAGACAACAGATATGTTCCAGGCATGGAGAATAGCCAGAGAGAATAACCAGAGTATAGAAATGAACTGTATTTTGATGGAATATCCAAGAGACTATTGTCACTGTACATAGAGGCATAAAGGTATAAAAGATGAGAAAAAAGATAAAGGATACTAGATTGAGACAAAAACAACATGATCATTTCCCTCAAAGTGTTTTTATACTCTATTAGAAGAATCAGAGTGCACACAAATAAAAAGAGGGAGAGAGAGAGAGACAGATACAGAGAGGCAGTCAGATAGAGAGATCAATAGATAGATGAATAGATAGATAGAGGAATGGAGTAAAGAATAGCTATGTAGGTAGCCAGAGAGACATATAGATGGGGTTAGATAGACAGATGGATAGATTGACACACAGATAGATTGATAGATAGATAGATAGATAGATAGATAGATAGATATGTAGGTAGGTAGACAGATAGACAGACAGACAGATACATAATTTCCCCAGTAGTAGAATGGGCGAGAATTCTTGACTCTTGCTTTTACAACTGTATAAATACATGATATAAAAGTTTTTTTTTTTATTATTACATGAAGAAAGGCTGAACAAGGCTTTTTAAATTTTATTTCCTCTTGAAACCCTATTAAATCCTTTATTTCTTTCTCTTCCCCAAATGTAATTCTGAGACATATCCTTGGGATTGCAGAGAGATCAGTGGGAGTTTCATATGTGGATGGAGGGTAGAAATTAGCCTTATATAGACTAGAGAGAACATTAGGATTGAAGGCTGTTACATAAATGGAAGATATTTTTATTACTTTTTTCACACTTGCAAAAAAATATCTGTTAAAAACTGACCATACCATGTGCCTATACATAGCAGGCTTTGCTATTCTAATGAATGTGATTCAGACTTGAGTGGGAGTAGAGACGAGGTCCTAAATCTGACACTTTCAGTAACTATTAATTTTATCAACAGAACAATAAAATAATCTCAAAAGAAGTCATTTTTCCCTTCATACTTTCAGATTGTTTTCCAAATTTTACAACAACTCGTATTAATCAGTTCAAATGAATTTTTTTTTTTGAAAAGGACTCTTCAATCATTTTTAAGAGACTTTGGATGATGGGGGAAATGCTGAGAAGACTAAAAGGGTTTGTGGCCAAATCCTAAGTGATACTCGCTCCTTCTGTTACCTTTGAACATTTCTTTATCTTGGATCTTAATTCCCACACCTATATGATTAGGAGATGGGAGAGTTGCCCAGCTAGGTACTCTCCAAGTTTCTTTCCAATGCTAAGTCTATAGACCTTTGATCTTCTCCCATCACTGGCTAAGATGCCACAGAGCTAACTGAATCCCAATATTTTACCTATTACATTATATTAAAAATAAATCAAGTACTTATATCATGGGAAGTACTGCTTGGAATCATGTCATAGAAGTAAAATTATGAGTAAGACAATAGACATGCCCACATGGAACTTGCAGTGTGGTTAACTATTCTAGCTAATAGGCTTGAAGAAGTGTGTGACAAAGAAATTTAAGGATTGATCATTCAGCCCAACCCTCTTTTGTTTTGTTATTGTTCAGTCATGTCTCACTCTCCAAAGAAGGGAATGTTTCATCTTTTGTTTATTGCCATCATGCACCTGAAACAGTACCTTCCTCAAAGTTCTGAGTAGGAGTTTGGAATTCCATGGTATGGGGAGGAAATTGCCATCTACCATTATAGGTCTGTACCTTCTCAGCAAATTTCAATTGATGACCTAGAATATTGAAAGGTTAATAAGTGTGTCTGAAGTTATAAAGTCTATGAATCCAGGTTTTTTGATAAATGGGGAATGTTTTTTTTTTATTTTATTTATTATACCACTTTGCCTCTGAATTATTAATGATTAATAAATCATTATTTATTGGATCAAATGAAAATTCCTTGAGAGCTATTTCAGAATCCCAATAAAAAGTAATAAACAAAACCAAAACCAAAATATAATACCATCAAATTCCATAAAACTCTTTATTCAAGATGCTCCCTACCTTGTCTATAGGATTTCTAGTAGAAAGTACCACAGGCCTATAAAGCCCTCATTCACCTCTTCTATGACTTAGAGGCACTACCTTGTTTCAGATTCTGGTTCAAGAGCCCTAGTCTACACAAGACCTTTCCTAGTCCTCCAAAATCTTATTTATCCCTCCCTAGTAAAATCATGATTTTGTTGGTTGTCAATCAGTTGTTTCAGTCCTGTATGACTATTCATGAATCCATTTGGGGGTTTCTTGGCAAAGATACTGTAATGGTTTCCCATTTCCAGCTTATTTTGCAAATGAGGAAAATAAGGCAAATAGTGCTAAGTGACTTGCTGAGGGTCAGACAATCTGAAGTCATATTATTTGAACTCAAGTCTTCTGGACTCCTGGCCTGATCCTTTATCCACAGATATAACTTTATATTAGAGATAGTTGGATGATGTCAGATAACCAAGTGCTGGGTTAAAAACTGGGAAGATTAAAATGCCAATTCTGTGTCAAATATGTTCTATCTGTGTGACCCTAAGCAAGATACTTATCTTATCTCTGACTCAGTTTCCTCAGATATAAATGGGAATGATAAACATAGCACCAGTTTCAGTAGATGAATGAAGATGAAATAAGGTAGCATATACAGGGTTTGAATGTTTTTAAGCCTATTCAAATTTTGGCTATAAACAACTACTTATTATACCTTTCTGTAGTTCTGTTATTTGCTCTTTGAGTTTGTTTCTTTGTTTTTTTCTTTACATTTTTTGCATTTGACTTTTTTTTTTGCATTACATTGACATTTTTTTTCCTCTGGTACCCTTAATACTTTCTACAATGTAGGCCCATAATAAATGAAAGTTAGAAAATAAAAATCATGCACCCAATTTAACCAGAGGAACATTAAAGCTAAAGAATTCCAAATAAATTGGCCACAGTTTGACCTCTGTCTTTGTCTTTCTCTCTGTGTGTTTCTCTCTCTCTCTTTCTCTCTCTCTTTCTCTCTGTGTGTTTCTCTCTCCATGTCTCTCTGTCTCTCTGCCTCTGTGTGTGTGTCTGTTTCTGTCTGTCTATCTGTCTGTGTATCTCTCTCTCTCTCTCTCTCTCTCTCTCTCTCTCTCTCTCTCTCTCTCCTCTCCTCTCCCCTGTTTTATGCTTCTTTCAGTTTGTTTAAAAACAAAATTGGGAGACATCAAGCCTCTACACAATTTGTATTTCTTGGCAGCATTTGCTGTTAAGATTTCAAAGAAGTTTCTGCTCCCTGTATCACAGCAGTGCCTAATGCATTGGTTTTAGGGCTCTACTTGGGCCTGTCATCTTTCCCTTGCCTCTTTAGTGACATAATACAAGAAGACAAGTATTACCTGAAGTGATGGGGTTTGGGATGGCCCACCAAGCAAGGAGCACTGAAAGAAGAATGGAGCTAAGAGTTTGGCTGCTCTTACTTCTGAAAGAAAATATTAAATTCCCTTTGAGAGCTGAAATAAAGTGATGTTGAAGAGGCAAGCAGACAGAAAAAGAGGAAAATACAGTATTGATCTGAAACCTAGAGATGAGGCAAAAGGAAAGTGAAATTCTAGGGGAAGTGAGGCAAGGAACAGAGCCATAGAAACCCAGGGGAGGTTTATGAGAGGAGAGAAGTCTTCCATGAAGATTTCTCTCTGGAAATTAAGGAAGGCTACCCAAAAGGAGAATGGTAAACATGAGAGGATACCCTTGATGGAGCTCCAGGATATTACTACTTCCTAGGAGACCGTCTAATGAGTATGGATATAAAAAGAATTCAGGGAGGATTCTTCCCTTGGCATCCGCCTGCTACTTAGCTCTTACCTATAGTTCCAAGAAACAATAACACGTGTAGTGGATCACTCTGGTAAATCATTGTGACAGATGGGCTAACTGGGGCTGAGGGTAACTGACAGGTCTCTAACCTATATTTTACTTGAGGTGGGGGGTCAGTGTCTACCTTCACCCCGTGAAGAAAGAACAGATGAGAAACACATGTTCCAATGGCCATCAAGGAGTCTAAAGCAAGCACTGTGGAAAGTCTAGAGCTTGGTTAGACATTGAAGGATCCCATGCCATCTATTTCAAGTTGTCACCAGGTGTCTACTTATGGATTACCACCACACTTGGATGATGGAGAATGAGAGTGAGGCTGATATACATTGTGCAACTCTGCCTTTCTTAAGTGACATTATTTTGGTCCTCTTCAAGCCTGAAAGAAATTATCACCACTGTGGTCATATCAGAATGGATTCATGCTTTCTAACTCTAAACATGCTTGAGGACAGTGACTGTCCCATGGACTATGGTCTAGAGAGGGCACTAACATATTGTAAAGCATTGGAAGACAGGCTGAGCAATGGGTGTGCACACCAGTTACCTTGGTACCAGCCCAGCCTAAATTGCAGAGAATCTTTCTTTGATGGATGACAGAATTTAGTGACTGCCTATTGAGACACTCAAGAGTTGCATTGTGGGGAAGTATTTGTGGTTAGGCTTCTTAACCTCAAAATTTATTAACGTTGTCTTAATATATATATATATATATATATATATATGTGTGTGTGTGTGTGTGTGTGTGTGTGTGTATGTGTGTATGAGTTCATATTATGCAGGGTTCCTTTTCATTTCTAGACCTCTTTTCAAGTTTGATGATGCCTACGAAATCCATTTCAGAAAAGTATTTTCAGTAGATTCAGTGGACTTTATCGATGGGACCAATTATCTGAAATAAAATTGCCAAAATGTTTTTACACAAATAGCAGGTTACGAAACATGGTACAAAGTTTGGGGAAGGGGAAAGGGAAGATCATAATGATTTTATTGGACAAACCAAGTAAAGGTTTGTTTTTTCGCATTTGTTAGTTTAAAAAATTATCTGCAGGTCCCAGAATATATCTCTGATGTTCTCCTTTGAGGTCAGTGTTGACATCCAAAAATTAGTGACTGCTCTTGAGTGTGTCAGTTTAAATAATTTTGACTAGATCTAATTTTACTGTCTTTGAGTCTATAAATCTCAGTGCTTTCAAAGTAAAGGCTTTTTAAACAGTTAGGGGAAAAAACCTGAATCTTGAGAATTGTTCTGTTTTATTTATTCTGTAAAAAAGATATGACACTAATTTGGAAAGATAGCATAATTAAGAATTACTTCTGGTCTATATCTAGGAACTGAACTAGAATTTTCACTTGTGAAAAACCAAAAGATTTTTTTTTCTCATTTGGGGCAGCTACATGGTACAATGGTTAGAGAGTAGAGTCTAGAATCAGGAAGACTTCAATTCAAATCCACTTCAGTCACTAACCATATGATTCTGGACAAATCACTTAACCATTGTTTGTCTCAGTTTGTTCATCCTTAAAATGTGATTAATAATAATAGCCTCTTCCCTTAATGGTTATTCTAAGGATAAATAGAAATGATAAGTTTTACAGATTAAAGCATACAAGAGTAAACATCACATAAATATTAGCTCTAATTATTTCTATTATTATTCATTTCTCTCCTACCTCTCAGTCGACAAAAATTCATTTCTAGATTCCTGGATCTCCTTCTCTACTCTGTCACATCATAAGTCAACAGAATTCCTATGAACCAGAAAACTTCATTTTCCAGAATTTGCTGATGACATTTTTGTTTTCTTTTATGAACTATTTTCTGTGTACCCATTTCTTCACTCTCCACTTTTTCCCAAATCAGGAAACTGTAACTTGCACCTCTTTTCAATCAGCAGTTTATACCATTACTATTTCTAATGAATCAGGGTAATAAACTTCAGATTACCTCTCTTAAAAATAGGATTTTATTGGCCTTGATCCTAAACTGAAACTTGGAAGGCACAAGCTATCATTTAATTCGAGCATGGAAAAATTGGAAAACCAATATCAGAGACTGTCTAATCTGACCCTTACTTCACCAAGGCCCGTATCTTAGCATTCTTTCATAGGTTTGGTTGTATCCTGTTTTCTCCTGATTGCTTGCCTTCTGCCAACACAATTCTGTGTTTTTGTTGATCTACCCTTGACATTTTAGATGACTAGGATCATGGGAAGCCCCTTCCAGCTTGGAAGGACTCTCGGACCATATGTTTTATTGATAAAAACTTCTAGATCTCAAGGTTCACTTCCATGTCACAATGGGGAAGCCAGTTTCTGATGGAAAAGAAGGAAAGCATCTATGTAAAAATCACTGACAGAATCGTCAAATAGTCAGTGACATAAGAACGGAAACAGACATACCTTTGTGAGGTTCCATGGATCAGCTGATTTTGACTCTTTCTTTGTCATAAAGAAAACCAGTTCACTTCAATACAATTAAATCTTTCAATTCAATTAAACCAACATAAATTAAGATCTTATATGGGCAAAATGATTGTTTAACCCCTATATTGGGTAACAGATACTTTTCACTCCTGACAGAGGGACTTTCCAAAATGAGAATTACAGATATTAATAAAATGAAAGGTCTTCCACTTCATCAAATAAATTTAAAATATTAGTTAATAGATAAATCAATACACAAACAAATTAGTACATGATATTGTGCTTTATTTTTTTAAACCCTCACCCTCCATTTTGGAATAAATACTGTGTATTGGTTCCATGACAGAAGAGTGGTAAGGGCTATGCAATGGGGGTTAAGTGACTTGCCCAGGGTCACACAACTGGGGAAGTGACTGAGTTCAGATTTGAACCCAGGACTTCCCATATCTAGGCTTGGTTCTTAATCCACTGGGCCACCCAGTTGCCCCCGATATTGTGCTTTTTGATTAGATTTACAAAGACAAAAGCAATTCAAACATATTTCTTGACATCAACATGCTTGTATTCTAATGGGGAGATAGAATATGTACACAATTCCTCTACACTGATTTTGAAGTGAAAAACTCCAAACAATATATGTGTTTGGTAGGTGGGTGATCAGTAAAGGCTCTATTTTGGATTTGCCCAGCAGGCTGAGTCTTGAAGGGCCTTAGGGACTGCAAAAGTTGCAAGTTAGGATGGAGGACATTGGAAGCTTGGAACCAGGCTCTCCTTCACCTGCCAGAGTTGGTAGACTTGGCACACTGAGGTTTTCTTGCCATCTGTTCTTTCTAGACTGCAGTAGACCAAAGAATGATGGGGCACCAAACAAAAGGTTTTGTTTTTATAAAAAAAATAATAATAACTTTGTTCCTTTAGAGTAGGGGAAAATGCCAACATGTATGTAGGTTGCAGAGGTTTAGAAAACATTTTAATCTCTTTTCTCCATAAGCCCAGAACATATCTTCCACCTCCTCCACCTCCTCCTCACCTTGCCCCAAGGTAAGTACTACAGACATGACCCTCATTTACTGAGCATATTTGTTCCCAGAGAGGCTGAGTGGTTTTCCCCTAGCCATAGAGCACATTCGTGTTCTTCTAAGAACACACAGCTCTGAACTGTACACAATACCCCAGATATGATCCAACCTGGGTGGCAGATCAGGGGACTATTAACATCAATACTATGTCTCTTAATACAGCTTGAGATCTCATTAGCATTTGTTCTTTTGACCATTTCACATTTTTTCATGCTTTTTGAGCATTCTCTCCACTGAAAACTCGTGTTCTCCCCCAACTGTGCTGCTTAACTTTGCTCAGACTCCCCAAATCCTGTACTAGAGAAGCTATTATTTTTGCACAAAATTCAAGTGTATAAGTTGACATTCACTCTTACTCAGTCATATCTTAATAAATTGCCCCCATAATTCTATCCCATCAAGACCTTGTTTCTGATCATGACTCCATCATAGAATATATTAGTGATTCTTCCCCTACTCAAGTGACTTGCAGATTTGACAAGTGTGTCTCCTGGGACGTCATTCACATTTTTGATGAAACTGCTGATAATTTAAATCATATGAAACCCTCAGCATCTATCTCAACTACATTTAACCCAAACGACTTGGAATCACGATTTATACTGTGGAGAGAACAGAACTTCTTCTCCTTTCTTTATATCAATTCGAAGACTGAAGAGCAGCAAGGTCAAGGCAAATTGGATTAAATTATGTTCCCAGGTTCTTATAGCTAGCTAGGAAGTCTGACTTCACATGTGAATCCAGGTATTACCAACTCCAGGGATAGGGTTATAACTATCTGCTGTCCTACCTGACTGCCCTGATTCACATACTTTTGTTCATTGCCAGCCATTAACTTATTGTGGGACCCTTTCTAAGTCATTTTAATCCTCTGTCCCTCAGTTTACCACTGAATTTATGTGAGTCTTTTATGGGACGGTTGCATCAGGTCAAAAAACTGCCTCAGGAACTCTATTTTCAAATAACGCTCTGCCATTTGTAACTGGAAGTCCTTGGGCAGCTCCTAAATTCATAGGGCCTCAGTTACCCATTCCTAAAATGAGTCATCAGAACTTGCTTTTCCTCTACTTCTCCTACCTCTAAACAAGTCTACCAGTTTGTATATTTTATTATAAGATTTATTTTTAATTTTTATTATTTTTATGCTAAGAAATTGTTTTGGAAAGCCTAAAAAGGTAGGGATTAGATCTATGACCTATGATTATAAAGAATCCCATATCAAACAATGGAGATCAGCACCCTATCTGAAACTTAGAATCTTTGATGGTTGCCTCTACTATGGAGAGGTCAAATAACCTACCCAGGAATGCACAGCTGGTATTTTTCTGGTGGTACGATTTGATCTCAGGTCTTTTTTGTTTGAAGTCAGGCTTTCTCCCCACTCTTCAAGGCTATTTTTTTCCTGAAGAATGCAGCTTCTAAATGTAAGTTACTACAAAAATCATTAGAAATAAAGTTGACTTTTCTAGGTAATAATTAGTATCTTATATTCTTATTTTATCCATTCTTTCAGTTGCTGACTTAGAGTTTAGGAAAGTTTGGGGCATCTCACAGGCTCTAGTTAAGGATATGAAAGGAATGAGCTACAATTTCTGTCCTAGGATAATAGCTTTATGCTCCTCGAAACAAGGAGGATTGGAAATCATGTGGTAAAATGTTTCAGAAGGTGCCAACATGATCAGCTTAGGATGGGTCTGTCATGGGCACTGTCCCGCCTGACGCTGTTCACTCAATAAAGCAGGGAATTTATTTCATAACCAAAGGCAGCAAACCATCATTGCAGTCATCAAAATCAGCGATATATAAGGAGCTCGATTTGCAAATGGATGAGTTTCCATCTCTAGGGAAAAATGAAACCATTTCATAGTGGGATATTGACAGAGTGAAGAGTTCTGGCACAAAATGCCAAACTCTTTTCTTTAAACGTGTATTATAATGATTGCCTTTGGGCGCATGAGATGGGGGTGGTTGGATGGATACACATAAAGAATACATACATACATAGATAAACCACACACGCTCTATATAAGTGAGTGTCTATAGATATCAATTTCTTTTAAGAAAGGCTTGCATGATAATTGCTGAGACTGTTCTGTTTGTCACGGAAGAGGCAATTCTGGAGACTTATATGATCTGTATGTTCTATGTCTTTTCTTTTGCATTAAACTGGCATCAGACCAATGCCTATAAATCTTTAATAGCCACAGCCATAACTGCCTCTTAAGAAGAAATTGTTCCCATTTGAGATATTTTCAATCCCAAGGGGAAATTGATCTCAGTGGGGAAGAGGTAGAGTTGGAGGAGTGAAGGAAAGCAGGAGATGGGGTATTTCTAAATTAGATGGTTTTTTTCCCCTGTGGGTAAGGAACAAAAATAGCATTCTCACTTATTTCAACAGTAGTTTTGGCAGACTTCCATGCCATCCTCCTTCAGTTCTCATGATGGATCCATGACCTCATTGATCCACGTACTCCCTCCAATGGTTTAGATCAAATCTCACCCCCTCCTCATTTTTTGTGATTTTTATCTATCTTCACTTAAAACTTCCTCCAGTTGTTAAAGTTTTTCCCTCCACCTTCTCTTGGCTTTTAATCTTTTTGCCTATTTAATATATTGTATATTTGAGTGATTGGATAGTACAATGGATAGATCACTGTCAGTGGCACCAGGAATTCTTGGGATCAAGAATCAATTCTGACAAGTATTGGTTCTGTCCCTTGGGGCAAATCACTAAACCTATTTATTCTATAGGTAACATGTGACTTTCTCACTTCTTATACATTTGTTACTCCTGTCATTAAATTGATATTTCATCTATGGGGTTGTTATATTCACTTGTGACTTTATAGCCCATTGATGACTTTTGAAGTGACATTCTTGCTTCTCTCCTCCTGTGAATTACATTATTGTTCAAAATAAGCATTACCCTGAGTGCCCATCATTCCCCTTTCTCACGAGAGACATCCACTCTTCTTGTACTTAACTCACAGTGCTATTCCATGACTCATGGTTATGTAGCATCATGGAAAAATAATGGCCTTGGGGAAGCTAGTTGACTCAGTGGCCATAGAATAAATCCTAGAAGTGGAAAGTCTTGGGTTCAAATTTGAACTCAGATACTTTCTATTGTGAGACCCTGGAAAAGTCATTTAACTCCAGTTGTCTAACCCTTAATATTCTTCTGCCTGAGAAACCATACTTAATATAAATTCTGAGACAGGAGGAAAGGTTTTGTGTGTGTGTGTGTGTGTGTGTGTGTGTGTGTGTGTGTGTGTATGTTTTTAACACAGCTTGTAATAAAACAGGCCTCCATTTGTAGGGATGACTTTGGATCATTAAAAGTTGTGTACATTTTCCCAAATAAAATCTATTCCCCTTGATGGTGATGATGATGGTGACGACATTCAGAGTGGGTGCTATATTCTAAAAGCTATTTAAGGTTTGAAAGCGATTTACATAAATCATCTCATTTAATCTTGTCCAATTTCCTCCCTGCTCTATTATAATTCTTACAGTAGACTCAGGTCTGGAACATCATCATTGAATTTAACATGCATTGAAGAAAACTGTATTAACTAAAGAAATGAGGGAAGACTAAGCATTAATACAGCACCAAATATGTGTCTAGCACTACAACAATCACTAATTACAAATATATTTCTCTCTTTTGATGGTCTCACTAATTTGAAATGTTGGTGTTATTATCACTCCCATTTATAAGGAACAACATTCATTCAGGTGAGTGACTTAACCAAGGTCACATAGAGAGTAAATATCTCATATTAGATTTGAATACTCATCTTTCTGATTCAAGGTTCTCCCCTCTATCCACTTCACTGCAAACTGCCTCATAGCAGACACTGTTCTGTGTACAATGACAGTGATGGTGAAAATGATGGGAATGATGTTGGTTATATTTTGATAATACCTTCATGTGCCAGACACTGTGTTAAGAGCTTTATAATTATTATCTCAACTGATCATCACAATCACTCGGTGAATTACCTGTTATTATTATGTTTATACTCTTAGCAGTTGTTTGGGGCACTGAGAATTTAATAGACTTGTTTAATGTCATGTAGCTAATACTTATAAGCATTAGAACTTGAACTCAGGCCTTTCTAGATCCAGTTTTATCTCTGGATACCATTTCCTTGGATGATATAATATAAAGATCAGATCAGTCACCCATGAGACATATTAGATTGGAATCAAATTCAGGAGTCCAATTTAGAGGTTTCCAACTTTCTCTGAGAAGAAATAAATTCAATATCTAAGACCAGATCTTTAGTAGCAAAATGGGAAAGAGGAATTCATTCAGTGGATGGAGATAAGAGCAAGTCAAGATAGTTTCAAGAATACATGACTGAAGAGGGCAGGTAGGTGGCTCAATGATTTGAGAGTCAGATCAGAGGTCCTGGGTTCATTTATGTCCTCAGACACTTCCTAGTGTGTGACCCTGGAGAAATCACTTAACCCTCATTGTCTACCTCTTTCTGTCATTCCTTGGAGTCAATACCCAGCATTGATTCTAATATAAAAGGCAAGGGTTTAAGAAAATGCATTAGTGAAAAATATTCCCTCATCTCTCCTGTGAATCTCAAGTACTCTAAAAGCAGAAAGATCTAGTTAATTAGTGATACAATGTGGGGCCCAAACTGGACCCACCACAGGCTTTCTCCTGAAGTGCAATGAGAAATTTTTGGAATAGAAGGGGTGATGTTTACTTAACTCAAAGTTTTCTCCTTACTCTGCATCATTAAATATAATATCTTTTCATGAGCTCATTATATTCCAAATTAATTCATACTTATCTGTTTTCAACTCATTGAAATTATTACATCATTAACTTTTTAAAAATAGATTTTATTGATATGTTTTATTATTATATCTCCTACATCTCTCTCTTCAAAGAGGAAGTTGTCCTAAATAACATGATGTTTTTTTCCACAGGGAAGATGAAAATCATACAAAAAAATCAATAACTGAATTTGTGAAATGATTTTAACTATTGTTTCATAACAGTTCACTCTGATATCTACAACCCAATGCAGTGAGTTTTTTTTCCAAATAAAAGCACTTCCTTTGTTCTTTTTAAAATTATTTTTCATTTTTAATAGGAAGAGGCTAGTGAAAGAATAGAAGACTTCCTATAGTTATCTATTATAGAGCCTGAGCCAAATCACTTTAAAATGTATGTACCTATTTAACAAATCTTATTTATGGACTAAAAAGGGGGGCTTTTGTGGTAAAGGCCAGTTCTCATCCAATATTACAATGAGAAGAATTAGATTGCTTTTTAATTTAAGTGATAATGCTACCTTTTCATACTCTTCAAATATTAAATATTGCAACATTCTGTCAAGAAAAAGACAAAGAAAATGGAACTTTGAGGTTTTTCTTTGTAAAAGTGGACAATGGTAAAAAATGAGAAATGTATAATATTTAGTTGTTTTTTTTTAATCCTTACCTCAAGTCTTACAATCAGTATTGTGCATTGGTTCAAAGGGAGGAATATTGGGTAAATAAATGGACAAAGCTCCAAATAAATGAATAAATAAAATTTAAAACTAACAGCATTGGGAACAGCTAGATGACTCAGAGGATTGAGAGCTAAGCCTAGAGATGGGAGGTTCTGAGTTCAAATATGGCTTCAGACACATATTAGCTGTGTGACCCTCATCAAGTCACTTAACCACCACTGCTTAGTCCTTAGCACTCATTTGCCTTATGACAGAATTACAATGATCTTCCTTTACATCTTCATTTCCTGGCATCCCTGAATTTCTTTAAGTCTCAGCCAATATCTCACTCTCCATGAAGACATTTTCCATGATTAATTACTCTTACTGATTTCCCTCTTTAATTAAATCAAAATTATCCTGAATATAACCTTGTTATACAAAAATTTGTTTTTTTTTTACTTCCATGTCCTCTCTCTCATCAGATTGTGAACTCACTAAAGTATTGTTTATTTTTAAAATTATTTTCCTTATCTATGTTATTGATCTTTTTTTTATTTTTAAACTATATTATATAGCTTTATTGAGTATTGTTTTATTGAAGAATTTCAGATCTAATGTATGATTTTCCTGTCATTTTGATGTTATTATAACTATCATGATCCTTGAAATCTAGACATTTTATTTTCTCTAATTTTTCTAAACTCTTAACTTCTGTGTTGGAGTCAATACTGTGATATTGGCTCCAAGGCAGAAGAGTGGTAAGGGCTAGACAATAGGAGTCAAGTGACTCGCCCAGGGTCACAGAGTTGGGAAGTGTCCAAGGACAGATTTGAACCTAGGAGCTCCTGTCTCTAGGCCTGGCTCTCAATCTACTGAGCTACCAAGCTGCCCCCTATTTTCCCTAAATTAAAAAAAAATCATATTAACATTATTTAAGCATTTGATCGATGTAGGATATACTATTTTCTTTTTTATTTGTTAATATTGCTGGGTTTTTTTTTTTAGTAATTTCAAATGAACTAGCCATGGACATTCCAACTACCTATTCTGTTCTTTTTTTTTTTTTTAAATAGTATATTTTAATTGATGTTATATAGCTTTGAATGCAATTTGGTCAATCAAATTCCAAATATTTTATTCATTTAATTATTTTGGTATGAACTTCCCTTTCTAATATTGCACCCTCAATTTTCATATCATTACACAGAAATTCTGTTAATTTATGGATTTAGTTTTCAGTCTGTAGCTTCACTGCAGTTGCCACTATAAATTTATTTAAATTCTTTCAGATTTTCCAACAGATAAGGATAATTTTGTCTCTTGTTTACTGATGTTTTTGCCTTTCTTTGTGTTTCTTTTGTTTTATTATTGTTGCTTGTATTTCTAAAACTGTAAATCAAATGATAGAAAATCAGTCATCCTTTCTTTATACGCAAACATACAGACTTATTTTTGAAGAGGAAACTTCTACTATTTTCCTATTTTATATTATGTTCAGTTCACTTTTTGAGAGTAGGAACTTGATCTCACTTCATTTTGTATCTCTGAGATCCTGTCTTAGTCATCATTTCTGCACCCAACAAGCAAGGACTAGTTAATCACTTAATTGGTTGATGACTTCTTGAAAAGCATTTAAAACTTGTAATCAAGTGTATTTGGCCTCAAATTCTTCCAAATATATTATCAGACTATTAGCACACAGGGGAATCATTTAGCTTATCTCAGTCCCAATTTTTTCATCATCTGATCAAGGATTATAATAGCACTTAGCTCACAAATTGTTATGAGGACCAATTTATCCATCCATCCATCCATCCATCTATCTATCTATCTATCTATCTATCTGTCTGTCTTATTTCTCCATCCATCCATCCATCAATCCATTTTCCATTCACCCACCCATCTATCTATCTATTTATCTATCTATCTATTTATCTATATCTATATCTATATATTTCCATATCTCCATGTATATGCGTATGTAAATATATATATATATATATCTAAATATAAAGTTCAACATGGTATTTTTGCCAATTTTATGAATGTTTCTTGAATTAAAAGATGAGTAGAACTCATTGTTTATTGCATAAACGAGTTGCTCTTCAAGGCATCATAGTGGATAGTGTGGGGCTTGCAGTTGAGAAAACCTGTGATCTTATTGTATCTAAGACAATTACTGTGTGACCTTTAGGAAGACAGCTAACATCTGTGAGATGTTTCCATGATCCTCATGTGCAAGTACATGTGAATTGTAGGATGAAAATGGACAGGTTATACTATAGTGTGAGTGAGTGTGTGTGTGTGTGTGTGCGCGCACGTGTTTTGGAGGAGGAAAATAAGAATTGAGGCCCAGGAACAAAACTAAAATGCCATTTGCCCTGTATCAGTAAAATATAACAGCAACCAAACCACCTTCCTAAGTAACTGATGATAATAAGGGAATGTTCATTCAAATGTGCTCAGAAATGCAGAATTCCAAGGACTAGAATGAGTCCAATTCTAGAAAACGCACTATTACAGCTCAAAGACATTTTAGGAAATAACAACAAGGGTTAGATAATGATCAGAGCAGCAAACACTCGTATCCACATTGACTCTTAACTCACTCACAGTATTTCAAAGTTGGAAGAGGTTGTAGCAGCCATCTTGGATCAACCCATTGCTAAATCAAAATGCCCATCAGAATGTCCCTGATAAGGTATCCTGCAGACTTTGACTTTATACATACAAGGAGGTATAAGCATAAGCTCATTAGGGACTCTGTTCTACTTGGCCACAGCTATATATATATGAAGAAATTTCCAAAACTAAAACTGTTTCTTTTTAACTTACTTCTGTAGTTTCGAGCTCTGTTTTTTGCTTTTGTTCTATTCTTTTAATTATGTTCTCTGCTTTGTAACTTCATTTTGTGACCTCTTGTAAAATATATTAGAATGTCTTGCCATTTACTTCTCTAGCTCATTTTGCAGATGAAAAAACTGAGGCAAAGTGGGCTATCTTGCTTTCCCAGGACCATAAAGCTTTTAAATCCTCGAGTCAAGCTTTATATTCACAAAGATATGTCTTTCTGACTCCAAGCCTGGAACTCTATCTATTGTGTCAATTAAAAACTCGATTCTATTCTAAAGGCTGAGAAAATATATATCTAATCTTTTTTTCCAGTGTTAATACCCACTATCCTTTCTTTCTCAGCATACTAATTTTCTTCTATCAATATGAACTCTTCTGTGAATTTAGGCACTTTGTCATTAGTTTGCCTTCTTCTAGGACAGTGATAATGAACATTTTAGAAATCATGTGCTGTGCTGCATCCCTAGGTTGAATGCTGTACCCTGCCCCCCTCCAAGAGACTGAGTGCTGCCCACCCTTTACCCCAGACAAAGGAGCAAAAAAAGAAGGAGGGTAGCCCAAGCACTCCTCTCAAAGGAGGGAGTAAGTGCTTTGATTGAACTGCTGGGCAAAGGTGTAGCAATGTAGGGTGTGGAGAGGGGGAAGGGAGAAGTTTCACCTGAGTCCCTCAGCCTTTCTAGTAACTAAGTCTGGTGGGGATGACACATGTGCCCACAGAGAAGTCTCTGCATGCCATATTTGGTACCTGTGCCATAAGTTCATCATTACAGTTCTAGGATATCTTCATGTTAATATGTTTTCCTAAAATATAGTTTTACAATAATTTAGAACACAGGATGTTAGAGCTAAAGAACTTATTAAACTAAATAAAGATGATGATAACAGTGATGATGTTAGTAAAGTTCTGTCTCCAAAAAAAGCATCAAATGTTAAGTCTGAAATGTAGTTCAAAGTACTATAATTATGGAGATAATGAGGATATAAGATTTTCAAACACATGGAACTCTAAAGCTACACAAGCATCCATAGCTTTAATCATAGAAATTATCCCATGACATCATACAATCCCAGCATTTCACTTCCCAGAGAAGGAAACTGACATCTAAATCAAGGAAGTAGCTTATTTAAGGTTGCATAGTGAGTTAATGGAAAAGGCCAACCTATGTTCTGGAATTCCTGATTCCTAGTCCACAACTTCTTGACTAATATGTTTAGATGGACTTGCATCCATATTATGAAGGTCAAGTACTTTCTCCTTTCTTTGCATCCTTAAGTAACAGACTTGTATTCAGTGTAAACTCAATTGGGATGGCAGAAACAGATACCCAGGCACAAAACTGAAAATTATATTTACCACAAAAGCTGAGCCATTTGAGGACATTAGCTACAGATCCAATATAGGTAAAGTGGTTGTTAAGCTTTTCAGCTTGAATGGTATCATTTTTTTATTGCACTTGGAAAGAAAAATTGTTGTGGCTCCCACCCAAAGTCATAAAACCAGAGAACCTCACGAAAGGTGCTGCGAGGCTCAGGCTCCATTATAATTTCAGATTTGGTGTTTCCTGCCCTATAAATCACCTGGAATTTACAGCTGCACCTGCACACCAAAGCCACATGCTGAACTCTTAGATAAATTGTGCTGTTGGCCACACCTCTTTCATCTGTGCATGTAGCAAATTGAAGCCACTGTTCCTGGATGGACTCTGGAACAATCATTGCTGACTTCCTCCATGTGGCCTCAAGCCAATGAAGCTTGAATTTTAAGAGACATCAGGAATTAGAGGTAGTTATGAAATGATGGCAACTAAAAAGAGAATTCTAAGCTCTATTGGAAGCAAATTTCTCTCTCTCCTATGTCGCTTTTCTCAAGTCATCTTCCAGTGATCTGGAGGTCAAATGCCACTGAGTAAATCCAGGTGTAGATGAGCCTCGAATAAAGGAAGTTAAAGAACTAATCAACTAATGAGGCAGGAAAAAATGGTTCCACAGGCACTGCATCATGGGTGGCCCAGGCAAATTAACAAAGTATGATTGGTTCCTG
This sequence comes from Monodelphis domestica, assembly GCF_027887165.1. Classification (NCBI taxonomy): domain Eukaryota; kingdom Metazoa; phylum Chordata; class Mammalia; order Didelphimorphia; family Didelphidae; genus Monodelphis; species Monodelphis domestica. Next base: position 746,175,280 of record NC_077227.1, on the reverse strand, counting down.
AGATGTGATGCGTGAGAGTTAGTGGCTGGAGAAAAGAGCTTATTATCTGAGACCAACAGAAAGCAGAGGTCTTTGGCATGAGTGTGGATGGACAAAGTGGACCCTTGCTGGGTTGTAGCTACAGGCCCATTATGGTGTCTCCAGATTAGAAAGGTTAAGTACCTCTCTACCTCTCTCTTACTTTTCCCTCACTACTACTACTACTACTACTACTACTACTACTACTACTACTACTACTACTACTACTACTACTACTACTACTATTACTACTACTACTACTACTACTACTACTACTACTACTACTGCTACTGCTACTATTACTACTACTACTGCAGCTACTATTACTACTACTACTGCAGCTACTACTACTACTGCTAATACTGCTGCTGTTGCTATCACTTCTATTACTATTACACCTTGATCAGTCTGAATTCAATTTCTGTCTTTTAAATACACTGGTAATGTCACCTTGAGCAGATCATTCAAATAGTTAATACTGAAGAAATTGCCCATCTGCATCTGTTGGACTTTAGTCCAACAATATGGACTGAAGTCACATAAAAATATACATTTATCTAGTTCAAATTGATTTGATCTGATTATGAAACCTTAAACCATTTCTCTATAAGTTCTTAAAATTCATTTTACTATTGATTATCCTTTTCATTTATACTCCCACAAATGTGAATTGTCTACAAAATACAATTACATAAGTCTTTAATATTCATGTTGTAAGAAGAGCATTTGATTCTCATGTTGCTGACTACATAGGTGAGATGCCTTATTTTAAAAAATTAAACACCTTTCTGTACACTTGTCATAGTCCCACCACTATACCAAATACAAAGAAGTTAGGTGACATCGCTATAAGAGAGTTTCAAAGTACTTTGGGAGACTAGAACTCACATCATTCAACCCTTTACCCTCACAATAAATATTTACATTTGTTGTTGTTTACTCATTTTTCAGTCACATCCAACTCTTTGTTACCCTATACAGTTTTCTTGGCAAAGGCAGAGAAGTAGTTTTTCATTTCATTATTCAGACCATTTTTATGGATGAGGAAACTGAGGCAAATGGAGTTAAAAGCAAGTTTCCCATGTTCACAGATCTCTTAAGCATCTAAGCCTGGATTAGAACTCAAGTCCTCAACTCTTGGTCTAGCATTTTATCCACTGCACCACTTAGCACCCTAACACATTCCCCTAAAAAGAGGAAAATACTTCTCTAGTAACACTATAACTCAGTAGAAAGAAATACCAATTATTTTTGCCTTTATATTTTATACTTTCTCAACTAAAATGATACTTGCTAATGATAGCTGATCAGCATGGACTGTTACTTGTAACCAGCTATAATACAAAGTCACCTTCCACAGAGTTATAATTAGTAACACGCATATTTTATGAATCGTTCTTTCCTATTAATATCCTTAGAGAGGGGCAGAGTTGCTTCTGCACAGGTTGTTCTAGGGGACTATGCTTTTTATATGATTTTGCTCCATCCAGCTGGGAAATGTTCCAGAGCTGTGCTCTCAGCTCCCATAACCCATAACCCAACAAGCCTACCTCCATTGTAAGGAAACATTCATTGCATTTCGACATGAAGAAATGTTCCATTTTTCTGTGGTTATGAATGAGGTCATGGTGTCTCTCTCACAAAAGCAGATAAAAATGCTTGCAATTCCTAGTCTTGGAAAAAAATGAAAAAAAAAAAAAGAATGGAAAATTCCTACTCTAAAAGTCATTTGTTTGCAGCCCCAACTTCTCTGCCCCTCTGAGCTACTCATTTTGCATGAGAGCTGGGAGAAAGCCAATAAAAATCTCTTTTGGATCTTTCTTTTATAGGAAACTTTTTCCCCTATTAGTAGAGTCCAAGATATGAACAGTGTTAAAGATCAGGTAACTTCAGGTTGAAAGGGGGTGGTGGTGATGGATTGGAAAAGGCTCTAACTAGAGTCTTGAAGAGCCAGGGAAAACAAAAAACAGAGAAGGGACATGGTAGATGATTTAACAAGAGTGTACATGGTGATTATGATGGTTACCCCAAAGCATGAAGTGAATTGAGGCCCTGGGGAAAGAGTGGTTGTGTGTCATCCCCAGGACAGCTGAATTACCAAACAAAACTCTCTCTCTCACACACACACACACACACACACACACACACACACACACACACACACTTGCATGCAAAAAAAAACAAACAGAAATTTGATATCTGAAAATTCCAGGAATTTTTCTGAGTAAGACATTTTAAAAAGATGCATTAGGAAAAACTTATAGTACAAGAAATTACTTAATCTACTCGAAGAAGAGGATGACAGAACCAAGAGATTATATGTGTCCTTTCCAAGGATTGGGGATGTTAAGGCTATGGTGGCCCCAGGATATAGAAAATCTGGGAAAAAATGTTGGCCTTCCCTTCACACCAAAGAATGAGATTGGTTATATTTATTTTTGTTTTATAGACTATTTACAATACCTTATATGCTTTTATTAGTTACTAAAATTTTGAAGCTAGTTCTTCATTTCCATTCTTTGTTTGCTATCAGTTTTCTTTCATGTATTTGCACATTTTTCATATTTTCCTTTTTTTAACTTTAAAAAATATATATTTGTTTCTAAAAGATAATGTATTGATATTACACAATACTACCCATATTCCTTATGTACTTCTGAATTTCTCAGCTTCTTCTGGGTCATCTACTGAGCTTTGCATGTCATCAGTGGCTTCTGCAAATCCCTCCCCAAATCCCCATTTCATTTCTCATGCAGAACTACAATCTATCAAAACCCTGTTGGGGAAAGATATGATGCAGAAGGGATGTCTGTAATTCTTTACAATCAGAAAAATGAGTAAATAAAATAAAACTTAAGTCTTGGATGGCCGATTATCAACAAGTTATTAATAATGTCAGCTTGATAAGAAATGTATCACCATATTAGAGAACACCAATTAACATCTTGACTAAGCTAGAGATCACCATTCATGTTATTATATTCCCAATAAGAGTATTTGATGGTGCCTGAATTTATCTCAGATTTGAAAGATCCCTATGTGATAATTTCATATAGCTTCCTTATTTAAAAAATAGAGACTTTGAAATGGCCTAATAGAGGACAGAATGTTGGACTTTGACTCTGGAAGAACTGAATTCTAAATGATCCTTTAGTTTATTATTGGTTATATATAATCTTGGACAAGTCACTAATTCTCATGTAATTTCCCTTTCTTCATGTGTACAACAGAGAAAACAATAGTATCTTCCTCACCACTGTTCCTTAATGCACTTAGTAGTAACTCCCAGGGTTATTGTCCCAATATGATGACATAAAAAGGTCCACCTCATTGCAAGTCTTGGAGTGCCATCGAAATAAAAGTCTTTAGGGTCAAGTTGAGTTTCAACAAGCAAAGTAATTTTCCCAAGGCTCTCCAGATTGTTACTGAGAGTGGTCAATCTATCAGAAATGATAATTTCCAATTCCAATATTTTTGGACTCCCTTGTAGCATCTTCTCCAAAGCATCATACATCTCATTCTCATTAAGGTTGCCTTCATGACCTTGCTTTGAAGCTTTCTATAAGATACTTGAAAACCAGAAGAAATGAAGGAATGGGTATAGACCATAATTACCTAGTTGAAGCCAGTTACACACATCAGATGACCAATGCAGTTTTGGCATGAACTTAAACCAGGCAGCAGGGTCTGGTGGAAAGAATGCTGACCTTGAATCAAAAGAGATACTAAAGTCTGCCTCTGACAATAGGTCACATTAACCATGTCTCTTAACTTCATGAAGTTCAGGATTTCTTAAATTATTGTTATTCATAAAATGGTATTAATTTTCCTATAATACTTATCACATAGTTATCAAGAAGACCAAATTAGAAAATGTGACTAAGAATGTTTGAAGGCCTAATGCACTACAAAATATTATCTTTCATTATCTTTGGTAACAATGAAAAGTCAACAGTTGGGAAGGTGGAAGTAATACCAAACTTGGAATCAGGCCAATGGTCATCATACAACTTTACTTAGCCTCAGTTTACTCATAGGTGAAATGGGTACTCTGATGCTTGTGGAGAACTACTGGATTGCTGCTATGAAGTGAGTGGTCATTAATCTTTGAATACTGAGAGATCTGGCTTGGATTTAAAAACACTTAGACTGGACAAGCCACAGAACCCACTCTCACCATCTAACTACTACCTACATCTGGAGAAAATGTGTCTTGAAGATACTGAGCCCAGGAACAAATTTTCTTCTCTTTATTCACAGAAGTATGCTTCATGAAACTAATAGAGAAAAAATATCATTTCTGAAAGTGAGGGGAGAAGCATCATCATTTCAGGGGTGAAATTATGAAATCCTGAAGGGTTCCAGATTTGTAAATTCATTGTAAATTCATTTTCTTTAGTTTTTTTTTTTTCTGACATAATATTTATTGATTGTTTCTCTCCTCTACTGTAGTATTGTTCTTTTGCCCTAGAAAATAGACAAATGTTTTGCATTGTAATATATGTATAACCCAGATTAAATTGTTTGTCAGCTCTGGGAGAGGGGCAGGAAAGGACTAGAGGGAGATAATTTGGATCCTAATACTTATGTGGAATTTTGTTATTACATGTAATTCTTAAAAAAGAAATATGAAACCTCAGAAAATAGACAAGACTGACCATTCTCATTGCATTTTTGCAGGAAACAATATAATTAATTCCAAGCCTCCTGTTATATATCACTTCTAGAAAATGGATGCCTTCTTTCAATTGTGGTCACAGATCATAAGTCTTAGAACTGTTGCATTTTAGAGTGAGGGAGCACCAAAAGTACATGAAGAGAAAAAGATTTGACTAAGGTAATGTGTAATTAGAAATCTTGTACCTTAGAACCCATGAGTCAACTTCATTCATTTTTTTCTACTTGTAATCTGCTATGTCTGGGGACCCCAGAAATTCTGAACATAATAATAATAAATAAAAATAATGTATATGAAATAATAATAAATAATAAATTAAAATTAAAGAAATAAAATTTAAAAATTAAAAAATAATTTTAAAAATTAAAAATTAAAAAAAATACTTTCTCCAAATCCAAGGACAAAGAAACAAATTGGGCATAATCCGTACCTAGAGGCTCATAGAAGGCATTACTTTGAGGGGAGGGATTATATTTTTACTTGTGCTACCACAAGTGTATATGTATATATTCATGTATGTATATATATACGTATGTGTATGTGTATGTGATGATATATTAGGTTAATGATCCTGAAAGTTATTCATTGTACCATTCCATACCCATCTTGAGTATGCTCTTAAATTCCAGAAAACATTTTAGGGAGGGCAATAATAAATTGGAAAGAAACCTGAAGAGGCCAAACTAGATGGTGAATATCCTCGGGGCTATTCCATTTAAGCATCTATTGAAAGACGTAAGCATATTTAGTCAGGAATCAAGAAGGTTTGAAGAGAGCACAATGGAATTCTTAGTCATAGAAAGGACTGTCACATTGATGAGGGGTCACATTTTTTTCTTCTGGGACTTTGAGGGTGAAGTTGGAGAAAGAATGGAAGTAGCTGAGAAGCAGATTGAGGATGTCAGGACAACTTTTTTATACTGTGGGAGTTGTTCAGAATCATCAGTGACAGCCTGGGGAAACAGTGGTTTTCCTCTCAGGAGATGACTCTAAAGAAAGGCTTGATGGCCTCTTGGTCACAGTGTTGTAGATGGTATTTCTGAGGGATATTACGATTATGTAAATGGTCTCTGACTCGGATATCTGGATTCCCAAAGAAATTCTGCCTTAATTAAAACACAATTATAATCAGTAGAATTGTGAGGTAAGTTTAACAGTACTATTTTGAATAATTCAAACATTTAGTCTCAGACCTAGATGATGCATTTGAAAACATGATTTGCCCCCACCCCATACTTTTCAGATTTCATATCTTTTCTCCTAAGGCAGAGGATATCAGCATGATGTCTAAAAACTTGAATGGAAGAAAAAAAATACAGCACTATTTTCACTATAATTTTGGTCCTTCCTCAGTGTGGGTATTTGTGTGCTCATGTATAGACAAAATATGTATGTTCACATGTACACATATTAGTATATTATATGTTTATATTGATTATTTTAAACATTGAAATAATTTTATGAGAAGGAGTTCATATACTTTATTATACTAAAAAAGTCTCATGGAGGAATGATAGGATTAGGAATTTTTATAATAAGTTAATCAGTGATAATAATACCACTTAATATAATATTTAAAGTTTATAAACTAGCCAAAATGATTTTTGTTTCACATGTCCACCAAATCTTCAGTATTGGAGGGATCTCTGGGGCTACCTAGTCTAATTCAAACTCCTCCAAGAGTATTTCTCCAATTTAATAGTCAAATGGTCATTTATCTTTTGCTTAAAGACCTCCATTAAAAGGGAAATCTCTTCCTCATGAGGCAGACATCTGATACTGCTTCCAAATGTTGATTTATGATTGTATCACTCTTTGGAAGTGATTAATATAACATTCTTTCTAATTACACATGGCAACCATTCAATGCAAACCAATAAAAATTTGTTAAGCATTTTGTGCCAAGGACTGTGATATGGGTTGGAAATACAATGAAAGAAATGACCTTGGCCTCAGAGCTTTTAACATGAAGGGGAACATGACACAAAAGGAGTCAAGAAAGGAGTGGAGAAGAAAGCACATTAGATGGTATCTAGAACAGAATCATGTTCTTCCATGGAGGCAGAGTAACAGATACAATAAAGTAAACAAAAATCCAATTTATGACCGCTATAAAAAGGCACTGAGGATAATTTATTAATCAGAGGAGAAAGAAGCTAAGGTAGGTAGCAAAAATTAAGGCATGAGTAAGCAATCTTGGTAGTAAGTTTGGAAATGATGAGTTTTCTTAGAAGGGTCACCCTGTTCTGTGCCATTGAAACCAGGCAGAGAAGAGATAATTTAAAGTAAGAGAATCATATATTCACTGGCCTGGAAGTCACCTCAATATTCATGTATTTCAACCTGTGGCCTAAAATGAATCCATCTCTACAATAACCCCAGATAGTGGCCAACACTCCATAGCTGTCATTCTATTTATGACTCAATCAGGATCTCCATGAGCAGCAACCTGTGATCTCCCAAACTAGCCCTTTTCATGTTTGGAGGACTGAAATTATTAATTTGTTGTTTGTTTGGATTCATGAAGTCTAAATTTGTCTCTTTTTCACTCTTTCCAACATTTTGAGTTCTGATTACCTGGGCTAAATGGAGCTGATTCAGTCCTACCACACAGAATACAGCTGTCTTCTCTCTATGCTCTTTGATACTCATTTTTTTTCAAACAAAACTCTAAGTGCTTCAACCTGTTCTTCCAGAGACTTGAGAGCATTGCCCTCCTAAGATATCCTCTACTTCAGAGTTTCTAGCTTCTTAATGTACTTCCCAAAATGCAATTCTCCAAACTGAACTCTGTCCTCCAGATCTGATCTGATCAATTTCAGAGAATATTGAATTATCACCTTGCTAATATTCTACACAAAATCCATCTTCCTAAACCCAAAGATTGCATCAAACTTTCTTGGCTTCACATCCCATCAAAAAAATGAGCTATTCTCATTCCAGAGACTTTAAGAACATAAAAATTCAGGAAAGACACACACCAAGTATTTTTTTCCCTTCCTATTCCAACTAGTTTTACACTTTTTGTTAATGAAAGCTTTGATGATAGCCTTTTCAGGCTTGATTTGCTGCCCAAGGGTTGGAAAAAAAATCCACTATTTGAAATTGTATCACACTGGGATTTTTTCTTTTCAATCTACAAATTAAAATCACATATCTATACAGAGAGAAAATTAGTTTTATTGAACTTTTGCTGCCAATGACATGGGAAGAAAACTTAAGGTTAAATTATTCAGCTCTCTTGAGATGAAAATGCTGCCTTCTCTGCAGAGAAACCAAGGCAAAGGAATTGGGTAGAGAGAAGAATCATTAGGATATTGCATTGTGACAAATTTTATTTACGTTTCTACTTTTAGAGAGAATAATGAGAAGCAGGGTAGTGTACTGGATAGAGAGCTGGGTTTGAAGTCAAAATGACTTGCATCCAAATGTCATCTTTTCATACTTTCTAACTAAGATATAGTAGAAAATCAACATCTCTGAGTATCATGAAACCACTTAAGACTTTTGTAAAATAAGTCATCAAATATCTGGTATCTAAGTTGGTTGAATAATTGCTTACATTAGGAGTTATCTTCCCTCAAAAATCATAGATCATTTATATAAATATGGAAAGCTTCAATCCCTAGAGAGAGAAAATCAAAATAATTATGTGTTCTAGAAGCATTCTCCTTGATAATCATTGAATGCCCTTACCCTTATGGTCTCACAGTCAGGAGCTTAAGGCCCTTTTATACCCATTTACCTTCCCAGGTATTACTCAGTTTCATGTTCCATCAAGAAATGTCAGATAATGAACTGTGTGCTCTATCTCCACAATATCCTCAAGGAAAGTTTCATGTCCATTTTCCTCCAGCCTCCATATGTGGATATATGTATATTTACTATAATAAATATATCACTGCCATATTTCTCAGTTGGAAAATACAAGTGGAAAAGAAATTCAAACTAAACTGATGTTTATCAGCCTTTTGTGTGACCCTTTTTATTGTTGTTAATGTTTTTCATAAGTAACAATCATTTAACCCTAGGAATTCATGTTTTCTTTTGGAACTTATACCATAGTTGGATCTTTGGAAAATATTACTTAAATTAAATTTTTGAGCCAGAGATTTCCAACACAACTGGCATGACACCAAACAGGTATTATCATCTTCTGCCTACCTATGGCATTAACATGTAAATAAATGAGAATATATATGATCAAATAATAATTTTTGTATTTACCAAAATTAAATTACAGAAAATACTTGTATGGTATCTTATGTTTTGTCAAATATATGTATATATATATATATATATATATATATATATATATATTCTGTATATTAGAATGCATATATAAAGACAAAAATATAAATATATATGTATCAATAGATGTATATTCACATACATATATGCATATAGATATTTAGATGTGTGAATTCTTATTATATATAGTTCATATATATTTATGTTAAATTGTAATTATATATTTTGCATGTATGTGTGTATATTCTCAGTGGATTGGATCCCATTCTATCCTTGTTACAATCCTGTGTAGTTAGATGATGCTATCTTCCCATTTTTAAATAAATTTAATTTAAGACTAAACTAATGGATTAAGAGAGGAAAAGATTATGCTTAGTGTCATACAGTTAGCCAATATCTCCAGCAGAATCTACTAAAGGTTGTTAAGTCTAACTCCTTCATTTAATTCATAAGGAAACAGTCTCAGAAAGGGAGCCGTGAATTGTTCAAAATTACAAAATGAATGAGGAGAAAAATACATATTATAATTAATGTATATTTATAGTTTACTGCTTTTTTTGTTTTTTCACCTTATATAACTGCATTGTTACCCTTACCATCAAGTAGGCACTGAGATTCTCCTTGAAAAGCTCTAGAAAAGAGGAGTTTAAAACTACCCTACTACCAACATCAGTATTCAATACCAAGAGATATTGGGAAATTGAGCCATTCCTTCATTCATTTGAGGAGAGTTAAGAGTCACCGTTGTTTCTTCTGTTTTTTTTATGGGGAGACTAATCATTGATAAATAAATTATTTATTTGTTGTTCAGTTGGTTAATCTATCATCAATTAATTTGTGCATATATTGATTTACGTACTTATTAGTTTGTTTCCAGTTGCTAGATTTCAGTTTGGAGTGCTGAGTCTGGAGTCAGAAAAACTCAAGTTCAAATCCAGTCTCATTCTCTTCTTAGATATGTGATGACTGATAATAATTTGAATATCTATCTATCTCAGTTTTCTCATCTGAAAAAAATGGGACTGAAAACAATATATAATTTTCAGGGTTACTTTGAAGATCAAACTAAATAATATTTGTAAGTTTTTAGCACATAGTGAGCATATTTACATGTTTTATTCCCTTTCTTTGCTCCTTTCCTTGATATTAATGTATGCTTTGTTATCTCTATGGCTCCACTTTTCCAACCAAGGATTCTATTGGTTTCCCTGAGGGTCAAGAAGTAAAGTCTTAGGACTTTTCCTCATGAAAGTACTTGAAACTTTTGAATTCATATCCCAACTGACTACATGAGAGATATCTTTCCTTATTCAACATCAAAGGATTAATCCACACATCTCTCTCTCTCTCTCTCTCTCTCTCTCTCTCTCTCTCTCTCTCTCTCTCTCTCTCTCTCTCTCTCTCTCTCTCTCTCTCTCTCTCTCTCTCTCTCTCTCTCTCTCTCTCTCTCTCTCTCTCTCTCTCTCTCTCTCTCTCTCTCTCTCTCTCTCTGTTGTCTGCCTGTATCTCTGCCTGCCTGTTTCTCTGTCTAATTGGGCTGGTATATTTAAATACACCCCAAAAATCAGAAAAAAAAAACTTTTTGCATATAAGTAAATTTTCTATAAATTATAAAAAATGTCTTTCCTAGACTGTCATTGTGCAGTTAAAGAAATTATCCTGGGAAACATGGCCAATATTTTTATAGGTCTTGAATTCCATTTTTCATGAGTACAAGACTGCTCAAATTCCAGATTTTTCACCTTCCACTTGAGTAATTTGGTAGTTATTTCCTCTCTGTGAAGCTCAATAATCACATCTGGAATATGATAAACTTCATAAGTAAACAACAAAGTTCCCTTTTCTCTTTCAATGGAAATTGACAATAACCAATGATACACAAGTTAACAAACACATACCTTCAGTTTTCTAGACTTGTATATGGACATGGATCAGATAAAGAAAACAATGCCATTCTTTCCTCAGTGTGCATTTTACACCTAAACTCTAGCTTGTCAAATTGCCTCAGATTGGGTTGGAGAAGAAAGTCATTTTTAAATTTATTTTGTCATCTCCATTTTATAAATGAGGAAATTGAGGCTCAAATATTCATAAGGACTCATGCATAGTCATAAAGCTAACTTTTGTCAAAAGCAACATTCAAACATTCATTTTCTGACTTGTTCTTCAATATCTTCAGATTAAGTGGTAAAAATTGGAATGGAAAGGTAGAGAAAGAGAAGTTGTTAGCCAGACCTACAGAGAAATATTTTGTTTATAGCTTTCTTATATATACACACACACACACATACATACATCTATCTACATATGCATGTTCATGAATTGGACTGGAGAAAGTTCATTTGGAAATTGACGGTGATGAAAGTTGTAGAAAAGAGGGAGAAATGGAATGAAAAGAGGAAATCTATTGCTAAATATAACAAAGCATTTTTAATTTACAATTTAAACCACTTAGCCTAAATAAATGATTATGTTTTCCATGGAATGTCAATGGGCATCTGATTTCTTCAGTGCGAAATTTTACTCTTATGATTCAGATCCCTATGTGAACATTTTCCATATCTTCCCATAAAATTACCTTATGAGATACAATCAGATTTTTCAAAACTTTTGTCAATTTCTTGTAACATTGACTCATCTTAACCAGCATGCATTTTATATAGGTGTTATATTGAGTGATATTATTTTACACATAATTGGTAATGAGTATGATAAGGAAAAACAACTATAAAAATAATATTTATTTGACCCTTTAAAATTAGCAAAATGCTTTACTAATTCTATTTCATTTTGACCTTCCAAAACCACTCATTCATAGTTTCAGTTTCCACAAATGTGAAAAGAGGAGTTTAGACTAACTGACCCTGAAAGTCTTTGCAATCTCAAGGTCTTTATTCTCTCATTCAAATGATTCTTCTCCTACTCTGATTTCATGATGTGAAATGAACAATTGTTGGAGAAAATGACCTGAGTTCTTTTCCATTTTTCCCAATATTTAGGCTTCTAAAATCCCTTCCTGTATTAGATGTAAGGACCTGGTCAAACTCCCCTCTTCTTGCTGACCTCCAGAAAGCATTTAACTGCTACATTCTTGCTCTCCACTCTCCTTTCTTCACACTTGTCAGCTCGTGCCATTAGACCAAGCCAAAGCTGCTGCCTCATTAAGCACCCTGCTAATGACTTTAAAACCTCTTTTTAATTGGAATTGTAATGTTAACAAATTTGGCCTTTTCCAAATAATTTCCCCCTGACTACATGTACAGATTATGCCCTTGAGTATGAAGCAGTGTGTGGATTCACATTTTCCACTTCTCCCTAGATACTTCACTTGGCTCTTGACCTCCCATGTACTTGGGCTTGGTATTAAGATTCTAGAATTATAATAATCATTTGCATTAATATGGCTCTTGAGAGAGGGAGAATTCTAAATGTTTTGTCATGAAGAGTTCCTTCTGTATCCTCAAGAACATGGATTCTCATCTAAATGGAAGGATAACAATCCACTGAGCCAATCAATTGTTTTCCCCAAACCACTAAAAGTAATGAAGGAATGCCCAAATCCCAATACCTATCAAAAGTAAAAATATCTGTAGTGAATACATAAATAAACAAAACAACCAATTAAAGGAAATAAGCTAATATAAATAGTCTGTGGGTCTTGTTTAAAATTGGGAAGGGTGATTGTTCAGAAAATAGATATTAGACTTCCTGACCAGTATAGAAGAGAAAACGGTTTATCTTAGACATCAAGAGAGAAATGTTTTGGAGGAGAGGTAGGTGAAAAGAGACTCTCCCTCACTCCACTTTGAAGAGAACCATGGGCATTTCCATAGGATAAGAGGATTTTAATTCCTCCTTGTAGTATCCTAGTAGTATCTGAAAGATAACAGCAGTAAGTAGTCATGTCTACATTAGGAACTGAAGATGAAATAGGCACAATACAGAATGGTATGATTAATTCTGTACAAGGAAATTAGCAAAAGGGAGACTATACAGAGGAGAAAATGAATAGAAACTCCACAAACAGAAAGAAAGCATTTCAAGGAGCTGTGCATTCCTCAGGTACAAATCTAAATGTCAATATATTTTCCCTGATCTCTGTGTTCGTGGAGAAGAGTATACCCACATTTGGGGGAAGGACTATTAAAAAAACCTCTTCTGATAACACAACTTTTATAAATAATACTTTCTAAAGGGTTATTAATTCATGTTCAACTAAAAATTGGTAATTATGCTGCTGGGTTAATGTGGGCTGATTTTCTCATAGATCTGCTTCTTTTGCTTTCAGAGGCATAATGGATAGAAAACCACTCAAAAGATGTGTTAGACTACACTTACCTCTAATTATTCTTAGCCCTATGAGAGTGGCATGCTTTTTTGGAAAAAAAAATTATTTGGCTACAGAATGGAGGAGGAATGGGTTAAAGTGAGGAGAGACTGGAAAGCAATGGATCCAAATTTGGAGGTTAAGGAAATAATCTGGACAAGAAGGGTGAGGGTCTTAATTGAGGTACTAATTGGGTAAATAGAGAGAGTTCTTTAGATGTTAAGGATATCTTAGAAGCAGTAGCAGCAAGATTTGGCAATTGATTAACTAGAATCAGGTCAGGTAGACTGAGAAAAGGAGAATAACACCAAAGTTAGAAACCCCAGAGACTGAAAGAATGATTATTCCTTTGATAAAAATAGAGAACATTCGAAGCAGGGAAGATTTGGGAGAAAAATAATGAGTTCAGTTGGGTATATGTTGATTTTGACATATCTCCGGAGTATCTAGTTTGAAAAGTCAAATAGTATGTGATGTGGGATTGAATCTCAATGGAAACAATTGACCTAGATATGTAGAACTGAAAATTATCAGCATATACATGGTAATCATTGTAGCATGAAGGATACGCTGGGCTCTTTCTCCAATACAATGACCAAGCTTAAGCTTCCAAATATCATGCATAATGCAAAGAGTTAAGTATTGAACTGTTGTTTGATTTTATATCTGTTGAAAAACAATGAGCCTAGACAGATTTGGTAATGCCCGCCAGTGGCTTGGGAACAGGGGCATGGATTTCTAGTCATATTTTTATGTACATATTTTGAATTTTAGATTTTCTTCACCCTGATTAATCTTTAAAATCCTAGCTACCAGGAATGTCTACACCCCTACTTAAGGATTAAGTTTTGAGGAGGATGGCCTATGATAGGCATGTGTTAGCAAATGACAAATCAGAAACAACTGACAGACCCCCTGGGCTGTCTTAAGTCAAGCTTAAGCTACCACTGGTACATGTGAGATGCAAGAAGTGATATAAAAATGGTCTATGTATTTCACGTCACTTCCTCTCTCTAGGCTCTTTCATGGAGACATTGCTCTCACTCAGGGGGAAATATATAATTGAAAATCTGCAATTATGTACTCATATGTATAGTAAAAAGCGATTAATACTTATGGTTCCAATATCCATATATGAATGTCTTGTTTTTGCTTCTTGATTCCATCATCTCTCTATCGGGGGTAATAGAGTACTTCATCATCATTAATGACAACTATAGCTATCATTTACATACTTCTTGAAGTTTTACAAAGTGATTTACACATATTAATTCATCCTTTCCCTGGAACTATAGTTAGCCACTATATTAATCAGGGTTCTTAAGGTTTTTCAAAGCTATTTTTCTTTCATTGCTGTTTTTTTTTACTTTATGTATTGTTCCTCTGCTTCTATTCATTTTCCCAAAATCATTTCATGCAAGTCTTCAAAGGTTTCTCAACTACTGTCTCTTTCAACTTTCATATGGGAAACTAACATCTCTTACATCTGTGTGATGTAATTGGTTCAACAATTTTCCAATTAATGAATATGCATAAGATGTAAAAAAGGCACTAAGTGGATAGTAAATATTTAAACTAACTCTGACAGAGAAATGGATCAGTTTTAATTGGGATGATAAAAAAATAAAATAGCTATTGATATTACATGTAATGGATGTTTAATAGAGATAAATGTTGAAACAAGTGAAGTTTGAAGGATGAATATTACAGTCCAAGCTACTGTGGTGAGTAAAGCCAGAGGGTAGGAAAGTAAGGGAAATACTTCTGGATTGCCCAGTAACCCATTTGGAATGGAGTATAAATCATCCAAAGGCAAATAATTTGGAATAACCATGAACCATCTGTGGGATAATGAAAAGTATTTTGGATTTAATGCCAAAGGATCTGGGTTCAATCATTGTCTCTAATGCTTAACTGTATAATCTGGGGAAAGACACTTAAAAACTATTACTTGCACTTTCCTCATCTATAAAATGAAGACTTCAACAAAAGGATTTCTAAGCATATACCTCTTTCAATCAAGTAGTCTATTAAAAATGCCACATACTCAAATTTGTAATACACATTATTCACCTATTATAGATCAAATAGAAATGTTCTTAGGGATAAAAGACTTGTTTTATAACATCTGGAGTGAGAGTTCATCTTTTACTTTGTGTAAACTGCAGACCTACCTATAACTAATATATTAGTAAATGACAAGCAAGTATGAAACACAAACAATCAGAATTTGAACCCAATTCCATAGCATCCGCAGATCATTAGATTGAAATCTCACCTCACTAGTTGGCCTAATATAATTTAAAGTTGAAATGGACCTCACAGATCACATTGTGCAAATATTTCATTTACCTTTCAGGACCTAGGAAAGCTAAATGACTTGCTTAGTATCATGAACTTAGCAAATATAAAAGGCAATATTGAAACCGTGACCCTATGATCCCAGAATCAGTGCTCAATCTTCTAACTGAACTGCTGTAAAACTTCTAGCAGTTCTAAATTCATGAAAAATTTAAATATAATTTATTTTGGATATATAAAATGTGGTATGTTGTATTAAAATTAATTTGGGTTGTTTATTTCAAAATTCTTTTATTCATAACCTTACTCTCCCATACCAATGTTATAAATTATTTTATACTGTTAATTCAATTACACTATTTGGCATTTAAAAAATTCAACATTGTCTTAACATTATAATATCCTCAATCATTTATACAAACACACACAACATTTTAGCATGAAAAATCTGTTATACCTCTTAAGAAAAAATTCACTTTTTATCTGTGACATATACATAGAAAGATTATACACATATACTAATGAATATATACATATATATACATATACATACATAAATTTGTGTATATGTGTATATATCTTTGTGTTTGTGTATAGGGAACTTTGTTTATATATGTGCATATAAATCAAATTTGACAATTGGGTGCTAGAAACTTTTTATTAAAATAATACTATTTACATTAGAAGTTTGTTCAACATGGGTGAATTAATTGAAAATGACAAGACAAAATGACCCATTTGAATGATTTGATATTCAATTAGGGCTTAATAAATTAGGAAATGTAATTAATTGCTTAATGTCATTAGAGGGAGTTGTTATTTGTAAATGGAAACATTGTTGAATCACTGTGATATGCAAAAATAGATCATTTGATTTAGATTAATTTTTATGTGCCCTTCTTGAACTGAGGTTTTGGGGAGGGATTGAGATTTCTTTAAAAAATAATTCTAGTCAGCATAGTTCAAACTCTCTTTTAGAGATAGTATAGAACAATGGAACAAGGTCTAACAAAAAAATAAAACAAAATAATGAGAAACATATATGAAATAGAGTATGATATATAATTACTAGAATATGATATATCATAGAAGCTTATCCTGTCTGAGAAAAGGTTCCTTTATTTTTAAATGGCTATTTCAGAAAAAATAGAATCTTTTTTGTGTTGTATTCACACACAGGTACTTTATTATAATAATGTTGTTTAGCTTGATCTAAAATTTCCTGCTTGAATTGGAAGAAAGGTTCTTACTCTTTTGCTAGGAACAAATAAAACTAAATGGTGAATCATGATTTGCAGTTGCCAGAGGTTCAAAAGTCATTATGTTTTCCATTTTATGCTTCTACTAGATGGGCAAACAGGTGTGCATCCATCTTGGATTAAAAGCTTGCTAGCCAGAAGGCAGACGATGCCCCAAATCATATTTTTACTTCTTGTTTTTCTTAAGATATTAAGGAAACAAAAACTAAAAACCAGAAAGTATGGAATTGAACTTAAATGTAAAGGTATTGTATTTGTGAACATTGTTATGCCACCTACTATAAGGAATAATTCCTTATTGTCAAGGAATTCAGGAGTAAAAACAAACAAATGAACTTTTCACTTTAATACAATTGATTGCAAGTATGTCACCCAAAAATGTAAAATTGTCCAGGTTATTCATGTATTTATTTAGTGTTCTACCATTGGAATTTATTTCCTTGGAAAAAGAATATTGCTTATTTGTGTATATATAGTACCCTGTAGTACTTGTCAAATGCCTGATGAATAAGTGTCTAGCATAGATTTTAGAACCATCACCCCAACACCCAGTATATCCATTGAGGTACATACATGTAACTATTTCTCACCATAGAGATGTAGAAGGAACGTTGAGTAACTGGCAATCATTTCTAATGTTTACGAGCTCTATCCAGTATGTTATCTCATTTCCAAAAATTACCCAGCCATATGTAACCAGCCATTAGAAATGGATATTTAAAATGGTGGTTTAATGAACATAAATACAAAAAATCATCCCTTTTCTAAAATAAATCAGAACCAAAGACATACCCACCACTACATATAAAGTCAAGGACAATTAATATAAACCTAAGAAATACACATTAGAAAGGACTACTTATATATTCTGATTACTGGAATTCCTCTTATTAGATCTTCACTGTGTTCTCCTTAGTTTTGGTATAGTTATCTTTTGGAATCCTTGTGGATTCCTGGAGGTACTTTTCAATAAGTTTCCTATCTAATTTTCAGTATGTCTGTTAGCTTCCAAATATGACATTTCTATCAGTGATGGACATTTTGGGGTAGTTTTATTTCAGATGGAGAACCCCAAGTAGTCTGATTTATTTTAAAAGTTTATAGGATGTTCCCTAAATTTAGGAAAGAGGAGAAAGAAATTCACTATGCATGGATATCCAACATATAGGACTTAACTTGAACTGCTTCATCACTAAATTGACTTGTTATTGGAATACCAAGTTCCAATGAACTTTTTATCCTAAACTTTTTTTTTCTAAACCTCAAGTCACACAGCTTCTAATTCATATCTAGTGAATCATCTTCTCATTTCAAAAAAAGCATTCAGGCCTTGCAAATTGATTAAGAAATTTTATTTGATTGACAAATTAATTCAATAGAGGTTGTCTCACCTGCCAAAAGTAGTATAGCTATTTGAACTGAGTTGACAGTATTTAGTTGATTTATTCAAAGTCCAAACTTAGAGGATAAAATTAAAAAAAAAACTCCTTAGATTTAACTGACATTAGCCAAGATACTACCATTAAAGGCAGGTTTTCAAAAAATAAATAAATAAACCGAGTGATGATCAACAGGGAAAATATAAATAGATAGATTGATAGATAGATAGATAGATCCATTCTGGTGGATCAATAGACAAAGGAAATAATTCAAAGATGGAAATCAATAATCCCTGCCAAATATTTCATATCAAGGAAAAATCATAGGATCAGAAAAGCATTGACTTCATTGCAGTTAGAAGAAAATTTGACAACTATTGAGTCCGATGGTTAGCAATCTAATTGAAATTTATATCTTTAATAATCTAAAGTTCCACTCTATGGTTAATCCTAGTAAACTGACTTCTCAGATGACCAGCATTATATCTTCCTCATGAAGAGATTCTTTTATTTTTCCCCCTACCCCCAGCCTTTAGTATTGCTGGTAAACTACTTTCCTTTATACTCTTGAACAAGAGGACAAAAAGGAATGGGTCTAGACCATGGATACCTTATGCCCACTCTATATTTAGATATTCTTTAAAGAAATTTTGATATCAAAGCAGAACACTTCCCTTCACAAGAATATTCCAGGTCTCACATTTGCATCTATGATAATATTGGGGATCTTCTGTTTTAAAACACACTCTTTCCTCTCTTCTACATCATAGTATATTTTGTTTTCTCCAAGCATAATCTCAGTTAACCCTTTCCCCAATCCATGTTCCCTTCTTTGTTTTCACCTTCCTGATTATATGTGTTTCTTCTCACTTCTTTGGAATTGTAAAACATTGAAGTTTCAAAATTCCCTATAAGAGACTCACTATCCTAACTGATAATTGTCTCACTAATTTATGCACAACTATAAACAGTCCTTGGCTATGTCAAGAAAATATAGTTGCAATTTGACCAACAATTACTGAAAGATAGCGACAGAATGGAGATTTAGTTGATGTCCCTTTTGTACAAGAAGGGTATAAAGATTGACCTCTTTTTTTTAATGGTAAGAAAAATCCAGGCATAACTAACACCTTTACATCAGCCAGGATTCAGTGATTCTAATAGCATCATCAAATCCCTAATGGACCTATACACTTGATTCCTATCACCTTTCAAAGGGCTACATGAAAATAATACTTGAAAAAGAATTTTACTACCCTTTTCCCAGTTCCATTAGTTCATTCTCTGTAAACTTCAAAGACTGAAGAAGTTAAGGTCAATGATATCACACAGAAGATGGAGCAGAATCCCAAGCAGACTTAAAATGTATACAGTAATGATTTTGCTCCCTTTGTCCTTGCATTTCTACCATTTAAGGATACTATAAAGAGGAACTAGGCTAACAAATCAACAAAGAAAAGAATGGCATGTTGAAGTTGGGGATGAAATTTAAAGAAAGTATCTCTAATCCAATACAATGGAATGAGAATCTATTGTTTGACTATGTATCATCTACAATTTACTGCCCTGGGTGCTAGCTTTCAAAATGATTTACACTCATTATGCCATTTGAGTTGAGAGATAAAGGATGACTAATTTGATGGGACAGAAAATACTCAGTTTGTCTTCCCCATAGCAGACACCTAGTATCTGCCCATTGGATTGGGTTGACTTGAATTGTGTGGGATCCTATGAAGTAGGTACTATAGACATTTTTATTAATATTTCACAGACAAGCTTAGAGAGGTCAAATGACTGGTTCATGATCATATAGTAGTGATTAGTAAGTGATTAAAGCAATGTTTCTGTAGAAAAAACTATACGATAGTATACAAATTGCTGAACTTGGAGGAAGGGAGACATGAGAACAAAGATTGCTTCTAACACTTACTATGTAACCATAAGTAAATCATTTAATTTCCTTCAGCCTCATTTTACTCAAATGTACAATGAACAGTTGGAATTAGATGATGTTTAATGACTGTTTTAATTCTGAATCCAAAATCTGATGATGCAATGAGTTTATGTAATAGAATGATTAATTACTGCTCTAATGCTTTATATTTTTAAAGATATTTATACAGTCCCCAATTATTTCAATAGGCCTCAAAATGACTAAATTAAAATTACATACTTTTAAAAAATCTTTTGACTCAACCATTGAAAATTAGCAGACAAGCGAATACATAGCATAGCATTTAAGAACAATAAAGAAGCAATTTAATATAAGCAAGGAACTTCCACCTCCTTGACCAATCTCATAAGTCATTGATAATGCCATTTTCTTATGGACTTTGAAGAGAGCATTTCATTTATTCTATTATGTAGCAAAGCTAGACAGTTATTTTTAGAATTATCAAAGGAGGAAGTTTAAAATTATGGGCCCAAGGGTGGAAAAGCAGTAACAATAACAGAAATATCATTGGACCTATCTAGTTCTGAATGGAAAAGAAATTCAAAACTGAATCTTACACAAAGAAACCCTATTTTAGGGGAATATGGGTAGATATTGCTGACTTAAATCTGAAGTGATACGGTTTTAATCTCATTCATGGTATTGATATTATTTATCAGTTCAGTTCCAGTTCCATGTCAGAAATCTATGCATATCCTATACTCTCCTGGGGTGTTGTTTTCACTTTTTATAGACATATTTTAGGAACAACATTGATAATCTAGAGAACTACCACAGGAGAATGAGGAGACTTAAGTTCATGTCTTAAGAAGTTTGCCTGAAAGTGCTGACAATATTTGACTTAGGAAGGATAGGTAGATTTCCTTGAGTATTAAAAACTCTGAATTAAATTAAATTAAATCCAAGATCAATTTGACTTCATCTCTTCGGTATATTTACAGCTCTGTCAGTCTTATTTTTCTAGTCTTCCCACACCTTACTTTATTACATAGACTTCAGCATCTTTGCTTTCCTCCAACATGACACCCTCTCTCCCACTTAGGCTCTTAGACCAGTGTCTGTACTTAGGTGGTGTTTTATAAAAGTTAATGGATTGATCCAATGGCTTTGGCCTAACTATTTTCTAGACAAAAAATGTCGATCTCTTAGTTTGTCTATTATTCTGTAAGATGCAGTTCACGTCCCAAGTTCTAAGGGCATATTTCCTGATCTTTCCTGACTACTACTTCTTGTTTTCTCTGAGAATCTTCCTTCTATTCAATGTATGTCTTGCATGTACTTTGTTTTTTTTTTTACTGTTGTCATCTCCAATAGAAGGTTCTTTAAACTCTCTTTGTATTCGCAGCAATTAGCTGCCTGGTACAGAGTAAGTCTTCTTCTTTTTTTGTCCCCTTATACTTGTCTGCACAGTTTGTTTTGTCAGTTTCATTTTGTTTCCTTATTTTTTTCTCAAATTCAATTCAATTCAATATACTTCAGTGAACAGACATCTATAATTTCTCCCTTGCCTCCCCCTTCTATAACTGGAGAACAAAAATGGAATGACAGCAACAATGACAAGAATAACCAAAACCTTTTAGTCAACCAAAATAAACCCCCACCTTAGCTATATCAAAAAAAATTAAATATAAATTATTAGTGTTCTGCTAGCAAGTTGCTTAACATCTGGTTTGCCAGAAAAAAGTCACAATAAATTTTGACTGTAATCTGCATAGAGAGAATTTTCTCCAATTTTAAAGTCTAAGAAATCGAAATCAACAATGAAAAAAATCCCTTATTTGTATAATTTATTCATTTCTAATTTATGAATGTTCACATTGAAAAATAAACAGTTATCCTGAAAGCATGTAGAAACTGGCTCCAGCATACCCCTGGATGGCCATTTTCCCCATGTATCTTGAGTCAATTATCTGTCCAGAAGTAAAAAAAAAAACAAAAAACACAACAAAAAAAACAACATTATTTGTCATTGATTCTCTAGAAATGTTGACCATCAACTCTTAATTATCCTTCAAGATTTTCTTTATTGGTCATTTTAATTATTGAAATTTATTGTGGTAGATAAGATTATTGTTATTTTCTCTGGGCCTTGTAGAACCCTCTTTCAGGCTGACTGAAGGCAGAATTAGATGCTATAACATTTAATTGAGAGATAAAAGCTTCTGAATTGTTACATTTGTTCTCCTAACTTCCTTTGAGATCTTAGACAACAAATTTCAATTCTTTGAGTTTCAGCTTTCTAGTTGTAAAATGAGGAGGATGGACAGGCTAAATGTTAATTTCAGATATAACAATCTGTGTTCTATGATTCTAATATTCCAATACTTTGAGTCCTAATATTGTTTTTCAAATTTTTTTTCTACCTTTAACATTCTTTTTCTTCATTTAATATTCTAATTCCATGCTGATGAAGATGTGACACACATCCCCTGACGTGTTGGAGGTGGCTACTCTATTTACCCTCTCTAGCATGCCTAGGAACAGCAGACTGAGAACTTCCTCTCCCTGCTCTCTAGGGTAATATGGGGGGCTCACAGGCATCTTAAAGGTGCAGTTTGGGCATCCAATCCCTAAAAGGTTTGCCAACACTGCTCTGATTCTCTGATTATACACACATTCCTAGATCTATGGGTTTAAATCTAAGACCACTAGGCTATTTGTTACAAGGGAATCACTTTAAAAGACTGATATATATTAATTTAAGGTCGCCAAGGAATCAGCTATGTAATTCCTAAATGAAAAACTCGAGTCAGCCGTCAACCTTTTTTGGAGTTTAATTACAATAGGAGTAAGAAAGGAATTAGAGATAGAGAGAGAGAAAAAGGGGAGAGAAGGGAATAGGGCTTAAATACCCCTTCTGTTTAGGCTGGGCCAAAAGGCCCAAGCCCTTAGATAGCTGGGGCAAAGAAAAGAGATCAGTCCCTATTACTCACGTGACCAAAATGGAGAAACAGTCTCAGAGGCCCCCACCTTCAGCTTCCTTCAAAGCAAACCTTCTCCGAGCCCACAGGAACCACACCGACCAAGACTTCAACAACCACCCTGAGTCTTCAGACCCCCTATCTTTAAGGAAACCCTCCAAGTTGCCTCCCCTCAGTCCTCACATCTACCAATCCCTGTTCATCAATTTCCCTGTCAATGGAGGCTCTAGCTTAACCCAGGACCGCCCAGAGGTTTCTGGCTTTTGCACATGTCTGTTGAAGGTCATATTTTCAAATGATTAAATCTTTACTCCTTTGCTACAGCCCTTTCTAAATCCTGTTAACTTGAGTATGGTAGAGATTGGAATAATTAAATTTTGATCTAGGCTGCAGCCCTTACTCAATCCTATTAGGACTGAATAGGGTGGAGATTTATTCCAAGTATCTCCATTGTATCAATTCTAAAATCAATCAAGAGTCAAAGAAATTCCTGTTCTATGCTTAAGCATAGGTCAAAGTCCTTCCCATTGTTCAGCAAAAGGTTTCTGTCCTAAAGTAATCTTAAGAAGGGAAGAGAAGGAACCTCCCATGCCAATGGGGTTCCCATTCCAATAGACTATCAGTAAGAAATTTTCCAAGTATGAAATATCCCAATGGTGAAATTTCCAACATTTATAAGTCTAAGGAAATTTTGAGGTTTACATATTCTACTGAGATATCTATTTTCACAAGGCAGTCTTCATCATGGAACTCTTATTTTCCTTCTCATTGAACTCCACCTCTGGGCTTTTACTTGAGAATTAAAAGAAATAGGATGTTTGTTTTCCTATCTATTGTGCTATTCAACTATTTCTTTTGTTTTTCTTCTGATTCTTTTAACAATTCTCCTTGAGATAAAGGGGATAATTAGTTTTGCACTAAGGGAAGAACTATGAATAGTGAATGATTTAAAAATATACTAGGAGGTGTTTGTGTTAAAACTAACATGGATATCTAAAAAATAAATAAGTAATATTTCAAAAAAAACAGAAATGATGGAGTTCAGGAGAAGGAAGTCATAGAAGATAAAGTATGTAACAAATGATTGTTTACTATTGTACAGGAGGAGGCCTTTATTTGTTCTAGTTTTTCTCAGAGAGCAAAATCAGGAGTGTGAAGTTGGGGGAAAGAAAATAATAGAATTGATGTCAGGTAATGAAACAAAAAGGCAGATAGATGATAAAGAGTCTCAAATCTGAAGTCAGGAAGGAAGACATATTTCCACCTTCAAATCTGGCCTCAGAGACTTTCTGTATGACCCTTGGCATGACACTAACCCCTGTTTGCCTCAGTTTCCTCCTATATACAGTGAACTAGGGAAGGAAATGGCAAACTACTCAAGGATCTTTGCCAAGAAAATGCCATAAAGGGTCAGAAAGAGTTGGGCTCAACTGGGGAAATGACTGAACAACAATGAATGAACAGAAACATCCTAACAAATGAGAACTGTCCAAAAATGACTAAAGTGTTATAGGAAATAGTGTATTGTGCAGCTCTAGTGGTTTTCAAAGAACAAGATGTAACTTTTCTGAATATTTAGTGTTACTACTTTTAGGGTTCTCTGTTGGATTAAACAGTAGATTATGTCCCTCCCAGTGTTCAATTCTATTATACTATTGAGGAATAATCAGAAAAGTCAGTAGTCATCGAATAGTCATTGTTAAGCACATTTCTAAGTACATTTCTTCAAAGCTTTTAATGGATATTCTTCTGAAGTAGAGCTGAGGTATCATAACTTCTTTTTCAATGTTCACTATTCACGTAAAAAAGAATCAAACTGGGTTACTTTCAATAGGCATAAGTAGAATCAGGCAACTGGGACTTCTTTTCAGGACACTGACAACATTAGTCCTCCTAACAAAACTTAGCTACAAAGTAGGAAGAATGATAGATCAATAAATTAATTAAACCACGTCTACTAATCACCATTAGAATAAAGATCAATAAGATATTGTGATAATGTTTTTGTCCTCTTCCTTAATCTATGTTTCCTTTCCATATTCCTTTGAAAGTCCAGGTGTGAGGGGGAAGCTACATGGTTTAATGGATTGAGAGCCAGGCCTAGAGATGTCATGAGTTCAAATGTGACCTCAGACAATAGCTATGTGATCCTGAGCAAGTCGCTTAACTCTCACTGCCTATCTCTTGCCATTCTCCTGTCTTGAAACCAATACTTAGTACTGATTTTGAGACTAAGGTGAGGTTTTTGTTTTTGTTAAGTTCATGTGATGCTACGACCAGAGTGAAAGTTTTCTAGTACAATAAACTGAGTCTACCACAGCAAAATGAACAATGGTTTCTGCTATCCAAAAGCTTACTAGTATGCTATTAGACCTGATTTGGCCCAGGAGGCTTTTAATTCACACAATCCATATTTAGACAGATTGAACTTTGTGACATTAGAAAAGAATTTAGCTTACTGGGGTAACCAATTTCCTCATCTATCAAATGAGGATGTTATCCTAGATGTCAACTGAAGTCCCTAAATATATGACCTTTTAACCACATGACTGACATAAATTTCATTGTCTCCTCCTGCTTTTCCATATGTCTGTGCTATACCCTGTGCCTATTGGGCACTGTTCCAACATCTTAGACATCTTTGTGTCCCCAGGGCCCAGCCTAGAATAGTAGCTACATATTAAGCACTTGCCAATTGATTGATTGATTGATGTCATTTCTTATATGTAAATCATCATTCCTGATGTGCTACAGGCTGCTTACACCCACCATCTGTCTTTCCTTTGTCCTTTTGGCTAGTGCAATCTTTATTCTTCCCAAAAAGTTAGATTCTAAGAATAAATGATGTTCTCTATTTATTTTGAACTTGAGATGGCTCACTACTTCCAGTAATAACATTTAACAGGTGAAAAATCAGAGAGAAGATTTTATATCTTATAATAAATGAAGAATTGTTCATTTGCTCCTAAGTGGTCAAGGTCCCTAAAAGCTTCCATCTGCAATAATATTTTAGTCAATTGAAAGAAAGAGGAACATTCATTCCAGAAAGGATGTGGCTATTGCTTCTTGTGGGATAACCTCTTATGTTGTGATTCCAACACTGGCAATATGAACTCATACCTTTTTATATCTACTCTAACAAATGATGCCCTTCACACATGACAAGCCCTCAATAAACATCCATTGAATACATGAATATCTAAAGGAAAATGAAAGCAGACTCAGAGGAGAAAGAGTGTTTTCCATCTATTTTGGGCCCACGAAAAAGCAGATGACTTTAAATTGTCTCAGAATGAGTTTTCATTCTGTATGGAAAAACATAGTTGAGTGAAAAGAGCGATGTGCTTAAAGGTGAGAAATATATGATTTTAAATCTCACTTCTGGAACTTTCTGACTTTGTGATCCTAAGTAAGTCAATTAAGTCCTCAGTCTCCAAATTCCCAAGTCCAAAGTGGAAATAATGAGGCCTACATAAGATAACTCAATATTGTCCTAAGATTGAAATGAAATGATGTGTGCTGAAATTCTATATAAAGGTCCATTCTTATCACATTAATATCAATCAACCAAAAAGTTGTGTCAGTCTCTCTTCTAGGTAGTGAAATACAACGGTGAAAGCCAAATGGTGCCTGGCCTCAAGTCGATGTCATAAATGCATAAAATATTTCTCTAAGCTAAAATTTTCAAAGAAGATACAAACAAATTCTTGATCTTAGAAAAAAATCTAATCCTTTATTTCAAATTATTCAACCTTCAGCAGATAGTATATGAAATAAAAGGCATCAGAAAGCATTGCTGCCACCTGTAATATAAATTCCTCAATATTGCTGCCTTCTTTTGGTTTTTAATCTTACCTTTTATCTTATAATCAAAAGTAAATAATGGTTACAAGATAGAAGAGTGGTAAAAGCAAGTGGACAGATTTGAATTCAGGAACCCCCACCTCCAGGCATGGCTCTTTATTCCTTGAGCCACCCAGCTGGCCTGATTACCTTATTTAGATATCTAGATGGCCATTCATCTTGACTTTTGCCTTGCCACCAGATCTTGAGGAATGGAAGAGGGAGGTTGATGACTGTGTGCAACTCAATTGCCTCACTTGAATCCAACTCATGAACAAGTTAAGATATTACCCTGTGATATCTATGGTCCTTTTTTGGAAACAAATGAACCAAAACAATAACAGAGCAAAATATAAAAATTATTCATTAGAATAATGAATGAACTTTAAAATTAATTAAATGAAGTTCCATTTCATTATTGAAAACTACACTTTAGTAGGTTTTATTGATATACACAGTAGGTTATAATATCACAACTATTATCTCTTAGATACTGGGATTAAAGAAAACTAAATAATGAACTCAATATTTCAATTGAATAATCAATGTAATGCATTATAGAAGAAAGGAAAGTACACTCAACTTCTTCAGGAAGAAGTCATTTCAAATCCACAGAAAAAACAAGCCTTTTCACTGCAATGTGCTGCATTATAAAATGAGCTTGGTGGATAGTGATGGCTTCTGGGATGCTTGCAAATTCCAAATCTATTTGCTTACAATTCATTTATCAGAATATAATGCATTACATACATAAAATACCATTGCTTTCATGAATTTTCAATCTCAGACATTATAATTTTGGTCATTTCTCAAGAAAGCCTCAGTTGCCTCCAAGTTAGTGAGTTCACCTAGAGACTATTGAAATGTGAATTCTAGGTCATTTATTGAAGATATTTTTAATGAGATTATCTTTTGTTTCAGTTTATGTAACTTGGACTACATAGCCACTCATGTGTCTTGCATCTCTGAAGTTAAATGAATCTCTGGTATTCAGAGAGACTATCTCTCCTGAGATATCAATGGTTAACATTGCAATAATATAGATAGAGTCAATGAATTGGAATGATGGATTAATTTGATATTTCTAGTACCTCAATAAAAAAGAAATTGGAGTTACTTGAAATACTTTTTTTGTAACTTTCCCAAAGTTCCCACATAAAGGAAGATGGTTAATTGATGAAATTTATGATTATGACCACATCTGAGAATTCTTCCAGAATTCTGAAGTTCCCCATCTCTCTGAGGATAGAAGAAATCTTTATCACTTTACTAGTTCTTTGGTTGGATGAATGGCATTTCTATTGGTCAGAATTTTATTTGAGGTGTTCCTATGTTCAAGTACATCCCACTATCCCCTCTATGAGAAGAGTTTTTGTTCCTTATCATGCGAGCTCGTGCCCTCATTTTTTCTTGGCCTCTTTCCACTCTGACAGATGGCCTGGAAGTCTGTCATGAAGTAGTGGATGCAACTTTGGCTGAGGGAAAAAGGGTATTTGTTTACTTCCTACTAGGCTTCCAAACTCTGGAATTCCAGGGTGTTTCCCTGTTACCAGTTGCAATGAATAGAGACTGCCCTGTGATTTTAGTCTTAGGTTTCATATTCATAAGGATAGCTTTTCCTTGGGGGGCTTAACCTGTCTGATATGTAGTCATTTTGAAAAGAAAAATGTCTAGCCCCATCTGAATTCCAGTCCATTCCTCAGGAGAGTCATGCTTCAGCCAGCAGACACTGAAGAATTAAATGTTCTTGGGACTTCTAAAGTGCTCAACTCAGCCCCTTTGATCTCTTCTTTAAATCCTAGGATGAAAGACAAGTTGGCTCAGGACTCCCTTAGGTTTTTCTGGGAGACTGGATCAGAATTTGGAAAGAGCATTAATGCACTTTGGGGTCATTTGATCTTTTAGCCTGAAGGAGGAAAAAAAGACAAGTTAATACATTTCAGGAATAGATAGAGGGAAAAGGTAGTTGCTGCGGAGAAGGAGGGGAAAGAAATGTGTTGTCCAGGACAAGTTCCTGGAGGTATTGGCATGAGTGGCTGGGAAGAGAAGTTTGCTGAATTAGGCTGCGTTGGTCACTATCAAAGTATATAAAAGGGTAAGTGGAAATTCTAAAATACTGAGTCTTTTTGTCTTGGGTTGTACCCAGAGATAACATAGCAGACAGGCAAATATTGGTTTCAGAGAGTCCATGCTAGAAAGCTACATGTTATTTACAGTTATTGGATGCACAAAAAGAATAAGAGGATATCACACTTAAGGAAAATTGATGAAAAATCCTAATTTCTGCTTTATTCCCTTAATAATAACAACAGTTTATTTAATGGGAAAAGATCAAGAGAGTATTTTCCTTATAATACCCCTATGTGGTAGATTAAGGCATAGTGGATAGAGTTCTGGACATAGAATTAGGGAGATTCAAATGAAAGTCCTTTAGTTCAGACATTTACTACCTTTGAAATCCTTGCCTAGTCATCTAAATTCTCTGAATGACAGTTTCCTTGCCTGTAAAATTAGAGAATCAGATTTCTCCAAGTTTCCTCTCATCTAGAAATCTCAGATCCTATCATCATTTAGATTATGCTCATTTTGCACTTTGGGAGACTTCAGCTCAGAGGTATGAAGAAACAAGTTCATAGCCACACAGTAAGGTTGAGAGTCATTACTCAAACCCAGGTTTCCTAATTCCCTCTAGACCTAACAGAATGATTATAATAGTTATCAACAATGAGATTTCACATTAGGTTCATACAGTAAAGATTCACTATTGTTAAGAGAAACAAAAAAAATGATGGATGCAGAAAATTAAACCTCTCTACCTCATTTCTCCTTTCTGTATTTCTATCTGAGATTGTCATTAGAGGAAGTTATCCAGTGGAACAAAGACTTGAATCCTTTTATTGAGGCATCCAGATCTCAGAAGACAGCTAAGATGAAGTTAGTGTTCCAAAGTATTCCAAGGGATACTCTTGCTTGGCAGCATTTATTTTCTTGTCAACATGTCAAATTCTGAATGCTTGCTTGAAAATGTAACAAAAATGCAATTACAAATATCTCTTCTTTCCTCTACCAAGATCAGATGCCATGTAGGGTATTTATTTTTAGTGCTATTCATTACTTTAGGGGAAAGACATGGGTAATCTTGGATGTTTTCAAAGGAGGGTAACCATCATGGGGAAGGTCCTCAAATGCGTGTCATATTAGGTTTACTTCAATGAACTGAGGATATTTTTCTGGAAAAAAGAAAGATCACTGGGTGACACAATTACTTTATTTCAAATATTTCAACTGCCATCACATCCAAGAGCAATTCACCTTATTCTATTGCCTCTAGAAAGATAGTCCAGAAGCAATTGGCAGAGAGTAGTAAAAAAAAATACTAAACTTAATATCAGATATCAAACATCAAAAACTTTTAATGTTATCTTGAAGATGAACTACTTTGATAAGTAGTATGTTCAGACACACACACACACACACAAACACACTATATACATCACCCTTTCATCCTTTTCTACCAGAAAAAGTTTGTATACTTTTTGGGTTACATATGATATTAGGTAAACCTTTTGAACTATGGTTGATAAAATTTACTTTCATGTTATTTCCACATGAAATTCTGATTCTGTAAGGTCACTCAACAAACTTCAAGATCCTTCTTTTTTGGATGATTTTAGAAAAGCAAAGGATCCAAAATGTTTTGGGTTGCGGGAGGGGAAAGAAAGTTTAATTCATATCTGGGGACCAGAGTTTTCACTCCTTGTATATTGTTTTCTCATTTTTTTGAAGATGAGAAAGTCATTATTCCATTTTTGACATTGTTTTACTCATTTACAAATCAAATAACTTAAAATTAACATTTTTTCTAATTCTAGTTAATATGAGGAAATATTATGATCAAATGTAATATATGATATTATTTATGACACAATTGTCCAAGCAAACCCATTTCCCATTTTTACTTTATATCTTTCAGCAAAATGCTAAATGATAAATTAAATAATAACAAAAAATAACTGCCCACGTCCCAAAAAGATTCCTTGAAAAAATATCAATAAATGGCAAATCTGAACATGATGTTTCCTTTCATAAAAGTGATTTATTTGTTCCTGATGGTTAATGCAATTCAGGTATTTGGGTCATTTCAAACTCTTCATGACCCTATTTTGGCTTTTCTTGGTATAATTAGTGGAGTGGTTTGCCATTTCCTTTACTAGATCATTTTACAGATGAAGAAACTGAGGTGAATAAGGTTAAGTGACTTTCCCAGAGTCAGAGTGGAAATGTAAATCTTGGGCTTGCTTGGACTCTATATCCTGTGTCATTTGTGATAAAATGGCACTACAGTTCTTCTGTCTGATATTTAAAGTCCTTTAAAATTTGTCTCCAACTTATATTTGCATATTAATCTCACATTAATCCTCCTGGATGCACTTAATATTTCATCCAAATTAGCCAACTTTAAAAAAAAATTCTATTTCATCTCCTTCCTATATATCTTTACATAAAATGTTTCTCCAGCTCATTTCATTGAAAATGTTCTTCCTCTCCTCCATCTCTTAGACTCCCCATCTTTCTTCAGGATTCAACTCATTTACCATGTCTCAGAAGAATTTTCATTGATTCCTCACAACTCTTGTTAGTGGTACAATCTCAACACTAAAATTATTTTGCATTTATTTACTTTCTATATTTCCTCTATCATAATTTGGTCTCTCTTTTCTATAGTAGAATGTGAACTGGTTGAAGGCAAAATATTTTTATTTTTGTGATTGTTTCCCAGGGGTAAGACAATGTCTGATATGATAAAGAAGCAATAAAAATGTTGTATTTAATTTGATTGAATTGTAGTACCACAAGGGTCATTCAGTTAAAGCTAGTAATGTCCTTTAGGTTTCTATTCATGGAATCAACAACTTTTTTCTTTCTTCTCTTTCATCTTGAGGTCAGACTTATACATAAGAGTAAATTAAGGACCTTCTATTTTAATTAAATTCAATTTACTTTAGTCCAAATGACCCTGTTTTTATTTTATTATTATTATTTTTAATAAAACCCTTACCTTCTGTCTTGGAATCAATACACAGTATTGATTCCAAGGCAGAAGAATGGCAAGGAGATAGACAATGGGGGTCAAGTGACAGCTGGGGAAGTGACTGAGGCCAGATTTAAACCCAGGACCTCCTGTCTCTAGGCCTGGTTCTCAATCCACTGAGCTAACCTGATGTCCCCTATGTCAGGGACTTTACTTTGTCCTTGGGGCACAAAAAGCAATGATTGTTCTTCCACATAATCTTGTGATCCAGTCATACTATGCTTAAGTCTACTTCCCAAGGAGATCAGGGCTAAAGGAAAAAGAACCAATAGGTTTAAAAATATTTCAGAGTCTCCTTTTTATGGCAGGAAACTGAAAGTTGACTGTATATCCATCAATTGGGGGATGACTAAACACATTTTGGTAAATGAATGTGATAGAATATACTGCACTGTAAGAAATGATAAAAAGATTAATTAAAAAAACAACTTGGAGAGAACTGCATAAAATAATGAAGAGTGACATGAAAATAATTAAATGAATGTTATGTACAGCTACTATATTTGAAGAAAAACCAATGAATGTTTGCCTGCAGAGAATGAACTGAAAAAATAAAAATGAAAGATGTAATCTATTTGCACATATTTAAGACTTTATAAAAATATTTACCAATAACATACATTAATCATTTTACACACAATTTTTTTTATTTAATAATCCAAATTGTCTTCCCCACTCCCCTCATTTCCCCTTCCAAACGATGGTAAGCAATTTGATCTGGATTATACATGTATCATCATTCAAAACATATTTATAATTTTTTTCATTTTTCTAAGAAAATAATCATATAAAACCAAAACCACAAAATAAAAATGCAAATAAACTAAAGTGAAAAAAATAATATGATCTCATCTACATTCAGACTCCAACAGTCCTTTTTCTCTATGTGGATAGTATTCTTTGTCATAATTCCTTTTGGATAATCTCAAATTATTCTATTACTGAGAGAAGCTAAGTCTTTCACAGTTGGTCATTCCACAATATTGCTATTACTTATGTATGATATTCTACTGGTTCTGCTAATTTCACTCTGCATCAGTTAATGTAGGGTTTCCCAACTCTTTCTGAAATCATCCTGTACATAATTTCTTATATCACTTTCTATTTCTTCCTTCTGGATTTTGTTGGTAAAATGTATATATGCTGATGATTTATGTGGGTTTATTTTGTATCCTGCAACTTTGCCAAAGTAATGAATTATTTCAGCTAGAGTTTTTAATTAAATTCTCTAGTATTCTCTAATTATACCATCATATAACCTGCAAAAAATGATAATTTCATTTCCTTAATACCTACTTTACTTCCTTCAATTACTTTTTCTTCTCTTATTGTTAAAGAAAGAGTTTCTAGTAAAATATGAAATACTAGTGGTGATAATGGGCATCCTTGTTGCACTCCTGATTTATTGGGAATGCTACTAACTTTTTCCCTTTGAAGATTGTACTTGCTGATGATAGATATTACTTAGTAGTGGTAGTCTCTCGGTGATCGAGAATGACTATTGTCTTTGTGCAGTTTCATCTACGGTGTACACTCATGTGGCTTTGGAGTCCAAAGGCTGAGGTGCACAGTTTGTGGCACATGGGGCATGGGATGCCAGTTGTTACGGGAGGTGTGGTTGTGGCCTGGTGTCAGTGTTCACGCGCAGCAGCAAGACATCAATGTCGTTCATTTTCAAAGGTGGTGGCGGCATGGTTACTGTGGGTTTGCCAGCTGCTTCTGTCAGAGGCAGCGAGTTCTAGTTGCTTTGGTGTAATGCCAGCCCACTTCAAGTTTGACTTTAGCTGATCCTTGTATCTTTTCTTTGGTCGGCCTTGTTTCCTGAGTCCAGCTGACAGTTCACCATAGAATACCTGTCTTGGTATTCGCTGTGGGTCCATGCGGATGACGTGTCCAGACCATCGTAGCTGGGTTTTGAGGTTACTTAACATTTTAAGGAAAGGCACATTCATTCTTATGTTTTCTACTGTATTCAATAGGAATGGGTGTTTTATTTTGTTGAAGGCTTTTTCTGCATTTATTTCTCTTAGTTTGATTATTGATATGTTCAGTTTAGTACTAAACCACCCTTGCATTCCTGGTATAAATCCTATTTGGTTATAATGATATATTGCTGGAGTCATTTTGTCAAATGATGCCTTCTGTTGTAGTGGGAGAGGAGAGAACGTCTGAGATACCCGGAAATACATTCTATTAATAAAGCATAAATAAACAAAGCAAAAGTTCGTGAAGCAGAAATGGTCACAGCCACTTTATTAATGATGAATATGAGTTTCAGATAGCTTAAAGACTTGTCTTGTGTCATATAACTAGTGAACATTGGGACTCAGTTTTTTCTTGCTCAAATCCCTTTCCAATATTCTACTCTAACTTTCAGATTAACACCAATGTTACCCATCTTCTTGGAACAGTACTAAAAAGGAACTCTGAGGGCAAGAAGAGCATGGCTATAAATGTATGGGAAATTAAAGGATGAAAGAAGAGAGATGAAGAAAAAACTTAATCTTGTCTTTGATCAAGTGGGTAGTTGGCGATACAGCAAGGGAGCTCAATTGCTTTTACCTACATCCCTTGAAAGAAATTTTTTTTTCTTGAAAAGGAAGAAAAGTTAGTATCTCCTCGATTTAAATCTATTTGGTCCAATGGAATGTGAAATATATAATGATGCTTGAGCAATTACATAAGACAGATTGAGCTGTAATAATTGTAACCCATTTGTTTCTTCACCTGAGGTTGCAGCATGGTTTTTAAACCCATTCAGGTGATAAACTTAGATGTGAACAAGTCAATCAGGTATATTCAACAGAAATTCAATTATCTAATTAATGCATTACTGGTGGATTTGTGAATTGATCCAACCATTCTGGATGTCAATTTGGAACTATGCCCAAAGGGCTTTAAAAGACTGTCTGCCCTTTGATCCAGCCAAAGATGGGTTTGTAATCCAAAGAGATAATAAGGGAAAATACTTGTACAAGAATATTCATAGCTATGCTATTTGTGGTGGCAAAAAAAATGGATAATGAGGAGATGCCCTTATATTGGGGAATGGCTGA
The DNA here is from genome assembly GCF_027887165.1 of Monodelphis domestica. Taxonomy (NCBI): domain Eukaryota; kingdom Metazoa; phylum Chordata; class Mammalia; order Didelphimorphia; family Didelphidae; genus Monodelphis; species Monodelphis domestica. The sequence continues at coordinate 746,140,201 of NC_077227.1, read as the reverse complement.
ACAAACTGTTTTATCTGTTGTTGATGGAATACTATTGTGCTGAAACAAATAATGAACTGGAGGGATTCCACGTGAACGATAAAGACCCCCAGGAATTGATGCAGGGTGAAAGGAGCAAAACCAGGAGAGACTGATACACTATGGTACAAACTAATTTAATAGACTTCTCTACTAGCAGCAATGCAATGATCCAGGAAAATTTTGAGGGACTTATGAGAAAGAACACTATTCACATTTATATGAAGATCTGTGGGAGTAGAAACACAGGAGAAAAACTGCTTCATCACATGGTTCAGTGAGGATATGATTGAGGATGTAGACTCTAAATGATCATCCTAGTGCAAATATCAATAATATAGCAATAGGTCTTGATCAATGACACATGTAAAATCCAGTGGAATTGCATGTTGTCTATGGGAGAGGGTTGAGGGGAAGGGGAGAGAAAGAAAAATGAATCTTATAACCATGGAAAGGTATTCTATATTAATTAAATACAATTTTCCAAATTAGAAAAAAATTCCATTATCTGGTGCTGAGCTATCAAGAGAATGAACAGTCATCAACCATTGACCTTCTTATTGATTGTTGTCGATCAAACAAAGCAGTTCTTGATAACATTTTCCTTGAGCCTATTTTGTTGTGGTCCCACACAAACATGAAGTAAAGTTTAATTTAAAAGAAACTATATTTTGTTTTATTCTCCACCCCCCTCTTGCTTCATAATTCTGTGTCCAGAAAAAAAAAAACTAGATCTGAAATTGGGTTTGAATTAATATGAAGGCAGAGGAATCACAAAAGGGGTAGTTGATCTTTCAAGGCTAAAGCCATGAACATGATTAGTGGGTTTTGTTCTTTTTGTCCACTGATGCTATAAATTATTCCCAAGGTTATTTGTAAAATTCAGACAATTTTATTGATCAAAAAACAGAACTGGTTATTTTAATATTTTATTTCATAGAATAAAAGATTTAGAGTTAGAATTTTGATTTCTACAAAAAAAACAGACTACAGTACAGATATGCAGAGGGTAGGATATGACCTGAAGAAAAAATAAATACATGGTTTCATATAACAGTCAAGGAAAAGTAATGATCAATATAGTGCCATTGTTTTTCCTGAAGGTAGATAAATAATATGACTGTTTTCTTTTTCCTTATTGATATTTCACAGGCAGAATTTTTTCTTTCTCACTTTTCTGTCTTGATCACCCTTTGCACAAGATCCTCTGTTTCTTAGTGTTGTTTAGCCTCCCCTCCCCAATAGATTTTTAGTTTTGTGAGAGGGAAAACTATCATATTCACATTTATCATCTCACTCAACAATGATGCTTAGCTCACTGAGTTCCTGGGAAAATATATCATTTCATTGACATTCTTTGAGTTTATGTGTATATTGGGTTCCATCATTTGTATGTTTACATAAAATCAAATTAAAAGGCACAAAAGAAGTGATATTAATTTCTTCCTTTATTTAGCAAACAGTGTAATTGTTACTTGTCTACAGTAATTTTCATTGTTTTTTTTTAAACCCTTACCTTCTGTTTTGGAGCCAATACTGTGTATTGGCTCCAAGGCAGAGGAGTGGTAAGGGTTAGGCAATGGGGGTCAAGTGACTTGCCCAGGGTCACACAGCTAGGAAGTGGCTGAGGCCAGATTTTAACCTAGGACCTCCCGTCTCTAGGTCTGGTTCTCAATCCACTGAGCTACCCAGCTGCCCCCTAGTAATTTTCATTGTTTTAAAAATAACATTATCATCAAAATATTGGTAGGGTGAACAGAAAGGAGGACATAAGTTCAAATTTTGCCTGTGACAGGTCCTTACTGTTTGAACAATGTTGAAACATATGTTGATTCTTGATGATTATTAGAAAAAAATTATAGTAGATAGAGTATTTGACTTAAACACAGGGAAAAATCAATTTAAATTCAGTCTCATCCATTTATAAGTAATATGACATTGTATAAATGACATAACTTACTTGGGTCTCATTTTCCTCATCTATGAAATGGAGTAATAATACAGTATCAACCTTACAGAGTTTTTGTTAGATCAAATAAGGTAGCATATACAATAGGATTTTGCAAATCATAGAGTGATATACCACAACAATAACAACAACAACCACTTCTTCATTTAAAGTGAACTGTAATCAGAGAATGGGGTGAGGGAAATACTGTAATAAAAGGCAAAGTCATTGGGGGGGGGTAGAGACTATTTAATACTTTATCATAGTTCTACCAGAAACTACCAGAATGAAAATACCTGCTAAATGAATGTGTAAATGTGTATCATTCTAGTACAATTTGTATTCTGATGATTTTAGGTAAACTTCACAACTAGTATAAGCACTTATGTAAAGTGAAATATCAAGTGAATCCCAAAGAATGATACTATTTCCAAGAGAAGCAGAGGCTTAAACACCAAAAAGTAACTGAAGTTCTCTAAATTCCAAATTTGATGGAGAATATCCATCCTCTCATTTAATACGTCTAGCTATAGAATATCTTCCAGTTATATTTTGCCACCCTAACTCAATTTTGTCTCATCAAATGTATACCTTTCTATGTGCCATTCTTTATCAACTGAACTCTGAAGGGAAAAATAATTAATCAGAGTATCTAATTTGCCTGAAAGTGTTCATTCCCATTTTGTGAATAGTTCAAATATTTATGATTAGATTTTATTTACAAAATGTTTTCTTCAAAACAATCTCATTGAACTGTAAATTATCAGTCACTTTAATGATGAAAGATATGAAGTTCAGCTAGATTAAATAATTTGTCCTAAATCACTCAGCTAGAGATCACTAGGATCCACATTTAAACTCAGTTTTCTTCTTGTTCATGTCTTTTTCTATATTCCACCCTAACTGTCAAATTAATCTCAGGATTACACATGTGATTGAAATATAACTAACATGAGCAATTTTGGGATTTAGAAACTACATTCAAATTCAAACTGTCACTTTAAAGCTTTGTGTCCTTGGGAAAGACTCTTTACCTGACTAAAGACTATATCTTCATTTGAGAAACATTATTGAACTTCATCTCTAAGATTCCATCCAGAACTAATTACATGATCCAATATTGATCATATCAATCAATAAACATTTTTTAAATTCCAACCATATACCAGTTATATCAGAATCACTAGGGGTAATAAAACAGACAAAAGACAATCTCTGCCTTCAAGGAAATCATAATCTACATGACCTAAATTTGTATCACAGTTCTGCTTCTTATAATCTTTGGGACCTTGGGCATGTCCTTTAATCTCTTGGAAATTTTTTTCATATGTCAAATGAGATTGAACTAAATGCATCTAAGGTTCTTTTTAATTCTAATTCTCTGATCTCATAAGACCTGCTTTAATATACCTTCATTGACCATTGCTACCTATGTGGCATTGGATATCACCTCTGGCTTTGTTATCAGCTGGAAACTATGTGGCTCAGTGGAAAGAACACCATGTCTGGAGTCTAGGATTCTTTTTTTTTTTTTATAAACCCTTACATTTCATCTTGGAAACAACACTGTGTATTGCATCCCAGGCAGAAAAGGTGTAAGTGTTAGGCACTGGAGGTTAAGTGACTTGCCCAGGGTCACACAGTTGGGAAGTGTCTGAGGCCAGATTTAAACCTACGACCTCCCATCTCTAGGCCTGGCTCTCAATCCACTGAGCTACCCAGCTACCCAGCTACCACCCCCAGGGATTCTTTTAATTGTGAGTTCCAATCTGGTTTCTGATGCTTACTAGCTTCATGACCCTGGGCAACTCACTTAACTTTGTCTACCCCAGTTTCTGCATCTGTCAAATAAACTGGAGAAGGAAATAGCAAATGTTTCTAGTATCTTTGCCAAGAAAACACTAAATCAGGTGCAGCTGAGTGGCTCAGCAGATTGAGAGTCAGGCCTAGAGATAGAAGGTCCTAGGTTCAAACCTGGCCTCAAGCACTTCCCAGCTTTGTGACCCTGGGCAAATCACTTAACCCCCATTGCCTAGCCCTTAACACTCTTTGCCTTGAAACTAATACATAGAATGGATTCCAAGATGGAAGGTGAGAGTTTAAAAAAAACAAACACTAAATCATCTCTCAAAGGGTCAGAGAGGATTGAAAAATTACTGAATATTTATTTTCCACATGTTTAGATTAAGGAACCAAAAATATATTAAGTATGGCACTGAACATAGATTCAGAAAGTTCTGAGTTCAAATTTGGTCAGTCACTATATTACAATCATGAAGTCACTGAACATTTCTCTGCCTTAGCTTCCTCATCAATTCCATGAAATTATTCTGCATCCCAATATTCTTATAAGTTTGAAATGAGGTGTGATTTGTAAAGAACTTTGCATATCTGAATGTCCTAGCTATTAGTATTACTAATAATACTATTTGGCTTTAGAGTAAATGTCCTCTAAATTCATTCTAGGGCTAAACATATGTTTCTATAGCCTGTATCCAAATATAGTTTTTTGAAATTTGAATCATTTCACATACACATATTCTCTTTTATCATCAAAATAGTTATGTGAGATAAGCACATCAGGGAACATCACAGAAGAGAAAAATTAGAATCAGTGAGGTCAAATCAATTAATTGAACATCAGCATGCTTTTTTAAAGTTCCTGCCCTGGGTCAGATATACATGCTGAGCATACAAAACCAAAAGGGAAACAATTCCTACTCCCGAAGAGCTTGTGATCTAATGAAGAAACATGTGCTTAAAATACCTGTGTAGAATGTATACAGTATGAAGTCCTCCTAATTACAAATCTACTGAGCATCAGAGCAGCTAATTGGAACTCAGGTGTTTCCAAATTCAAATCCATCCCTCTCACCAATCATTTGAACATTATGGAAAGCTGAGTCACATTTGATGGTCAGAAACCAGCTTCTTGACAACCACTTGCAGCCTATGGCAGTATCAAAACTCAGAGACTAGCAGCTGTCCAAGGTCTGTGATTTTGAACTGCTCACAGAACCATTTGCTAAAACAAGATAGAAAATGGGGAGGAAATGACTGAAAATATAAAGATTCTGATCTTTGTCTCTGCTTAAGCTAATAACCATTTCCCTCCCCAAGGGAGCCTTCTCAGCAAACTGTACTGTTCCCAAATTCTCTGCCTTGATGTGTCCCTGCAATTGCAAATCAGCACAGTGCCTTAAACCAATGGGGCATGGCATCAGCCTATCATTCTGAAAGCATATTGCATGGGGCCTGGGAATGTGTGAGGGGGACAAACAAAACAGTGGTTTCCTGACAAAGTAGCTAGAATAGTCTTCCATTTGAATGTGCTTGCAAAGCACATCGGAGAGCGTCCTTGTTTCCTCCCCTGATTCCAGCAGCTATATCACACTGAAACAGCTGAACAGGAAGGGCATTCTGGGTAATGGCATGCAAATGTAAGCATAAACTATCTCCTTTTGGCTTCTGAGCATGGATAATGGAAACTGAAAAGCCATTCCAAAAACCAAGCCTTGTTCATACTGAGTTGGAATATCCTTCACATTTTTTATATTAATAGGAAGTAAAAGGGGGCTGCGTAACCAATTATCATTTTGCTTATTCAATTTTCATTTCCACTCACTTGGGAAGGCCCTTGATGGGTAGTAGTGATATATTGAAGAGAATGCTTCTCCCAGAACCATTGAGATGTGTTCAAATCTTCACTCTGACTCAAATTTAGCTGTGTGACTAACTGAATAAATTATTTAACATCTCTCTAGTTGCAGACAACTAAACTTTAAGTATTTACCAACTAATGATGTCCCAAGCCTGTTGATGCAGGACATCCCCCATGAAATTATTCATACTTCATCTATTGGTCACTACTCACTTAAGGACATGCTAATGAGAAGGAAAAAGGGGGAAAAAAGAAACAAATAATTCAATGACTTCTTTGGTGCTCATTATAACACCTCTGAGATTATCTCAGGTTTACCATGCATATGTCCTGTATATTTACTAATGTATTCCCTTCTTCTGATTATTTCTAATTTCTCTCATTTATAACTTATTTGTAAATTGCCCATTGAGCATTTCTCTCCCATTAGACTGGGAGCTCCTGGAAAGCAGGGAATATTATCATCTCTCTTTGTTTCCCCAATGGTTAGCCCAATGCCTGGTACATACTAGATGATTTAAAAATATTTATTGCCTAAGTAATTATTTTCAAGTTGATTCCCTCATTCCCATGTGGACTTCATGAATTTAGGAATTGTTTTCACCTTTCTTTGCATCTACGGTGTATAGAATAGTGGCAGAGAGTAAGAGCCTACTAAATATTTTTAGACTTGCTCACCAATTTAGAAGGGGGAAGTCCAAGAGTGATTCCCAGCCTACCGACCTGTTTAACTTGGGACTTCCTAAAGAATCTTCATTTCAGCATGGCAGTAGCAAGAAAAGATGACATTTGCTAACGCTCTATTTGTGAAAGACAGGCAGAAAGTGACTACTTAAAAGAGGCATCCTGCTTTGACAGTGGCACGCTCTTTTCTTTGGAAATGATAAGGGGATTGTTGTAAATTTGCTTATGGGAGAGGGACACTTTCTAGGTGATGGAGTTATCATTCTATAGCAGAGGGAAAATAGGAAAGTAACTGTGTGACTGCTTTGTCTCTTCCACTAGCAATGACATGAGTATTTGCCCTCGTCTTGTCTCATGAGCCTATTTATTATTGGGATATGGGTGTTTCACTGTTGTACAAGTCTAGTATCCAAGCTGTAAAAAATAAAGCCTAGGAGGAAATGGAGCTGGTGATTGTACTTAGAGACATATTTGTTTATTTTATGTTAACTTTGGAGATTTACCATTAACCCAGGTGAGGATCACAAAGAGTCTGAAAAAAGAAATTTGCTTTTTATTCAAGAGTAATAATGGGCCATATCTGGTGACCTGGAGAGTTATAATGTTCACTTTGGTGAAAAAGAGAAACTCAGTATGACTCAATGATTTGATGCATCCTTCAAGGAAACCAGTGTGATCTTAGTGGGGGTTAAGTGATAGGTAGGCCCCATGCCTCATTGGTATCTATCTAACAATGAAGGACTTGGAGCAGGGATTCTGAAATGTGTGTGTATGTCTGCACACATGCACGCACAAGTGTGTTTGTGTGTGTGTGTGTGTGTGTGATGGGTCCCTTTGATAGTCTGGTGTAAAGTTTATAAACCATTATTGAGAAAATAAATATAAATGCTTAAAATTACATACCTCAAATCACATACATAGAACAAAATGATTTTCTATAGAGAATAAAATTAAATATATCATATAAAATTGATGAAACTAAATATATTAAAATAGCCATTCCTTTAAAAAGTTGATAGAACCTACATAAGGATCCTTGAACTAGAGGAAGAAATGCCTATAGAATGTTGTGTGAATGCTATGGAAGGATTTCTAGAAAGTCAGGGGGTTGGTTGTGAAGGATCAATTAATTAATTAACAAATATTTATTAAGCAGCTACTGTAGGTCAAGTACTGTGCTAATTTTTGGAAATTAAAAGAATTTGAAATTAAATTAAATTAAAAAAGAATTTGAAATTTGGAAATTAAAAGAATTTGAAAATTAAAATAAGTAAGAGGAAAATAAATCAACTTTTATTCCCAAGGTATTCATCTTCTTCATTAGAAAAAAGATGATCACATTAATATACATGTACAAACACATACACACAATCATTGAATGTTTTGGGGAGAGTAGGGGTATAACCTATGAAATCAATAAAGATCCCAAAGATTGTATAGCAGATGGGATTCCCTTTGAAGAAAAATAAGGATTCTAGAAGACAGAACTGAGTGAGTGTACATTCTAGGTGGCACCCCTAGGTGCAAAAGTGTTGAGAACATTGATGAAAAGCCACATGTAGTAACAACAAAAATGTTGTTGGGAATGGACTGAAGAGAAAGTGAAAGCAAGCAATTTATAGGAGACTGTGAAGATAGATTGGGGCTGGCATGTGAAGGACTTTACAAGATAAATATCTGCTTTTGCATTTCATCGGAAAAGGAATAGGGAGCTAAACCAGTTTGTTGAGCAGAAGACTAACATAGTCATTATCATAAAACTTGGTTACTTTAAAACTTAATGTTTGAGTGAAAGGAGAGGAAAGGGAAGAGACAGTGAAATATATTAAATATCTTCTGCAGTCATGCAGGAGAGAAGTAATGAAGGCATAGATGCCTTGTACCTGTATAGTTAGAGATGAATGTAATCCCAGATCCACTAGAATGGGTAACCAGAATAGAATAGAATAGATGGTTTTCCAATGCTGAAGCCACAATTTAGGGAGGAAAATAATAAACTGAAGAATGTCCAGAAATATGGTGGCACCTCAGATGAGGAGAGCTTACAGAGAATAGGGGCTTTTAGTGAGGATTAAAAAAAAAGGATTTATGGGAGACATAAAGGATTATTTAGTGAATCAGGAATACACTTATTTTCTTTGAACAAAGAAGGCAGGACTAGAAATAATTTCCTGGGAGTTAGAAAGAAGCTTTTTTTAGGTTTGCTAACAGGGAAGAAAAAAATCATAAAAATGAGAGCTTTCCAAAAGTCAAATAGTCTGCTGATGGATTTGTGTCTTTTTGACTTCTGGTCAGAGTTTGGATAACTGAAGAGGGCTGTGCTCGTATCCTGATGAGCTCTGATTTCAGTGCAAAGACCCCAGGAATAAGTGCTTTCAACACCCTTCATCAGCCTGCTCATAATAGTGTTCACATATCCTGGAGAGCAGCCAGGCCAGAGACTACTAGCCAGGGAGATGGAATAACATGCTGACTGGGGTGAAGAAAAATTGATGGCATGTATATAGTTCTTTAAGGTTTGCAGACTGCTTTACAAATAGGAATTCATTTAATTTCACAACGATCCTGGGAGATGCTTTTACTTTCCCCTTTTTAGCAATGAGAAAATTGTGATGGAGAGGTTAAGAGACTTGTCTATGTTTATGCTGCTTGTAATTGAAATGAAATTTGACCTCTGGTGCTCATAACTCTAGGCACAATGTTCTATTTCCTGTAACACCTAGTTGCCTTCACTGGGAGACATGACCAATGACCATCTATGTTCTCCAGAAGTCGAGGAAAATATGAAAAGTGAAAATGTGTGGGAATATGTTTCTAATGTAAGTATTTCAAGGCCTAACTTGGTAGCAGAACTTTGCCATGGGTACCCTTCAGGTGCTAGGAATCCCCAACCACTAACTTCTATCTCAATGAAATCTTAATTGCATGTTATGTGCTAGGCATGGTGCTAGATTCAAGGAATAGAAGTTAGATGACAGTTTATTTCTTCAATTCCCTTAAATCTCAGTAGGGGAAAAATTAAATCTGAACATAAATATGTAGATTATAGACATCTGTATTGGAAATTGATAGTAATTAATAATAAAATAATAGCATTTATTTAGTATTTTAAGGCTTGAAAATCACTTAATAGATTTATGTATTTGCTTTTAATATATAAAATTACACACACAAACATCCATTGGTAATGTATAATAATATACAGTATGTACATATAATTTTAAAGTAGTTTTGAATGCAGTGCTAAATTTCATAAGAGCATAGATTATGAAATAAACAATTCAACAAATATTTGTTATTTGCTTAACATATACTAGGCAAAATAATGCATCTGATGATTACCACCTTATGATTTTGGAGATGTTACTTACCTGCCCAAATTCTCAGGTCCCCATTAATTAAATATGTAGGTTGACCTCATTGGTACCTATATTGAATATATCTTATACATACATCTATTTCTGAATGCTGTTACCCCACAACTCAAATGGGAGATGCTTAAGGTTTGTTTTGCTTTTGACCATAATCCCAGGATTTAGTATAGTACCTGACACAGAATAGACTGAATGACCCCTGAGATCCCTTCCAGCATTATATATAATATATTACATCACTATCATCAAATCTCTTCACCTTTATGTGACTCAGTTTCCTTATCTATAAATTAGGGAGTTAATCATATTCCAAAATATTTGATGTCTCTTTCTCTTCTAGATCTAGGATCCTAGTATTTGTGAAATTATGTCTGCTCTTATCTTTTATCAGAAGGCCTCTTTTAGGAGTTAAAAGAACATTTGAATTGAACCTGGAAGCGTTTTGGTTTTTGAAAATTGCAGGTGATGAACAATAATATTCTTTGGAGATAGTCAATGCAAAGTCAACAAGGTAGAGTTTGTCAAGTATGGGGAAACAGGAAGGAGACCAGGTTCACTGAAACATAGAGTTTTTAAGGGCAATAAGTATGATCTTGATGGAAGGATTTGTTGGGGCCAGATTTTAAATGCTAAAAAGGAGCTTGCATTTTATCCAAGTGATTTTAGGGAGATATTTGAGAAGTACTACTGGGACAGACCTTCACTTTGGAAACATTGTCTTGTTATCAGCTAGAGGATGATGATGGGGTATATGAGACATGTTGTGGCATTAGAAAAGAAAGGACTTGACAAAGGATTAGATATATAAATGACTATTTCAATTATAATAGATATCTCTAGGTATATATAGGTCTAAATAAAATTATATATGTATTCTAGAAAAAGGCAAAAATATGCACATCACATATACATACCCTTATAAATCTTATAATGTCTACATATAAAATCAAGTACTACAAAAAGGTAAAGTTGTTTAAAGTCACAAACTAGTTAATTTGAACCCTGGATTGAATGTTAAAGAGAAAATCATTGGAGGAGACATTTAGCATTCAGAACTGGAAATTCATTGAAAATATATTATTTAAGAGATATTCATGGTGTAAGACTTTAAAACTATTGGCAATTATGATTGATTTTTCTAGATAGATATTACTCATCTTGTGAATGTCCTTAAAATGGGCAACCCAGACCAGAACTCAAAACTACAGATTTCTGATTTGGTAAGAGCAATTGGAACTATCCTATCCTGAGTGGAAAATACATCATTAATAATAATACACAGACATGTAGGTGAATAAAAATACATGTATACACATTACTGTGTATATAAATATCAATGCAAATGTGCATGGAAATGGATAAAGAAATATGAGGTATGACTTAGGGATTAAAATCAAGGTTGGGAAGAAGAAAAGAATCCTTTTTATACTATCTAGTCATGCACTGTGCTAAGTACATTCCAAATATGAGCTTATTTGATCCTAACAACAAGTTTATGATGTAGGTGCCATTATTGCAGTGTCTTTGGTCACACTTGTAATCACTTAGATTTGAAATTAGGATTTCCTGACCCCAGTTAAGTCTTCCTTGGAATAATGCACTATCCATTGTGCTATCTACCTAAAATTCTCAAATCTCTGAACTCCTTTAGGCCATTACTATTACTACTACTACTACTACTACTACTACTACTACTACTACTACTACTACTACTACTACTACTACTACTACAACTACAACTACTATTACTACTATTACTACTACTACTACTATTACTACTGCTACACTACACACACACACACACACACACACATATATGTGTATTAGTAGTAGTAAGAGTATTATTGTTGTTGTTATTCTTGGACTTATGATTTTATTGGTATTAGGAATTCCTATTAAGGGAATTCCTTCAACAAATATAGATTACCAACAGTTCTGGAACTGCTACTCTTAGAGATTTATCAGGGCAATTAGATGGTAATGGTCATGCACTTAGTCTTTGTCAAAATGAGGCCTCAACAGAGTTCTTGCTTGCTAAGAATGGCTCTTTATCTGCTGTTACAAACTTTCTCTATTTTTCTACTTTTCCAGATTTATAACTTTCATATTTTGTGAAATTTTCCCTTGTAGTAATGATAAACTTCCCTTAAGTTGAGAAGTATATCTATTATCTGACAGATGAGCAAACTGAGGTAGAATATCTAAGGATCTAAGGGCCTTGCACTAAGACTACAAAACTAGGAAGAGCTAGGTTTATGATTCCTATCGTTTGATTTGACATTCAGAGCTTTCATAAAAAGATGCTAACATCCAACTCTGGCAAAAAAAAAAAGGAAAAATGGCCATAATAACAAGAAGCAAATGTCTCTAGATTTAGAATCTTTCAATTTACAGTTAAAAGAAACCAGTTAGGATCTTGCCTCTGATATTTATTATGTATGAGATCTCAGGGATTTAATTTCTCATCCCTTGACCTCAGTAACTGATCTCCAAAAATGTTAGTGAGCTTTGATATTTCTAAGGACTCACCATTCTCTAAGTCTTCAATCCCATGAAAGATGGTTGTGTAATCTTCCTATGGAAATTAACATTTAAAAAGAATAAAATGAAAGTGAAGCTAACCAAAGCAATGAAAAGGAAGACTTGAGTCATTTCTTTTTCCCTTAAGGAAAGAAGAAAGGAAAGAAAGTCATTTGACCCAGGCCCTCTATTCTCTTTTATTTTTTATCATGACAGTCCCTTTCACCATCCCCTGTATTATCCTCTTTGTTTATAATCTCTGATGGAGGTTTTGTAGTCATTCTATTATCTACCAACATCAATTCCTCCATCTGCATAACATTAAAAAACAACTAACAGGCAGCAAGAGTTTATTTAGCATCTGTTTTGGGCCAGACTTGTGTTGCATCAATGACACACATGATACATTCTTGGCTTTCAAGAGCTTGTATTATGTTGATGGACCCAACCCAACATTTAAACATTTACACAGAGAAGCAGAGCTGAGTATTAAAACTGATACTTTTCAGTGTCCATTCCACTAGTTCAGCTTGGTCCATGAGAGAATGGGAGGACAGAAAAGGATCATAGGACTATAAACCAAAAATATTGATATTTTAATTTCCTTTTTTAAAAGACCCCACCTGTGAGTGATTTAAATTCTATTCAAAAATAAGTTTTCAAAAAATATATATGTAAAATGGGGATTATTCTACCTATCTACCAGGATTTTTTTAGAATTATATCAAATAATAATTGTAAATAATTTAGCATAGCTTGCTACATATATAGTAGGTCCTATAAAATTATTGGGTATGATGACATTGATGTTGATGATGACCACAGGGAGGACTCTCCTTTTGTTTCTCTCTTATAATATATGGCATTCTTGGTGCATTTAGATCCCTGACATTTCTAGAACCTAATTGCCATCCTTTATCAAATGATGGTGCCTTTCATCCCTAATGGTATTCATTAATAATCAAAAGCATTCTCTATTCATCTAGATAAAGTCAACACAAGTTTCTACATTTCAAATAGAAATCTTATCAGAACCAATATATTTTTTTAATTATGCCTCTGAACATATTTTCTGATGCCAGCACCCCTGGTGAGGTATTTCTAATGGACATCTGGAGACTGCCATTTTCTCCCTTAACATGTGCAAGGTGACTTCCTGATTAACCAAGTAAGCAGATGAGATGTTTGATTGCCTTTCTATCAATATGCGCATCTCAGCAGAGTTATTGTCCTCAAATTGGTAAACTAGAATGGTGATGGCGACTTCAGGGTAAACTTGGCAGCAGTCTAGAAATAGGACTTTTCCTTTCCTCAACACCTATCAAAATAGACTACCTCAAAAGGACAAAAACAAAAACAAAAACAAATTCATGTGAATGAAGGGACCCTAGAGTAGGGTGCAGCATTGAAAGTGCATGAGATTTGGACATTTCCACACTATAAGGGGGTGAAAAAGCTTCCACAAAACATGAACTGATCCATCCTCACCCACCGCACATTTGGAGTCAGAGTCAGAGCCATCACAATCTAGAATCAGTGAGTAAGTGAGAGGCACCTCCAGAGCAAGTGTGGGGCACCTCTAGGTCCTTGGAAGCTGACTAAGACCACCAAAGACCTACCCTTGAAGGCAGCTAAACCTGAAATCCCAGCAGGCTGAAGAGCACAGACCATGGGTGCCCACAGGGAGATAACACAGAGAAAGTCAGCAAACAGGAGAAGCTGCAGAGACTTGAGAGGTGGCCTCAGGCAAAATCCTCAGGCTCCTTAGCTCCATACACAGAGAGCTGGTCCTCCTCACTCAGATTTCTGACTGGAAAGGGAAGGAAAAACTACCATAGTGCTAGCAAACAGTGCCCAGAAACAACTTCCAAATACCAAGTAAAACAAGAACAAGGCATTGATCTTGGATAATTTTTAAAGAGGAAAAATCCAGACTACAGAGGAAATAGCAGAAAAGGAAATACAAATAAATTCATCAAAACCTTCAAAAAATGGAAATTGGCCATAAGCTCTTGAAGAATTTAAATTGTAGCTTACCAAAATATAAAAACCTTCTGTCTATAAAAGTGGGAAATAGTTCATGAAGAAAATAACAATTTAAAGGACAAGAATTCCCCATCGGAGAAACAGCTTGAAGCCATGAAGAGCAGGATAGAACAAACTGAAAAGGAAAATCAAAAGACTATAGCAGAAAAACAGGCCTTAAAGACCAGAATTGGGCAATTGGAAGCTAATGATCTTGCAAAACAGCAAGAATTAATTGAGCAAAGTCAAAAGACTGACAAAATAGAAGAAAACATAAAATATCTCACTGACAAGATGACAGATCAGGAAAACAGATCATGAAGAGACAACTTGAGCATCATTAGTCTACCTGAAAACCCAGAAATAAACAGAAATCTTGACATCATACTAACATAAATTATTCAAGAAAACTGCCCTGATGTTCTTGAACAATGGGGCAAAATAGAAAAACATACATGGAAAGAGTTCAGAACACCCTCTACACTAAATCCACAAAATACAACATCCAGGAATGTAATTGCCAAATTCAAGAGTTTCCAAGCTAAGGAGAAAATTTTACAAGAAGTCAAAAATAGAATAGTGATGTCATCTAAATATAGTCTTCCTGTTAGAAAGAACCTATGAGGTTGCATGCAGAGTTCCATGACAGAGGAGGAAGAGCTGGAATTGTGTTCTTCTTCCACATCCCACATTTTGTCACTCTTGGCAAGTCTTTAATTATCTCTGACATTTTACTTTCCATAGAAAAAGGGGGAAATTATAACATTTCTACTTACCCACTATGGAGACTGGAATGTTCAAATATGATATTTAATTCTTTCTTTATTTTTTAAACCCTTATCTTCCTTCTTGGAATCAATACCGGATATTGGTTCTAAGTCAGAAGATTTGTAAGGGCTAGGCAATGGGGGTTAAGTGACTTGCCCAGGGTCACACAGCTGGGAAGTGTCTGAGGTCAGATTTTAACCCAGGACCTCCCATATCTAAGCCTTGCTCTCAATCCACTGAGCTACCCAGCTGCCCTGGTTATACTTCTTTAAATTGGACTTGTGATTTCACAGGTTTGGGGAACTCCTAGGAAGAAAACTCCATTTACCAATGCAGATGTGTACTTACTCTGCAATTTATAATTTTATAGAAGTTTCTAATGGCCTAATAAGTGAAGTAACTTAAACTTCTATACTTCACAATATATTTCAAAGATAAGATTTACTTGAATCTATTTTCCTTCCTAAGTCTAAAATTATCTCTTTATCCAAAAAGTCACAATAATCAGATCATTGCATATGAGGTGATCTGAAAATTTTAAATGAATTCAAAAGCAATATCCCTGAACCATAATGCTTATTTAATAAAAATTGATGTATCATAAGCATAGTGATCAATTAATAAATATTGTGTCTAATATGTGCTAGATACTATGCTAAGCAAAGCCATGGTATAGTAAACACTTTTCTCAGTTGGACTATGCTTGCAAAGTCCACACTTCCATTATTTTAGTCCATAAAAACCCATTTCTCAGTTGCCTTCAATGTGAAACACATGAGCCTTGTTTTTTGGCTGTTTGTTGGTTTGTTTTTAGTCATGTAAAAAGACATGGACTTTGACTTTATGGTGTTTTCAGTGCATTAAGGAGGGTATTCATTGCCTAAATGTGAATACAGTAGAAAGTATAGTATAATAAGGATCCAGAAAGAAAACAAAATTAAAAGGGTTCTAAGAAAATTTAAGTAGGAAAAGATCATGTTCATATAGAGAGAATAACTAATTGGAGGCATCATGGAGAAGAAGGTACACTTGAAATTGGTCTTCTTATTTGCTGATAACTCAATAATTCATAGGGCTCTAAAATGGCTGGCATTTGAGACAGATCTTAAGTGCTATTTGTTAATAAGAAGTATGATCTAAAGATGAAATTACTGGAAAATCCAAAGAATGATGGGGAGATAAAGGAAATAGGGAAGAATGAAGCTCAGGGTCTATCTACCAGCTACTACTCAACCAATCTTGAGAGCAAAAGAAAGTTTTTTTTTTTTTCCTGAGACACACAAGGAGTTGAATGAAATTGAATTCAGTAGCAACTTATTAGTGACTTTAAACAGGATTTCTTATATTAAAATAGATAAACTGATTAGATAAAAATAATTATGATTCTTATATGTATTCATTGCCATATTAATATATTATAGACACTATTTTATTGGGTATTTGGTTTTATCAAGCAGATAGCTACATAAAAATGATTCAGTTGCCTGGACTTCCAATATTACTTGACAAGTGTATTGTAATAAAATCAACAATAACAATAACTATTTGACTTTACATAAGTTTATTAAGATCTATCCAACAACCCTATAAGATAAGAAGGCAATATTATTATCCTCAGTTCACAGTGAAAACTGAAAGTTTGATAAAGGGAATGGCTTCCCCTGGACTGATTGCCATAATGGTTTATAGAGATGCTGAATAGAAAAGTATATTCATAAGTAAATGTTTAAATCTTTTAGTACTTATATTAAGTAATTTTCATATTATTAATCCATGATTCCCCTGAGGTTTCCCTCTTATTTTATTCCTAATTATAGTTGAACATTTTCCTTTTGATGTCACCCATATTATGGATAATGCAGACACAGGGACATGAATGTGATATGGTAGCCTTTAACATGGAAGGTCTCCTCAAAACATAGTAGCTACTTTGTAGAGAATATATATTATATGCCTTGATTTACATATATTAGCATTATTGTAGCATTGTAGATAGAATAACAAAAATCCCTTGATTAAAGTCCTACTTCTCACACATGTGAAATATGTTACCTTGAAAAAGACACAGCTTCTTAGATGTCTAGCAAGTCTTGTTATCCATACCCTATGGAGTATATGCCAAACTTCTTTATTAGGGAAAGACTTTCTTATCAAAGATTTTCCTTAAAAAACTCAAATTATTATTTTTATTCCATGTCTCCTTATGTTTCTCATCATCTGAATCTCCAAACAGTTTTATAAAGTGAATATTAATAAGATATAGTGTGATGGTGAATGTTCTGATATTGTTTTTCTGACTTTCCTGGATAAGTTTAATTCTTATTTAATTCTCATCTTCTGCAAGAAACCATTCTCAATGTCATAATATTGCATTCGCTTCTTTGAGTGTTTTTAATTTATCTGTGTATAGTCTGTTAGTTCATAATCATTCAGGTTTCTTAATAGACTATGAATTGTGCAAGAATAAATCTTCTCTTTTGATTTTGTTTCTCTAAATGTTACAACAGTTCCTGACACATAGTAGGTACTTAACAAATATTTGTTATTTCATAAACACCTTGTATTATTACCCCTATTTTCCATATGAGGAAATTGATATACATAATTCTTGAGTGGATAATTCCAGCACACACTGTATTATTAGCAGCAGAATCATTTTTGAAGTGCTTATCTTCTAACTTTAAATAAAATTCTCTTTTCACTGGCCCTCATCTGCTTTCCAAGGTTTTAAAATTTCATTGAATAGAATTCCCAATCTCTTTATCCCTTCTGGGTCTCTCAGATTGATTCAATTCAGACCTGTTGGGTATTGTAACAAGCACCCCAAGGCTATGGAATGCAAAGCAGCTAATATGGAACATTCCCATGAGTGTCATCTAAGTTGTACACATGTTTTCTATGATTACACACTCAGCAAAAATGCTATCACCTCTTCTGGATGAAAGCATGCACCTTGTAAGAATGTGTACACAGAATGCTTCTTAGCATCCTGTCAAAGATAGATGAGCTTCACAACCAGAGCAAGTCCCCAGGGTATCATTTAGTATCTCATCTGCAGTCTTACAACATCTCCCCTGAAGAGGGATCATAATAATCCATATATGATTCAATTGAACACACATTTATGATATGCCTGCTGTAGGCAAGGAACTGGCAGGACCAAGAAAATATGAAAAAGTCCCTGCCCTCAAGGAACTTACCTTTGTTTAAGGAAAAAGAGCATAATAGAAAAAAATTAAGATAGAAAGGAAACATTAAAGTGAAACAAGCAATACCGGTGTATATATCAGAGAAAATAATGGAGTCAAGAGAACTTCTTTTGGAATTTAAAGTATAAA
The DNA here is from genome assembly GCF_027887165.1 of Monodelphis domestica. NCBI lineage: Eukaryota > Metazoa > Chordata > Mammalia > Didelphimorphia > Didelphidae > Monodelphis > Monodelphis domestica. The sequence goes on along the minus strand of NC_077227.1, from coordinate 746,121,865 downwards.
AGAAAAATAAAGTGTGATTGCTTTTTACTACTAAAATTTGGAGAGCACAATTGTGATTGTAAAGAAAGTTTTACACCTTCACATTGTTGTACTCCTTGAGGAAGCTAGTTTATCAGAATATGATGCAAATGTATGGATCCCCAAGGAGTCTTCAGGACATTCATGAAATTAAAGTTGGAAGAGACATTAGAGGTCATGAAGTCCAATAGATGTCTGAAAAAGGAGCCCCTCTTTAAATTAGCCAACAAATAGTTACTTCAACTTTGTTAGAAGCCTTTCAATGAACCATCCAAGGCAGCTATCCACCTTTTCACTGGCATCTCTAACAATCTAACAATTTGGAATTTTAGAATATAATTCTGATAATTCAAAATGAAATAATGAAAATTAATTTAAAACCTTTAATACCTTTTATGTTCTGGGCATTACTATCCTAATCAGGAGACACATACAAATAAAGAGAGAGAGGGAAAGGGAGAGACAGACAGACAGACAGAGGCAGAAATGAGAAAAACAGAGAGACAGAAGGACAGATAGCTAACCATTATGTAGCAGCAAAAACAAAGTGAGAAAAAAGCAAAGAGATAGAGAGGTACAGAGACAGAGAGCAGGAGAGATAGAGAGAAAGGGACAGTATAATAAAGAGGTAGAGAACAGAGAAAGAAACACAGAGAGGGAGGGAAATGTGGGAAAAGGGAAACAGAATGACAGAAGAATAATAAAGGAAAATGAGAGCACTTTCCCTCAAGAAGTATAAATTCTAATAAAAGAAGAAAATATTTAGAGGGGTAGTGATCAGACATGGCAGTGAGGTGGAAAGCAGGATGGGGTAACCATAGTCCAAGACTAGGAGACCCCATTAGGCAGGTAGCAATACTAATCTGACTTGAGGTAGTCTTCTCTTGAAATTGGTATTGCCATTTTAAAAATAGTTCTATAATTCAGTGTAAATGGACAGTCACTCTGTGACTCCCCTATATCTTGCTTGTAGGTCTTGCTTTTTTTCTAGGTCATATATTATTGAATGTTACACAGAAATGAGACAAATCTACCCTATCTAGGACCCTGAGGCTAATGATGGGGGAAATAGATGAGGAATTTTCCTTTAACTCTCTTGAAGTACACCAAACCATTCCTGCTGCCAGAAACTGACTGGTTGTGAACCCAGTGTGAAACCTTGTTCTATATATTATAAATAGCTGTAGAAAATGGCTCATTTGCCCAGGTCCAATTTTCCCCAAAAGATTTCACTATGTGACAATGTTTCTCCTAGTATTGGTTTGTGATGAAAAAAAAAAAACTGTACCCTAAAACATTAGCAGTGAATTTGCTTTCTATGACATTGTACAATCTGTGTTCCAATTTATATACTAGGGACTCCCTAAGAAAAAATGATTAAGTGATTTGATCCAGTTTAACCATTCCCTTCCCCAAATTTATACACACATATATATGTATGTATATATATATATATATATATATATATATATATATATATATATATACTTCTTTGGCACCTTCTATGGGAGAAACATGGGAAATAAAAATAAATAAACAAGTAAATAAACAAACGGATAAATGAATGAATGAATGAATGAATGAATGAATGAATATCTGATGATGAACATTAAAAAGAAAACTAGAATATATGAGATTCCATGGACAGGTACTGCTTCAATACAGCTGCTTGCAAGCTATCCATAAATAACCATTCAATGGAAAAAGCTGCCTAGGTTTTCCCTTGAGAAATATAGTCACTATTTTCTCACCCCCTCCTCTCTCAATAAGAGTCACTGATTAATACTGGGGAAAACTCAGGAGGGAAGCAATTGACTGAAAATAAATGTGCTCCTACATTACCATTTCATACAGAGTATATATTAATATAGTTCTGTGTATATATAGCTAGATAATAGACTCATATATATTTATAGATATACATATATATATTATAGAGCATGTTATATGCTACTCTATTGCATGATATTATTTATATATTTCTAATATATTATTATGGATGTACATGTACACAAACACTCACATGCATGCATGTGTGTATTTGTGTGTATAGACATACTTTTGATACACTATATGGAGTATCTTGAGTACATATCTTGCCTTGGACACTTTCTTTCTATGAGGGTAACCCTACACAAGTCACTTAAAACCTTTTGCCTCAATTTCCTTATCTTTAAAATTAACTTGAGAAAATGGCAAACCATTCCAGCATCTTTGCCAAGAAAACCAACCCTATAATTGAGTCAAAAAAGTTGGACAAACATAAAAATGCCTAAATAACATGTATGCACACTTATAAACAATACCTGACATTTTCTTCTATATTATATTCCAATTTTATACAATTTTATAACAATTATTCTTAGATAAGCTGAGATGGACATTAATCATGGTTTTAAGCCTCAGTGTCACATAGTGGTATGCCTTATTTATTTTTAAACTCTTACCTTCTGTCTTGGAATCAATACTGTGTATTGTGTATTGGTTCCATGGCTTTTTTTAAAGAAACACTTATCATTAGTTAATACCGAGCTGCACAGCTTTACAAAAGTAAATAAATCTATCCTCATTTCATGTTTTTACGGATATTTGCAAAACATACTTTCCAGACCAAGAGTCATGCCAACTCATTGGTGACCTTGGTAATTAAATTAATTCCTTTCTGATTAATTGTGGGATTTTAAAGTCCAATTAGGATCACTGATTAATACCTTGGGAAGCTAAGACTGGAAACAACTGACTACAAATAAAATAAAGAGAAAATATAATCAGCATTTCATTGTGAAAAATGAAGCAAATGTCTTTAATAAGATGGTGGGCAGGAGCAGACAATTTCTACTATAGGATACTGAGTCAGCAAAACTAGATTCTAATCCGAGCGTTGTTACTGACTGATTTTGTAATCTGTAATCCTCAGTTTCCCTCTGTGTGGAATGGAGATTATAACTGACTCATCTTCTGCATTAGATTTCAGGGGAAAAAAAAAAACATAAAATGGGAACATCACTGGAAAATATTTCAGAAAGTACCAAGAGAAAGTAAATCATTAAAATGATGGGCTTATGCTTTGAGTGAAAATGCATAGTGTCATATGAAGCATATTCAAGATAATGTTTATGTCTGGCATTGGTTATATCTCTGAACAATAAGCAAATTGATTTTCTTTTTCAACTGACATTGCTAAACCCTTATTCACATAATTGTATTAAGATGTTGGAAGGGACTGGACTCATCATCACAGCCCACCCCCCCCCAAAAAAAAAAAAGCAACAGAATTAAAAGCACCAGTTTGCCCAGGGAATTCCCATCAGCAACTTCTGGCTATTCCACCAACTTCTAAAGAAGATGTAATCCACCGCCAGGTTTACCATTTTTACATTCATTTTGTTTTGCTTCATTTTATCAGGAAAACATTAATTCTTATTCACTTAAAACCTAATTCAATTTGTCTCAGTTTCTAATTTTCGGTGACACTTTGTTGCATCAAATTATATAATTTCAGTTCTGGAAAGCAATCAGTTTAATGTGCCATATTATGGGCTATGAAACTGAGGCCTAAATTATGATTTATAAGAACTAGCATTTATGTAGTACTTTAAGGTTTGTAAAGGATTTTAAAGATATCTCATTTTATCTTCAAAATAACCCTGGGTTTTTGGGCCTATTATTACAGCAGTAAAGTGATTTACCCAGGGTTACACATCAAGCTAATGTTTGAGATTGTATTTATACTCTTTGCTTCCTGATTCTAGAGCCCAGCAGCACAGTGGAGAGAATGCTAGGCTTGGAAATCAGGAAACTGAATTTAAGTACACCTCTGAAATATGTTATTGTTGTTACCCTGAGAAAGTTTGCCTCAGTTTCTTCAACTTCGATTTTTGTTTTTATGAGGACAAAAGAAGATGAACTTGCTAGTAGAGATATATAAATGTTTATTTCATTCCCTTCTACCACCTTCCATTCTCCTTTAAACAGGTCTTTGCCTCATAGCTGTCATTAAAAAATTGTTACTTGTCTGAAGTTAACTTGATTAAGTTTCTTGACTTAGGAGTCACCTACATACCAAGATTTCAGTCTAGGACTGTATGGAAACTTATCGATAATCTAATCTATCTATAGTTTTACATATGACAAAATGGAAGTACTAGGAATTTGAGTGGCTTACTCAAGGTCACAGAGATAGTACTAGGGTCTGGACAGAAGACTACTCTTTGTATTCTGAATTATTGGACGTTTTGCTGGCTTATTGCTGGCTTTTTGTAATCACTTCTGAGATTTTCTTGGCAAAGATACTGGAGTTGTTTGCCATTTCCTTCTTCAGCTCATTTTACATGTAGGGAAACTAAGACAAATAGGGTTAAATGACTTACCTAGGGTCACACAGCTAGTATGTGTCAGAGGTCAAATTTGAACTTAGGAAGAGAAGTCATTCTGATTCCAAGACCAGTACTCCATGACTCCATGGACTACATCACTCAACTGCCCATTTTATCTTTATATAACATATGTGTTTGTGTGAGTGTGTGTGTGTGGACACTATCCTTGACTTGCACCTCCTCTTGTCTACTACAGGTTCCCTGAGACCTGATTTAGCTTTTTCTTGCCATATTCAAAGTGATGACACCTCACAAAGAACATTAGCCTATTTTCTAGTCCCCCCTTTTGTTCTGCCTTTCCTCATTGGAATATAAGATTCTTCAGGGCAGGGAAGGTCTTAGTTGCTTTTGTTTTTAAAAGTAGTTTAGCACAAGACATGATATATAGTAATGTATGTAATATATGTGACCTTTCTATATGTATCTAGTGGAGCTAGGTAGAACAGTGAATAGAATTCCCTGCCTGGAGTCAAGAAGCCTCACCTTTGGGAGTACAAATCCAGCCTCAGACACTTACTGTGTGATTCTGGGAATGTCTTTTAACCCTGTTTGCCTTAGTTTCCTCCTCTGCAAATGAACTGGAAAAGAAAATGGCAAACCACTCAAGTATCATTGCTGGGAAAATCCTAGGATGGAGTCACAAAATGTCAGACATGTTTAAATTGACTGAAAACCAACAATATCTATCTTCTCTTATATTCATCTATCATATATTTGTACACACACATATATTATATATATTTAAAATCAATATATATGTATATATGTATACATATATATATATATTCTCATTTTAGATAGTATGGTTCCTGAGATGGGGGTCTATTTTTTCTTTGTCTTTATCTTTTTCATTCTTAATACTTAATATAGTGCCTGGCACATAGTAGGACTAATAGACTTTTATTTGTCATTGGATGCCAAATACATATTGTAATGATTTCAGATGGATACTGAATTTGGAGTCAGAGGAACTGTGTTCAAGTCTCAATTTCTCATAGGTACTACCTGTATTGAACAAGTCATTTACTCTCTTTTGCTCTTCCTCTGTTTCTTCATTTGGGTAATAAGAATCTTGAGCTGCATGCTCTTGAATATTACTTCTTGCCCTCTCATCCTGTGATCTTGGCTTGCAATTGAATATTTCTTCTGCTCCCACTCAGCATTAGTTTTTAAGGAGATTCTCTGGGTGACATTTATTTTTCCAGTTCAAGATGGTAAAAGGAAAGATTTCCCATTCCTTTCTTTGTACCCAAAAGAGGAAGGTCCCCAGCTCTTAAGCAGCCCTAAGTCTCCACACAGATGTTCTTCTGGCATTCCAGGAACTTTTAACTAACTGGCTGCCTGTCAAGAATACACTCAGCATGCCCTGAGAAGGGCAGGAACACTTGGCAGAGAGCTCATCTGCAGTGCTAGTGGAGATTTTTGGAGGAATTGTTTCCAGTCTATAAGGTTGGAGTAGTGGGCCAGCTTTTTTGAAAGGGAGCTGACATGGATGGAGCTCTGAGCTTGAGGCACAAACCACCCAATACTGACTCTCCGGGTATAGCTAAACAAGTCACTGAACCTCCCAGAACCTCAGCTTTTACATTCACAATATTGAATTAATTATACCAATTACCTCTCAGGGTTGTTTTGATAATCAAATTAGGTAAACTATGGAAAACACTCTTTTTCTTATAATTCCTTGTGGCTGTAGGTTCTTGGCTGCAGGTTAGGTGGTTGTAAGAACAATAATAGGAACATTGTTAACTCTAAAAGAATATTATTTTAATTCAGTTAATTTATTATTTAATTTCTTTTTTAATTTATGTTGAATACATATATATTTAATTTATATTGATTTGGCTCAAATTTGTTTCAGAAGAACAGTTAAGTTTTACAGAATTTATTGGGTCACAGAGTTTGAAAGAATCTTAGTGATCCTTTAAGTAGAACATAAGCCTTTCATTCCTTGACACCACAGCTAGATTGATGTGAGGAAAGAGAGAATATTCTAGGTATCCAGGACAGATTTTGCAAATGCATGGATGGGGTAGTAGGTAGGATTTTAAATTAAAGGAGCAGGAGGTGGAACACAGCTATTAAAGTGGAACACAAAATATATATACACAGTAGTAATATGAAATTTTGTCTAAAAAGAAAGACTACAGAAAGTTTATAAAGAAAAGCTCTAAAAGCTATATATTAGTTGTTAATGAAATAATTAAAATAGTAATAAGTATGAAAATTTTAAAAGCAGAGATTTATTCTTATCCAATCACCTGGTTTTTTTTTTAATAGAAAAGAGCCTGAAGCTCAGAGAGATTAAACCTTCAATTGTCTTAGGAAACCTATAATTGTTTTTTAGATTTAATTTCCTCAACTAAAGTTCTGTAAACTCATGGAATTACTTGATAGTATTTTTGAGTTTTATTATTATTCTTGCTGTTGCTGCTGTTTTATCTGCTGCTGATGAGGACAATACTAGTGCTATAGGAAATGAGAGTAGTTTGCTATTGTTGCTGCTGTTCTGTTGATGGTGTCCGTTGTTGTTCCTACTGCTGCTGCTGCTGCTACTACTCCTGCTGTTGTTAATATTAGCTCGCATTTGTTAAGTATAATTGTATTACTTTGCTTTGTTCACTTCACACATGGAAAACATTTCAGTAAGATATTCAGTGTGGGGAGTGCATAACTGTTTGCTATATTTGAGAGTCCCTATGATTCTGGGAAAGGAACAGCTTATTTACAGTTACTCAATCTGTTCTGACATCTAGATTACACTCCCAGGTCAAGCTACCTCAGTCATTTGAGCCTTTGATATAAATGGGAAAGATAACCTCTTCCCTCTCTACCTTTGATGAGAAAGGCTCTATAAAATCTTCAGTATTTTATCCATTAGAGTGATGTAATTTAATTTCAGAAGCCTATCTTGACCATCAATTCTGATCCAGTCTCTATGTGAAGCCCTGGGGATACAGAGGCACAAATGAACGTTATGTAAAGGAGATAAAAAACAAGTATCAATAGATACACCACTATAAAATAATTAGAAAAAATGAATGAAATTAGATGAAGCCAAAATGATTAAGGATATAAGTAATACAGAATACAAACATAATAAGTATATATGCAAAAAGCATATGAAAATATACTCTGTCACTGAAGGAGGAAAAATCCAACTCAGCTAGATGCAAAAGGAAGTGCTCCCTATAGGAGATCATACTTAAGCCATGAATTCAAAGGATGGCCATTCAATCAATACCAATTGATGAATTTTTAGCATATTGAAGAGTACTTTTTTGCCCTTGATTTAAAAAAAAATTAAACCCCCCCAAAACTGACATCTTGAAACTTCAAGAATAGCTTTTATGATATGTGGACATATTTTCCTTGGGCCTTTGATAGTTATAAAGAAAAAGCAGCTGGATCAAGTACAGTGCTCACCATCCATCCCAGGTGGCTGTATAAGAATTGAAAGATGTTCCAAACCAGCAATTAATGCATCTGGATTATTGCTGTGACATCTATTGGGGGACTTAGGGAGGCATTAAGAATGGGGTGATTCTGCATGCTGAATAAGCATCACACTTGCTATCCTGGCATCCAAGACCCTGTGCAAGCTGGCAAGAACCTCTCTTTTTCCCTTCACCTGAATTCTTTTGTTCAGTGTACTCTGGTTCAGCCCTTGGTTTCCTCATATCTAAGAGAAGTTAAGATTACATTAGATTATCTTTTTCAGTCCCTTCCACTTCTGTATTGATGTCCCTATGATTCTTCAACATACCCTGCCACATAAGCATTCTCAAACTTCCCTGGTTTAATCTATACTGACTTTCATTTTTTAATGTTATTTTTGCTTGATTTCCTATTCTTTTTTGTCTTATTTTTTAATGTTGAATTGGAAGGTTCAGTTTCAAATCACATGTGTTGCCTTCTTTTATCCTATACATTTTTGACAGGGAGAGACAGAGAAAGAGACAGAAAAACAGAGAAGGAGGTAGGAAAATTCATCCTTCTTGGATAGAACACTTTAAAAAAATTAAGTATTCTGTTTGGTTCCAGGTTTTGAAAGCTTAGATAAACAAGAGTTGACTTCCTCACTGAAATGGAACCAAACAATACAGAAAACTGGAAAGTAATGAAATTTATGACCTAGATCTGATATAGCAACATGAGTGGGCGATAGGCTAAGCTGGTTAAGGAGTTTTTTCCCTGTTGTTTTTTGCTTTCCACTGAAGAATCCTCCAGGGTATAAAAGTCTATTTCATCTTTGCAACTAGCTTATTACAGCATTTTGACGTGATTTCCTATGACAAACAGTATTGTGAAAATAAACCTTATTCTTCAGACACAGAAGAAGCATTACAGTTTGATGGCTAGAAGGTCAGTCTTAGATCCAGGAAGGCCTGGATTCAGATCCTACTTCTGAAACCTAGTTTCTATGTGTTTGTGGACAAGATACCTGAGCTTTCAAAATTCTAGGTAGTTCTCTGAGATGCTAAGTAAGAAAGAAGGAGCTGATCTGCATTAGTTTGGGGAGCATAACCATTCAAAGATTTTCTGTACCACTTCAAACACAGATCCAGGCCCTAAAAACAAAGAATCTACTGACTAGTCTCTATCAACCTCAAACTTCTACCTACATGACTATATGTGAGTTGGACCCTACTAACATGGGCACAGGAAACAAGGTGATAGGACAGGCTGTGGAAGATCTCAAGATAAGCATCAACCCACTCCCTATATGAGATGTCCATGCTTACTTTGAAAAAAATGAGTGACATGAGAGTATCTACTTTTGGTACTCAAGATTGATCATTGATTGCATTATTGATTTAGCCTGTTTGTGTGTGGGGAGGTACAAGGACTCACATATGTGTATTAAGCTAAGATTCATTTTAAGTTGTGAAACCATAGAAACCAAAACCAAAAACAATATCAATTTTATCAAAATAATTACCATTATTTACCACCACCACCACCACCACCACTACTACTACTAGTACTACTACTACTACTACTCAATCAAAAATATTAGTTAAATGCCTACTATATGCTATGTACTGTGCTAAGTACTGGAGATTTAAAAAGTAGATACTTGCACTCAAGGAGCATAAAATTGGATGGGATAGACAATAAGTAGATAGATTTAACTAGAAAGATAAATAAATAAAAAATCAAGTGACATACAGGAAAAAAGGAGATAATTAGTAGACTGAAGGCACTGGAATTTACGGGGATTGGGGGAATTTTTCTAGAGAAGGCAGATATTATGTGGTATTTAGAGGGAGTCAGAGAGTTCAATAGTTGAAGCAGAGGAAGAAGAATGTTCTGGGCATGAGAAATAGATCAATCAATCAATAAACAAATAAATATACAAATAAACTATATATATGTAGGCTTTGAATACTAAGCAAAGAATTATATTTTAAATTTTGCATCTGTATTATTACATTAATAATAAATTAACAATATAAATTTGTATTGTAGTAATTTCTATTTTCATTTTGTATTAATTCTAGAACTAATAGGAAACTTGTGGAATTTTTTGAGTAATGAGATGATATTTTTTGGATTTATACTTTAGGAAAATCATTTTACTGGCTAAATAGAGGATGAATTGAACTGGAGAGAGACTTCAAGCAGGCAGGCCTGTCAATATTCTATTACAATATTCAAAGTATGAGATGATAAGAATTTAAACTGGAGAGGTGACAGTGTCAGAGAAAAGGGGGTGTCTCAAGGCACGTGGGAGTGAGAAATGTGCTCCTTCCAGACTGATTAGGGATTTCTGACAACTAATTTAATGCATGTAACTAATTCATCCTATGCAATTGTTTTGATTGATAAAAGTTTCAGGACAGGAGAATATCATTGGTTAATTTAAATGACACACTGATAAATTACTGCAGTTTACTCCTAGCTTTCCAGAACCATACATAAGAAATTGGAATAAATGATGTCTCTTGTCTCTCCTTGCTCTTCATCTACAATTTTATTAAGCTCTTTCTGAGCCAAAAGTTATCCATCCTGGTGCCAATCTATAGGGAAATCTGGACAATGGATTTTCTTACTATATTTCTTGGGATTTAACATCATAATTTGTAGTCAACCAAAATGGCAGATTGAAGTCAGCAACCAAGAACTCACTCAAAATTCCAATCTAAACTACTTTAAAATAATATTTGAAATCAATTCCCAGAGCCAGGAAAAGGTCAGAGTGAGAGATTTTTTTCCCCACTTGAGACAACTAGAAAAATTCTGTATCACAGTTCCAATGTGGAGAATTTGTGTTCAGTTGCAAGGAAAGGGGGGACACTGGTTAAAGTTCCAAGGCAGAAAGGAATGCAAATGCTTGTGGCTGAAGTAGAGCAGGTGACCTGATCACATTTATAGTGCCAAGAATACCATCAGTGCTTACAGTTGTGGGGGAGCAGTCTGTCCTTCCTGGGCAAAGATCAGAGCACAGACCAGGAAAGCCATGACCATACCTCTTTGCATACCATACCACATTGGAAGTACCCAAAATTTGCAGATCTGCAGAATCAGCTCAAAAAAAAAATCCAGATAAGCCAGAACTTTGGCACAGTGCCTCTCCTTGAAACTTTAAGGTGAGCAGAGTTCAACTTTAACATGAAGTTTGATGAGAAAAAATGAGTACACAAAAAACTACACTTGACCACTTTATCACTTTACCAAGAACATGACATAAAATCAGAAGACAACAATGTGAAAAGAAGTGTGTGTATATATATATATATATATACACATATATATGCTTAAAGAAGAATATTAATCAGGTGGGTATACACACACATATATAGTGATAAAACTGAAGGTGAATTAGGGGAAGCATTAATGAGAAGCAAAATAGATTTTTGAGGAGGGACAGGATAAAAATACCAAGATAAAAAGAAAAAGAAAAAGGAAGCAAGAATGGAAAGAATAAACCATGCAATCAAGGGCAGAGGGTAAATACTACAATTTAGAGTTGGAAAATTATGGAAGAGGGTGAAGGGTGGATTAAGGGCTTGTTGGTCTCACCACATTGATTGAATACAAAAAGGTCATTTGCCAAAAAATATTACTTTACTGAAAACTCACATAAAGCAAGTGGCACTCCCAGACATCAGAAGAAAGAATGCAAGGATATACTGAAATAATTTAATATCAATTGTGAGGCATTTGAAACACTGGCACAGGATTCTCTTCCATGGATGTTCCATCGAAGAAGAAATTGGGCTCTAAGAACAAAGAAGAATTACAATAACTCAAAGAAAATTTAAGATGTACAAAGCTAGAGACACCTCTATCTTAAATATTCCTACAGGCTATTTATGTCCAATTTATGGTACAACTTTCTAGGCCAATATTTGTCTAATCTATCAGCATCAGACTTACTGCACATTGACCCCGCCATAGTGATTTAATTTTGATGTTCATCAAATATGTAGAACAACAACCTACCGGAAAGCCTTATTTAGGACTATGTACAATAACCAACTAATAGATACAAGATAATTTTAGAGGGAGGAGCTGAAACCCAAATAGATGAAGTTATTAATGCAGCTTATGAGTGCCTGGCTGGAATTTGAACTCAGCATAGTCTGATGTTTCTTCATGTTCCTTCATGAATCAAAGGAGAACAGGAGGGAGCTGATCTATTAGAAGCAGTGGGGAGGGGAGGAACATAAGATGCTGAAAGGAAGACAATGTCCTCAAAAAAGCAGAGGAAGCACCTGAAGACATCCTTGACCACTTGAACATATCATTGAGGATGGCCACTCTAGAGGGTTTCTTTGGTTGGATCATTAATTTTACAATTAACCCAGTAAACTCTGAATAACCTCCTACTGATGAGATATGAACTAGTTCATGGATCCACTAGCCTGAACAATCCCCCAGACAGATTCTAAAACAAATTGGAACAATGGCTCAAATGTAATAAAGGCAGACATGAGAAAATGTTGTTTACCCTACACAGTTCACTTTGTGCAATATTACAGTCATTAAGTTACATTAGCTTTTTTGCTGTTAACTATTTTTCTCCTTGACATCATCACTATACTGTGTGTGTGTGTGTGTGTGTGTGTGTATGTGTGTGCATGCACGTGCAGAAGGGTATGTATTTGAATTCATGGGCTTTTTTAATGGACACATTTTGCACATAGGAACAACTAAATTATAGTTTTATGGTTAGAATTTGCCATTATTTAGCTAATTTAGATAACTTCCTGAGGGTAAGAATTAAGTTTTAGCTTTTCTCTATACTTACATAGAACCTCTTTTATGACTTTAAATTGCCTCTCTATAGATTGAATCTGGTTGAAAAGTATGATAGTTCTTAACCTTTTCTATATCGTGGTTTTCACTATCACTGATGAAGCCAACAGACTCCTCACAAGAATTTTTTTTTTAGAAACATATGAAATAAATTGACCTACTTGTAAAAACATATTTATAGTAGCTCTTTTTGTGGTGCCTAAGAACTGGAAACTGAAGCAATATACATCCCCTGGGGGATGGCTCAACAAATTATGGTATCTGATAGTAATAGAATATCATTGTGCCATAAGAAATTATGAGCCAGATCATCACCAAAATCCCAGAAAGAATTATATGCAGTGATGCAAAGTGAAGTGAGTAGAACCAAAATATTGTACACTGTAACAGCAATAAAGTATGATTATCACTTGTAACATTTAATGACTCAGCAATTAAAGGATTTAGGAAATCTCCTAGGAACTCATGACAAAAAGGACTATTCATTGTTATAGAAGGAATTAATGAAATCTCAATGCGGATTGAGGCATACCATTCATCGCATTATTTCTTCCATTCATTTTTCTATGGTATATACTAGATGTTTCTTCTTTTATAACAAGATGTATGTGGATCTATGTATTAGGTACGTGAACAACTGATATTATATTACCAGCTACCTTGGGAAGATAGAAAGGGAGAGAACATGGATTGCAAAATTTCAGAAAGTTATTATTAAAATTGTATCAACATTTAATCTGGAAAATATTTTAAAATATTTAAGTAATATTATAATGAAATAATTTGTAAAGAATGCTAAATTTCATTATCAGTTACTATATGTAATATGGTACAAGGTATTGTTTTATTTTATATAGAATTATAGTATATACAATATATTTATATTATAAATTCATATATAAAATGTCATTTTAGTATAACATAATTTATAATATCTACTAAAATACATAAAATTATATGATAGTACAGCATATATAGCACAGCATAGAATGGCATAGCATAGCATAACAAAGCATAGTAGAGTAGAATAGAGTAGAGGAGAGGATTCTAGTCTATAAAATGGAATTATTTCCACAAATTCTCGTGGGAGTCAATGGACCTCACCTTAAGAAGAAATGCTTTGTAGCACTGCTGCTTTGTACCCCAAAGAGATAATAAAGAAAAAAATACCTGTACAAGAATATTCATAGCTGCAGTCTTTGTGGTGGCCAAAAATTGGAAAACAAGGGGATGCCCATCAATTGGGGAATGGCTGAACAAATTGTGGTATATGTTGGTGTTGGAATACTATTGTGCTAAAAGGAGTAATAAACTGGAAGGATGTCACGTGAACTGGAATGACATCCAGGAAATGATGCAGAGCTTAAGGAGCAGAACCAGGAGAACATTGTACACAAAGATGGATACACTGTGGTACAATTGAATGTAATGGACTTCTCCATTAGTGGCAATGCAGTGATCCTGAACAACCTGGAGGGATCTATGAGAAAGAACACTATCCACATTCAGAGGAAACACTGTGGGAGTAAAACCACAGAAGAAAAACAACTGCTTGATCTCATGGGTTGATGGGGATATGATTGGGGATGTAGAATCTAAATGAACTTCCTAGTGCAAACATCCATAACGTGAAAATAGGTTCTGATCAAGGACACAAGTAATACACAGTGGAATTACACATTGGCTATGGGAGAGGAGGGATGAATAGAATATGATTTTTATAAACAAGGAATAATATTTGAAATTGACCAAATTAAAAAAAAAGGAATGCTTTGTATGTACTTTTAGACCATTTCCAGATCTAATGATTATAATCTATGTTCTAGGGTCATTGATATTCAATGATTTGTGGCCCTTTAGTGACTCTGAAGTTCTAAACTCAAAAGTTGTCGCATTCCTAACATCATCAGAAATTAGCTGATTTTGAATATTGTCACATTATTAATACAATGTTGTACACATAAATACAAGAATAGAATCTTCTTTGTGCTTAGCTCCTTAGGGCTTGCAGAGAATTTTTATGTGAATGAGGATCTTTGATCTTCACCCTCATGTAATTAAATAGACAAAGACATGACTTAATTGTATGTTATGCTAATAAATTGAGGGACTGAAATTATCAATAATTTATCCACAGAATGTCAGAGTTGTAAGGAAAGTCAGAGACCATCTATCTAATCTAAACCATATCTAGACAAGAATTTTTTCTACCAAATACCTAACAAATAAACATCCAAGTTTGCTTCATTATCTTCCAAAATAAGGCAAATATGGAGAGTATATTCCATTTGTAATATCTAAATATGTCTTTTATTACACCATCCTTAATTTATATGCTCAAAAATATCATAATACAATACTTTTCATAATACTTGAAGATATCTATAATCCCAATCCCTTCTTCTCCAGGCTAAATATGACTGAAATTGTAAACTGACTCACAGATTTAATTGATATGTCTTTTAACAACTTTTCCAATATTATCCACTTTGACTATGCCCTTTATAAAAAGGAATAAAAGAACTGAACTAAATGGCTCACACTGTGGTTAGATAAGGGAATAATATAAAGATGATTATCTCTTCATTTCTACACTTTGTGATTCTTTTAGTGTATACTTGCCTTAACTTTTCATTTTATTGATTTTGTTTGTTTCCTTTTCCATGACACATGTAGAGTTAAATGTTCAATTTGTAATCTAATAGAATTGTGTTGTTGTTGTTGTCAGTTACCATCTTATGGCAAAATAATCTTAGACATTTTCATACCCCATGTCTAGGCAACTCCTTTTCAATCTTTAAAATACTTTGAACTACCAAGGATATCCTCAGAAATTTTGTCTTTTTTATCTTATGCCCTTATTTACTCTTTCTGATCATACCTTTCCTCATTCAATAATCTTTATACCATTCAAGAGAGCACGTCTTCTTTAAAATGTATTCAGCCTACTTAGCATACTTATAATACACGTAGTACATTGGAGAGATCACTGGGCCTGGAGTCAGGAAAAAAAAAAATTGTACATATTCAGAGACACTTCTTAGCTCCACAACAATAGGAAAAGCAATTAACCTCTGTCTGCCTTAGTTTCCTCAGTTTCAAATGGGGCAAAAAATAGCAGCTTCCAAATGTAGTTGTGGTGAGGACTAAAATATACTTACTCTTCTGTGCATTTTAGGTGTTTAATAAATGCTTGTTTTTTCCTTTCACCCTTCCCCATATATCTATGGTGAATAGAAAACAATTTAACCTTTCTTCTCTTCATAGCTCTTATACAACTACAAATGTGTCCTTGTATCCTTTTAGAAAACATGATTTAATTTCTTGTTCATTGAAGGAAACTTCTGTGTGGACCTCAATTCATTACTACTCTTTGTACTGTGTTTAATATCTAGGTACATGCATATAGTCATTTATCACAGTGCCAAAGGGAGAGTTTGATTATTTCCAACCATTTTCAAATATATTTTTCAGAGATCTGAATTCCTTCACTTGATTTACATAAGTCAAGTACATATTAAGCACTTCTGATTGTTGTTCAGTCATGGATGATTCTTTGTAACCCCATGGATTATAGCTATCCATGTAGCTTTATTTTTGTTTTGTTTTTTTTTTTTTGACAGGGATACTAGAATGGTTTGCCATTTCCTTCTACTTGATTCAGAGAATCAGATGTAAGCAGTACTTAAGTGACTTACCCAGGGTCACAGAGAAAGGAAGGGTCTGAGGCTACATTGGAAGTCAGGTTTTCTCTTCATTCCAGTAAT
Organism: Monodelphis domestica; assembly: GCF_027887165.1. Classification (NCBI taxonomy): domain Eukaryota; kingdom Metazoa; phylum Chordata; class Mammalia; order Didelphimorphia; family Didelphidae; genus Monodelphis; species Monodelphis domestica. Next base: position 746,105,439 of record NC_077227.1, on the reverse strand, counting down.
CAAGAAATATTTGAGGTGCTGAATTTGGTATAGTGGAAAGAGCAATGACTCTAGTGGTAAAGAAAAAAAAAATATTGTGTTTGAATTCCCTGTGTCAGTTACTATGGAGAAGATTATGGTTCTATCATTTCTTTTTAAAATCATAGTTCCTTCCTCTAAAAAATAGGATGATAATTCTTGTACTAACTCAATGTGATTTGCAGAATTTTTAGTACTACTGAGGCATAGACTTTGATTTTTTATGTCACAAATTGAAACAGTGCTCTGTCTATGATGTGGTTGCTAATCTTGGAACAGTGAAGTTTCCAAATAAGTGAAGTTGTCAGTATGCCAAGGGGCATTAGAGGAGTGAGTGATGACCATGGCAATCCTGTGACACACTGGATATAAGGAAGGAGAATGAAGAAGCAAAGAAGGGGCCTGACCAAGAAGGAAAAAAAAAAGTTCTTACCCAACAAAGATAATTAATTATCTTTATCCTTAAGGAAGTTTGACTAATTAGTAAAGTCCAGAAAAAAAAAAAAACAGTCACAGATTCTGAGCATGTGAAAGAACCTCAGTGGCCTTTTAATCCCACTAATATATGAAAACAATCCTCACTCCATCATACCAAACACACAATGATATAGGCTCTTCTTATTAACCATTCATGTTGAGGTGCCAAAGTTTATGTCTAATATCTCTAAAACGAAAGACCTTCAACTACTGGAAGACAATTATTGTTTCCTGCATTAGTCTTCTCTTCCTCAGAGTAAACTTCCTTTTTTCTTTTTTTTTTTTTACTTTTCATGGAACTACAGTGTTTCAAAGGTCCCATGTAATGATAGGAAAATAGATTAGACCAAGGAAGCAACTCTAGAATCCATTCAATTTAGTCTACAGTCATATGAAAAAAAATCATGTTGAAATTTGCCTCTTTGCCATGTTGACACATTCTTTGGATTTATAAATTTGCATATCAGGTGAATGAAAAGGAGCTCCCATTCCCAAAGCAGACCCTCATATATATGAATGCTTCAAATACATATATGAATAATGGGATATTTATTTACAAAGCATTGTTTATTTTGCTTTCCTTCCTTTTTTAGGGATGAGGGATAGTTTTCTGAGATTTAACAGATTTCATTGTTTTTGGACTAAGTCTGTTTCTGAGCTTTCTTCAGTCAATCATGGCAGTTTTCCTGTAGAATGTTGGACTTGAGGTGGTAACAGTACATGGAGAAATAAATAACTTGGCAATGGTTTTAGAAAGATTATATCTTCTGAACTGAAGGCATATTAACAAGACAGGTGTGGCAGTATTCTGGTCTACTAATGTGTGTATAGTTCAGAAATCAGTCAAGCAGACATTGATGAACCATTATTACAGAAATATACAACAGCAGCTCATCTAGTTTATGTTGCTTGGCTCCTGGGGTGGGATTTTTCTTCTTTGAGATACTCAGTGGATCCTTCCCCCTACTCCCATAGTATCTATCACTTCTAATGAAGTTAGGAACAATAATGGCTAAGAGCCAAGGGAGCAGCTCCAATATAGATTTGTAATGTTTCTTTGGTGCTGAAATTGATTTTCTTCTTAACTAAGTCTTTATACCACCTCAATCAGTTAAATATAAAAAGAAGAGCCAAGAGGATCATTTGTGACTTAAAGCTTCAAAATTGTATATCTTCTTTGCTTCTCTCTATAACCCAAGACTTATACCAATGGGAAATCTCTGCCAATAAAAAAGCATTGAAAGATTGGACAACAGATCTGATCAGTTATGCACAGAAGACATAGGAATAGTGTTTTAGAATTTAGAATTAGAATTACATTAGAGATCAAATAGTCACTCTTCATCCTTTCCACAAATAAAGAAATTGATATCAGGAGCGATGAAATGAATTGTCCAAAGTCATACAGATAGGAAGGGAAAATAGGATCAACATCTGCATTCAAATATAGGCTAATTTCCACTAAATCCCATTTTCCACATTCTCTCTAAGAATATATTCTACATCTTATTTCCTGAATAACATGACAGTTACCATGGATCTGACAAAAACCCATAAGAACATTTATATTCCATATCTACTTCAGACAACATTTCTTAGGAGGCTTAGGAGCCAGAAATACAACACAAGCATGGAAGTGGGGCTGGTATTCATAATACAGGCAATATAGTGTAGACATGGCAATAAGTGCATTTTAATTCAACAAACATTTTATTAATTATGCACAATATTCCAGGCCTTGTGTTTTAACCTAGAAACTGAAAGGCAAAAATGAAATAAACCATGCCTTCCACCATTTTGCCTTTTACAGAAAGAATATTCTTGGATTCTTAGAAATATTCAATAGTCTTAGAAAAATAAATAGCATGCATATTCAAAGAATTTAGATGTTGATCCTAGCAATGGAGATAGAAAAGGCCTCATGTAGGAGGTAGAACTTGAGCTGATCTTCATAGCAAAAACAACCATTCTTAGATGTGAACAACTAGGGAGAACATTCCAGACATGCAGGAAAGTTAGTACAAAATTTGTAGAGAGAGAAGAGGGTCTTTTTTATGGAAAGGAAATGGAAACTATACCAGTTTGGATGCATTGTAGAATTTGTGAAGAATTGGAGAGTCAGAAAAGCAGACAAGGACTGAATCAGGAATGATTTTCAAAACCATCCAGAAGAGTTGGATTTTATAGCCCAGAGGCATCCGCTAGAGTTTCTATCTTGGAATGTACATGGTCATATCTGTGCCTTTTGAATATCAATTTGGGCCAAAGTTATCTTTTTAAGCCAAATCACAAGACTAAATTACTTCCCTGTGGTGTAGAAGGCTATTTGCCATCTTAGTTATTGGGAACCCCTGTTGGGGCAGATGGTGTTTTGTGAAAAATAATGGCTTTAATTATCAAAATGATTACCTATGGGCAAAGATAAGGGAAATCCTTTATTTTTCATTGTACTCTACTGTAATGACTTCCTTTATTTATTTCTGTGTCTCTGAGTACTTGTATACATATGGACATATATTATCCACACAAGATGCAAAACATAGACATATACATACAATATATAATAATGTGTGTACATATACAGTTTTGTGTATGTGTACTTATACCTACATGGTTATTTTATATATGTGTGCATGCATATTATATAGATACACATATAATGAATCAGAATTGTCAGACTTCAAATCAAGGCTCTAATACATCACTGGATTATTGATGCTATGCAAGTCATTTAAACACACTCAAAAATTAGCAGTTATACCTAGGTGGTACTATCTTGTGCTAGATAGATAGATAGATAGATAGATAGATAGATAGATAGATAGATAGATGGATGGATAGATGGACAGAAGGATAGGTGAATAGATAGGCTGGGTGAATAGATAGATAAACAGCTGGATAGACAGACAGACACAGATAGATTAGAGATAGAGTGAGAAAGAGAAAAACAGAGAGAGAGTGAGAGACAGAGAGAGAGAGATTACCTTGGATGTCAAGCATATTCTTTTTAATGAAGAGGAAATTGAGATTACAAAAGTATTGATCCTAAAACAGAATAGTGTTAAGGGCCAGGCAACAGAGGTTAAGTGGCATGCACAGGGTCACATAACTAGGAGGTTTGTGAGGATAGATTTGAATCCATGGCCTCTTAACTCTGGGCTTGGCTCTAAATCCACTGAACCATCTAGCTGCCTCCATAGTGCTTTCTTATGGTAGTGAACTCAGGCAATTATTTCATAAAATCCTAAATTTCTCAGGATTGAAAGTATACTGGAAATAATTGCATTCAACACTCTAATTATTCAAATAAGCATATAAGAGCCTCAACTAGTAGAATTTGGTAAAAATTACCCATCCATTTAGTGTAAGAGCATGGTTGTCTTATGTCATGTAATCAGATATAATTCTCATTAAATCATGAAGGATATCAATATAATTCTTTCAAATAACCATAGCTGACACTGTTGATAAAATGCAGGTCCTAGAAACAGGAAGATTCAACTCTTTGAATTCAATCTGGCCTCAGACATTTATTTACATACTATGGATTCCTGGGCAAGTCACTCAACACTATTTGACTCAGTTTCCTCATATGTAAAGTAAACTGAAGAAGGAAATTAACTTGAATATTTATCAAGAAAACCCCAAATGAGGTCAAAGAAAGTTGGATATGATTAAAACAGCTGGCCATCAACAACAAATATTTTAAAATAATATGAATTGAAAATATGTATACTGTGACAAGGAAATCACTTTTAAAAGACTGATATATATTAATTTAAGGTCACCAAGGAATTCAGTTATGTAATTCCTTAATGAAAACTCAAGTCAGTCTTCAACCTTTTATGGAGTTTTAATTACAAACAGGAGGAAGAAAGGAATTAGAGATAGAGAGATAGAGGGAGAGAGAAAGGGGAGAGAAGGGAATAGGGCTTAAATACCCCTTCTGTTTAGGCTGGGCCAAAAGGCCCAAGCCCTTAGATAGCTGGGGCAATGAAAAGGAGATCAGTCCCTATTACTCACATGACCAAAAATGGAGAAACAATCTCTGGGGCCCCCACCTTCAGCTTCCTTCAGCTCAAGCTTCTCAGAGCACACCGAAACCACTCTGACAAACTCCTCAACCACCCTCGAGTCTTCAGACCCCTCTATCCTTAAGGAAACCATCCAAGTTCCCTCCCCTCAGTCCTCACATCTACCAATCACCTGTCCATCAATTTCCCTGTGCCAATGGAGGCTCTAGCTTAACCCAGGACCGCCCAGAGGTCTCTGGCTTTGCACATGTCTGTTGAAGGTCATATTTTCAAATAATTAAATCTTTGATCCTTTGCTACAGCCCTTTCTAAATCCTGTTAACCTGAGTAGGGTAGAGATTGGAATAATTAAATTTTGATCTAGGCTGCAGCCCTTACTCAATCCTGTTAGGACTGAATAGGGTGGAGATTGATTCCAAGTATCTCCATTGTATCAATTCTAGAATCAATCATGACTCAAAGAAATTCCTGTTCTATGCTTAAGCATAGGTCAAAGTCCTTTCCATTGTTCAGCAAAAGGTTTCTGTCCTAAAGTAATCTTAAGAAGGGAAGAGGAGGAACCTCCCATGCCAATGGGGTTCACATTCCAATAGTCAAGACCCACTATCAATAGGAAATTTTTCAAGTATGAAATTTCCCAATGGTGAAATTTCCAACATTTATAAGTCTAAGAAATTTTGAGGTTTACAATACATATGTGTATATACCTATTTTCCATATACAGAAACATACATATTAATTTTATTCAATTATTTGTTTTATTTTTATCAGCCAGAAACTTCCTCCATCTAGGCAGGTAAACAGTTGCTAATAGCTATAGTCTTAGAGAATATATATCTAGGGTAATTTATTTGACTAGGAGCACACAATCAGAATATGTCAAAGGTAATATTTGAACTCATATAATCCTAAATCTCTCTCCATTTTCTATCTAGGACAGCATGTCTCTTATACTATATGAGAGCATTACAGAAGATAATGTATGCTTGTTGTTTTGTATTCTCTTTCTACCAGGACAAAAATTGTTGATCCCTAATCTAAGCAAAGATGAATCTAAGACAGAAAATTAGGGAGTAATACTATTAAGGAATATTGATGGAAATAAACAAAATGGAATATTCACCAAAAAGAATGCAATGATACATCTCAAATTTATTGGTTATGGTTATAACAGGATTTATATGTAGAAAAAGTATGGTTTCATTCCAGAAAATAATCAATTTAATAAATATCACAAAAACAAGAAAAATTAAGACATTATCCTATCATTTTATCAATGGATAACATAAATATACAACATAAAAAACCAATGGAAAGAGAAGTATAGATTCAATTACCTTCAGAAATATTTTACTGCCATCCTGTTATTCAATAGGATTGTTTTAGAGGTACTAAGATTTTTTACAAAACACTTAAAATGAAAATGGCTCAGTCCTCAAGGAGATTACATTCCAATGAGGTGCAGAGAAATGTGTCTCTACTTATTATGTTATATATTTATATATATACATATATATATATGATATAATTATATATTATTCATTAAAGTCCATAACAAGAATGAAGAAAAGTGTATACTAATTACATGTAAGAGAATTAGAGAGAACAAATAAATTTCCACGGAAGAGTTGAAAATATATTTAAAACTTTGAAGGAATTTCAAGAGTCAAGGATGAAGAAGAGCAATGTTTCAGAAAGAAGAGTCTGTGCATAATCAATTGCAGTAAGAGATGAGAGTGTCCAAGTGTGGAGAACAGTATATAGTTCAGCTTGGTTGGATTGTGAGGGGAGAAATGACAAATCAGGGCACCTAGTTTAGAACTGGATTTTTAAAAGTTGTAAATTCAAATGAGCACTTATTTCTTTTTTATGAAAGTTTTCATATAGTCGCTGAGGTTGCTTGAACAATTGGGTGGCATACTTAAACTACAAGGGAGTGACATGGTTGTGTTTTAAGATGATCTGACTGGTAGCTCCGGAGAGAGTAGATTGTAGAACAGAGATGCTTGAGAAAAGGTAATCAAACAGGAGCTTATTTGTACAGCATTTGGGACAATGAAGTTCTGAATAAGGGTGGCGTCTGTAGAAGGGAGTGGAATGAATGGCATATAGAAAGAAAAATAATCATACATTTTAGCACTTGCAAGATGAGTGAGTAAATGTCAGGGATGGCATCAATTGGTTTAAGTGAGTCAGTGGAAATTTGGGAATTTACTGAAATATATACAAAAAAAGGAAGCAGGAGGTTGATGGGTTCAAATACATGTGGAACATAATTTTCGAGATCAGCAACAATGTGGTGATGTAGGATAAAGCTCAGAACAGGAATGAGCATTGTGTGAATATATGCCACCCAGATTGAGATAATGAATGAACCCTTGGGGAGTGATTTATAGATATCCATGATATAAGGAAAATATATACACTGCACACCATGAATTAATTCCATGTACAACATGTAAACATTATAATATTCACACAATATGATGAACCCTATGTTCTCTTTCTAAGAAGATTTATAAGTGAATAAAATAAAATTTAACACATATTTTACCCAGATGAAATTGATATTTTTTTAAAAATTGAAGACATTGTTTATATTAAAATAGAGTTATCTAAATATAGACAATACAAGAAGTTCAGAAATCCCCCAAGTCCCTCCGTGTGTGTGTGTAGGTGTGTGTAGGTCTGTATGTGTGTATATGCTCATATTCACTATGGAATATTGAGAGAGGACTAATATATCTCATGTGAGGGTTTACCCAGTCCTTTTCAGGGCTGCTTGTCATCATTTGGTGTCTACTAGTTAGTAAACTCCCCTGTGGGTCCAAGAAGCTGTAAAAGCACCTAGATCACACTCTTGTAAGACTGTCTCAGCAGATGGGCTAAACCAAGTGGAAAGTAACTGACAGGCCTCAACACATTTGGCAATTAGGGTGATGTCTACCTCAAGCTTGTGAAAACTTCCCTGCAGGGAATGGGTGGATGAGACAGATTTGTTCCAACTAGCATAAAAGCAGCTAAAAGAGATGTCATAGAGCACTTAGAGTTTGGTCAGGTGTTCAAGACACTAAAGTCATTCATGAAACTCCTGCCACTGCCAGTCATCCTGACTTATGTCTTGACACTGGACTTTAATAATTCTAGAAGAAAAAGTCAAGCTGCCTCCTTCGTGTCTGTCTCATTTAAATCAAATTCACACTCAGAGCAAGAGATCACCCTGTGATATCTTTAGTCCTCTTAGAATATGGAGGACAGGGGGCAGCTGGGTAGCTCAGTGGATTGAGAGCCAGACCTAGAAATGGGAGGTCCTAGGTTCAAATCTGACCTCAGACACTTCCCAGCTGTGTGACCCTGGGCAAGTCACTTAATCCCCATTGCCTAGCCCTTACCACTCTTCTGCCTTGGAGCCAATACACAGTATTGACTCCAAGATGGAAGGTAAGGTTGTTTTTTTTTTTTTTTAATGGAGGACAAACAGCAACACAAATACAAATGCAGGTATCTATCTCATCTCTTTATCTATCTATCTATCTATCTATCTATCTATCTATCTATCTATTTGTCTGTCTGTCTGTCTGTGTCTCGATCTGTCTGTCTATCCATCTGTATATATCTATGCATGTATGTATATATAAATATGTGTGTATATACAATGTGTACAAACATAACCATTAACTTGTATGTCATTGAGTCCTATAGGCATGAGAGAGACATGCAATTAGAAAATCAGAATTATTTTTAATAAATACACCTTTGAATGAAACAGTACAATCTAATGGTCATAGAGAGATAGGACAAAAAGGAAGAAGGGAAGGGAGGGGAGGAAGGGAGAAAAAGAATAAGGAAAGCCAGAGTAAATTAATATTGTTTACATGAAATCCTGGGAGGAAAATTGTAGAGAGGAAAAGAATAAAAGTCATATTATTGGCTTGATTGTTTGTCCATTCATCTATTTGCTCCTGTTTTGTGAAAAGGAAGAATATAGAGTGGCTTAATGGATAAAAAGTCAGGCCTAGAAATGGGAATTTCTGTGTTCAAATTTGACCTCAGATATTTCTTCCCTGTGTGACCCATTTGCCTAGCTCTGACTACTCTTCTGCCTTGGAACCAATAATACGTATTGAGTCTAAGATGGAAGATGAAGGATTTTAAGGGTATAGAATGAGATTATTTTTTTCTATTTTTATTTCTTTTTGAAGTGGTTTTATAATTTTTAGAATAATTTATAAATAGAGGAAAAGCAACAAGACATACAGCCCCATATCTGCCACATCCTTGCTGTGTAACCCTGGTCAATGCATTAACTTCTCAGTGCTGTAGGGAACCATTTAAGATAAAACATTTCCAAAATGGTGAAAATAAATATTGGGAGAGACCACTTCATCCTCCAGGAAGTTCCCTATTTCACTGAAATCAGATATCCACTCTCTATTTCTTATCTCTGAATTAGAGGGAAAACTCACTGGGGTTTTCTCTCAGTGGGACAGGTAGGAATTCCATAGGTGGGAGTCACTGTGTTGATTTTTACATAGAGAGGCATAGAGCAAGCACTGCTCCAGGGGAAAGTTTGGCATCTATCTCTGTAGAAAACAAAGGATGTTGAGAGACCCTCAAAAACAGACAATATATTGAGTATCCTCCAGTTTCACTGATAGAAAGATATATGACGTTAGATCTTTGCAATGAGGAAAGATAGAAATCCACAGGTCTCTGTGCTGTATGTGATGAGGACAGATATACATGCTAAGGCAAAAGGCAGAATCTAACAGCAACCAGGTGAGTCTAATTTCATTCACAATAATCTAGAAATGGGGAAAAGGTGAACAACTCATTGGGCTGGTCCATCATGACATGGACCTTGGATTGATATTGAGAATGTTTAATGGACCTATATATAAATGAATAGGAGAAATAATAGAGCTCCCCCCCCCCTTGGAAAACTAAATGACTGTTCAATAACCCTAAACAAAAGGGTTTATTTTAATAACCATTTTCTTTAGGAAATAGCATGTGGTATTGAATTATGAAACTTCTCAATCTTGCAGGAAGCGATGCCTTATTTTGAATCTAAATACCATTGAATTAATCCAGTTAAGTCAATAAATACTTTTAAAGATGTTACTATGTCCATGAGACCAAATGCAAAATGCTGAAAATGCACAGAAAAGTACCCTCAAGGAGAGAGTGAGAAATCAGGAAGTTTTTGAACTCTCTAAAAACTTGTGAGTAAATTACATTTTTTATTTGCTAAAATCATATTATACTTTTAAAATTGAAATTCAGTTTTGAAAAAGCATGAAATTTCAATTGGGCCCTGAAAGAGCATTCCGAGTCCTTTAAATGATTTCATGCTCACTATCCAAATACATATTTAGGAGGAAAGAAACATAATTGCAAAGGATCCTTTACTGTTTTCTTTCACAACATGGAGCTAGAAATGGAGAGGATGGAGACCCTTTCCAAAAAGAAAAAAAGCAATCTATTTAAGAAAAAAATGCTTTTTTTCTGCTCAAGATATAATAACATTGTCACATATGAAAATTCTATGCCATCTGTTCAATACTCCCAGGAGATGAGCAGAAAGGAAAAAGAGTTTAATCCCATTTTACAGATGAAGGACCTGAGAATATGTTATTTTCTTTAAGTGACATAATTAATAAGATTCAAGAAGTACTGCTGATGAATTTAGATTTTTAATTGAGAATTTGTAAGCAAAAAACAAAAACAAAAACAAAAAACAGATGTAACTGCTGCTACTTCTGAGTTTCTGTGTATATGTGTGTGTGTTGTGATCATGTAAACAAGAGGATGAAAGGCATATTTAATTAAAGGAAAATGACAGGTATACAATTGATTAAGTGAATAGATTTAAATGGTAGTATTCCACATTTTTAAAAACATTAAATTCCTCTATTAGGATCATCAGAGAAGAATAGAGTGACAATGGAAAGGCACTTCTTAGACCACCGACATGAATAAGTGTATAGTAAATCTCTCATTTCCTTTTTCCTAGAAGCCATACCTCTCTCTTATCCTTTTGAACTCACTTTCTTCTTTTTTTAAACGAATTAGCTCTACTCCTTTGCTTCATCTCAGTTCTAAACATATAGTAATATGAACACTGATCAAAATGTCTTAATGAATTGAAGATCATATAAGTATTTCTGGCAGTCATTTCATACTGAATTTTCATTGCTTTAAGAACATATGATCTTTTGGATGGAAACTGTCACTAAAGCATGTTTCCCTTAAGTTGTAACTGAAGTGGGTTCAAATGTATGATCTTAAAAAATCAGAAAATACATTTTGCAACAAGAGATTTTTAATTCTTGTTTTCCATGATAATTCTGCTGGCATTCATCAGCAAAGCATGACAAAGTACAAATAGCATTACTTCTTTAGAACCATGCATGTAATTGTGTTCCCAGAAATATATTTTTGCTCATTAATTTAGCCTCATGGGTGGCTTTGTATGTCTCCATATATAGAAATATTTTTGTCACCAACATATATGAATACCCCCATGTCTTCCTCAGCTATCTTGGTGCAATAAACACAATTACACATTATACGATGAAATTGAATAGCTTTTCCCCTTATTTTTTTCTCGAGTACACAAAATAGCTCCCAGAAACACCTACACTGAATCCTACATGCAGGTTTTCATTTTGTTTTTATTTTTCTTAGTATTTCTTTTTTATATCAGTTATTTCTAGGTTTCTCAAAATGTGTATGAGTGCATGCATGTATTTATAGCTTCTTCATTTTGCTCCTTTAAGGGATTCAGAAGCATGGACTCTTCTTTCACATATCACTTGGGACCCATCTTCATTTTCTTATGCCATGGGGCATTTCACTCTATAATTCCTTTTGATCATTTGGCAAAAGTGTACTAATCAATCTCTCCTTTTCTCATAACGCTCCTTTCTAATATATCTTCCATAGAGCTGTCAAGTAGATGCTCTTTCAATGTAGATTTGACAAGATCACTGAACCACTTTAGAAGTCATTAGGTTTTCTTGTGTCCCTACACTAAAATTGTGTGTGATTCTAAACCTTATAAGGCATCACTTCCACCTGCTTTACCTGTCCTAATCCATTTTATCTCTCTCAATTTAGTCTTCCTATTGATCAAATTCCACTTCTTTCTTCTATACATTTATATAGACTCCTCCCCTCAATTCTGTGAATAAATACCCTCCTTATACCCAACTTATAGAACTTTTTTTCAAAGCAAAATTAGTTGCTCCCTTTGACATAGAAAAATGTCTTATTCCTAAACCTGTAATGTTCTATGTCTCTTAAAATTACTTGGCAATGCTGCTTTTTCTTTTTTCTCAAAACTCCTGTTTGGGGCTTTTTTCATTTTGTTTCCCTAGGATCTTACAAACAGTTGCCTTAAATAAATACATGTTGTTATAAATGAATTTGTTTGGCTGTGTTATAAATGGCATCTAGTAACTTGTCCAGGTACAAGCAGCTAGTACGTGTCTGAGATCAAATTTGAATTCAGGACTTGGAGTGCTTCCAACTCCAGGCTTGGCACTCCATCCCATGTGCCATTTAGCTGCCATAATTAGATGGTATTATATGTATTTAACAAGGAAAGGACAATCTCTGGGAGTAATTGCTAACAAAACTTCCAACTCTCCTTTCACTGCCTACTCCCTTCTCTCCCTCAAACAAGATTTCATGAGGATAGAATTTCAAGCATTCTGGAAAGACTAATCAGGAATCTGTTTGCAGACAGAGAAATCAGGCCAGTGGTGACCAGATCATAGGATTGTGTTTAGATGAACTGCCTTCCTCAGCAAAGGCTGGGATTCTTCTTAGGTTATTTGCCATTAGCTCTGGCTAATCCAAAAGACCCCAGAGGATGGTGTAAACCAGGGGTTTCCAAAATTTTTACACAGGGGGCCAGTTCACAGTCCCTCAGACCTTTGGAGGACCAGGCTATAAAAACCTAACTCTAATCCTAGCCCTAAACCTAACCCTAACCCTAAACCTAACCCTAGCCCTAAACCTAAACCTAATCCTAAGTCTAACCCTAGCCCTAAACCTAAACCTAACCCTAACCCCAACCCTAACCCCAACCCCAACCCCAACCCCAACCCTAATCCTAACCCTAACCCTAACCCTAACCCTAACCCTAACCCTAGCCCTAAATAGGCAGTAGTATACACAGTGGGGAATCCCCTCCCCCAGATTGCCACTTGCCATGCTGACATCTTCCATTGTGCAGCCACATAATCCTTTGTGCAGCACCTTCTTCTAAGACACTGCACAAAGGATTATGTCACTAGAAGTAGTACTGTATGCTTCTCCTCTCACTGACCACCAATGAAAGAGGTACCCCTTAGGGAAGTGTTGTAGGGGCTGGATACATGGCCTCAGGGGGCCATATATGGCCTGCTGGCTATAGTTTGGGGACCCCTGGTGTAAACAATATATGCAAAATGATCTTTTTTATATTTGGAAAACTCAAGAGATGGAGTAGGGAAATCTGGTCATTCAGTAAATTAAACAGCAAATTCAGGGGATTGCTACTCTAACACCATAATGACCACTATTGCCATCATCTCCAATATCATCATCCCCATCCCCATCACCACTGCTTACTCTGTTTGTGTTGTGGTTGCTTCTGCTGTTATTTTAAACTAAGGCTTGACACCAAGGCAGGAGGCTGCACAGAAAAAGCATTCAAAAACAGAGGATGCTAAGTAGGTACCTGAATCCTTGTCAAACTCTGAATGCCTTAGGGTCAGAGTGCCTGAAAGTCTCACAATTCCCTCAACTGGTAATTGCAACTTGTTTAACCAGGAGGGAAGGTAGGTCAGAAGGACATTTCCACCTTTCCTTTGTACATGACAAAGAAAAGAAAAACATGGACTTTCTGACCCCCAGCACACACACAAAGAGTACTTAGCTGTACCAGAAAAGCTCTCCAAGGGATTGAGATGCAATTAGGGAGTGAAGTGAATAAAAATTGAGACCTATTTTAAGCTATATTAAATGCTTGAATTGGAAGGAGAGAGGGAGGGAGGGAGAAATGGGAGAGAATGAGGGAGAGAGAGAAGAGAGAGAGAGAGAGAGAGAGAGAGAGAGAGAGAGAGAGAGAGAGAGAGAGAGAGAGAGAGAGAGAGAGAGAGAGAGAGAGAGAGAGAGAGAGAGAGAGAAGGGGAAGAGGGAGGGATGAAGGGAGAGTCTGAGCCCACTGTAGACTTTTTTTTTTAATTTGGAGGCGAGAAATTACTTTCACAAAAGAGAATTTTTTAAATTTATTTTATCATTTACAAGAGGGAAAATACTTTACCAATCTTTTCTTATGTTTTCTTCACAATAAATCTAGGAAAAATCCTATTATTTCCCCCACTTTGGAATTCAGAAAACTGGGGGCAGCTGGGTTACTCAGTGGATTGAGAGCTAGCCCTAGAGACTGGAGGTCCTAGGTTCAAATCTGGCCTCAGACACTTCCCAGCTGTGTGACCCTGGGCAAGTCACTTGACCCCCATTGCCTAGCCCTTACCACTCTTCTGCCTTGGAGCCAATACACAGTATTGACTGCAAGATGGAAGGTAAGGGTTTAAAAAAAAAGAATTGAGAAAACTGAAGCAAGCAGAAATTAAGTGAACCTATTTAAGGTCATACAGCTAGTGTGTCTCTAAGGCTGGATTAAAGAACAAGTCTTCTTAACTCTAGACCTAGCATTATATCCACTGTCTAACATAGTTGTTCCTCTACCATGCTCATTAGTAAATGAAAAAAATTTAAAAAAAGATCAATAAATTGTTAATCCAAGGATCTCAAAGCATTTTATTTTCATTAATGCATAATCCATTAACCAAAGAGTTTTCTGGTCCCTGACTGTAGATAGCACAATTGAGTATACAAAGAGAATTCCTGTTTTAGTCAGTCAGTGTTAATTGAGATAACTCCTAAAAGATTAATTAAAATTCAAACCAAAATAATTGGGACATATTTTCTTTAATTCATTACAATGATTTTTACTATTTCCAGTGCCCCTTTCCCTTCTACAAGGGACACTTTCTAAGCTAGTATCTCTATTTTGTGAATTATTTGTTATGATCAAGGAGTTCCTATAAAAGAGTCTATCTCCTTGCTCTGTGCCTTTTCCCAAATTGTCCCTCATGCTCAGAAGGTTCATGCCCTCTGCATTTTGTAAACTTCACCTCCCATTGAAGCTAATCTCAGAGTCCAACAAAAATCACAACTTAGTCATTTGTGGTAATGATGGTTATTAGTGCTACACCCCTTCTATCATGTAATTTTATTTTCTAATTCTGCATATACATATCGGTTTCTATGCTGTGCCCATCCTCCTATCACCAAGGAACTCTACTATTCCTGAAATCAAGAACTTTGCTTTTTTTTTTTTAATTTTGTAGTTTTGTCTAGTTTAGTAGTTGTCATAAAAACTTGTGGAATCTAAAACCCTTAGAGTGTCATGAGATCCCTAGTTGTTATAATTTCCCTGACTCAGACTCTAAACAATTTATCTTCATCCTTTTTATTTAATCCCTCTATTACATCCAAAGAATCTACCCCCATAGTAGACACTTAATAAATGATTATTGAAATATATCCAGTCAAAAATCTTTTGTTAAGCACCTCTGTGATAGGAACTATGCTAAATTCTAAAAATACAAAACAAAGAGAAAGAAAGAAAAGAAAGAAGGAAGGAAAGAAGGAAGGATGGAAAGAAGGAAGGAAGGAAGGAAGGAAGGAAGGAAGGAAGGAAGGAAGGAAGGAAGGAAGGAAGGAAGGAAGGAAGGAAGGAAGGAAAGAATGGAATTCCTTGTCTTTTAAGGTCTTACAATGAAATAGAGGAAGATAATACACAGAAAGGAAGTCAAAAAAGGTGGATAGAGGCTCAGGGTATGGGGTTAAATTCCTCATATGTGTAACAGTCTTTATAGGAAAAGATATATGACCTAGATGTCCTCTTAAAATGGATGTTCTGATATAAGAAAATAGAATAGATTAAACATGGGAGCTTTGAATTCTATACCATAACCATAATTAAAAATGTCCATTCAGCTTTTCATTCAAATTCCTACATAGAGCCAACACTGATTATCATTATCATGTGACTCAACATATGTGAATTGACCTTTCTTTCATTCAAATAATTCTCTTTGTGTTTTCTAAGAAAGTATAGAGGGTTTGAGAGTTGCAGTGGTCCATGGACAGACACTAGGATTACCATGCTTTAGTAAGACTTAGCTCTTTCATGTATTCTTATATTTATTCTCCCAGAATCATATATTTAGAAATTGAGGAGACCTTAAAGGTCAACTAATCCAATCATCTCTTTTTGCTGATGAGGAAACTTGGCCTCAGGAAGATGAAATGTCTTGGCCAATCTGACACAGGTTCTAAGTAGCTGAGTGATCATTCACAAAACCTAGGTGACACTTCAAATCTCAAAGCACAGTGTGTTATGGCTTTTGATTTTTTTTTTCTTAATCCTCTATAGAAGTCCAGGTAAATGATATTATACATTAGTCCCATACAGCCACAGTTAAAGGAAATAAATTATTTCCTCAGGTGGAGAATTCATGTACACCTATAAATGAGTATTTAAAACTCTTTAAGGAATTCATCTATTGCTAGGCAATTCTCTTGCATGCCATAAATCCTGTACTGACCTACTGAAGAAGCTTATATTTTACATAAGACAAAGACTTATTTCACTCATGTGCCCATATATTCATTTATCATTATGGCAGCAATACTGTCAAATATTCATATTAAGCACTGAATTTATTGGTTGTGAATGATAGAAGGAAGGCCTTCTTGTCTTCATGATCAGAACATAAAATCACACACACACACCAGAACACAGCGTCCAAACCGAAAAATTCTTCTGGTTCTCCTAATTTTTTTGAATGCTGGATCTCTATATTGAGTTTTCCAGCTTCAAAAAGACACTCACTCAGGATTCCATGAACATAAACAATTATTTCTTATTTGAAACAGTCAGAGACAGAGAGGAAGAAACAGGGACCAAGAGACAGACAGAGGATTTATTAAGCACTATGTGCCAGAAACTGTGATAAGCTCTAGGAATACAAATACAAGCAAAAAGAGAATTCTTGCCTTAAAGGAATTAACATTCTAATGAAGCAAGGGAAGGCATAATGGGGAAACTGAACATAATGGTATGTGAGAGACTATATGTCATGATGGTGAACAGGAAAACCAAAGACTGTAGTCAGAAAAAGTGGAAGGGAATACTGTTCTATCACTCTGGGTGAACAATTCGGTAGTATTCTAGACAAATAAATAATGATGAAATTGGAGATTAGACTATAGGACAGATATTTTTCCATGGTGGGAAGGGGATTCCACAAATCCCAGTGTCCATTCCAAAAAGGAAGAGGTGAAAGAGTTGAGGATGTTCCATTTGAATAATCATTTCAAAGGAGTCATGTATACTATCTTTGTGTAGAGAGAAGACTGTCTAGTGGAAATGCTGTCCTCAATTTTCTATTTAACTCCAAAAAGCAAAATCAGAGAAAAAGAAGATGCAAATATATTCACTTAACCCTGTAATCATGAAAAAAAAGTTACTCAAATTACAGCTATTTACAAGTGAAATGGATTGCATCCATAGGTAGTAAGATTACTCTCATTAAAGGTTTTCAATAAATAAGTGGATGGCTGATTGATGGTTATGTGGCCAAGAGCATCTTTTCTTCCTTCCTTCCTTCCTTCCTTCCTTCCTTCCTTCCTTCCTTCCTTCCTTCCTTCCTTCCTTCCTTTCTTTCTTTCTTTCTTTCTTTCTTTGTTCCTTTCTTCCTTTCTTTCTTTCTCCCGTTCTTTCTCTCTCTCTTTCTTTCTCTCTCTCTTTCTTTCTTTCTTTCTCTCTTTCTCTCTTTCTTTCTGTCTTTCTTTCCTTCTTTCCTTCCTTCCTTCTTTCTTTCTTTCTTTCTTTCTTTCTTTCTTTCTTTCTTTCTTTCTTTCTTTCTTTCTTTCTTTCTTTCTTTCTTTCTTTCTTTCTTTCTTTCTTTCTTTCTTTCTTTCTTTCTTTCTTTCTTTCTTTCTTTCTTTCTTTCTTTCCTTCCTTCCTTCCTTCCTTCCTTCTTTCTTTCTTTCTTTCTTTCTTTCTTTCTTTCTTTCTTTCTTTCTTTCCTTCTTTCCTTCTTTCTTCCTGGTATATTGCATTAGCTAGTTTCTGAGGGTTTTGAAATCCTGGGATTTGATGATTCTCTGGCTGAGGTTTGAAAAGGGTTGAGCAGGGATACCACTCCCTTAAAATAGTTTGGATGGATAGATGAATATATTTATACATGAAGAAATATATAAAATTGGGAGGAAGAGATGAAAATTATAAATTTTAAAAATGTCAGATTATCAGTTAGACTCCAAATATTATAAAATTGACTGTTCGTATTTGGCAAGACTACCATTATCATAATTTTACGCCTAGAATAGGTCTAATGAATATTTTATGAGTCTTAAAACTATAACTTCTTTTAAAAATATCATGCTATTTAAAAAATAAATTTTCACTTTCAGAAAATAATAGGAAGTACCTTAAGGGGTAAAATTCTAATTGTGGGGTAGTTTTAGCATTGCCCAGTCCAAAAATGAGATGTCATTTGGAGATCATTGATACCCTGTGAAAGACCTCTCTTAATCATTTTTAAATGAAAAACTACTGGAGAAATGACCAAAAGAGGAACAACATTTTACTTGTTATATCTGGGTGGTATTTTTGTTTCAATGAATATTTTTATCTCTGCTTCTCAGGACATTCCATAAATAACAATAAAGGTGTATATTTCTATTAGAGATGAGACAGAGGTGTAAAGACTGGAAAAGTAATTTCACTGGGTTACGGAAAGCCCAGGTGAAGAATCTCCTTCTACTAATGGAGGTCAGAATTTTCTTTGAAACTTACAATCTTAGAAAATTTCCAAGATAATAGAGTCACAAGACTTTCCTTGTGTTACTCAGTGAATATTTGTTTGAGGTAGGTCTTAGGCAGATTCTTTTTTTCCTTTTGCTCTTTCACCACTTCTTTAAAGAATACAATCAGATGGAAATTTAACCAGGATTCCTTTAAACTTAAATATACCCTAAGTGGAATTTGCTTATAATGTCCAGGTAGCTACAGTTAGAAAACAATCATTTTATAAGCACTTACTATTTGCTAGTGTTCTAATTCTGGGGCATAAAAAGAAGAACCCAATCAGTTACAAATAAGAGGTGCCCCCCCCAAGAAAAGGGAGATCAGAAAGAGAGAATAATGTGGCAAATTTATTAGTACAGTCCAAAATCAGGCTTTGCAGTTTTCTATCAGAAAATGTTCCCCCTCTGAATAAATGTCAAATTGATTTCCAAACAAGTTTATTTTTAGATAATCCTGGATAATTTGTAAATAATTTCTCAGTTAATATAAAGAATTAAGTGTTATATGGTAGAAATAATGCATTAATTAGAGTCAGAAAGACCTGAGTTTAAAATTCTTCCTTAGATGCTCAAATTTCTAGGTGACTGACCACAATGGACTAGATTAAACTCTGGAACTGTTTCCTTATTTCTAAACTGGGGATGATGCTCCTACCACCTACTCCACACAACTGGTATGAATCAAACAATGTATGAACTCTTCAGGAAACACTTTTAAAAATCTAAGCTGAATAGCATTTTGAGTAACAATAATATATTAATAAATATTACTTATTTTGCACTTTGTAGTTTATAAAGACCTTTCTGTGAATTTTCTTATTTGAGTGGGATAATGACCATCAAAAATAGGTTTGATTACTATTCTCATTTTACAGATTAGGATATTGAGACTTAACAGAGCTTAAGTGATTTGCCTAGAGCCACAGACCCAATCTAAGGTTGTCTTTTTTTTTTTTTTTGGAGGTTGTCTTTTAACCAAAACAGAACAATACAAAACAAAACAAAAAACCAAATATCTTAATTGGTCTATCACCATCTGAATGGGCCTGACTCCACTTCGTACTGACCTCATTTGAAAACATTCCAATTTTTCATGTAATGAACAATGACACAATGACATTGGCACTTGTAGCCTCTTTTTCCCTACCCAAGTGACTGGTGGGAACTCAAATCCTGTCTTAGAGGGCTTCTATGCAGTCATTTTGCTGTAATCTTTTTGATGTTTTAGTTCTGCTGAAATCCAAAGACCTTTTCCAGTCTTCTTATTGGCCTTTGGGGTCCACCTTTCACCCAACTCTCACTTGGAGGTCCAAGAAACTCTAGTATACACAATTGTCACAACCCAGTAAAACCATATTGGCAGATGGGCTAACCAAGGCTGACGTAACTGATGGATCACAAACCCATCAATGACCAGGCACATGAAGACTTCCCTTAGTGGAAAGACTGGATGAGAACAATGTGTTCTGTAATATTTATTGGGAAAGGAAATGGAGAAATGGAAAAATGGGGATAATGGGAGGTTTGTATGGGGGTATGGAGTAGTTGAGGGGAGAGAGAATATTGCTTGGTGAAGTAAAGGAGGGAGAGATGCACCCTGCTGAGAGGATGCAGCAGGGGTCCAATTAGGACTGTTTGTCCTGGAATGTCTGAACTGAAGTTCAGCTCCCTCTATGCCCAGAAAGACAGTCCACTTATCTGACTGTGAATTCAAATAATATCAAGTTTATTAACCAGTTGGGATTAGAGTTTTTTTTTTTTTCCTCAGCTTCAGAGCTGAGAAAAGGCCAGGCCCCAGAGGCTGATGGAGGGTTTCTCCCACTCCCATCTACTCTATATCAGTCCTTCTTAGTCTAATTCAGAATTTTAGCAGTAGACATAAAGCAAACAAGAACAGTTCTGACCTTCAGATGTAATTGGGCCTGAATCTTCGGGCTGAACCAAAAGAGGCACACCACACTAGACTGGGCTGAAGAAGCTCTTCTCTCATCCAACACCAGGAAGCAAGTAGCAGAAGGCAGGAAGGAAGTGCTAGTCACAAGACTCAACTGCCACTCCCAGTTGCCCTTTCCCCACCAACTGTTAGTCGAGTTTCCTTTCCACACTTCCAATGGTCAAAGAGGCAACTAAAGCAAGCACTGTGGAGCTCTTAACACTTGTATTTTCTCTCCCTCATTTGCTTCTCATTATCCTTTTTTTAACCCTTACCTTCCATCTTAGAATGAAGACTGTGTATTGGCTCCAAGGCAGAAGAGTGGTAAGTGTTAGGCAATGGGGGTTAAGTGACTTGCCCAGGGCCACAGAGCTAGGAAGTGTCTGAAACCAGATTTGAACCCAGGACCTCCCTTCTCTAGACCTGGCTCTCAATCCACTGAGACACCCATCTGCCTCCAACTTCTCATTTATTTTAAATGTATAGTCTAGAAAACCTGTTTATTTATATCCATTTCCTTGTTTTCTCCCTATTAGTTTGTAAACCCCTTTACTTTAGGGACTGTCTTTTATCTTGTTTTTGTATCCCTAGAACTTAGCACAATGTTTGGAAAATAGTACATGTTGAATTAATACATACATATGGATAATATATTTAAAATATATATGTATATTTGGATGTGTTTATAATATATATATATAGAGAGAGAGATGCATTGACTGACTGGCTTCCAGCTAAAGGCACATAAACACAAACACATTCAATCAGGCTTATTGGAAAGCTCAAATTTAAAAATGCATGAGAAGCACTTTTCAAATCTTAATGGCCTATATGAGCAAATCAGTGTTTGTATTAGTATTAATATTATCAGCGTCTGGTCCCCAAGTCTCAAGAACAGGGATAACTTTCTTCTTGGTCTCTTCTCCTTTGCTCCTTCTGTGCTGAAGCACGTTAATCACAGTCTACAGGGACAAGCTGGTAAAGGTTTAACAATAGGTTTTTTGCTTGCTTGTTTTTTTTGTTTTGTTTGTTTGGGGAACAAATAATATATGCATAAACATGTTTTAAATTGTGTGTATTATTGACACTTTCTGAAATCTAGACCATAATCAAAATAATAAATCAAGCACTAATTTGAATGCAATGACATTTCATAATATACAAATGCTCCAAATGAAAATGTTAAACCCAGCAATCAAAAGTGGAATAAAAGTGTGTCCAAAGGGGCAGCTGGGTGGCTAAGTGAATTGAGAGCCAGTCCTAGAGATGGGAGGTCCTCGATTCAAATCTGGCCTCAGACATTTCCCAGCTGTGTGACCCTGGGCAAGTCACTTGACTCCCATTGCCTATCCCTTACCACTCTTCTGCCTTGGAACCAATACACAGTATTGATTCCAAGATGGAAGGTAAGGGTTTTATAAAATAAATAAATAAAGAAAGAAGTTTGTCCAAGGTGACTCAATAGATTGAGAGCTATGCTCAGATATATGGGGTTCTGTGTTCAAATTTGACCTCAGACAATTCCTTCCTGTGTTAGCCTAGGCAGACAAGTACATTGATCCCCAGGGCCTGGCCCCTACCACTCTTAGTGCCTTGGAACCAATTCCCATCATTTATTCTAAGATGGAAAGTAAGAGTTTTTAAGAAAAAGCTGATTAGTACTGCCTCCAGGCCACCCTTATAAGAGTTAAGGAGCAAGCATTATATTCATGGATTGCTTGCAATGTGCCAGGTACTATATATAGACTAAATTTAAAGTTATATTTTGAGGGTTCTCTATCAGCTAGAGGAATCCATTGGGGTGGGTAGATGGGGTCACACTTGAATGAAATCCTTTACTGATATTACAACATACAGAAGCAGGAAAGGAATTCAAATTATGCATGAAGTACACACTCCATTCAAAGGCATGGAGGCTGGAGGTGAAGGACCTTGTGAAAGGGCCAAATGCTACACTTTGTATCCTGGCCATCTTCCTATCACTTGTCTTTCCATTGATCCTCTCTTCCCCTGTCCCCATTCCACTTTCCAGTTCTGAGACCACAACTAAATCACAACAGTCATTGATAATGGCAAGCACCTATCAATCTACTCCTCTATGCCTCCACTCTGATGATTCACTGTCACTTCTCAAATCAAAAGATCCCACCTTGGTCACTACCTCTTCTATGTGTATGATCTCCCTTTAATCCCACATTAAGATATAAGTTCCATGAGGTCAGAGGCATGCAAATTGATAGATGGATGGATAGATTATAGACAGATGTGAAATATTATATATGCAAATATATTACAGGTAAACATATATACATATATATATATATATAAAATTCTTCTTTCATCAGTCATCCATTATTAATTGCAGACATTCTATATGTTCTTTTTTTCTTGTCCAAGATTTGTTTTTACTTTTTCTTCTTTTTATCTTCAGCAGTGAATGCACATCAAATTAAAGCAATGCAAATCAACTCAAAACATAGCATTGCCCAGTTTATGAGAGGCCTGGTGGTCAGTTCTGGAGAACAATGCCAAAACAAGATAGTCTCTGCTCAGAAGGACCAAACATTCTAGTTTTGAATTATGGGAATGGGAAATAATGAACTGCTGGATAAGTATATATTTGAGGATCACAAACATCTGAGGAACAGGGGCAAATAGTGAAATACCTCAGATGGAATAGAGTACACAGACTGATCATATAAGGGAACGATGGGGTTCCAAGAGGAAAGGATTCAGAAGGGAAATATCCTAAGAGATGGAGAAGTTAGAGTGTGCAATTAGTTAAGAATCTTATCTGTGTTTGAAGAACAGTGGCAAATATTACAGGGTGCCCAATCAGCAAAATACTTCTGTAGTTTTGCACACTTACTTGAGGTTTCATTTACGCATCAGGCCACCCATGTCTATGCAAGTTAGCTTTCCCTACCCTCTCTAGATCCCAAGGCCTGCTCAAGAAATGATATCAATACAACATTACTAATTTTTAAATTATCTGCTAGGCATTTTTGTGGTTAAGTCTTTTTTTTCAGTTCTGTCTCACTCACAATGGCTCAAGTTGTGGTTTCCTTGGCAAAGATACTGGAATTGTTTGGCATATCCTTTTCTGGCTCATTTTACAGATAAGGAAATGGAGGCAATTTAGGTTAAGTGATTTGACCAGGGTAACACAACTGGTAAATGTCAGACACCAGATATAAACTCAGGAAGATCAAAGTACCTGAATCCAGGCTTGGAACTTTATCCATTGTGCCTCCTAGCTTGCCCAACTGCTATATATGGAATATTTTATTATTGCTTCTATAATTTAGACAAACATTAAATAAGTTGAAGTCCCTTCCAATGTGAAGTTGATCATCTACTAGGTATAAGTACTACAATGATCTCCCTTTCCCACAATTGACTCAGACAAGGAGAGTCAATTACCCTAGGTAACTCTATCAAAACAAGGCATATAGCAATACCCTAAATCAGCACTTGCTAAGTATTGGCATGCATGCCCAGCCAGCATTCAGAGGACTGCTCCATACCACCTCTTCCCAGTGTCCAAGGATATTTTTTGTATGCTCAACCCCTCTGTCTAATCACCCAAAGCAAGCACTTTCTCCCTCCACTGGACTAATATGGAAGGCTCTCAGACAGCTTGAATTTGCCCTCTGGGCACTCAAATTCAAAAATGGTCATCAATGTTGTCCTAGAGCATCCCATTTTCCTCACTACAGGGAATCTGAATATCAATAAGTTGCCAATGGCCTAGGTGGTACCCATGATATCCCCAGAATGACTTGCACAATCCCTGAAGTTTGTATTACCCAATAGATTAAGGATATCCACCCATTTCTTCATGACTTGATTTTTTTTTAACTCCATAAGAAACTTAAAAAGAAAACACCACCCAACCTTACTGGTTTTGACAGCCAATTCCATCAGTGACACCAGTGAATTTGACCTATGTCCATTCTCACTAACAGCCCATTCTTTTTTTCATTTTTTTCCACAAAATCTTGCTTATTTTAATTTCTCTGTACTGAGTCTGGGTCCTATTTTCTGGTGGTCTACTTCATAGTGTGACACATTGGAATTCTTAACCTTTGTCAAATTGAATTTAAATAATAGAAATATATAACATAAATAGAGATTATTGAATAAAAGTCAACAAAAAACATAGACTGTAGAAAAAATTATACTGGAAAAAATGAGTATATCTTAAGCAACTACTATTTTGCCAAAGAGTATAATAACCCCTGGGGAAATAAAAGGAAAAAAGAAAATCTTTTCTCAAGGACCTCATATTCCAATGAGGGAGACAGCATGCTAGCAACTGTGTCAAGTAACATATTTTCAAGGGTAATTGAAGAAAATCTATAGAAAGAAGACACTATAATTAAGGGGGATTGGAAAAGACATTTTATATAAAGTAGAGTTGTAGCTCATATTTGAAAAAAATCAAGGAGAATAGGAGATAAGGTTGAGGAGAAAGAGAATAATAAGCTTAGGAAAACAGGTAAATAAATGCATTGTGGGAACATATGAAGTGTCTTTTATGGGGATTCAGAAAGGTCTTTAATATTGGATCAGAGTACACAAAGATGATGCTAGAAAGATAATAGATGATAAATAATCAAAAGATGTGAGCAACAACTGGAACATTTTATTTCTTCCTTGAGGTGAGATGGAGCCATTAGTATTTATCAAATGAGAGAGATGGGTATTACATAATCAGGTTTTAAATTGGGGAGATTCCTCAGATATTAGACTAGAGAATGGAATGGGTTGATAAGGAACATATCTGAAAGATTTTTTGAAATGGAATTATCAACATATTGGATATGCAGGACTAAAATGTGCAGAGGTTCAAATGACACCTAGTTTATTAGATATCCATGAATTTTGTGATGTTCTCAAGAGTCATAGGGAGGTTGGGGGAGGATAGATTGTGTAGGGGAAAGATAATGAATTCAATTATGAATATTTTGAGTTATAAAAGCTTTCTGGTCATATATTTTCAGATATCTGAAAAGGAAGTTGGAGATTAGAGTTTGGAGGGCAGTAGAGATGTTTGGGCAACATAGGTAGATTTGAGTGTTATCAGCATTGCTGTTGTTCAGTCAGTCATGTCCAATTTTTCTGTGACCCCATGGACCATAGCTACTCAATAGGATTTACTTGGTGTGGATAATGAAGTAATTTACCATTTTCTTTTCCATTAGTTCCTTTTGTCATCCATCAGATATGACATGATTTACTCAGGGGTTACCCATCTAAGAAGCGTCTAAGCCCTGATTTCAATTCAAGATGTCCTGACTCCAAGTCCAGCATTTATCTACTGAGCCACTTAGCTGCATCTTAGGAAAATAGAAGTTAAGGGACATGACCTCCATCATACATCTAAGAAGCATCTGAGACTAGATTTATATTCAAGTCTTCCTGATTCTAGGTCCAATGCTATAACCATTGAGCAAGAGCTGCCTTTAGAATCAAATGAATGATAATTAAATCCATGGAAGTTAATGACTTCACCAAGTGAAATCTTAAAGAGCAAGAACACCAGAGGCCTCATGATGGAATCTTGAACAACCTCTGTGTATAGTAGATATGACATGAATGAAGATCCATCAAAATAGAATGTGAAGATATGATCTAAGTAGAAGGAGAATCAAGAGAGATCCACATTTAGAGAGAAGGGAATACCAAGAAAGAGAAGATGATTTTATTGTCCCAAAGCTACAAAAAAGATCAAGAAGGATAAAGACTGAAAATTACCATTAGATTTGGGAATTAAGAGATCATTGTTTATTCTGTGAAATATAAGTTGAGTCTTCTCCATCCTAATGGACTTGATTAATTAGCTACTATTAATTTTCAAACCCTTACCTTTTGTGTTAGAATCAATACTGTGTATTGATTCTAAGGCAGAAGAGCAGTAAGGGCTAGGCAATGGGGGTTAAGTGACTTACCCAGGGTCATACAACTAGGAAGTGTCTGAGGTCAGATTTGAACCTAGGATCCCCCATCTCTAGGCCTGGATCTCAATCCACTGAGCCACCCAGCTGCCCCACTAATATTAATTTCTAAAGATTCTACTTCTGTAGTCTACACTCTAAATGAGAGGTTAATGATTCCAAGGTGTCAGACTAGGAAGTAGAACACCAAAATACAGGGGAGAAGAGGAGAGGTGAAGGAGAAGGAAAGAGAAGAGGAGCCATTGGACAATAGAGGAGGGATGACAAAATTTGGAAAAAAATATTGTGAATAGTAAAATAATAAAATGTTATGTTTTCCAGAGTGAGGATCTAATTCAGAAAATATAACATGAATTGGTATTAGAATCAGTCAGCATGATGTCTAGATTTTTGTTATCCTTTTTCAGCTACATATCAGTGTGAATTAAGGTAGCCAATGAAGGGAAAAATCCATGTATGAGGTTTGGCAGAGAAAGATAGGGGATGAGACAAGTTTAGCCTGAGTCATGGTTTAAGAATGACCTGGGGAACATAAAAGAAACCAAAAAGGAAGGTGCTGGGAGGAGGGAAAGGTATCTCCCTTGGAATATATTACAGAGACTCAGAGATTGAGGATTGGAGCCAAGAAAAGAATCATGGAGTGAACATCCCTGATCTAGACACTTACCTTAAAATGCAGATTTTGAGGGGAAGTGACCAAACAATGGAAGAGGCTACTAGGGCAGAGAATATTTAGGGGTTAGAAGGTTATAGGTTCAGGATAAAGAAAGTTGTTCAGGAGAGTCAAGAGTGTGGTGCCATGAGAAATGAAGTGAACAAAATTTCTTTCTGTGATTCTTACCCAGAAATGTATTAGTGATGAGAGTTTTGAAACACATTGTTTTGAAAGGATTTAAAAGCAAGAGAAAAATAACTGCTGCTTTAATCATGTGTGGTCTTGTCATAATTCATAAACAAATGAGATCTTTCAAAGTCCCTTATTTTAAACTGTTTCTTGTTTCTTTATTCTTACCTCCTTCAACACTAGCCTTCAGTCAAAAAAAAAAGGAAAAAAAGAAAAGAAAACCTATCCCTCCTTTCTTTCTTTTTAAAACTGTTTATTGTTTGGTACAAATAATCTACAGACTTTAATGTGTTTTTCAACACTGGGATTCTTTGTTAGCTTTTAAGTATACAAAAATGTCCCTCCTTCCCCAAAGTGCAGGGCAGAATGGGTTATTACTGCCATTCCAGTGAATTAGATTACTTAAAGAGAAGGGGGGAGGGAAAGAGAAAGAATTAGATTGTGAAAATGCCTAGCCAATGTAGGTATCCAGCTGACTGAACATTTATAGGCACTTTGCCATCAAAGTAAGGTAAATTCACCTATAAGTAGCTATTTAAAAAACATCTGGATAATGAGAATTGTTAAACTTACCCAACTGAATTTCACCCAACTTTAGACAATGGAAAGAAACAGGAAGGGGATGACATTATGAAAGGTAAAATATTAACCCTTTAGAAGCAAACAGTCTTTTAGAGTGCAGATATAACTGAATTTAGAGTCAGAAAGGAATACTGGGTTCAAAACCTGCTTCTGTTTTTAGCTATATGATTGTGAATTGGTAATATGGGACAAATTTAATTCATTCAAATAAGTAATTTGGTAAGATATGTGGAGGAGAAGAAAGAAGAGGGGGGATGGTGGGAAGAGGAAAGGAGGAGGAAAAGGAGAAAGAGAAGGAGAGAAAAAGAAAGAAAGAGGGAAAAAGAAAGAAAGAAAGAAAGAAAGAAAGAAAGAAAGAAAGAAAGAAAGAAAGAAAGAAAGAAAGAAAGAAAGAAAGAAAGAAAGAAAGAAAGAAAGAAAGAAAGAAAGAAAGAAAGAAAGAAAGAAAGGAAGGAAGGAAGGAAGGAAGGAAGAAAGAAAGAAAGAAAGAAAGAAAGAAAGAAAGAAAGAAAGAAAGAAAGGAAGAAAGAAAGGAAGGAAGGAAGGAAGGAAGGAAGAAAAAAGAAAGAAAGAAGGAAAGAAAGAAAGAAAAAAGAAAGAAAGAAAGAAAGAAAGAAAGAAAGAAAGAAAGAAAGAAAGAGAAGTTGTTAAAGAAAAATAAAGAAAGGAAGGGAGGAAGGAAGGAATGAAGGAAGGAGGGAGGGAAGGGATAGAGGGAAAGAGAGAGGGAGGGAGAGAGGAAAGAAAAAAAGAATAAACTTTAAGAAAGTTTCAAGGCTCTGGCTCTCAAGTAAATAGGACTGTTGTCCATACTCCTGATGTTTTCTCTGTCACACAGGCAAGACATTATCCTTCCCACTTTGATTTCTTTTTTCAGGTACTAGATTGGAATTCCAAAATATTTTCCTCTAAGTCTACTAAATAAATCTTGAAATGCAGGTTTATGTAGATTCCACTTGCAATCAGATGTTTACTTCCCAGAGAGGACCTCAATGTTTCTATCATTTAGTGGCTAGATCTACAGAAGCAGAGCCTTTAGAAGTTAATACCAGCTAATTAATCCAGCCCATTAGCCCCAAACCTCCCTGAATGCTGAAAGTACTACTAATGTAATAAGCTTCTCAGTTAATGGAGTCAGAGCTTACTTCAGAGAACAGGCAGCGCCTCATTCATTACTTTAATCAACTGTCCGCAACACTTCACTTACAGTATATATCCTGATGGGGAAGCCATAAAGATGAATGAGAATGCTCTGTTTCATTAAGTCAAAAAAAAAAAAAAGAAAAGAAAAGACAAAAGAAAAACAATAAAACCTATTTTATGTTGTCTATATTTTTAAGAAACAGATATAAGAAGTAGACTTTGTCCCCAGTTAAGGGCATATCTACAGAAGAGTACTGATCTGTACTTCCTAGTCAGAGAAAGTTTTCCAGTGCAATGAGAGATTAAGTAACTTGCCTAGTCAATATGTGTCAGAACTTGGACACTGGTCTTCTTGAATCCAAGGCTAGCTTTCAATCTACTACACCATATAATTCTTTTAAATGCTTTTTTACCTCTACCCTTGAAGCTAAATGAAATCTAAATAAACTCTATTTATATATTCCCATGATATATCAATTTACCAGGTAAGAACAACAACAACAAGTTGAGTATAGAATAATTTTTGTCACTTTTGGCTTTTGACAACTGGAGATTCTATTACTGCTAGTAATACACTGATTATCCTTTTAATGGAATATTCTGGGATGTTGCTAGGAATATGAATTGAGGTAAAAAGATTCCATAGGCACATTTTGCTCTAAATAGTGACAAAAATAAGATGGTATCCCCAACCCAACCCCCTCAATATTGATGTTTTAGCTATATAGCCAAGTATCATAGATTAAAGGATCAGAAGCATTGAATTCAAAATAGTTAAACGTTCATTTCCTGTCAAGTTTATTTTTGTAGTTATTCAATATCTTAATAAATCAAACGAAAATATTTCATTAATTCATTTAGATGGGATGTCTCTTGTTATGTAGTTGATCTTCCCTCCTCAAAGTGTTGAGCAAACGTATGTGGGGTTTGACTTACTTAAGAATAGGGAGATTGTCCCTGGGGAAGGCTGGTTGGGACTGGATGTTTGGAATAGCTTCCATATTTGATGGTAATTATGCTCTTTTCTTTTCTTATGAATCTCAGATTTTCTCTTGAGGGTAGACAAATCTGTCCTTGAATTTTTCTGTCCTCTCCAAGTTCGAAACCTGACTCTGAACATTTTCTGTGGCCAGAGAATGCGGGAAATCCCATAAGAACTGTATCAAGACATATGAGATTGAGAAATGTCTCAACCATGGGAGTCTGTCTCTTTGGATACTATGTGAATCCTGAGTATATGTTTCCTCTACACTTCTAGCCCACTGTTCCCTACTATAGTTTGCATAAAGGCTTTCCAGTGTCTTAATTGAAACATGTTGAAACTAAGTGGCCAGTACTTTGCTGACTAACAGAAGTATGATCACAGAGTTACTCACAGTAAACAACTATGTGACTTTGTCTTTGAGGAAAGCCATTGCTCTCTGGGTTTCTTGACTTCTCCAGTACTTTCCTTACCCTCGAGATATCTCTGTCCTAAGACCCTCTCTTCTGATTGGGAAATCTCAATCCTTATAGAACTATTTCATGAGTACCTGGCCATACTTGCTTCACTCTCTCCTTACTACATGTTCTGGATCTCCCCCCTAAGAGATATGCAAGAAGGGATCTTCCTATCACCTTTCATAACTCTGTTTCATATGTTGTATTCTCCCATTAGCAAATAAGTTGCTTGAGTTTAAGACCATATTTGATGTTCATATTGGTAGCGCCATTGATCACATTGAAATTATCCTCTACAACTTTTGCTTATACAGAGTGGTTTTGCATGTTTTCTGCCCACATTAGACTGGTAATACCTGCAGCACACGGAACGACTTGGGTCTGGTTTTAGATTGCTTGTTTTATTTTGACCCTCCCCATCTTATTATCTTTATTATAGTAAAAAGCAAGTACTTATAAGTTTCTAGACTATTCTATCTATCTATCTATCTATCTATCTATCTATCTATCTATCTATCTATTTATCTATCTTTCTACCAATCTATTCCTTCATTTATCTTTTTTCCTACTTGAGCACTTTGTTTTCACTACTTTTAAATGCTTGAGGCATTTTCCTATTTATTTCTTTGATGATGGATGGTACTGCAAAATGTCCAATGTGCTAATGTCTTCCTTCCTCCCTACATTCCTCCTTCCTTCCCTCCTTTCTTTCTTTTTCTTTCTCTTTCCTTCCTTCCTTCCTTCCTTCCTTCCTTCCTTCCTTCCTTCCTTCCTTTCTCTTTCTTATTATTTTGCAACATCTTCTTTCTTAGAATATAATATCAAAGGTGAATTGCTAGGGACAGCTAGGTGGTTCAGTTGATAGGGAACCAAGCCTGGAAACAGAAGGTCCTGGATTCAATTCTGGCCTCAAATACTTCCTAACTGTGTAACTCTGGGTTAGTCACTTAATCCACATTGCCTACCCTTACCTCTCTTCTTCCTTGGAATCAATACAAAATTTCATTCTAGGACAGATGTTAAGTTTTTATTTTTTTAATAGATTGCTCTCAAACAAGAAAATGGATTGCCTAATTTCATCTTCTTTATATAGAAATAGTTGCTGTAACATTGAGCTTATCTCTTTCTTTGTGTGTGATTCTTCTGTGTTTTTTTTTCTAAGTCAACTGCATAAGGCATTTGATTAAATACTTACTTTGTATTTGCTTTATATTTCCTTCATATAGACTTTTATATGTTCATGATATTTCTAAAAAGGATTTAAGTTCCAGTACAGGAATTGTTTCATTTTTACATATATATTTCATGTATTTTACATGGTTTGTAACACATATAGTTAGTCATTTTTTTATAATGGCTTATCAACTAAGTTAAGTGTAGTATTAAGTTATCATTAAAGATAATCAAATGGAAAGGGAAAATGATTTGGAGTCTTGAGTTCATATTCTGGCCTTAGGCATTTGATTTTTTAGTGATTTCAGCAAATAATTTAAGTTGTCCAATCCTCATATTTTCCACATGTGAAATTTTTTTTTACAAAAAAAAGCCTTTATTCCCTTTCATGTTGATGATTCTATACCTTACTGCTAGATTCTCTAAGCAAAAACTGAAACTAAGAAACTAAGAAATAATCATGTATTATAAAGTAGCATCTAGATAAAAATATATACCTTGTGATCTAGAACCTCTTTAAGAGTAAGTGTCATTTTCATTACTTGTAAGATGAGACAAACTAGATCATTTTCAAGGTCATTTGAACTTGAATCTTTGAGCTGCTTCATCTATCCTGGATTTGAAATCAGGAAGTTTATCATATTTGAGCTTTCTCACCTTCAAGAAATCATTTCAACAATAAAGCCTTCACTTTCTTCATCTATAAAGAAAAAAGGCTATTAGATAAAGGTCAGCTGAGGGCTCTCTCAGTTCTAAAAACAAAATTATTTGAAATTTTCTCTCTAACTCTCCCAGGTAAGAAAATGAGAATGTCAAGATTTGGGCTTTTTCCTCATTATCTCTCAAAATTACCAAAAGAAAACCAAATCCTCCCATTCCATTTGACCACTCCTGTCATGTAATATGAGAAGGGGTGCATTTGTTTGAAGAACAGTTTGGAAATTCATTTAACTCCCATTTCTATAATCAAGATCCTCTTTTTCCTCCTTTGAAAAAGTCTGCCCATCTTCATTAAGCCACTCCAAAGTATTCTATTCTTCATCTACATAGTGTGATGTGCTCCTTTTGCAGTGATTTCAGTGGCCTGATGTTCCAGTGGGGGTGGGGGCTGGGAAAAGCAGGGCCCAAATGTCATTTGGGAAATTGGATATCAACTTTTTTATTACTTCTGTACCAAGACTGAAATGGGAATAATGCACATGGAACATTAATAAAGAAGACTGATGGAGGTCTAAGGCAATTTGAGAGGGATCAGCCTTTTAACTAACTTATGCCTTATGCTAATGCATTGAGAGTATTAGAAACTCATACCTATTACCAACTAGATTGCAGACACCTCTGTGGTCCCTTGCATTTTCACATACCCATTAATAGAGTAATACCCCAGCCAGAAAACCTCTTCTTTTCTCCCTACTTTTTAATGCTGTAAAATATCCTTAGTTCAGATGGGAATGTAGACTCTATTCCAAGCTCTAATATGTACTCAGTTGGGGTACGTGCAAAATGCTCAGGGATGGCTGCATTGCAATCTGCATTGTTCCAGGCACTTGTCGTATGCCATCATGGCCTCTGAGACCTATTGGAGTAGAGGGACATGGGGTATAGATGGAAATCTCTGATGCTTGGTTTTTTAAATTAAAGCCGCAGTGGCTGCTGGATGGAGTGGGGGAGGATAATTGCCTAAATCTGCTAGAGATGAACTGGAACAGAGAAGAGATCTGATCCAGGATCCTCATTATGCCCATAAGAAATTTAGGGATGAGGACGGGTAAGTTTCCTGTCCAAAGTTTAAAAAAAATGATGAAGAAACAGATAGAACTGAGCCTAAGCCTTCTGAGTCTAAGCCAAGAGCACAAACTCCTAACTCAAGTTGTGTATTGGTTGGAAGGCAGAAGAGTGGTAAGGCTAAGCAATGGAGGTTAAGTAACTTGCCCAGGGTCACCTATCTGGGAAGTGTATGAAGCCAAATTTGAACCCAGGACCTCCCATCTCTTGAACTGGCTCTCAATCCACTGAGCCAGCCAGCTGCCACCCAGACACACATTTCTCAATTTCAAAGTCTGGAAACTTCTGTCATGGACACTGTCATATGAGATGGGCAATGAGTTTTGCTTTTATTAGAATAAATATACACATATTACTATATGTATGCATGTATATACTTAAATACATGCATCCATATATATACACTTAGCATATATATAAAACATACATGTGTCTAAATGTCTTAATGTGTTTATATTCATATGCACACAGATAAACATACAGATATTCTATGTTTAAAGCAAAATAAATACATATGTATGCATGTATGTGTGCTATGTGTATATTTAAAAGTTATATTTTTAATTTTTAGTCATTTTCACTCATGTTAAACTCTTTGTGACACTTTTGGACCTTCTTGACAAAGATATCAGAGTGGTTTGCCATTTCCTTCTCCAATTCATTTTAGGAAACTGAGGCAAACAGGGTTAAGCTACTTGCCCAGGGATGCACATGTAAGTGTCTGAAACTGAACTTGAACTTAGGACTTCCTGACTCCAGGTCCAATTCTCTATTCATTGTGCTAGCTAGCTAGCTCCACATAGACACCCACACCCACACACACACCCACACACACATACACACTCACAGACACAGATATTTTTTTGTTGTAATGTGAGACACAGAGTAAAAAAAAAAAAGAAAACTATGTCATTATCTATATCTTAATGTTTTATACTAATCCCTATATTCACACATATACAAAAACACAAACACACATACATGAAATCCAAATACACATAGATAGCTATGTTTGTATATCTGCATGTGTGCATTGCGTGTGTTTGGGCACATAGATTGGAATAGAAAATTAACCTTATCCTATTATGTTACTGTCTTATTGTTTTACTTTGATGCATTACATTATTACCAAAATAGTTTCCTAAAACCCAAGTTGGGGATCCTGTACGTCCCCCTATTATATCATAGCTATGTAGGTACATTGAAAGGCATGACCTGGTGGAGAAAACTAGGACTGGAGTCAGAAAGAACTGAGTTCAAGTCTAACCTTAGAAACTAATGGTGTGATGGGGCAAATCACTTCATCACTAATCCTCAGTTCCTTTAGTTGAAAAATGGGCAGGATAATAACAACTACTTTCGAGGATCACTGTGAGAACCAAAAGAGTTAATAATACTTGTAAACATATTATGCCCTTATAAACACTTAAAAAATGTTCAATCTGTGATGCCTAGACTGATGCCTGGAACATAGTAGGTATATATTAAAGGTTTCCTGGTCAGTTGATTTTTTTTGTTCCCAACATTAGTAAGAGCCAAGGTGATGTGTTTGGAGGTCCTAAATGTCCTGAATAGCTGGGGCAGCATTCACACTGAGATCTTCTCATTTCATCGTGTTTGTAGTCCCTCCGCTCTACCCTCACTCCTTTTCTTATAGTTATCAAACACTCACGAAGGAGAGGAAATGGCTTGTTTTTGTTTTCTTTTGTTCTAGGCTTCAAACACTCGTATCCTTATGGAAAACCCAGGGTAGAAATAAAGGCTATTCTATTTTAAACAGTTCAAGTCATTCATCTAAATGGAATGACTCCTCTTTTATAGGGCATGCTCATTACCTGTAAGTAATTTGGAGCCCCCAGTGAATCCAGTGGGCTTTGAGGCTTTTAGAAAAGACCATATTTAACCAAGCGTCATTATCAGCTAACAAGTGAAATTGATCCGAGCTTTGACAGAACTTGGGACCAATTTGGAAAATCACTGACAAAGAACAATAAGAAAACCCTTTTATAGGGAAGTAGAGGCCACTGTGGTAGTACAAATTGCATTTCCTTTACCAAGAGGCTGGGGCAGAATGACACTCACAGGAACCAGACAGTGAGATGCCCAATACAATAATATCCCTCTGAAAAACCAGACCCTAACCTCCGAGATCTCCAGAAGCCAACAGTTCAATGGCTGAGCATACTACAATAAAGTGTTTAAGATCTAGCTGAGCCAGCAGTCTCAGATATCCCCTGCATGGCTCCCAATCCTCATGAAGTTTTATTACCCTTCACTTGCTCTGTAAAATGATATTTTGCCCCAAATCCGAACCTGTGTAAACATCTACGAATTGGGCAAAAATGAGAGTATTGTGTGATACATAGATTAAAGGATGAGGATTTAAGGAGTCATGACTTTGAGACTTCTTTACTCTGACCTTAGGCAAGCTACCTTTTTCCTCACAGCCTTCAGATTTTCATCTGATGAAAAATAGGGCAGGCTAGATTGCCTCTAATGTCTGTTCTAGTTCCAAATCTATATTCCCATGAGAGGGAAATTCAATCATATCCACTGCTCTTTGCAACCTCAATCCTAGTTGTCATTCTACCATTAATAAGCCTCATCTGGCATTTTAGGTGAAATTTAGAATTTTCCTTTTTATTGTCCAACTCACCAATTTAATGGGAATGAAGTAGAGCATCAAAGTTGTCTTAATTTTTATTTCTCTTACGATAATTGATGAAAGCAGGGCAATGGGAGCAATATCAAATTTCAAACTCTACTGCAAAGGTGCCAATTTTAAAATGATTTGCCATTGATTACAAAATATTGATTTATGTTTAATTATACGTACTGGTTCTATAGACTTAGAAGGCATTAATAAGCTGGAGAGTAATCAGTATTACTCCCGATGTTCAGGGGTCTTTTTCTCCTGTTACATGACTAAAACTTAAGTGAATCTGACATGTTTAACCCATAGAAACCGCAGGGAAGACATCATGCGTGAAAGCAGATTTAAATTAGTTCTTTTGGGATCCAGGAGCAAAGGATAGACTGTACAAATTGGATGTCAAGAAAAATATCTTAAAATTGAGTTTTCCATGAGTGGGATGGTTTACTTTGGAAAGTGGTGTGATTTTTTCTCACCCCTCACCTTCAGGGCATTCAAACAATAGATGGGATGTTCTAGATGAAATTATTCTCAGGACATAGGCCAGATTTTGCCAGGACTACAGCCTCCTCTCCTTCCACCCTCTTATACCATGAGAATTACAGGTTTTTCTTTTCCTTATTTTTGTGTTTGTGACTTGCACAATATAAGCCCCTCATAAATATTCATCATTTTTCAATTGTCAGGCAATTAGCTAACTAGCTGTATCCATTTAACACTTGGTTTTTTGCAATTTGTCACCAGCTTCCATCATTGTATTGAAACACTTTTATCTAATTATTCTAATGAAAATCTGATTGTCAATCTGATGGATTTTGCTCCCATCACAGTTGCCACATCATTTGAGTTGTGCCACACTTTTGGCGACCTCTACCTAGATCTACACCTTCCTCTCTTCCTCACTTTAGTATAATT
The DNA here is from genome assembly GCF_027887165.1 of Monodelphis domestica. Classification (NCBI taxonomy): domain Eukaryota; kingdom Metazoa; phylum Chordata; class Mammalia; order Didelphimorphia; family Didelphidae; genus Monodelphis; species Monodelphis domestica. The sequence continues at coordinate 746,068,541 of NC_077227.1, read as the reverse complement.
TCACTCTTCTAGTCTTTCTATATTGACCCAAAGGATTCTTCTTACTCTGTCATTGTCTTCTGCCTACCTCATTATTAAGCTTCTAAAAACTGCACTTTGCCTATAATCCAAAGAAAATAACTTCATCTCTCTAAGCATGTTTCTTCATCTTTAAAATGACAGAGTACAATCAAATGAAGTTTAAAGTGCCCTCTAGATACATTTATTATCCTTTCATTCTTTTAAAATTTGAAAATTAATTTTGGCTAAACAGGTAGAGAGGCAGTTTTGAAGATGAGAGATCCTGGCTTAAATTTGGGCTGAGATTCTTTCTAGCTGTGTAGTCCTGGGTAAGTTACTTAACTCTCGTTGCCTAATCCCTTATCATTCTTCTGCCTTGGAAATAATAATTAGTATTGATTCTAAGACAGAAGGTAAGGGTTTAAAATGAATTTGAATAAGATAGATTTCTAGGATCTCAGACATTCTTTCAATGACTCTATGTAATTAATTTATTTTTATTTCTTTCTAATAATGACAAATACTTATGCAGTACTTTTAGATTTGAAAAATAATTTACATATCTCTGATCATTTCTTCCTTCTAAACCTTTTTGCTAGTCATTACCCTTGTTCACACTTTACAGATGAGGAAGGGACGTCAGTCAACAACAATTAAAAATTAGTTCAACCTTTAAAGGAACTCAAAGATTAATGGGGAGAAATGATATGTAAATAACTAATTGTGAACAAGATTTAGCCACGATAATTTGGATATAATCAGAAGAAGAAAGTCATTAACATTAGCAGAGGCTTATCAGAGAAAGACATTGTAGAGTGCTGAATTTTAACTGATACTTGAAAGAAATCAATGAAGCTAAGAGAAATAGATGGAGAGAAAATTTCAGACATGGAGACCAATAGAGAAAGGACCTGGACCCAACAGATAGAATGTCTCATGAAAAGAGAAAAGGAGACCATTGTTACTGGACTTTAAGGTATGTGAAGAATGGAGTGAGGATTAAGGAAAATAGAAAGGTAAGAGGGGGATCACTTATGAATAGCTTTAAAAACTCAATAGTAGATTTTGGTTTTTCTAATGGAATTAATAGGGAGACATAGGAGGTTATTGAATTGGTGATATAAGACTTTAATTTAAGGAAGATCAGTTTTACAGGTCAATGATGAGTGGACTACAGTAGAGAAAGCATGTAGGAGAGGTCAACCAGAAAGCTATTGTAATAGTCCACATAGTGGTGACCAGTGCCAAGGAAGGGAATGGGGTCAAATGAAAGAGTTGTTAGGAAAATCAAATCTATATGAATCAGCAATATATTCTATAGACAGAAGGAGATGAGAGTGTGTGAAAAGTTGAGGATGAACTATAGGTAATGAGTTTTGGTCAATGGGAGGATAATTTTGCCCATGACAATAATGAGGAATTAGGAAGAGATGAAGAAAAAAAATGAGGGAGTAACAATAGTGAATGCATTATTAGATAGGTTGAATTTAAGATATATAAAACACATCAAGATTGAGTCACACAATATTCAAATTTTGTCTCATGATTCTAAGTAAGCACTCTATCCATGTTTCCCAGATGTCTCTCTGTATCTCTCTTTCTTTCTCTCTCCATGTCTCAACATCTGTCTTTGTGTTTATCTATCTCTATGTATCTATGTATCTATCTATCCATCCATCCATTCACTCTATCTATTTATCTATGTATCTATGTATCTATCTATATATCTATCATCTAACTCTTTCTTATTTTCTTTCTCTCTCATTGCCATATTTTTAGACAATCTTATATTTCTGTGGCTTTGAATATAGAGATGGTAGATATGACTTCAAAATATACACTTCTTGTGCCAACCAGACTCCTTGAGTTACAGATCAGCACTCACAATTTTATCAATAACTTCTCCTGATTTTCCGAAACCAGTTACCTTACTAGTTACTTCAATTCATCATGTGACACCCTCTCCCACTCATCCAGAGAATTCTCCTCATATTCCTATTTTTCTTAATGTATTTCTATTAATAGTGCTATGTCCTTCCAATAATTTTACATTTAAGTGATGCTCTCAAATTGACTGTTTACCTCTCTCCACCCCTATCTCAGTGGAGAAGCAGCCTGACATAATGGATAGAATGCTGGTTAGGGGGTAAATAGGAGCTGGAATTAAATTCCATCTCTTAGCAACTTTTCTGAGATAGGCAAATCCCTTAACTTCACTATTAACTTACTTGCCTCATCTGTAAAAGGCAGATACAACTAATAATAATACCTGTAGTACCTTCCCCATAGGATATTGTGAAACTCAAATTACTGATGCTTCTAAGTACTTAATCAACTAATTTTGATTCTTCTACATGTTTAAGAATTCACCCAAAATGTCTTTTCTTTCTGCCATGATTCTAGTTTAAACTCTCAGGATCTTTTACCTTATCTATAGACGAGTCACCTAGCAGATACTTTTGCTTTTAAACTGGTCCCTTCTGAAAGGTATTCTTTATAATATAGTAGATCAAATTACATATAATCACAGAGTTGTATGTGGCAATTATCCCAACCCAAATATAAAAAGAGAAACTGATGTAAAATTTCTAATACTTATTTAGCAAATCTTTCTTTAAAGATTCCCAAGAAGGGGGAATCCATGATCTGTGAAGAAAGCACATTCTGCTCTGAGATTGCTCTGTCAGGGCACTTTCATTTTCCTCCAACCAAAGAGCATTTTCTCTCAATCAATTTCCTATCTATTGCCTTTTGTTCTAACCACTGAGGTTAAGAAAAAATACTTACTAGATCTATGATTCTATTGAAATAAGGGATATTCTGGAAAGAAAACTCCCTCCACAAATTAGAATTGCTTTTAGAATAAGAAAGTCACATAGCTTTTGAAGTTAAATGACTTACCCAAGATCACAAAGTCAACATGTGTCCAAAGTGGGACTAGAATACACTTCTTCCTGACTTTGAGTTCCATTCGCATATATAGAATTCCATTCTTAGGCAAGACCAAGGAATTTCATACTAAAAATTGAGCTCTGATCATGTAACTACATTTCTTGGAAACCTCCTGTTGTTCTCAACTATCTGTGTAGAGTCTCAAAGACAGAGCAATGAATAAAAGAATAGATATATTCTCTTTATGCTTTTCATTGTCTTGTGAGTGCCGCGTATGATAAAACACAATTAAAAAAACAAACAAACAGTAAAGCTGGTAGGGTAAGGAGTCCAGGTTTCATCCCAATCTTCCAAAAAATTGCACGCCAAGTGTTTTAACCTGTATTGTGCTGCATGAGTCAAGGAATGCAGAGTTTTCGAGATAATCAGGCAAGATGGATGGAAAGAGACTTGTTGACAGCAGAAGGCTGTACGGTGAATCACATTTACTTCTAAGACTCACATTTACAAGTGGTCTTTTGCTAGTGATTGGTGTGGGCCATCCTTCAAGTCCATTATAAGTATATTAACAAATGCATTTGACTTCAGGGAGCAATAGGAGACATGCCAGATGCACTGTAGATTTCTATTTGTCTTTTGGTGCCCCTGTCCAGAATTAACAAGTGATGTTCTGGTAGAGACCTTCTAGGAGAAATAAACAAACCGCTGTCGACATGCTCTGGCCAGAGCTGGCTTCCCAACTGAAAACAACGCCACTAATCTCCAGTTCATATTTGGGCCGTTGTGCTCTCGGCTGGTGCTCGTACACTGAGAATGAAAGGAGCTAAACCAATCGACACAGTGTTATCTCCTCAAAGCAGCTTGTTCAAGCTGCTTGTACTATAGATTCTCACCTTTGCTTTCTCCTTCTCTTTTGCCCTTCAGGTCCCCCACCATATGAAGACGCTACCCTATTACAGCTACGATCAGCCGGTCATCGGGTACTGCCAGGCTCATAAGCCCCTCCATGTCAACAAGGGATATGACACGATTTCCCGGGAGCAAGCTGAGACGACCAACCTGGAGCTCAGTCGAGACCATAGCTTCATTGCCACCATTGCTCGCTCTGCAGCCCCAGCCATTTATATTGAAAGAATACCCAATTAATGCTGAAGACCATTTCTCATGGGCGAGGGGGGAGGGAGGGAGAGGGAGGGCTTTCACTTTAAAGGAGAACTGGGTGTGAGCTCACAGCCACCCATACAGTTCCTGCCACCAACATTATGCCAGGAAGAGAGACTGAAACAGTACCACCTTCAAGGCAGAGGACTACTCTAGCATGGCAGGAATGACCTGTATGGTTCAGCAGGGAAAACTCCTGGATTTTTTCTTTTGCTTTAAAACTCAAAAAGACAAAACTCTTGGATGTAAATAATAAAGAAAGATTGTCAAGTTCTTATTAAAATAGATTTCACTCTAGCTACATAAAAGAATGGATTAAGAGATCTGTTTGTATATCTGATTTTCTACACTGCACGGTTCCTTGGCTAGTGAACCACAGGCAAAATTAAGGGTGGGGGGCGGGATGAGGGAACACAATACATGATTTCTTTGTTAAGTGTTTATTACTCAAAAAACTTTGTTTCAATTGATTTTTCTTAAACTATGTTTCTTTTTGCTTGATTTTTCTTTTATTTTTTTGTCGTGTTTCTATTTCCAACTCTGATCATGGGCATTATGGCTTGTGCTGGACCTAAAGGATGCTAACATTGGCACAGGACTCAAAGAAGTATAGACGATGACTGACTGAAAAGGGGGGATGAAAACACAAGTGGAAACAAAAACCCAAGGTGCATGTCCACTCGAGATGTCTGCTGGAAACTGGGACAAGTCTTGGAGTATTTTTTCTCTTCATTACACTTTGCTGTGAACACAGGTCCATTTTCCTGTTCTATCAACAGGAAGGAGAACACCAGGCACCTCACTACAGATAAAAACTGGCATATCTATTCCTTCCTGGATTGAGTGGATTCATGGGAAATTTATCGTGTGTGCATTGAACACTCCTATAGAAAGGAAAATGTGTAACATGGATTCTGTTTTGTTTGTTTTTAATTAATTATCAGTTAGCTTTTGTGTAGTTTTTATCAATAAAAGGAAAAAATAGTGGTGGAAAAATAAACATATTATTTTGTGGTTGGGACACCACAGCCAACCTAAGGTTTTGAGTGTTTCCTGGCTGTATTGTAGATTTTTTTTTCCCTTTTCTCAGTCAAATTGGCTTAATGCAATGCATTTGGCTTTTGTGAATGACAGCTGTTTATGCTAAAGGAGAAAATAAATAAGTGTTATATATATATCAAACCACCTTTATTAAAAAAAAAAAAACAGGAAACTGAGACCTTGGGAAGATTCATGAGTTGCTCATACGGTTACGCCTTAGAGAAGAGATTTAAGTCAAGAATCACTGACTTCTGATCAGTTATTGGTTCTCCTCTAATTCAAAGCCTTAGGGCTCCAAAGCCATGACTCATTCAACCATGTTTTGCTGCTTTTTAATGTAGTTTCAATCTATTGGGAGTACAGGATGATACTATGATGCATATGATAGATGTAACCATAGATGTAAGCATAAGAGGAGCCCTAAGACTTTATCAGATCTAATCCCCCTATTTTGCTTCAATGCTCTCATTGTACAAATCAGGAAATTTAAATAGTAGCAGCAGCAGCAGCAGCAGCAGGAGTAGTAGTAGTGATGGTGGCAGTGGTAGCAGTAGTAGTACTAGTAGTAGTAATTAATAGCAATCATGTAATAAGTTGTACTGGTAGTACTGGTAGTGATGGTGGTAGTTGTATATAATAAAGGCTTTATAAATATTGATTGATTAATATTAGTAATAGTAGTAGCAATAGTGGTACCAACCACTAACAACCTACTACACATAAGGCACTATGCTAAGTACTTTTTCAAATATCTTAATTATGCCATTATTTATCCCCATTTTTCAATTAAAGAAGTGAGGCAATGAAAGTACTTTCTGAAGGTCACACAGCTAGTAAATGTCCTAGGATAGAGTCAAACTCAGGTCTTCCTGAATCCAGAACAACCATTATTTCCACCGAACCATCTCGTTGCCTCAGTGATCCAACAATTTATCCAAATTTTCATTGTTCCTCCCCCTACATACTGGTCCTGTGATGTCTAGACAAGATGAAAATGAGAATGAATCCAAAAAAGATGAAATTTAATTGTGACAAATTTGAAGTCAGAATTTCAGCCTGGGGGAGGGGAAGATGTAAGGAAAATATTTGAGCTACCTGATTATTTGGAAAATTGCCATGTGCAAAAGGAATTAGACTTTTTGTTCTGTCTGTTTCTTTGTTCCCAGAGGGCAATAGCAGGAAGAAACAACGAACCATTGTAGGGAGCTAGATGGAAACTTAACCTAAGGAAGGAAATAGCTGATAAGAACAGCAACAAAATAAACCAACAAAATGACAATAATAATAATTAATATTTCTGTAATTCTTTAATGATTACCATGCACTTTACAAAGGGTATTTCATTTGGGTCTCTTGTGGGCTGTGGACAAGTAGCCTACCAAATAGACCTGTGCAGTTACACGTGATATTGAGAGCCTTGACAAGTGGTGGTTGTCCTCTCACTAGAAAGTATCGAACCAAATGATGAAGGATTCTTTACTTTGGCTATATCATAGATGGAATTTTCTTTCAAATTTGATTGGAATTTATTCTTTGATATTCTTCAAAATTCTGTGATTTTGCAATTCTAAAGCCTAAAGAATTTAAAGGCCTTGACTTAAATCAATAGGATGGTAAATAGAAAAAAAATGAGAACTGAATTCAGGTCTCCAGATCACCTAGCCCATCTTCTTTTCCACACTGACCAAGGCTATTTGTTGCGGCAAATAAATAATTATGATATCCAAAAGTCAGGGCTAACATTTTTGGTCATTGCTTTAAGATTCTTAGCCAGTATCCCCACAGAAGTGAAGATGCTGAAGTCTGATTTCCATGATTTCAGGCCTTAAGAGAAGAAAATCATTTAGCATGAACCGGAATAGTCATGGGGACAATCCAAACTTTACCCTCTCAAACTGGTCCAGATGATGAAACAAGAAAGGAAGCCAGTCTGGTCCTCAGTTCTCAGTCCAGCATACAAGCTTGAATATGACAGACATACTGGCAAACAGTGTGGATCAAGGCTGGTAGCAGGGAAGCTTGTAATATGGAGCCAAAAAGTTGTCTGCCTGGTGTTCTGCTACTTGGCACCTATTATAAACACTGCTGGATTGTCCTGGTTCACCTGCTGTGGGTACTGCTGTGGCAGCTGAGTTGGGTCAGTACTTTGAGGGCTGTAAGAAGTCAGGAGAGGGAATGCTCACCATGCACTCCCCTGGCTCCCATCTGAATTATTAGTGGATGTCCCAGATTTTGTAAATTATTGAGGATCTTGAATTCCAAATGAAGTCCACATGTGAAATGTTTTATTGAGTTCCTACTGTGTATTCTAGGCACAGTAAAATGTTTTAAGATCAAGGTTGCTTCTGAATTTCACTTAATTCCAAATCTCAGCAAAAATAGTGCCTCCTGAATCATCTTATGAAGTCAGTAACATCAAAGAAAACCACCCAAGGAAATTCAATTCAATTCAATTCAATTCAATTCAATTCAATTCAATTTAATTCAATATCATTTTATTTCTACTATGAACAAGGCACTGTGCTATGCCCCAGAAGAACAATGCTAGCTTCTGAGAAAAAAAAAAAAATATATATATATATATATATATATTTGTTAGGTATTAGGACCTGCAGAGCACCCTAAGTTTGTAGTCATAGAACCTGGATACAAAATTCAGGCCCATGAATTAATACTCATGTGACTATTGAGATTTAATTTTGTTTATGGTGCCTTGGTTTATTCATCTGTAAAATGAGGAATTCAGATTAGATGAACTCTGAAGTCCATTCCACATCTAGATATAGGGTAAGCAGTTCTAAATGCTTCTTCACTGAGGGTTTCAGATTCCTCATGAATTAAATGAGAGGGTTCAAGGGACTGTATAGAAATCAGAGTTGAAAAGGCCCAAAGAAGTCATCTAGAAAAATCATCATTTTCATATTTAACAGAAGCCCAAAAAAGTGACTTTATTAGATCATAGGTCAAAGTCTGGAGTGATCAAGTAGAAGTTCCTTAAACACAAGAACTGATTTATGGTTCTCTTTGTAACTCCAGAGTCTAAAAATGGGCCTCAAACCCAGTAGGGGTGTTGAGAAATGCTGAATTTCTTTGAGAGGATTTTGTTGTTATTCAGTCATTTCTTTATGTCTAACTCCTGTGACTTGATTTGGAATTTTTTGGTCTTTTAGGGTTTTCTCATCAACATACTAAGTAGTTTGACCTTTCCTTCTCTAGTTCATTATACAGATGAAAAAACGAAGTCAAACAGGTCTAACTGACTTGCCCAGAGTCATACATCTAATAATAATCTGAGGCCAGATTGGAACTCAGAAAGATGAGTCTGATGTCAGGCCAGGCATTCTATCCACTGTACCTTCTAACTGCCCTTATACAGATGCATAATTCAAGTCAAATACAACATGGCCAGTGAATTATTTCTCTCTTACTATATGTCAAGAATTATATCATCCTCTGGGAAAGGCAAAAAGAGAAACATTCCCATCACTTAGAAACTATTTCCCCCCCAAAGAGAAATACATGCTAAACATATATATATATATATACATGTATATATATATATATATATATATATATCTCAGATAAAGAAGCACATATGTATACATACACATGCATATCTGTATATAATGTAAAAAGATTCAATTAAATTAATCAAGATGTCCAGAGTCACAGAATTATAAAAAATATTTAGAACTAGGTCCATTCTCTAAAACTCAACTTTTTTGCCACAATATGTTGCTTCTCTTTAGATAGGTCCTGTATTCTCCCAATATTATATATATATATGTATATAAATATATATATATACATATATATATATATTTACTACTAATGACTACAAGTTCACAAGAAAGTATTCACTACATTGAATCAAAAATCGTTGAGTCCCGAGGCTGTTATTACCAACTTCCCCTTTAATCTGGCCTTCACATCTATTTTTGCCTTCCCAGACATCCAAGTAAAATGGACAAACTCTGAATTTAAATTTAATTCTCTGTGGATTAAAATTATACTTTATTCTTCCATGTCCCTGCCTAGGAGTTGGCCAATAAATGTCCAAGGGTAACTTAAAAGTGCAAACCTAATACTGACTGCCTATCTTTGTTCAATGGTTCCCTCCAATGTAAGTATTCCAACTAAGTATTGCAAGTGCTCAGAGATCATGCCATCATATTACATTGTGCCACCTAAAAAGACAAAAGATATATACTTATAGCACTGTAAAATGCTATTTAGCCCAACAGATACTTTAGCCCATCTGTAGTTGTTTATGCTGAGATTTGGGTGCCCATCAGTAATAAGCAGTGGTTCCTGGCATATTGAAACAACCCCCCCCCCCAAAAGCACATTGAAGCATTGCCATTCAAGCATAGAAACACCACAGTTCAACAGCGTATACACTATCCAGGCAGCTTGTTGGAGAAAGAAAGGCCTTGACAAATAGCAAACTATGTCTGCTGAGGATATAATCACTGCAAATCAGGATATTGATCCTTCCAGACTGGTGGCCATCTTGTATCTACTCAAGACATCTTGGGACAAAAGAAGGTTCGCAAAAATTTTGGAGTTCATCGCTCACCATTAAAGTGTAAGGGCCAGAATGTAAGGGGTAAAAATAGAAGGGTTGGGCTAAATATATAAGAGTGTGGTTGCCAGGGATTATTATTTTATTCCAAGTGACTTTTATGATAATTTATTTACAAAAGGAGAAAGAATGAAGGTAAAAATATCAGAGAGTGTAGATATTTACTCAGGCCTGGTCCAAACCAGGCAGGGCTTCAGAGGCCCAGCAGAGGGGGCCCAGAGGTAAATTAAACAAGGGTTCTAGCTACGAGGCTTCCTACAAGATGAGGGGCCTCTTTGGAAGCTAGTATCTCCAGAACAAACCAGAGAAAGGATTCAGCCTTTTTCACTTGCACATGTGGTAGTTCTAATAGAAAAAAGAAAAGCAGTCCAAGGTCCTCAGTGGGTGTTCCTCCAGCTTCAAGTTGAAGGTGAAAGAGCTGGTGACAGGAAGTTCTTGCCACTTTTAAAGACCCTTCCTTTTGTCACTTCCTGTGCTATCCTTCCACTTTTATATGGACCAATTATAGATATAGTTTTGCTTAGGACTGCCCAGTAGGCAGTCAGTGGTTTCTGGGATTCATCACCCACTTTCACACACATGGGTCACAGACTTCCCTCACTTAAGGATAAGTGGGGTGTATATGCTACTGGTGATTAAATCTAAAAATGAGCAGGGGAGAGTTAATCCCATCTTCACAAAGGAGAACTACCAGACCCATCCTGGGGACACTAAAAAATAAAATAAATCATCATCATCCTCTTCATCATCAATAATAATTGTTGACATTAAGAGAAAATGTTTGTGTTTGCAAAATGCTATACAAAAAAACATTTTGGTTGAATCTCACAAAAATTTCATAATATTGGTACTTTAGAAGTAACTTACCCCATCCTTTAGAAAAGGAAACTAGGTCTCAGGGAGGTAAAATGAATGATTCCTATTTCTAGAGTCTTTACATGCTTCCAGATCATCAGGATTCCAAGTCTGGCATGATGTAGACTCTCCTCTTGATACACTGATCTCAGGATCTTGACCAGATCATGTTGATGAATAATTGTCTTACTTGCTTTGCTAAGTGTTATAATTGGTATGACAAAAACCACCTGCCCTTTCCAAAATGGAAGAACTTTTGATACCTTAAAATTCTGGCTTTCTCAAAGGATCCCAAAATATTGACTCACAAAATAAAGTCCAGGAAATTCATACACAACCACTATAAACTGCAGAGTTGTTTTTTTTTTCTCATCCTTCTAGATTTTAGTCAGCCTGAATATGGTACTGTATATGTATGAATAGAGGAAGTAATAGTGCATATTTATTTTGTTCAATTAATTTTATCAAGGGTCAGTATGATCTACCTTTAATTAATAGAGAATTGACCTCAGCATCAAAAAGATCTGTATTCAAGTTTTAGCTCAGATGCACACTGCCTCTACAAACCAAAGAAAACCATCTACTCTTTCAATAACCTTAAACTACATTCAATAAAAAGTACTTATAAGCATTGAAAGATGAGTTTTTCTCATCTGGGATATCCCTAAAAAGGGGGAGGGGGAAGCTCATATCCTGGTTGCATTATTTCATTTGTGTGTGAGGGGTGTGCGGGGTGTGGATGTATTTACAATTGTCTACACTATTGGGCTCTATGGATCACTCTCTGTTGTGAAATATAAGTCTGTCCAACACTATGTGACTCCTTTGGGTGTTTTCTTGGCCATTTAGTGCTGCCATGGCAATGATACCGGAGTGTTTTGCCATTTCTTTTTCCAGTTTATTTTACAGATGAGGAAATTAAGGTAAACAAAGTCAGGTGATTTGCCTCGTCATATAACTAATAAGTGCTTGAGGTTGGCTTTAAACACAGGTCTTCCTTATGCCAGACCTGGAACTTGATCCATTGTGCCATCTAGCTGTTTGTTACTATACTTTGTTCTCTGTTTTTGTTATATTGCTCTTTGTTCGTTGTATTTCTACCTAAGTATCTACTCCTTAGTCTCCACTGAGAGATCACTATCTACATCTTTATACCGTCAATATGTCCATTGATTTGACCTTGTCCCACTTTGATTTTTCTTCAATACTCTTCCTTAACGATTGCATCATTTCCCATGGGTTGTGTTATTTATTTCCTCTAGTCAATTGATTCTCTTTTGGTGATATCTTTCTTGAGCTACAATAAAACTTAACCAAATTACCCAGTGGATATATTGATCTGGATAGTCAATAAACATTTAAAACTCTACAGATCTAAAATAGAACTCATTATCTTTAATGGGTTATTTGTTTACAGATAAATAAATATATCTATTTAGTAAAATATATATTATCTCCACGTAAACTCGGCTCATTAAAAAAAGTGTCTATTTCTGCCACCAAGATTCACAATTTCAGATTTATCTTTTATTTCTCAATATTCCTGATCTCATATGTCCAGTTAGTTACTGATGCCTATTGAATTTCTCTTGTCAGAAATTCTCACTCACATCATTCTCTTTCTCTTTACTCAAATGAATGGCAACTAAGTCAGGTCCTCATCAAAACCTCTCATGAAAAATATAATTATGAACTAATTCATCTAATGGCATCCAGTCTCTGTTCTTCAGTTTTTCTTCCACAGAGCTACTGACATGACATTACTAAAACACAGTTCAAACTATGTCACTCCCTTGATAAAGTAAATTCACTAGTTCCTTTTGATGTTTCATACATAAAACAAAAAAAATTATATGCATTAGAAGTTTTCAAATATTTTACGGTAATTCTCTAATTTTTTTCTTTGCTGATTTGACCTTAATTCACATCATGTTCTCTACATTCCAGGCAAATAGCGCTTCTTGCTATATCTTGTGCAAAATGTCTTGTTTCATGATTTTTCAAAGGTCATGACTATGCCTGATATGTTTTATATTCTCATTCCCTCTTCCATTTATATAGGATTTTTACTATTTTTGTATTGATATGGTGATTTATACTGATAATTTTCTTAATATTGAACTAACTCTGCTTTTCTGATATAAATCCCACTGAGTCATAGCATGCGATCATTATAATATATTGCTATAATTTTCTTGAGAGTATTTTATATATTATTTTTATCAATATTAATTTTTATTGAACTCTTTTTGTCTTATAATCAAAACTGTGTACTGTGCATGCAAGGCAGAAGAGTGGTCAGAGTGAGGCAATGGGGTTAGGTGACATCACCAAGTTCACACATCTAAGAAGTGCCTGAAGTCAGATCTGCTTCATCAATATTCCTTAGGTAAGTAAAACTATAGTTTTCTCTTTGGTTTTTATCTCTTTTTTTAGTTACTATAATAATATATGCGTCATAAAATAAATTTGCTAGGACCTCTATTTTTTCATATAATTTATATTTTTATTGGAATTAATTAATTATTCTTTAAGTGTTTGGCAGAATTCAGTTTTAAATCTTTCTTCTCCTAGGTTTTCTTCTTAGTTATTTGACAAAATATTCTTTTTTTATATTAGTTTTTTTTAACACTTACCTTCCATCTTCAAGTCAATACTGTATATTGGCTCTAAGGCAGAAGAGTGGTAAGGGCTAGGCAATGGCAGTTAAGTGACTTGCCCAGGGTCACACATCTGGGAAGTGTCTGAGGCCAGATTTGAACCCAGGATCTCCCATCTCTAGGCTTGACTCTCAATCCACTGAGTCACCCAGCTGCCCCCTATAAAAGGTAGACTTTTAAAAAGTACTCTATTTCTTTTTCCATTAATCATATTTAGACATATATAGATTTCTAAACATTCATCCATTTCCCTTATGTTGTCAGTTTTACTTGCACATAATTGTTCAAAATAACTAATAAAAGTTGTTTTAATTTCAATTTTATTGATAATGAATTAAACCTTTTCATTTTTGATACTGAATATTTAGCTTTTTGAATTTTTTAAAAATTCTATAAACTAATAATTTTTTCCATAAAACAAGCTCCTATTTTGTTATATATCAATAAATGTTATGAATCTCTCTTTTGATTTTTGAGATATCCATTTTGCTGTTCAAATGTAGAATTAATTTGTTCTTTTTCTAGTATCTTTTGAGTTGCATGCCCAAATTCAGTGTTCTGCTTTTTCTCTCTTTTTTTAATGTAATCTTTAGAGATATAAATTTCTCTCTAAGTAATTCTTTGGCTGCATCTCACATTTTTTAATGTTGTCTTATTGTTGCCATTCTCCTTAATGAAATTATTGATTGTTTCTATGATTTATTCTTTGACCTAGTCATTCTTTATGATTAGATTGTTTTAGTTTACAATGAACTTTAAATCTGTGCTTCCATGGCACTTCATTAAAGATCATTTTTATCCTATTGTGGTATGAAAGGTTTGCTTTTAATATTTCTCTCTTTCTGAATTTACTTGTGAGGTTTTCATGTTGTAATACATAGCCAATTTTAGTAAAGTGTCATATATAACTGAGGAGAAAAAAAAAGCATACTTCATTCTATTCCCATCCAGTTTTCCTTAGAGCTCCATCATGTTTAATTTTTCCAAGATTCTATTGATTTCCTTTCTTATTTATTTTACAATTAGATGTATAGCTATGACAGGAAAAGTTGGAGGTCTCACACTAGTTGTTAGTTCCTCATTTTCAGTGAGTACTAATGGTATCATGGGATTGATGCCTTGATGTGCGTATGGATTAGATTTGTGAGGCAAAGTTGCACAAAGTTATTGACTAACTCTCTTTTCCAATCATCAAAATCTAGTGACAAGCTAAAAGCCATGACAACTGGCTATGGATTGGGAAGGAAAAGATGACCTTAGCTTCTTCAGTACCTAAACCAGCTCTAAGAACTTCACTGCACCTATTTTTAGCTGCCTTCATGGTTGGTAGAAAAAAAATATTCTCATCCACTCACTCTGTTGGGTGAAGTCTTCACATGACTGGGATAGACTCCCTAATTCACCAATGAGTTGGAGGCCTGTCTGTTGCTGGCAACCTGGTTTATTCCATTTCCAAAAATGTCACATGTGAGAGCTGGGTGTCAGGAGGACATAAAAGGAAGAAAGCACTCCTGAAATGGGTCTAGGAAGCCCTCACACCAGTTACTACTCTCCCTTGAACACCCCATCCATCCTCAGCACTAGTATGGTTTAAATATGCATATTTTCTCTTATGAGAAACATAACATTTCCTTTAAGAAAATATACCCTTTACTGTTTGGTGCATGCATGTTTAACATTGATGATACAATTCCTTTTAGCTAATTATAGATTTCCAGCTTGTCCTCGTTGATTAGATAAATTTTTGTTCTTGCTTTGAGATCATGATTTCTACCCTCATCCTTATTTTAACTTGGTATGTGTCTCTTTTTTTGAAAAAATATTTCTTCCAAAGTCAGGGAGGTCCAAAAGAGAGAAAGAAAACTACAGACATATCTCCTTAATGAACATAGATGCAAAAATATTAGATTACTAGCAAAAAGACTCCAACAAGTCATTATGAGGGTTATTCATTATGATCAAGTGGGATTTATACCACGGATGCAGGGCTGGTTCAATATTAGGAAAACCATCCACATAATTGACCATATCAACAAGCAAAACAACAAAAATCATATAATTATCTCAATAAATTCAGAAAAAGCCTTTGATAAAATACAACACTCATCCCTATTGAAAACACTAAAAAGTATAGGAATAGAAGAGCCTTTCCTAAAAATAAAAAAGCATTTATCTAAAACCATCAGCAAACATCATCTGCAATGGGAATAAACTCAAAGCCTTCCCAATAAGATCAGGAGTGAAATAAGAATGCCCATTATCACCTCTATTATTTAACATTGTACTAGAAACATTAGCAGTAGCGTTTAGAGAAGAAAAAGAAATTGAAGGTATTAAAATTGGCAATGAGGAGACCAAGCTATCACTCTTTGCAGATGATATGATGGTCTACTTAAAGAATCCCAGAGAATCAACAACAAGCTAGAATAATTAGAAAGATAAATTCCATTTAAAATCACCTTAGACCATATAAAATACTTGGGAATCTATCTGCCAAGACAAACACATCAAGTATATGAATACAACTACAAAACACTCTCCACACTATTAAAACTAGATCTAAACAATTGGAAAAAACATCGACTGCTCACGAGTAGGATGAGGTAACATAATAAAAATGACCATCCTACACAAATTTATTTACTTATTTTGTGTTATAACAAAGTTCATTTGAAAGAACAAAAGATCAAGGATATCCAGGGAAATAATGGAAAAAAATGTGAAGGAAGGTATCCTTGCAGTACCTGGTCTCAAACTGTACTATAAAGCTGTGGTCATCAGAACAATATGGTACTGGATAAGAGACAGAAAGGAGGATCAGTGCAATATACTTGGTGTATGTGACCTCAGCAAGACAGTATATGACAAGCCCAAAGATCCCAGCTTTGGGGACAAAAATCTACTATTTGATAAAAACTGCTGGGAAAATTAGAAAACAGAATGGGAAAGATTAGGTTTAGATCAACACCTATCACCCTACACCAAGATAAACTCAGAATGGGTGAATGGTGACTTGAATATAAAGAAGGAAATGATAAGTAAATTAAGTGAACACAGAATATTATACAAGTCAGACCTTTGGGAAAGGAAGGATTTTAAAGTGGAGGAATTCCATGGGAACTGGAATGACCTCCAAAAATTGATGCAGAGTAAAAGGAGCAAAACCAGGAGAACATTATACACAGAGATTGACACACTGTGATACAATAAAATATAATGGACTTCTCCGTTAGTTGCAATGCAGTGCAAGGATTCTGAATGACCCACAGTGATCTATGAGAAAGAACACTATCCATATTCATAGGAAAAACTGTGGAGTAGAAATATTGAAGAAAAACAACTGCTTCACTATATTGGTCAAGGGAGGTATGCTTAGGGATATAGGCTCTAAATGAACATCCTAGTGCAAACATCAACAACATGGAAATAGGTTCTGATTAAAGACACATGTAATACCCAATGGAATTGTGCATTTGCTGCAGGAAGGGTGGGGATTGGGGACAGAGGGATAGAATATGATTCTTATTCCCAAAGAATAATGTTCTAAATGGACTAAATAAAATTAAAAATTTTAAATAAATAAATAAATAAATGATTCTTTGTCAAATATTGTTAGTAAACATGTGAGAAGTCATATTTCGTTCCAGGTCATCTTCCACATTCATTATTCCTTATACTACATGACATTAACTCTCTAATGAAGAGGCTAGCAAGCTCATTTGGAAGAACACATCCTAATAGTTGTTTGCTTTTGTAGCCTTAAGATAAGAATATTTCTTATGTTTTAAATTCAGTGTAACTTTCGTTTAACAGGTTACCACTATAGAAATTAAAATATCAATAATAAAAATATATTTAAGTAAATTATTAAATAGTCATTAAAAATCAAGGAATAAAGAGGATACCAAATAAAAACCACATACATATGGCTGGTTAGCCATTTTCAAAATCCCTACTTACCACCATCACTGCTGATTCTGTATCATGTCCAAAGAGAGAAGAGGAACCTCAATACCCACTCCATTTATTCTGTCTACAGGAAGTACATAATGAAAGGAAGTCAGCTGACTCTTGGGATATATAGTTCTTTATTTTTAGGGTAACAAATTTTCAAATATACATTTCCCCGTGAGAGGTAAGGAAGACTAATCTCTCCAATGGGTCTTATACCATACCAACTTTGAAATTACAATAATTTGAGGATAAGAAAAAAAAAAGAACAAAAGCAATAATTGCTAGGCACATTGACAAAAAGCCAGTGAGGGGGCAGTCCCCTTCAGCATAAGAGTATCCATGCAAAACAAATGCATTCAACCCCACAATTCAAATCACCACATCCCAAATTTCACTCTGTATCTTCTGGTACAGCACATGGTCTGTGGAGGCATCTTCATGGTGACTTCTCCAAAGAGTTCACTTTCTGGATTTGGAAAGGTAGCATGTTTCTTAACCTAAAATTACTCTCATAAACAATTTAAACTTTATAATTTAATATACTAATACATTCCCCCCTGAAGAGGTTGTTGAAAAATCACAAGGAGAATTTAGGATTGCGTGGCTGAGTTATGAGGTATATGAATCAATTATCAAAAGAAAAATAAAGGATTTCTAATGATAATTTAATAAATCCCTTAAAATATAGTTTTTTATCATTGAGATTTTAATTTCTATGGTTAGCAAACATGAAGGGATATATAGTCCTTATTTTTAGGGTAACAGATTTTCAATTATACAACACCAATCTGAAATGGGTCATATTTGGCCTGTAGGCCCCACTGTACATCAGTCATTTCATTCTGAAGTCTAGATTTGCTATGTTAATTCATAGCCCCAGAGATAACATATCTTCCCTTTCTTCATCTTAATAGGAGTCCTGAGGCCAGCCACCAATAATCTTTTTGATCAATCTACCCACTGCTACAGAGGTTGCTCCATTATATAATTTAAATAAACCAGGTAATTTTCTTTGTTCCAAAGTTATAGATTTGTTTGATAGATTAAAAAATTTATGCTCCAACTTGAAATAGGAAATTAGTGTTAGTTGTATAAGGGGGAAATTGGGGTTATTTTAATAAAAAGGTTTAATTGGATTATATATAAAATAGGGTCACCATGATTTTAATTTATGCAAAAGAGATTTATTTACAATTTATTTACAAAATATAGAAAGAAAAAGTAAGAAAATCCCAGGGAGGATAGGGTAAGATATCTGGCCTAAGCACTAAGTAATTTACTCACTGCCCCTGGATCAACTCAGGCAGAGAGGGTTAGTTTCAGCCACCCTTGGCAAAGCCAAAGACCTGGGGATACAGGGAGCCTCTCTCAAGAGGATAGGTCTCTCCTGAGGCTAGTCTCTTCAGAAAAATCTAGCAGTTAAGAGTCAGGCTTTCACTTGCCACATATCAGTCCAAAGGAAGAGACTTAAGGACAGTCTCACCAAGAATAAGGTCTCAGGTCCACTCAGTAGATTCTTATTCTACAGCCACTCCAAGTAGAACTTCAAGTAGAACTCATCCAGAAAGTTGTAACTCCCTTTCAAAGCCACTTTCTTTTGCATTACTTCCTGTGCTTTCCCCTAATTTTACATCTACCAATCACAGTTGAAGCTTTGATTTAAGACAGCCCAGGGTCAGTTAGTTCAATTCTGATTTGTCACCCACTATTGCACACTTGGGTCACAGACCTCCCCCACTCAAGTGTGAATGGGGTGTTTACACCTTTGGTGAATAAATTTAAAAAATAAGCAGATCTCCACACTCAACTTTTAAGTAGGGTGTTTACACTTTTGGTGATTAAATCTAAAAATGGGCAGGGGTTACAAGTTAACCTTCACAGTCAGGGGAGAATTAAATTTAATCTTCACAGTTGAAATTACGGTTAGAAGAGAAATTTGGGTTAGGGTTAGAGTAAGAGCTACAGTCAAAAAAACAGGAAAATAAATAACCAAATACCTTTATAAAGACCATTCAGGATTTTTCACAGTGACTAATCTTCAAAGATACAAAGATATTATGAACATATATATAGAAATTTATATTGCTTTCAGCAAAAAAAAATCGCTAGTTATGCTACTTCTATACAATCTTGAATGACTTCCAAATGGATTCAGAAAAATTATAGTAAAAAATAGGAAATTACTTTGTTCCCAGGCCCACTTAAGGAAGATTTCAAGGACTTGCCTAATATATCTTGTGTAATTTATTATGTCTTTCCTTTATCATTTAACAGTCTGATTATGTACTTAGTTGATAAAGGGAAAGAAGTGAGCATAGTCTTTAGAAAATAGATGGAAATAAAACCAATATTAATTTAGATTCCTCTTATTGATTTAGAAATAAAGAACCCAAGTTGGAGTCTATTCTTTGTCACTCATTATGATAATAATTATTCCACCTCTTTAAGTTCTCAGATTTCAAATGAAGTTAAAGATTTCATGTGCTATAGCCCTCATTAGCAATCTGATTAAGCCTATGGATTCCTTTTCAGAATATGTTTACGTGTATAAAATTAAATACCTAGAATTTTAAAGTAAATTGATCATATTAAAATGTAATCAATTTGTAAAAATAAATCCTGAAAAATATCTTGTTCATAGAGCTCAGATCAGGAACATCTAAATTACATGAGCACTAATGAAGCTTTATTGATTTTGTAGTATTTTTTCGCAAATAGAAACTCTTTTAATTTTGTTCCTTTCCAATTTTTTAATTTAAAAATGTTGAATAAATATTTATTGTCTTAATGTGTTTGGATAAATACTGAAAAAAATTTAAACTACATATATAATATAAGGTAAACATGTAAACAATTAAATAAATCCAGGGTATACATAAAATAAATGCAGAGAAATGGTTGAGCAACAAATACAGAGAGAGCTCATATAGGATGTGAGTCCTGTGCTTAGACTTGAGGGGAGTTAGAGATTCCAAGTGTTACAAATAAGAATAGGGAGCATTCAGAGCTTGGGTGAGGGTGCAGACAACCTGTGGATAGATACAACAGAAGGAGTTGGTGTAGCCTATGAATGGAAGAGCAAGAAGGTCAACTAGCTGGAATATAATGTCCAGGAGATGGAGTTGTATTGACAAGATGATGGTTAATGGTCCTTCTTATTTATTTTTTGTCATTCTTAATAATATCAATTATTTGGAAATAAGGCCCTCAACTCTAGTCCTGAATTCTCAACTTCCTATTTATTGCACATTTCCTTTGGAATATCTCATAGGAACCTATAATTCAAAATTTCCAAGAACAAACACATTATCTTTAACACTAAAAATGCCCTTCTTTCTATCTTTTCTATTCCAGATAAAGCTACCACTTTCCTAAGAATCTATACTAAGAGATAATATTTCAAAAATAGGAAATAATTTAATAACAAATCTAGAGACTATAGAGAAAATTTATAGTATAAAGTACTGTATTACACATATGTATAGGAGATGAATGAGAACAAAGGAAGGAAGGAAGGAAGGAAGGAAGGAAGGAAGGAAGGAAGGAAGGAAGGAAGGAAGGGAGGGAGGGAGGAACAGAGGGAGGAACGGAGGGAGGAAAGGAAGGAAGGAGGGAAGGAAGGAAGAGAAGGAGGTAGAGAGGAAGATTAAAGAGGAAAATCGCTGAAAAGGGCATTTATGCAACATTTAATATTTGCCAAATATCATTTTATATATTGAAAATACAAATATAAAAATATAGCAAGATTTGTTCTCTTGGAGCTTACCCTCTATTTAATGAAGAAAATTATATGATTCCCCTTTGTATAATATAGTACAGCTTGTAAGGTAGAGAGAAAAGCATAAATGTCCTTAGAATTCAAAAGATTATCAGTTTGCAAAGTCAAGGGCTGCACAGGTTATATCAGTAGGTTATAATACAGTGCCAGGAGACTGAATGATGTATAGTAATGGCAGCTGGTAAGACCTTGGGAGTATTAGGAGACAGTGGAATGGTACATTATAATGAGCAATGGATCTTTATCTCCTTGACAGGGATAGGGTTGGTGACTCATTTCATATTAAAGTGCCTGACATACAGTAAATACATACAAAAGTTTTGTTTTTCTTTTTCTTTTTTCTCCCTTCCTTCCTTCCTTCCTTCCTTCCTTCCTTCCTTCCTTCCTTCCTTCCTTCCTTCCTTTCTTTCTTTCTTTCTTTCTTTCTCTCTATATACATTATTTGAGCAAAGAACTTAATTTACTTTTGGTCAATCTAAGGCTAGGAAAAGGACAAAGGGGAAAAGAAAGGGAAAAATAAGGGTGAATGTTCATATACGAGATGGAAAATATCAGAATGAAAGAAGAACCAAAAGGGAATAATGAAATAATGTTAAAAGAAAACTCAGGTCCTAACCAATGATCTCTATAATCAGACAAGTCAAAAAGGATGGGTTGAGGAGGGGTGGAAAATGGAATTGATAAAAACTTATTAGTAATCTTAAAAATAGCAATTTCAGTTGGTTTGCTGGCAACACAATCCTTATTGTAATAGGTTAAAGTTTTCTATTGCTAAATTTATGGTTAGACTGAATATATTTAATTGGTCACTAGGGATTTAATTACTAAATCCCAAAAATGAATTAATAAAGCCAGCCTTTACACTCACCATGTGTCAGTTCAATCAGGGGATTTTTTATCAGCCTCAATTCCAGTAGAACTTCTTAGAAGAGGTTCAATCCAAGTGTGAGTCTTCACTACAAGCATCTCTCTCTACTCCAAGTGCGTCTTTTCACTCCAAGTCTCCTTCCCTCCAAATGTGTCTGTGTGTGTCTCTGTCATCACTTTTAAAAGACCCCTTTCTCTTTTGTCACTTCCCCTAAAATTTTACATCTACCAATCATAGTTGACGCTCCACTCTAGGGCTGCCCACTCTTTCACACATGGGTCACAGACCTCCCACTCAATGTATGAAATTGGTGTTCACAACTTTTTGTGGTTAAAATCCAAAATGATTAAATCTCTATACTCAACTTTAAGTACTGTGCTTACATTTTTGGGAATTAAAATCTAAAAATAGACTGGGGATTACAATGCAATATTCACAATAAAGGAAGAGCTAAGTATCTTCATTGTTACAATCAGGAGATAGCTAAATCCAATCTTCACACTATCTATGGTTATGCTTGGTTTAGGCAACACAAACATCTCCTGGAGGATATGCTCAGAATCTGAAATTTCCTTGTGGAAATCATTTCAACTCCTAATCAGCACCCTCTTATTGGACAGATGGAGAATAGAACCACAAATCCTTCTAAAAGCCTGCCTTCTTAGAGGGCTCAGAAGTTGGCAGTTAAATTCATTTTCCATCAACTGATCTACTTAGTTCAGCTCCAAGAATATCGTGCCACTTCCTCTCCTCCGACCTGGTCCTACTGTTTGATTCTCACCACCACTACTTTCAGCTTCCTTTTGGGTATGTTACCATTAAATATAAAGCTCCATAAGGGAAGGATCTCTTTTTCTCATTTATATCCCCACTACTAAACACCATACTTGACACAAAATAGGAACATAAATGTTTGGTTATTATTGATATTTAACTGGAAAGTAAGAGCGTGGAAGGAATAAATGTAGATGATCTCATCACAGTATAATATATTTGATTATGTCTTTTAAAAGCCCTCCCAGCTTTGACATTCTGCACTCCCTTTTCTAAACTCCTTGCACAACTGTTGTTCTCTGTCACCTTTTCAGACTTTTTAAAAATATCTTAGAATTTCAGTTTCCTCAGAAACAAAATAAATTAATTAGATGATATCTAAGGTCCCTTCTGCATCAAAATATATTATTATCTAAATTCTATTTTTACTATGAATAATCTGAAAGAAAAAAGATACTATGTTCAAGAATTAATATAGGTAAATAACAATATCAAGAGTGATTTGTGAGGGTGCTAGGAGGTGCCACAGTGCATAGATTACCAGACCTTAAGTTAGGAGGATCTGACATCAAATCTGGCCTCAGATACTAACTACTTGGCCTTGGTAAGTTATTTAAGCTCTAATTGCCTCAGTTTCTTTAATTGTAAAATGGAGATAATACATGTAACTTGTAGAGTTGTCATAAGTTCCAAATACAATAATATTAAAAAAAAAACCATTACATACATGGTGACTGGCACTTAGTACATGCTATGTAATAATTCTTCTCTTCCTGCTTAATCAGCCTACATATGTGAACTCTGATACCTAAGATTAATTTGTTCTCAATTTCTGTTATGAGCATGAGTGACATATTTTTAAACATCAAAGATTGTAGTTAATTGTAATTCATAGAATACCCTCAGAATTAAGTCTGTCATTGATATAAAAATCTACTTTTTGCTAAATCTTTACAAAAACTAGAAATTAACTGTTGGGAATTTTTCACCTGTTCTCTTGCCTTCCCCATGTTTGTGTGGGTCAAGGAAGAAGGTGGAAATCATATAATCTTGCTGTGTGATCACATGCATGTTGAGTAAGAATGTCTGCAGTGTTTAGACATACTGATGAGTAAACACATATCCAATACATATTACTTTGAGAATTACTTTGCTTAGCCTAAGTATAAGACCTGCATTTATTCAAGTTTCATTTCATCTTCACTCGATTCAGGCTATTGTTCATTCACTAAGTCCCTTTATTATCCCAACTCTGTCATCCACTACGTTAAATTACATGGAAAATGGAGATGTTAAAACAACATCCTCACTAGATAATTAATAGGAAGTTGTTAAAGTCTTACCGTGTCAATCATTGTATTTGGCACAAAGAGAATGAGTTAGAGAGAATCTGTGAGAGAGACATATCTGTAGAGAGAGGCAGAGACATTGTCCATTCATGCTTCCCTATTGGGCCGTAACTGCTTATCACAGAGAAAGAGGAGAGAGATCGGGATGGAGTCAGAGCATTTATGAGTGATTTAGCATTTGTTAGTATTGATGCTCAGTACAGACACACAGTATGGAGAGCCAGTGGCAGACAGACAAAGACACTTAGAAAGAACATTAATTAATGTTTTACTATGGATCAATCTCTCTGCTTAGCATCAGGCCTGGGACAAACAGACAGAACATTTATTAATGCTTTACTATGTGTCACTCACTGTACTTAGCATTGGGAGTGAGAAGAAAGGCAAAGGCAGTCCTTGTCATTCAG
The DNA here is from genome assembly GCF_027887165.1 of Monodelphis domestica. NCBI lineage: Eukaryota > Metazoa > Chordata > Mammalia > Didelphimorphia > Didelphidae > Monodelphis > Monodelphis domestica. The sequence goes on along the minus strand of NC_077227.1, from coordinate 746,044,217 downwards.
GATTTCGAAGGGTAATTAAGAAATTAAAGTGTCTAAAGAGACACGCAGCTAACTAGTGGAATGGTAGACGATGTGTTATTTGTTTAGTATTTTTTCAGTAGGGTAGGACTCTTTATGATCGAATGTTGGGAATTCTTGGCAAATTTACTCAAGTGGTTAGCCATTTCCTTTCCCAGTTCATTTTGCAGATGAGGAAACTGAGGCAACCTGTTTTAAATGTCTTGCTCAGTGTCATAAACCTGAAAGTTTCTGAAACAAAATTTGTACCAATGTTTTCATGAATCTAGGTCTGGACTGCATTTACTTTCTGTACATGCCACTGGAAGTATTCATTGAGAAACTTGGTCAAACTTGGCCAGGAATATTGGCAAATGGATCCATATATTAGTAGAAAGTGAAATCTTTCTGGATAAATGATTTCATGGGACTCCTTCCTCCTTTCCTTATATGGCTCATATGACTAAATAATAATCACATTTTCCACATTTGGTCACATGACACAAACATAAGCCATGATTATAGACATTAGACAAATAGGAATTATGTGGCCATTTCTAGATAAGCAGTTTAATCATTTCTAAAAAAAAATTTTTTAAAGATCTAAAACATTAAGGCTGGATGGAAATGACAAAGATTATTGTACAGGCCAAGAACACATTTCTTTTTCACCTCTGCCTCAGCTTAAGCAACACTTCCTACTTGTGGTATTTCCTTCAACTCCTCATATGTTACTGACCCTCTCAGTTACCCTATGCATTACCCTAAGGGGATCTCCTCTTCAACTTACTACATTTGGGTCAGTTGTAACCATTAGTCAAACTTACACGTATTCACGTACCTTTAAGGGTGTGTGTTTTATAAAGTGATACTTTTTTAAAAGTCATATTTCCTTGTTTCAAAACATCAAAAAATATGTATATTGAACTCAGCCTTGTCTTCAAAGTAGTTTTGCTCAGGTATAAAAAAAGTATTACTTTTTCTCAGTTTATAGATGAATTTATTATTGCATCTCAGTCTGTGAGTCGAAAGACAAATTGGACTCCATATCCATTATTCTCAATATCTTGCTTATCCATGGCTATCTATACCTGTGCTGAAAGTATTAAGGATGCAATGAAATGAGCACCAGCCATTCAGACAGATAGATAGGCAAAGACAGAGACAGAGACAGAAATAGAGCATTTGTGAATATTATGTGCATCATAAATATATTTTTAATTTTTTATCTTAGAATCAATTCTATATATTGGTTCTAAGGTAGAAGAGAGGTAAGGGATTGGGACTTAGGTAATGGGGATCAAGTGACTTGCCCAGGGTCACAGAACTAGGAAGTGTCTGAGTCCACATTTGAACCCAGGACTTCCCATTTCTAGGACTGGCTCTCAATCCACTGATCCACCCACTTTCCCCCAGATGTGTTTTTTTTTTTAATATAAACATACATAAATATAAATTAGTATTATATATACATACACAAATAATACATATATCTACATGAATATTCATGTAATATTCATGTAAATACAATCATATACAATTAAAATATACCTCTTTTATTTCACTTCACTTATTTATGCTTTGCAAATACTGCATTTTAAAAATAAATAAATATTTTAGTGGCAATGCAGTGATCCTGACCAAGTCGGAGGGATCTACAAGAAAGAACACTAACCACATCCAGAGGAAAAACTGTGGGAGTAGAAACAGAGAAGAAAAACAACTGCTTGATTACATGGGTTGAGGGGGATATGGTTGGGAATGTAGACTCTAAATGATCACCCTGGTGCAAACACCAACAACATGGAAATAGGTTCTGATCAAGGACACATGTAATACCCAGTGGAATTGTGCATGGGCTATGAGAACAGTGGAGAGAGGGGAGGGAGGAATAGAATATGATTCTTGTAACCAAGGAAAAATATTCTAAATTGACTAAAATTAAAAAAAAATTAAAATAAATTAAATGTTTATGGCAACCTTGCATAAAGAACATCCCTCAGAACCATTATTCTAACAACATTTGCTCACATCATATCTTTATGTCACATTCTAGTGCTTCTTACAATATTTCAATTTTAAAATTATTGTTTTTCATTATTGTTATAGCGTTATGGTTATGTGATCAGAGATCTTCAGTGTTATCATTGTAATTATTTTGGGATACAGTAAATTTAATTGATCAATTGGGGTATGTTCTGACTGCTCCACCAACTACCTGTTCACCCATCCCTGTCTTTTTTTTTTCCTTTAGGGATGAACTTGATTTTTTAAGGCTTTCCTCCCTACATTAGATGTCAGTATAATTTTCCATTATAATGCTCTGACATTTTATAATCCATTTTCTGTCTCTTTTTCTCACATAACTCCTTTCCCCAAGATGGCAGATAATATGATATAGATTGCATGTGAGTTGCTATCCAATACATATTTCCCAGCTCATCATGTTGTTAAAGATACATATCACTTTCCCTAGAGAAAAATTCAGGGAGGAAATAAATTGAAGAATGATATGCTATAATTTATACTCATAATTAATTGGTTTCTTCTATAACAATAGAAAGACATTTGTGTCATGAGTCCCTTGGAGTAGTCCTGGTTCCTTTCATTGCTGTTAAGTCATTCCCCATCTCCCTTCTCCTCTGGCCTCCCTCTTCCCTGATGAAAAACAATATTGAAGAATATCATGGAAACTTAGAAGCAGCAGCAGAATTTGAGAGGATTGACTCCAGTTTTGAATTTCTACAATTTTGAAAGAAGCTCTAAAGCTATCAAATAATAACACATTACAGAAACAAATCATTAAAAGAAAAGTCAATCAAGGCAGCAAAGTTCGCATTGTCTTATATTAAGAAAGAGTTACGGCCACCAGAGCTTCCAGCAGCCATCAACATCTTCAGTAGCCATCAACATCCAGATAAGAGCCTCTATGAGCAAACAGATCTGGAATTGCTAAAGTCTCAGATGGTGATTAGTATTTCTTAGCAATAAAGATTTTAATTAAGGTAAGTATACTGTTAAGCATAATACTATTTCATGCTTAGTAGACTAGAGTATAGCATAAACATGATTTTTATATGCACACACATATATATGCTTGTGTATATTTGTGTAACATACACTCATAAACATGCATTTGTGTGGTTGTAAATATATCTCTATATACATATATCTCATATACACACATTTTAATATATGAACCTATATATATATATCTATGTACATAGATATATATATATGTATATATCTCATATATACTCATAAGTGTCAATGAAGCACATTCAAATAGATATCCCATGGAGTTAGTCTATGAAGCTTAATCAGAAATGGTAGATGGACAGTGAGTTAGGCCTAGAGTTAAATAACCAAGAATATAAGAGTAGATTGTCTTTCAATCTCTGTGGTATTTATCGATTTTAAATTCTTCTCTGTCCTTAACACACACACATACACACGGTTTACATCTATATGTGGGAATTATAGACATTGTTTCATCATTAACTTTTTACATTAAAAAAAGAAACTTTTGGAAATTATTGTCATGACCACTGGAGTACAACCATATGACTTTATCCTTAGAAAACCCTTCATAGAAAATCCACCTCTTTATTTAGGGCCTTCTTCTGTCTTTCATTATTGCTTATACTTCCACTGTCTCTTTAGTCGATTTCTTCTTCTCTCTACTTGCCCTTTGGCTTCTTTCAGTGAGTGCCCTACTGAAGACTTTCTCCAGTCATAGACACTAGGGTCCTTCCTGTCTTTTCAGACATGGTACTCTATCTAGATTATCCACCCCCCTCTCTCTGTCTCTCTGTCTCTGTCTCTGTCTCTGTCTCTGTCTCCATTGTTCTCTGGGAACAACAAAACTTGTAAATCTTCTGGTATATTAATACAATTTAAATATAACACAGGAAACATATTAATGATGTAAAGATTGGTTTTAAGGACAGAGAAGAGTTCAGTAGCAATTAATATTCAGTACAGATGTTGGAAAGCAATTTAGCCCTAGCTCTTGTTATTATTTAACTCTAAGCCAGGCTCAGTGTCCATCTACTATCTATAACCAAGATAGATGTTTAAAAGATTGACTCTATGGGATGACTATGTGAATGACTTTCATTAAGCAATATTCATTTTTAATAGTTTTCATTGAGTAACATTCTTCCCCCCACCCGGGGGATTATTGATTTAAACATAATGTTATTCACTAACAGAGACATGAGAAAGATTTGATCCTTTTATCCAAGATATTTTTCCATAAAAATGAAACACACATTTAGTGAACATATTTCTCTTTTTCATGTTTAATATACTTTTGATAATATGAAGAATATTGATTATTTTTATTAAGAATTATGTATGATATTTATGTATGCAAAGAAAAGACATGATGTTGAAGCAGACATTTAAGGCTTTAAATAAAACTTCTTTTTTAATAATCAGTTATAATTAAATAAGTAGTATTTTGGATACTACCAAAATTTAATTCAGTTATATAAGATTGTGTAAATATTGTTTGCTAAAGATACTCTCAATATATTTCCATATTTCTAGATCAATGATTAATATATACTTTCACTAAAGCTTAGAGTAGCTGAAGAGTATACTGAACAGAGAATCTAGTTTGGTGTCAGGAAAGACCTAAGTTCAAATTTGGCCTCAGACACTTACTATATGGGTGACTTTGTGTAAGTTATTTAATTTTGCCTCAGTTTCCTAATTTGTAAAATAAGCTGAATAAAATGCCCAAATACTCTATTTTATATTTGTCAAGGAAACAACAAATTGGATCATGAAGCATCAGACATGACTGAGATTACTTAACAAGATACAACATGCTAAGTCATGTGTATATGAAGGGAAAAAATCCATGTCATCAAACAACCTTCATTTTTTTTATAAACCCTTACCTTCCATCTTAGAGTCAAGCCTGTGTATTGGCTCCAAGGCAGAAGAGTGGTAAGGGTTAGGCAATGAGGGTGAACTGATTTGCCCAGGATCACACAGCTGGGAAGTGGATGAGAACAGATTTGAACCCAGGACCTCCCGTCTTTAGGCCTGGCTCTCAATTCACTGAGCTACCCAACTGCCCCTAAAAAACCTTTATTTTAATGAGGGAGATAACATATATGTACCCACAAGTGAATATGCAATATATCAATATATATAGCTCTAACATCTTATATCTAATATTCCTATCCCTATCTCCCTCTCCCTCCCTTCCTCCCTCTCTCTCCTTCTCTCCCTCCCTCTCTCTCTCTCTCTCTCTCTCTATCTATCTCTCTCTCTCTCTCTCTCTCTCTCTCTCTCCCCCCCTACCTCTTACTCTGTCTATCATCTATTTAGCTATGTACCTACTTGTATCTCTGGGTATGTAACATCTATTGATCTGAAGCAGATATTAGGTAAATGTGCAGTTGATTGTTCTAGAAAGAGGCAAACAAGACAAAAATTTCTACAGAAAGAATCTCTGAACTAGATATTTTAGGAAAATAGGCAACCTGAGAGACAGAAACAGAGACAGAAAGACAGATAGAGACACAGACAGAGACAGAGACAGAGAGAAAATATTTTAGCATTTTGATGACGGGGTACAGGATATGTGCAGGAAATAGAAGGCGAAAATTTGGCTGTACTATAAAGAAGAACAATATGTGGTAAGGATGAGAGAAGAAAGTAAATTTTTAGAGAACAAACTTAGTGGAAAGGATCCAGAATTTATGTTTCAAAATGTATATGATTACAAAGGTTAAAGGGACTCAGAATAAAATATATTTTATATATTTAAATATATAATACATATATATGTACTATACTGGTGAAATAATAAATAATAAAATAGTATATACAGATATATATGTGTATATATATATAATAGCACTGAACTTTTTCAGCAATATGACATTTGGGGACAAAATGGAGAGTGTAGCCAGAGTAGAGGGAATGGCAGAGAAATTGAGAGACAGAGACAGAGAGAGAGAGAGAGAGAGAGAGAGAGAGAGAGAGAGAGAGAGAGAGAGAGAGAGAGAGAAAGAGAGAGATGAAGAGTCCAGAGCTCTTGGAGTGAAAGAAAAATAGGTTTAGATATATAGGAAGAGCTGGAAAGATAAAAGATCATCAAATTTCTGTAATTTCTTTCTTTCTCTTCTTGTTTCCATTTATTCCTCATGCCTTTTCTTTCCTTCCTCCCTCCTGTCATTCCTCTTCTTTCATTCCTTCTTCCCTCCCTCCCTCTCCTCTCTCTCTCTCTCTCTCTCTCTCTCTCTCTCTCTCTCTCTCTCTCTCTCTCTCTCTCACTCTCTGTCTGTCTTTCTCTCTTTCTTTCTATGATTCTACTCGACAAAATAGTTTATAGCTAAGAACCTAAAGATTCATAATTATAAGAGGTGAGAGGATGGAATGATCTCAGAATGTAAAGCTAATTTAAGGACATGGAATATAGTTTTAAATATGATATTAACCTATTAAAGTAGAAAAAATGATGGCAACAACTTTAGGAGCCAGTCAAAAATAGTTGGAGGTGATAGATTTTTTTTTTTTACCAACGCTACAAAAAATCTGTACCTGTCTATTATATCTCATGAACAAATGTCACATTTCCTATTTAAAAGACTTGCACCACACATACTTCCTTTTGCAAAAGGTCATAATTTTCTCCATGAATTAAGCTTGTTTTAAGTAGATTCATTATAGTGCACACAATACAGAGACAATGTCAAATGGCCTTAGTTTCTGGACTTCGTCTTTCTAAAGTTCAAGAATTAATTTGGTAGACACTTGGTAGATGTTTCCTATATAGTAAAAATATTTGTCCTTTGCCCTTTTAAGTTGAAAAAGAATTGGGTTGTTCTTTTTTACTTTCCTCCCACTGAGGTAATTCTCAAGATAATTAGGAGTACATGTAGTGTTTTGCTATCACCAGAAAAATCACAATCATCTCCTAAAGTTACTGATTTTATGCCATCCTTGTGCTAATTATGAGAATCCATTGTTATAAGCCTCCCCCAATAGAGAGCATCCACCTGTGTCTGAAGTCCCTGAGGGTTCCATGTGAAAGTTATCCAAATAGGAGAAGTGAAATAAGAAAAGACTTCTTTACCCAGACCTCATACCATTACTGGTACAGTTCCATATCACTTCACACCTAAAACTTTGCAATGAATATATTGTTGATTATTCTTCTTGTTCTCCACTTAACTGTCAAATTGGTCTGCCAAAAATATAGCTCTAACCATATCATTCCTCCCATACTCATTACCTTGGCTTCCTATTACCTTCAGGATTGAAAGGAAAATCTCAAGTTTGACTTTCAAAGACCTTATTTAACCATTACTTTCCTAATTTTCCTGTTTTTTTATACCTTAATCTCCTCCAAATACTTTATAATCTAATGATGCTGTCCACTTTGCTGTTCCTTGTGCAGAATATTCTATATTCTAAGTCAGAGAATTTTCCCTTTCTCCTACACACAAAACTCTTATCACATTCCTAATCCCAATTTCTTCCATCTAGTTTTAGCTAAAATGTTTCTTTTGGTAGATAAGTGGGCAAATGTTATGAGTGTTATTTTTTTTTAGTTACTTCCCTCTGAGGCTATATCCATTTTTCCCTGTAGAATTATTCTTTGTGTTATTTTGGATGTTGTCTCTGTTTAAACTGTGAGCTCCTTAAGAACAGATATTGGGTTTTTGCTTTCTTGCTTGCTTTTTCTCCTTTCTTTATATGCACAGAATTTAGCACAATTACTGGAACATGGCATAATCTGAATACATGATTCTTGACTGACTAATTGTAAGAATTATCGGATATACCTTGGGCAATTCATGGTGCCACACTTTCATGATGGGGTCACAAAGTGAAACATTTTTCATGAGTCCAATAAGCAGAGCATTTCCTCCATAGAACAAGCAATAATCACTTTAAAAAAATCTGTTGAGGAGAACTCAAGTTACAAATTGTCTGCTGCTTACAGTCTAATAGCACAAGAGCAGAGGAAACACAGAGACTCCTCACCAGTCTCAAGGGAGCTTCTGACTCTGGTATTTTAACCACCATTTTTTTTTCATCACTTGGTCCTTCTTGAACAGCTCTTGGATCCATAAAGCATACAAAAGGATATTCCTTTTACTTTTTAGTGATAGGATCACAATGATTGTCACATAGCTTCTCCATACGCTGAAATCATGAAATCACTGTCACAACTGTAGGAATATGTATATCCCTGGACATATATAGTCATAAATGACTTATTACATGGCTAGGGCCAAGATATGGGTATTGGCATCAAGAACTCCCTAATGAGGGAAGTTCCTCTTATCAATGCAAATAGATTCCATCTCTAAACCTTCTAGACAAAAAAAAAAAACTGCATAAAGCACTTGCTCTTTAATTGTCTTGTCTGGGAACACATTGTCTCTCCATAGAAACACATATGTAAGTAGAGTGTAGATATAATGAGTGGGATGACTGAGATTTGAACTCTGGTCCTCCAATTTAAAATCCAGTTCTATTTCTAGTCAAGCCAACTCTCTCTCTCCTTGATAGTTTGCACATGCCCATACTCAGTTACCAAATTATTGCATTGATGCCACAAAGATGATTGCTTTTGTGTTCTCTGTTGCTTTAAGTGCATTTCTGGGAATTAAAATATTTATGAACAGCACAAGATAGTAAGTATATGGTAATGAATAAATCACAAATTATTTACAGGGTATTATATGAGATAAATTGCTCACAAATATTTATAAACTATTCACCAGGCATACTAACCTTTTAAAGTGATTTATAATGTAACCCAACATAAAATGATGATGGGGGAACATACAAATCCCTTGTAAAATATTTACAGTGCATCAGTTACACTGATATTAATTAGTATCCAGATTCCTGAGAGTAATTGGAGGATGATTTACAAGTGACTTGCTAGCCCAGGCGGCCAAAGGCAGGGAGGGAAGATGAAGTACTTTTCCTGGAAGAGCATTCAGAAATCCATGTCCCTTATTTTCCTCTTAAAGTCTGACTGCTACTCTTAAGAATCTGGGAAACAACAGGGGTTTTCATTGTGGAACTTCATTAGCTCCTGATTGGCCCAGAAAACAGATCCACAGAGAAGTGAGTTCACTCTGTATTCATGGTTTTAAGAGACCTGGGAAATATCCAACAATTTCCCCAGCTGGTTCTTGAGATATTGGGAAAGATGATATAGTTCTGAAATCAAAGAGACCAGGGAAAAGCAATTATGTCTTCTTGCCTTTAAATTCAGGTATGTATTTTTTTTTTCAAGTCACTGGGTAATTTGGGCAAGAATATTAGACCTGGAGTCATAAGACCCCAGGATTCACACCCCATATCTAACTGTGTGATTATAGAGAAGGCTTGAGTCTAGCCTCAATATCCTCATCTGTAAATGATGTGGGAATGCACTTCTGATTTCATGAGTATAAATATCTCCTGTTACTAGCATTAAGCTTCATTTAATCTGCATAGTATAGTTTTAGAGTTGTTATCTAAGACACTTAGAGATCATGCTATTTGCCTAGGGCAGAGATGGCAAACCTACGGCATGTGTGCCAAAGATGACACACAGAGCACTCTATGTAGACACTTGGCTGCTCCCCTTCTTGCAATTCTACTCCCTCCCCCAACCCCCTTCTGAATTCATTACTAGAAAGGCAGAGAGACTGAAGTGGAGCTGCTCACTTCCCCCTCTCCACCTTGGCTGATGACATTTTTTTTGTCATATCACCTACCACTCTGCCTTAGTAACCCAATGGGATTGCACAGAGGGTAAGGTGCACAACCACAGGTAGCAGAGCTGGAGGGGAGCAGAGTGCTCAGGCCACTCCCTTTCCCCAAACTATACTTTCTGAGGATATTTCTCATTTCACCCACCTCTCTCTCTCCAGCAGCCCACTGGGAGTGCTTTCTCCTTCTCCTGTGTGTGGTAAAGGTGGGGTGGAGTATGCCTGCCATTTTGGAAAAGGGTTGGGGCAGGGTCCAGGACTCCATCTCTAAAAGGTTCACAGTCATTAGTCTGGAGTCACAAGATCAGTATGTATATATGATATGTCTTTGATCCACATCTTCCTGACATTGTAGCTAGATCACTTCTACTCCTCCATTTCTCTATGTGAGGTCATTGTAAAGATCAAATAAGGAAATAATCATACATCAGTTTTCCAGACTTAAAGAACCATATAAATGTTAGCTACCTTTATTGCCCCTCATCTGATCTTATGCTCTCATTCCAGGAACAAAACGATTATTAACTCTTCTTCTACATTCTTCCTATGAAGCTTAACCCATTTATTTAACTTCTCTAAGCATGAAATCTCATTCCATTGAAAAAGAGGGGGTCAGCTTAGGTGATCTCTAAAGTGCTTCCTGACATCAGGATATTATGATATATGGCCTTTTTGTAGCAACTGGTCAACCACTTTAACTCATAGAAGTGGGCTACCAGACAATGACAATCCAGACACAATGTACTCTGTGAATGAGAGGCAGTTGGTAGAATAGTGGATAGAACACTGGACCTAGAGTCAGAAAGAACTGAGTTTAAATCTGACCTCAGATATTTAATATCTTTGATATGCTGACAAAATTACTTAACATATGATTGTCTCAGTTTCCCAAAGTGAAATGAGGATAATAACAATATCTACCTTGCAGGCTCATTGTGATAATTGAATGAGATACTCTTTGTAATAATGGTTAACACAGTATCTGGCACATGGTCCATGCTATAGAAATATTTATTTGCTTCTCTTCTTGTCCTCACACCTTTAGTAGGTGTTGGCCACTACCTATTCTGAGCCTAAGAACATGATCCCTATTTATATATGTGTCAACATCAAAAATCCAGAGTATATATCTGGGGTGCAGTGTGGCCTATGGGAGTCAGGAAAGGCCTGGGTTCAAGTCCCCTTTAGATATTTACCCTCAGTGCAACCAGGAGAAGAGTCATTTGATCTTTCCCAGCTTCAATTTCTTCATCCGTATAATGGATATAAAAATAACACCTGTCGCAAAGGGTTTTTTATGAGGGACAAATAAAATAAAATATGTAAAGTCAATTCCAAACCTTATGACCCTAAAAGAATATCCATTACCATTATTTTTAATAAAAAGCTTTTAATGAAATTGCATGTCACAACAAACCCAATTCCTTTTAATTCCATTGCTTTGTCCCCATTATTTCCAAAATACCATGCCTATAGCTTGTTTGTAGATATTCATTTGTTTTCTCGTGATTGAGATTGTGAATTCTGGAGGAAAAATATCATCTTTTGCCTCTGTTATTATAATCAACAGACATAGCACAAGGCCTGTTATGTAGCAGATCCTTGTTCGTTGACTGGCTAGGAAGATCTGTAGCAATCAAATTCTTTCCCAATAACCCGAAGCTTACAATGATATTATTATGTTCATGAACACTTAAAAAATTCAACATCATTAGGGCATGCAGAAAGGGTCAAACACACATAGAGCTTATAACGTGTCCCAGATACATGCTGAAAAGAACAATTCACATCTGCAATGTCACAGTGCTGTTAGGGTCAAATCAAGTTACTTCTACTGGGCTGCTCCTCACTGGCTTTTGTGATGTCCAGAACTTCCCCACAATCTCGAAGAGTTCTAGTCTTTGATGGACATGTGTTCTCTCTCAGTTATTCTTCCATTTTATCCTCTGCACAATGCTGGCTACGCCCAGGTTCCTCTCAACAGGCCTCTTGGTTATGAAATTTCTCCTTACCCCCAGCTTCTAACTAGAGCTGAAAATGAGTTTGGGCACTAGTCTTTCCTCATTAGAAGAGTGAACTTGGCCATCACCTTATGTATTAAATGAGGGGGTAGCTGGGTGGTTCAATTGATTCAGGCCAAGAGATAGGAGCTCCTAGGTTCAAAAATGGCCTGAAAATTTTCCTAGCTATGTGATCCTGGGCAAGTCACTTTACCCCCACTGTCCTTATCACTCTTCTGCCTTAGAATCAATTGGTTCTAAGACAGGAGGTAAGGGTTTAAAAAAATTAAAGGTATGTCAGGAAATCAAATCAAAATTTATTGAAGCATATCTTAGGTTCCAGGCACTGTGGTTAGCACTGAGGATACAGAGTAAGAAGCAGTAGATAGTCCTTTCCCCAAAGGAACTCATGATCTAATGAGGGAGACAAGAAGGAGACAGTTAGGTACAAATGAGCTAAAACCAATAGAAATTAAAGGAGAGAAGGGAATAGAATTAAGATGGAATGGGAAAGATTTCCTTTAGAATATGGAATTATAATGGCTTTAAGGAAGCCAGGTTAAGTAATAGAAAAAAGAAGTCAGAGCATTGCAGGCATAACTGACATGTGGAGAAAATGCTCTTAACCAAGAGGAGTGCCTTGACAGAAAAGTAAAGAGGCCATTGACACTGGATCAAAGAGTATGTAGCATGAAGTAAGGTTTAAGAAGACCATAAATGGGGGGAGGGGGAGGGGATTAGGTTTTCAATGGCTTTGAATGACTAATAAGAGATTTTTGCATTTGATCCAGTAGTTTATAGGGATGGCAAACCAATGACAAATGTGTCAGTACTGACACACAGCCATTTTTGATGACATGCAGCCACATGCAAGCTCAGCCTGCCTTGGGGCCTGGAACTGCTTGGGGAGCCTAGTGCCTGTAGCTGTCCCAGGCCAGTGGGCTGGGGAGGGGAGGGGAATGTAGGGAAATGCAAGTAGAAGACTGGGCAGGGCTCCAGTACAAGTATAGTAGAGGAATGCCTGGAAATGATTACCAGACACTTTTAGCACCCTGAAAAATGTAGCAATGGCTTTACTTACAATTTTCCCTCTATATACTTTTGTGAGATCTTATTCTCAGTGTTAAATAATATAAAAACCGACAAAAGAAACAGATTGACCGATTAAGTTAATAGAGCTTGATTGGGCTTGAAGTTTACAAAATAATAGCCTTCAATTGAAGATTTAGCCAATGACATTCAAAAAAATGTCACTAATAGGCAGGTTAGTTAAATAATTCCCCCTCCCCCTCACATATCTTAATTCATGGCACCACACACAAGATAAATAATATTAAGACAAACAAAAGAAATCAACTGACAGATGATCAAAGAAGTTACTAAGCAGGTAAGTTAAATAATTAGTTTTTGGTTTATTAAATACAGTTATATATTACAATTATAAATTTTTGTTCTTTAAGCTATAAATTTCAGAAAATTATGTTTTTTTCTCTCGAAATAACATACTGCCTGAGTTATGCTTGTTTTTTTGGCAAATTTTGACACACCATTATCAAAAGTTTACCCATCACTGCTATAGGGGGTCATAGGAGATTTTTGGTTGAGAAAGGTGTTTTCTTTTCTTCTTTTTTTTAGACCTTGATTTCTGTCTTAGAAACAATATTATGTATTGGTTCCAAGGCAGATAATAGCAAGGGCTCGGCAATATGGATCAAGAGACTTTCCCAGGGTCCCACATTTAGGAAGTGACTGAAGCCAAATTTGAAACCAGTACCTCTCATCTCAGGGCCTGCAAATGAACGCATGAACAAACTATATATCAGTCCAGGTGAGAGAAGATGAGCAACTGGACTAGAGTTAGGACAGTTTCAAAGGAGAGGAGAGGGCTTACTCCAGAGATATTTCAAAGATGAAATCAACAAACCTGAGCAACAGACTGTATACAGAGGGTGAGAAGTAGTCAGGGGTCCATAATTACTCTAGATTGTGAGCCTGAGTGAAATGAAATAGGGTAGGATCCTTAACAGTAATAGGAAAGTTAGGAGGGAGAGAGGATTTAGGAGTGGGGGAAGAAGGAATTCCATTTTTGAAATAATAGAGGTTATGATGTTTACTGAATATTGAGTTGGGAAGACTTGAAAAGCAATTGGGGTCAGAATTGGAGGTGAGCAGAGAGTTTGGATTGGATGGGTAGATCTGAAAATTCTCAGCACAGAAAGAGCAATTAAATCAATGGAACTGATGGGCTCATTGAGTGAAATTAGGATAGAGGGAGAATACACGAGACCAGCTATTTTTTTCTTTTTCTCATATACAGCTCTTTCAGGAAGTAATACCATTATACACAGGCAACCATAAGTCTCAAAATGCTAGAGAGAATAACAAAAAGAAACATTTTCTGTTAGCTTTAGGGCTAACTCAGTTAGACATGTATGCTGACCTTTGAAAAATACATAAGACTAAGATGCATGTCAGCACAGTTCTCACTGCCATGTACATCTTGTGAAATATCCTTGATGAGCCCCCTAAAATGGGCATTGAAGTCATGAGGATGTACATAATGGATTAAGTAGTCATTATCAGGAATCTCTAACTCTAAAACAGATGATTGTTTGGTACTTTGGCCTTTGATCCATTTTTAGACCCTCAAGTAGAGAAATAAAATTAATCTCAGCCTGAACCACTCTCTCATTCTCACTTAGAAAAGAATGATAGACCATTAGGCTGTCCTTAACAGTGGCTTTCTTCCTACTCATTTCACTTTGGAAGAAAATAGTCAAAATGGCCAGTCTCTGGATCTTGTGAAATGAAATTTGCTAGGTGATGGAGAAAAAAGATTTGGATCAAGAGACCAGGAAAATGCCGGAGAGACAAAATGTTACTTGGAGAACATAGAAAAGACATGAAGCAGAGAGTACAAGAGGAAATTATGATGAAAAACCCAAAGAGACTAAGTAGACAATGTCAATTTTTTCCACATTATATGTTGATACAATTTTTCATAATAATTTTTTTGACATTTTGTGATCCATGTTCTCTTCCTCAATCCCACTCTTCTCCCCTCCCCAAGATTATAGGTAAGATGATATAAACTATACATGTGATGTCATATAATACATATTTCCATGTTCATAATTTCTTAAAAGACATCACATACACCAGAGAAAAATCATGGAGAAAATAAAGTCTGCTTCAATGGTATGCTTCATTCTGCATTCAGACTCTAATTCCTTTTATGGCAGCATATAGATATTTTGACATGCAGTGACAGATGCTATTTAACTAGTCATGAGTGTGTCTTGGGCACATCTGTCCCAGATGCATGTCTTTCATGAATATTCTTCCCCATGCATTGACTATACCAATATTCCTTTTGCCTTCTATTTTCATGTAGATTCTCTACATATTTGCCCTCACCTACTGATGCAAATTCAATGTTGGGGCCCCAATAGATTTGATTCTGAATGACTGCTGAGTGAAAAAGTATGATGAACATTGGACAATAATTCTAGTAGCCATTGTGGAAGACAATTTACTCCATTTATATGTTACAATAAATGCCTTCTGAGGTCCTTTCCTATCCTGAATATCTTTGATTATGTGATTCATAAAGATTTGTCTGTTAATAATATTTAAGGGAAAATATTACAATAAAAATATCTGAGCTTTGCTCCCTTAAATGTCAGGTTCATGGATGCTTGTTCAGAGAAAAAAGCTTTCCTTTTGTTTTAAGATACATTTTAAGCTAAACACTTTGAGAAAATTAATTTTTCCTATTTCTGTTTTGGTTTTTGGATAAGTAGATTCTGTTTCTGGAGTCAAGCTGATTTCTTCTGTCATGGGAGATGCTTAATATTTTCTTGGCAGTTAAATGCATAGAAAGTCCTCAATGCGATGTGGGGCAATGGATAATTTCAACTCAGCCCTCCAAAAGTTAACTCTTGGAAAAAAATACTTGAGTTTCTTGTCCCATTTCTCTGATGAAGGAGAAATCTGTCTTCATAGGCATCAAGCTTCCTGCTCCTGTTTCTGTTTGAAACAACATCGTCAATCTAGTTAGTGGTGAATAGGATTATGGAAGGCATGTATGACAACTGACGTGAAAAATTTAGGTTCCTTCTGGCAATTACCCATCACGAATGAGTTGACAGATTGCCACAGTAAAACTCATGTAAACTGTCAGCTCTTATAATGGGGCAAACATCCCGGAACCTTGGTTCAACATCAGGTAACATCTCAGTCTCCACTGCTGGGAAACTGCCCTTCTATGCCATACATTCATAATCTTTCCCCATCAAAAAAACAGGTCTCCATACTTAGAGACGTCCATCATCCCAGCAGCCAGATATATGTCCTGTCAAATACATTCAATGGCTGAGATGATAAGTTGGACTAGAAGTGACATACCATATACCAGGAGGAGAAGGGCAAATCATATACAACCCTTCCTGTCAGATTTGGATATCCTATTTTCCAATCTGGGTATAGAATTTCACCTTGACATTTCCCAATTTCCTATGATGTGGCCACTAAAGGATCAGAACCAATATGGACAAAAAAAAGTCTTTGAGAGACAGAGTGTTTAATAATAGTTGTCCAGTAATAACAAAAATAGGGTATCATAGTAACAGTAGAATGATCAGTCATCTCAAATGATGGAAAAATATTATAAGTGTATGTTGCAATAGACCATTTCATCCCATAATTTCTACTTCTTTTGCCTTATAGATTTTTCAAATGTCTTTTGTCACTTGGTACAATCTGGTACTTAAGAATTACTTTTTAAATTTCAGTTCTTTTATAAAACATTGGCAGATTGCCTTTATAACAGGCTTTGAATTAAAGTATCTCTCATTTTCATTGCCTTTGAAAATTTGTAAAGCAGTAAGCACAGCAGATCCATGAAGCAGAGGACTCTAGTACTCTCGGCATCATTTGACAAATTTGGAAATGGAACCCTGAAATGCACTGACTTTTCACCTCGACTTTTTAAAATGTCTACTTGGGTAACTAGGTGGCACAGTAGATAGAGAGCCAAGCCTGGAGTCAGGAAGACTCATTTTTCTGAATTCAAATTGGACCTCATACCTTAGCTGTGTGATTCTAAGTAAGACAGTTAACCTTGTTTGTCTCAGTTTCTCCAACTGTTTGGGCTAGAGAAGGAAATGGCAAACAGATCCATTATCTTTGTCAAGGAAATTCCAAATCGGGTCATGACAAGTTGGACAAGACCGAAAGACCTGAACAACAACCCAAGTTATATTTAATACTCAGCCCAGCTGCCTCCTCCCAACTTCTATAGGGATAATTCCTTATCTCCCAACTGGTGATTAATATTTCCCTCCCATGATTGCACATATTTCTTTTCCATTTATACGTAGTATCTATAGTTAAGTAGATGGGATAATGGATAGAGCATTGGTCTTACAATGACTGTAGTTCAATTCTAGTGTCACACATTCATTAGCTGCATGACTCTGGGTATGTTATTAAACCTGTTTCTCTCTTTGTTTCCTCAACTGTAAAATGAAGACAATATACAGAATTGATGAGCCCTATGCATAGGATTAAATAGATATAATCTGTAAAATGCCAAGCACAATATCTGGCAAATACTTTGTATTTTAAGAAATATTTGTTTTGCCTTTTCTTTCAACCCCTCCTTCTTTCCATTAACCTCCTTGTACCTCTCTACTGAGGGATTTCACCCCACTGTCCTTAGATATTTGCATATATTAAGTCTTTACCAATGTACCTTTAATCAGACTGAACTTAAGTACCTTGTCCAGCTCCCAAACCTGGCATGAAATTGGCAAAGCCAAAAGCCCAGTTGTTTTTTGTTTTTTTTTTTTTTACTTCGAGTTCCAAGTTATTTTCCTTAAATCATGGTGCCATTGGAAAAGATAGACTATTTTCTGTTTTTGACATATGATCTAAGATTCAATTCGATTTGCTATTATATTGGTGTAGGTAAGATATAGGGTGATGAATTATCTTCTGCCAATGCATGTGGGTACCTTTTCTGCAATGTAGAAATTTCCTAGAGTACCAAGAATCTGTGACTGGCCCAGAATTATGCAACCAGGGTAGGCCATTCAAGAGATGACACCAGGGCTTCATGGAACAGGATTTCTTAACCTCGAGCCCAGGAATGTTTAAAAATAATATTAACTTTCTATTTTTATATAAATCATGTCAACAAGCATTTATTAAATGACTGCTAAGCTGAGCAGTAAACATTAAGGACAAAAATATCAAAAGAAAAACCACTCCTGTCCTCAGGGAACTTATATCCTAATGGAAGAAGGCAGCTTGTAAAGGAAATTTAAAGGCAAGACAAGGAAAGGGGAATTACCCATCTAGTATCATGGAGGAGAAGATAGAATCAGTTAGAGATTGGAGAGAAATGAAGTCATATCTCTTGTAGGTTCCTTCTTTCAAAATGAGGTTCTAGGAAGAGCCAGTCAATGGGAAGAAAGGGTGAGACAGGAGCATTGTAATTCCTTGTGAGACACCTAGAGACAGAATGAACTTAGGGTCTAGGAGGCTATTTTGGAAAACAACCAGAGTCCAAATTATTGGTATCTGTTGTAATCCTTTGGATTTTATTTTATTAATTTGAAAATATCTGATAAACATTTCCAGAGAATTAATCAGACTGACAAAGTGATCCGAAACCCACACAGCACACATGCGCATGTGCACACATACACACACACACACACACACACACACACACACACACACACACAGAAGAATGCCTGGAATTAAAAAGAAGAAACAACAACCAACAAACATTAAACATAAAATTAACAGGCCTGAAACCAACAAGGTCTTTTAATCAGTCAGCCTGCCTATAAATGAAACTTCTACTGCTAATGTACCTTTAAATAGCTCGTATTCTTAAAAAATGGAGATGAGATGGATTCAGCTTAGGAGAATGTCAGTATAGACTTATTTCCTTCTCCAAACATCTTTTCATGACTCTAGCTGCCTTTTTCACCATCAAAAGCTACCATCAATAGCCTCATATCTTGGTATATGGCTCTAGTATGTTCTCAGAGACAAATACATGCCACCTCTTAGTTTGGAATTGATGGGCACAAGGACATGCTTTGTTGACATCATTGTACTTTGGCACTTTATGGCAAGCTGTCTTTGAAAGCTGTGTGGCCCATTGAACCTAATTTGCCCAGGATTCACAGAGTTCACTTATTTCAGTTGCATCTTACTATTGATAATACTACCTGGGGATTTCAGAGATATGCAGTGGTTTTCCATTTCCTACTCCAATTGATTTTACAGATGAGGAAACTGAGGTAAACAGGCTCATGTGAAATGCCCTAGATGATAAAAGTAGTAAGTGTCTAAGTCTAGATTTGAAATCAGGAAGATGAGTCATCCTGATTCCAAGCCCAATGCTCTACCCGCTGTAACACTTAGTCCATTGTAGGGTCTGTATTCATCTTTTTCTTACAATAAGTCTAACTTTTCCTTTGGCACAGCCATCTCCTGTCCCTGTAGCTTCTCACTGGTTCTCTTTAGACCTGGAATGCTCTCTTTTCTCCCTTCTATAAGGGGGAAAAATGGTTAATTTATATAGTTTGGACTGGATTATTTAAGAGTGTGGTCACAAGGAATTTATATTCATTCCAAAGAGATTTATTTACAAAATGTAGAAAGAGTGAAGTAAGAAAAATCAGAGAGAGGATAAAATAAGATATCTAGCCTAAGCCCTAATTCATTTACTTCTGGCTCCTAGCCCAACCCAGACAGGTAGAATTAGTTCTTAGCTGGCCTCAGCAAAGCCAAGGACCTGAGGAAAAACTCTCTCAAGAGGCTAGTCTCTCCTGAGGCTGGTTTCTTCAGAAAATATCCAGGAAAGGAATCAGCTCTTTCACTCACCATGTTTCAGTCCAACAGTCTCATCAAGAACAGAATCTCAGGTCCAATCAGCAGATTTCTCCTTCAGTCTCCACTCCAAAGAATGAAGAACTGACTTTCACAGGAAATGACAGCTCCTTTTAAAGACACTTCTTTTGTGTCAGTTTCTTTGTCTTCCCCTAATTTTATGTCTACCAATCACAGTTGAAGCTTTGCTTTAGGACTGCTCAGGGGCAGTTTATTTAATTCTGATTCATTATCCACTATTGCTCATGTGGGTCACAGATCTTTTACGTAATGATTAAGTGGGATGTTTACACTTTTGGGGATTAGTTCTAAAAATAGGAAGATCTCCATACTCAACTTTTAAGTAGGGTGTTTACACTTTTGGTGATTAAATTTAAAAATAGGCAGGGGTTACAATTTTAAATTTCATACTTCTCTTCCTTAGTTCCCATGAAATGGATAGAGTTCCAGGCTGAGAGTCATGAATAACTGAGTTAAAATATGGCCTCAAACACCCTTCAGTTGTGAGACCTGGACAAGTATTTTAAAATTAGTTTGCCTCACTTTCACCACCTGTAAAAAGAGAGTAATGATAATAGCACCCACTTCCCAGAGTTGTTGTGAGAATCAACTAGGATAGGACACTTACTTAAAGCATTTAAGACATTTCCTGGTACATAGCAGGTGCCACATTTTAGTTACTATTATTATTCTACACCTTCTGTAGGAGAACTTTCTGGGCCTCCCAGCTTGTCAGTCCTTTCCTCTGAGATGCTTTCCCATTTCCTTTATATGTAACTTACATAAATCTAGTTGTTAATATATGTTCTCTCTTCCATTAAAATATGAGCAAGGGCTCTATTATTTTTTTTGTATAGTCAATATTTAGCATGGTGACTGACAAATAATTTATTAATATCTGTTTAATTGATTGATTACTATCCATGGTTCTACATTGTTTCTTTAATTCACACACATATGTTTTTATCTTTACATGTTTGTATGCATGTGTGTGTGTGTGTGTGTGTGAGGGAGGAAAGGAAGACAGAGGGATATGAAGAAACTTGTGACAAGGAAATCACTTTTAAAAGACTGATATATATTAATTTAAGGTCGCCAAGGAATTCAGCTATGTAATTCCTAAATGAAAACTCAAGTCAGCAGTCAACCTTTTATGGAGTTTAATTACAAACAGGAGGAAGAAAGGAATTAGAGATAGAGAGAGAGAAAAGGGAGAGAAGGGAATAGGGCTTAAATACCCCTTCTGTTTAGGCTGGGCCAAAGGCCCAAGCCCTTAGATAGCTGGGGCAAAGAAAAGAGATCAGTCCCTATTACTCACATGACCAAAATGGAGAAACAGTCTCAGAGGCCCCCACCTTCAGCTTCCTTCAGAGCAAGCTTCTCAGAGCACACTCCAACCACTCAGAGAAACTCCTCAACCACCCCCCTGAGTCTTCAGACCCCTCTCTCTTTAAGGAAACCATCCAAGTTCCCTCCCCTCAGTTCTCACATCTACCAATCACTGTCCATCAATTTCCCTGTGCCAATGGAGGCTCTAGCTTAACCCAGGACCGCCCAGAGGTCTCTGGCTTTGCACATGTCTGTTGAAGGTCATATTTTCAAATAATTAAATCTTTGATACTTTGCTACAGCCCTTCCTAAATCCTGTTAACCTGAGTAGGGTAGAGATTGGAATAATTAAATTTTGATCTATGCTGCAGCCCTTCCTCAATCCTGTTAGGACTGAGTAGGGTGGAGATTGATTCCAAGTATCTCCATTGTATCAATTCTAAAATCAATCATGACTCAAAGAAATTCCTGTTCTATGCTTAAGCATAGGTCAAAGTCCTTTCCATTGTTCAGCAAAAGGTTTCTGTCCTAAAGTAATCTTAAGAAGGGAGGAGGAGGAACCTCCCATGCCAATGGGGTTCACATTCCAATAGACTATCAGTAAGAAATTTTCCAAGTATAAAATTTCCCAGTGGTGAAATTTTCAACATTTATAAGTCTAAGGAATGTTAAGGTTTACAAACTAAACTACTTAGAAAGGAAATCCTTTCCTAAGAGTCTAATAGCTTTTATGTGGAGAAACCACTATTTGAACCTGAATCTTGTAATTACCAATAATAATGTATTTTTGCACTTGGGCATGGTCTCTGCTTACCATAGAATGTTAGATGATATTAAATCAAAATAATACTATTAATAATTATTGCTGAGAGAATACCATTTAAGGTTTGGCAAATAATTTTATATAGTTTATCCTATTTGAGGCTAATGACAAAACTCAGAGGGAATTATTTGTTATGGGCCTGTGATTATTATCAATGAGTGGGATCCCTCCACACTCTGCTGCAATTTATAGTCTTTGAGAACTGCTGATAGTACTGAGAGATTAGGCAATTGCCCAAGGTATAAAATAGATATGTGTCAAAGGCAGGACTTGAACTCAGGTCAACTCCTGAGTCAGTCTTCAGCCTATGTTCTGCTTATTATAGTATACTATCTCTACAAGAAGCAAGAATCAGTATCAATGTCTTTTAATAAATGCTTAAATGGAGGAAAATTTAGTAAAATTGCTTGCCAATTGTCAATGAAACTATTAATCATTACGGATAGCATGGCTGCTATTTGGAAAATGAAATTAGATTTAGAGTTAGGAAACTTGAGTTCAAGTCTTATCTCTTACTCTAAATTTTTGTGTGACACTGGGTAAGTCACCTAATCTTAGTCTCATGTTCTTCTTTTTATGGGACTTAAATAGTACTTCCCTCACAGGGTTGCTGTGAGGATCAAAAGAGATAACATAGATAAAGCACAATGTAAATTTAAATGTCCTACATAGATGGAATGAAGATGATGATGATGATGATGATGATAATGGATGGATTTGAATATGAATTATCCTTGATCCAAATTCAGTAGATTGTCCACTGCCTATGGTTATAGGATGCTTTATTTTGCCCCTCATAGTCTCAGGTTTAAGCAAATACCTAAGCGTGGCTTTCCTAGAAAATTGGTACTCAGAAAATGATGTGATCATGGAATTTATGTTTTTTTTATGCAACAGGCAGACAAAAAAAAAAACGGTCATCCTCTATGGCAAAATGAACAGAGAAGGCTTGCCCTTCATGAAAGAAACATCCAAGTCTGTGAGTGAGGAAGATTATATACTCAAATTTGAGGTTCAGGCTTCTTTGAGAACATGTAGGAGAAGATATTGCTTTTCAGATTTATATTTGGAGGGAAAGTCCCCTTAAGGAGCCCTATCAGTAGCAGGCTTAAGTGAATCTTGGGATAAAGGTTCTTTCTTTATCAGAAATATGAACTGGTTGTCTAATGTTAACTAAGTCAGAAGAAAGAAAATGACTCTAGGTCTTGAACATTCAAGGAACTGTTAGCCCGACACAGAGTAAACAGGAGAAGTCCAAATTGGGTGTTTTGTTCAAAAGCTTCTATGAGTATTAGAATGAGAGCATAAATGGCTCCATGTTAAAGTCCTATCATTATAATATGGCATAAATATATAATCAAATGAAAACATCAGGTAATGTAAAGTTTATCATCATCTCCCTACGGTATTGTACTAGTTTCCTAAAGTCATAACTCACTAGCCTTCACCAATAAGCTTCTCACCTTGGTTAATTCATCAGATTTCTCTGAAGTTCATGATTTTGTTTTTTGGTTGGCTTTCTGCCAAATGGGAAAAAATAATACTTCCATTATGTTCCAATACCTTCCATTCCCTTTCAGAGATTTTGTAAAAGAAATTCTTTGTAATCATGATAGATATATCAGTGGTTGTCAAAAATTCTGAACTAAATCTGCCATTTTTTTTTCCTGCTCCAAACAGCTTCATATCAAGTAGGAAGAAGTTGATTGCTTTCTGTGCCTTCCAATTGCCTGTTTTCTGCATTCCTTTTCATACCTCTTTCTCTGGTTTTCTTCTATACATTAATGGGTCATAATCTCGAATGTCAACTACTCCTTCTATTTCCTTAGTTTTTGACAAGAATCTCATGGCCCACTGTTATGATCCCCAAGTTACAAGATGTTCTCTTTGTTAAATTCATTGTTCTGGTCAACTTAATATTCTCCCTTATGAGCAAATTCCAGAGATCCTATTGATTGATCAGAGAATGTTCTCCAGAGACTCACAGTGTTTGTTGTGCTTGTTTGTGGTAATTAAAAAATGATTCAGGGACATTTTGATTTGTTTTTACATGACAATTAGAATGCCCTGATAGAATATTTCTAGCTGACTGCTTTTGGTTAGTTGGTCATTTATTTTAATTAAATATATAATTATTTTTGCATTTTATTTATAAATTTGTTTGATTATTTATTCATAGATTTGCTTATTTGATCATTGTATTGTGTATTATTTGTCTGGCATGAAATATTCTCCAAATGTGGTGTCAATTATATTTCAGTCTTATCTCAAGTCTTCCTCCACATGAACTCTACATTCCAAATATACTGTATTACTCCAGATCTTTTTTATGTTTCTCTCTCTCCCATTCCTTGCACATTTTTTTCTTGAGGTCATGACCTCTTCCACCATATTTATATACAGTTTTCCTATGTATTAAAATTCTCCCTTATTGTTCAATAGTCAGTTCAGGTATTACCTACTCTGCAGACCATTGATTGATCCTTCTAATTTTAAAAGAAACATATAACTTCAAAATCTCTAGCCTCTTCCCTGTGGCCTTAACATTCTTGATCTCCACTGCTATTCATAGTGAGGGTGATGAGGAGGATACCCTATCTGCACCTAAGCACATCGACTGAGTTCAAATCTGGTTGGTGTTGAGGGGCCTTACAAAAAAAGAAGGGAGAATAATTTTGCCTTTGACCTTCTATATCAATTTATACCCTTAGCCTGGAGTCATGAACAAAATTATTTTAAGTTTATGTGTTAAAATCTTCTTTAAAAAGAACAGTAGAGAAATTCTCAATGCACAATGTAAGGTAGGTATAAGACATATTCTCTTTTTACTCATAACAGAATGAAAGTTCAATATAAAACTCTCATGATAGTATGCAGATATTAATTTATTAATTGCTTTATGAATTAATGAATAAACAAATGAAACAGAGACACATCAGTAATAAGATTATTGTTTTCTCCTAGGAGGATTTATCCTTGAAGGTAGTTAGGAGAACTCTCAATGGGCCTTTTAAATTTCACAATTTCTTTGTAATGGAATATTATTGTGCCATAAGAAATGATAAATAAGTAGATCACAAAAAAAAAAACCTGAAAAGACTTATATGAAGTGATATAAAGTGAGCAGAACTTGGTGAATAATGTATACCATGATAACTATTATGTATAACAATCAACGGTGAATGATGTAGGACAATTTCAAAAAACTCATGATGAAGAAAAGAATATCCACCACCTTAGAAGGAGTAGGTGGAACATCAATTCAAATGGAAAGATATGATTTTAAAATTACTTCATGATTTTTCTCTAGTGTGAGCAATATATGTCTCCTTTCATAACATGGCAAACATAGAAATATGTACTATATGATTATATATATATATATACATATATAATCTATTATCATACTATTTGTATTCTTAGGGAGTTGAGAGGGGTGTAAGAGAGAAAGAGGACATGAAATGCAGTATATAAGGAAATCAACATTTATAAAAATTATCTGAGTGGAATCTGGAAATTTTTAAAGAGTCCCAATTTCCCCCTTATGTTTGTGTTCTGCTAAAGCAGGCTATGAAGATAGGATTAACTCTTCCCTTGCCTATTTTTAGCTAATCAAATCAAGAATTTAAAGTATTCCTACTTGACACTAAGTAATGGAGTTCACAAGTTACTCACTACAGTAAACTCACAGCTCCCACGGTTACTGACCACCCTGCTTGGGCAATACTAGGCAAATTGAAAGACTATAATTGTTTCCAATAAAGTGGGGGAGCAATAGGAAGTTACTTTGAGAAAATTGCTTTAAAATGGGTCAGACTGAGGACTGATTCATTATCTCTGAATTGGTGAGCTGGACTAGAAGAGGAGATTCTTTCCATGGATCCTGTGTTGTCTTGTGGCAGTGAGTGGAATGATTCTTTCCTTGGATCTTTGGTGAGGAGACACTCTCTGTTCATTGGCACTTTGTTGGGACACTCCATTCAGCATGAGTTCTGGTGAGATTCTTGGCTGATTTAGTCTCAGGTACACTAAAGGTTCTTGAAGAATTCTCCTGACTCTTTGAATTTCAGCTTCCTAATTAGGACTTTGGATTCTGTTGAGATTTGCTTTTGGTTTCACATTTGTAGTCTGGAGACATTAGGATTAAGCTTAGGGTATTTGTAGCTAGGCAATAGTTTTTGTCTCTTTATCTATATATATATTTTTTCCATTTTCACTATTTCCACCTCTTTGGTAAATAAAGATGCTAAAAGTCATTTTACTTAAACTGTAATATTTTTAAATTGGTGACCACAATATTACTTTAGTGTATGACTTACAAGACTCATCCACAGGGTCGGCCAGTCCTGTGACATCCTGTTTGGGGTAACGAAAAATGAAGAGTAACAAAAGAAGAGATGGACACTATATGAAAAGAGAGAAATAGTGCCAATTTTATTTGCTTCACACAGAACTTTTATAGGCAAAGACTACTTAGACAAAACCCACAAGAATTTATGATTCTTCATTCCAGAAACCCTAACCTTGGTCCAGGGATAGGCAGGTGTTCAAAGGTTAACCCACATCCTTCCTTTATTGCAAATACAAACAAGGGGAAGAGAGGCAGACAAAGGGATAGGCGCCCACCTAATCACAATTTGCCTTTCATAAATGTTATCCTGCATCCTTCATGTTTACTGTTCCATCCTTGGTCCCAGGATGGGTGAAGGTCAATCCTCATCTTTGTCTGAAGCAAAGACAAGCAAGTCCACAACTTTATCTTAAGCAAATACAAATAAAGAAAACAGGAGGTAATCCTCGACTACACTTTAGAACTTTCATTTTAACATAAAACCAAAATTTAAATCCTTACAAGGCCAAGGTTTGGTCTCATCTTCCTTTCCAGGGTAATTTTCCTCCAAGTACTTCATTAGTGCTTTTACAAAAGATATCTCCTAAAAGAAAAGGAGGAGTAGGATCTCCCAACTTTTCAGTCTCCCAAGATAGTTTTATAGGTGAAATGTGCCACTCTTAGCATAATTATGATTAAAATTACCACAAGAGACTGAATATAAGTTTGTTGATTATAAGAATAAAAGTTTACTTGTTATATTAGGTTTATTATTAGATCAGCATCATAATGGATTAAGTGATAGATTGCAGTCTGTCTATCAGGAGATAACATAAGCTGGGTCAGGCAGTGTGATAAATAGATTTTTTGATCTCATTTTTCAGTCCCTCCCTTGAGCATCCCAAGATATATTTAATTGGTGATAGCTAATTAAGAGGTGGTCCATCAGATCCTCAGTCCTTCCCCAAACTGACTAGTAAGGTTTGGCACATATGTTGGAAAAACCTTTTCATTCATTCATTAACCAAATTCTATTAAAAAAGGGAAGACATTCCTTAGAACTCCCCAAAATAAAGAAAATACAAAAAGTAGCACTCTACATAGTCTCTCTGATGCAGTTCCCCAAAATGGAAATGAACTCTAATTGTGCCTAATATATAGGAATTAATACAACATATGAAAAATGCATTTTAACACCATCAAAACTTATTTACCTTTGCTCAAAGTAGAAATTCAAAGGAAAGGCCATGGCCAGGTATTTCAAATCCACTCTTCCTCTCTCCTATAGATGGCAAAAATTTTAGTTGTCTTATGCTCTCAGTGACCATGAGATCAGGATTAGAAATGGACACTGGTCCTCATTCTCACTTCTTGTGTTGAAAATATTTCTTCCAGTGGTCCCCATAGTCACATCCTAATGATTATAGTGACTATATACTTGACTAGTGTAAGATTATAGATGTTTTATTTTCAAAGGGGACAAATGACATTTTGGAGTGAAATATTGACTTGAGTATGCGTTAGATTTAAGTGGGGAAGAGTTGCATAAAGTCATCAGTCTCACTCTCTCTTCCAGAATGTCATCCAAGTCCAGTGGCAGGAAAGATTCAGTATGACTGGTGACAACTCAGATTGTAATGGATGACCTTGGATCTGCCTTCACAGTCATTGTAACAAATTTTTCTCTACTCATTCCACCAGGTAAACTCTTCTCATGCTTGGAGGAGACGTTCTCCTAACGCATTAATGAATTTGAGCTCTGTGAGTTGCCCTCAACCTAGTTTAACTCATCTGCTGAAATGATTTGTCAAGATGTGACCAATGAATATGCTACAGCTTCTTGGAATCACCAGTGAGTAATAGCATCAATGAGTTCAATAAAACAAAATAAAAGAGGAACTAAGAATGTAAGGAGCAACATAGAAGCTAGTTGCCAAAAGTGCTTCCTAAAGTAATTAAGAACACATCCAAAGACCATGTGATGAAATACAAGAAGCTAAGGAGGCCACAATAAATAGACCCCTAGCTGAAAGCTACAAATTAATGATAGATGTACAGTAAAACCAGAAAAATAATAAGGCTTACCCAAGGTGGCATTGGTAACTTTAAAATGACATTAATAGGCTAATGAGTGAACCCTAATTTGGTACAGATAAGACTTGGGCTATCCATACCTATAAGAATGGCACCCCAAAACTCTGCCCTTTAATCACTATTCCAAATGCCCTATCCAGATTCTAAGTTCTCCCAAATGCAGTTTGCAATCATACAATTGACTTGTGTGTGCCCCTTTTCCTCCCCTGTCTTTTTCCTATGCTATTTGCCTTCCTCTTCCACTCTATTCAATCTGCAATCCCTGAATCATTAGCCTACATCCAGTCTGTGGCTTATTAAAGTGTGATTGATAGATTCTTCCCTGCTTTCTGCCTATGTGATCTTCCCTAATTCTTGCAAGAATTCAAAGAACCTAGCTTTGTAGTCTCCTATCTTAGGTATAAGTCAGATATATCAAAGATGGAACTTTAATTGTTTGACAGACACAGATAATATGGGTAAGCTTGGCTTATGAACCCATTATTAGATTTTTTTTTATAATTTAAAGCTCTTATCTCTTTTCTTAGAATCAATAGTATGTTTTGCTTCCTAGGCAGAAAAATGGTAAAGGCTAAGCAATGGCGGGTAAGTGACTTGCCTAGGATCACAGAATTAGGAAATGTCTTAGGCCAAATTTGAACCTAGGACCTCCATCTCTAGGCCTGGCTCTCAATCCTCTGAGCTACCCAACTTCCCCCCCCCCATTATGAATTTTTAAAAGGACTACCAGAGAACCCCTTCCCCCACCTCCAGATAGGAACTTCCCTGAATAGTTCAGTTTAAGAGAACACCTCTTAGAAAAGATAACTCTGCCATGGTGAGGTGATAGAAGATAATAAAGTATTAGATGGATTCCAGTGGTATTGGGATTGGAATTTCTTCCCTCTGATTTTCCTACTCTTCATGATCAGCAACCAATTAAAAAATACTTCATCTACAAGGACAGAGACAGAGAAACAAAGATAAACAAAATGACATAGAGAGAGATGCGTTAATCAGAATTCTAGATTTATAAGCACAAAGGCTTTGGTTCATTTCTTTACTTTGACTCATTTCTGTAGAAACTGCCACCATCCTTCCAGGCTCCAAGTCACAATCTTGGCATTATTCTGAAATGCATACCCAATCTGTTGTCAAATCTTGTTATTTCCATTTCTATCATCTTCTCCCCTAACAGAGTAACTCCCACCTAAATTTAGACCCTTATCGTTTTTGCCACAAGTTTTGGAAGAGTCTACTAATTGGTCTCAGTGCTTACTATCCCAAGCCATCCTAAACAATAGTGCCAAAGTAGTTTTTTTTGAATGAGATTCTGACCAGTTGAATTCACTACAAATGAGTTTCCAGTTACTTCTTGGATAAAATATTAACTGCTATGTATATGTGAAAAGGCAAAGAGTATGGCCTCAATGTACCTTACTAGCTTAATCTCATAAGACTCCAACTCATGCATTTTATCTTGGGCAGATACATTCTCTCTGATCCTCTTATAAAACACTCTCCCATTTCTGTTTCATTACACTGAATATCACATGTGTGTGATGTACTTCCTTCTTCCTTCTGTCTCATAGACTCCTCTCTTTTAAGGTACAAGGGAAGCACCATTTCTGTGTGAAAAATTTTTTTTTCAGATCCCCACAACTACCACTGCCAAGCTCCCAAAAGACCTTATATCTGATTCATGGGTAGTTTCAATTTAGAATCTACATATTTACATATCATTTTCCTTACCCATTAGAATGAAAAGTACTGTTAAGTAGAGTTGATCTAAGTCTTTGTATTGAGTGTCTAGCAGAATGACTTGGAAATAGGAAGTAACTAAAAATTAATTCATAGATATTTTTCATCAGTCATGAGAAAATCAATTAGTTATGCATATATATATATATATATATATATATACACACACACACATACATATATCCATATCTGACTCTTGCTTATGTGTCATCCACTGTATCCCAAACCATAAACAATCATCCTGAATTGGCCCTGCCATAGGACTTCCATGATTCTGGAAGAGAGAGAAAGGGTGAGGATTTTGTGTAACCCTGTGCCTTTGAAGTCCAATTCATGAGCAAATGGTTTGCTGTTTCTTTCTCCATCTCATCTAACAGATGAAGAAACGGAGGCAAATAGGGTTAAGTAATTTGTCCAGAAT
Source organism: Monodelphis domestica (assembly GCF_027887165.1). Lineage (NCBI taxonomy): Eukaryota > Metazoa > Chordata > Mammalia > Didelphimorphia > Didelphidae > Monodelphis > Monodelphis domestica. Next base: position 746,013,829 of record NC_077227.1, on the reverse strand, counting down.
CATGCAGCTAATGAATGTCTGAAGCCAAATCTGAACTTAAGATGGATAGATTTTCAAACTATAAACCCAGTATCCTATTCTTTTTTACCATCTACCCTTCATGGTTGCCACAATGTGACAAGAAAATCACTTTAAAAGACTGATATATATTAATTTAAGGTCGCCAAGGAATTCAGCTATGTAATTCCTAAATGAAAACTCAAGCCAGCCGTCAACCTTTTATAGAGTTTAATTACAAACGGGAGGAAGAAAGGAATTAGAAGAGAGAGAGAGAGAGAGAGAGAGAGAGAGAGAGAGAGAGAGAGAGAGAGAGAGAGAGAAAGGGGAGAGAAGGGAATAGGGCTTAAATACCCCTTCTATTTAGGCTGGGCCAAAAGGCCCAAGCCCTTAGATAGCTGGGGCAAAGAAAGGAGATCAGTCCCTATTACTCACGTGACCAAAATGGAGAAACAGTCTCAAGGGCCTCCACCTCCAGCTTCCTTCAGAGCAAGCTTCTCAGAGCACCTCTCCATCCACTCAGAGCCAAAACTCTCCAACCAACAACCTCAGTTCTCAGACCCCTCTATCTTTAAGGAAACCATTCAAGTTCCCTCCCCTCAGTTCTCACATCTACCAATCTCGGTCCATGTCTTTCCTGTGCGAATGGTGACTCTAGCTTAACCCAGGACCGCCCAGAGGTCTGTGGCTTTGCACATGTCTGGTGAAGGTCATATTCTCAAATAATTAAATCTTTGATCCTTTGCTACAGCCCTTCCTAAATCCTGTTACCCTGAGTAGGGTAGAGATTGGAATAATTAAATTTTGATCTATGCTGCAGCCCTTCCTAAATCCTGTTAGGACTAAGTGGGGTGGAAATTGTATTTTCCAAGACCTGGTTCTGTCATTCCAAGTATCTCTATTGTATCAATTCTAAAATCAATCATGACTCAAAGAAATTCCTGTTCTGTGCTTAAGCATAGGTCAAAGCCCTTTCCATTGTTCAGCAAAAGGTTTCTGTCCTAAAGTCATCTTAAGAAGGGAGGAGGAGGAACCTTCCTTGTCAATGGGGTTCACATTCCAATAGACTATCACTAAGAAATTTTCCAAGTATGAAATTTCCCAATGGTGAAATTTCCAACATTTATAAGTCTAAGAAATTTTGAGGTTTACACTACCTATACATATGAATATACATACAAATATACATAAACACATATTCATATACATATGTGTACCTATATGTTAATGATAATATTATTGTTATCACATATCATGTGTTTTATTGCTCATTTATTTATGGATTAGTAGGTCCCTGTATGCATGAAATTTCTGGATCAAAAACCACTTGAAAGGAATGGTCATTTCCTTTTCCTCTTTCTTGTAGAACACACATCACAGTGGCAGGCATATATTAGATAGTTAAGAAATGTCTGTTAAAACTAATTGCATAGAAAGGAGTAGAACATGATACCAATGCTCATGTATGCTGATATATATGTACATAATGTACATATTCACATAGGCATATACATATACAAACACAAACCTGGACATCTATGGACCTATGCCTAATATACACTCACCTTTAAATAAATTAGTACATGTTCATATTTTTTTGAGGTGAGAATCCTGAGTAGGAAAATACTTGTAAAGATGTACCAGCTAAACAAATAATAATGCTACTTGATCACTATTACTCTTTTCATTCATTCATTCATTCATTTAATTAATTTAGAATATTTTTCCATGGTTACAAAATTCATGTTATTTCCTTTATCTCTTCCCTCCCTCCTCATGGAGCTGACAAGAAATTCCACTGTGTTATACATATGTCATTGTTTAAAACCCATTTCCATATTATTCATATTTGTAATAGAATCATGATTCTCTTTAGAAAGTAATTCTCTAGGCCATTTTTGTGCATACAGTAGAAAGAAAAATCATAAGAACATATACTTACATTCCTGAAATACTTGTTCTTCATAAATTTATTGCTTTTCAGTCTCCTTATGGAGGAATGATTTGTGGAAATGACATAGAAGTAAGTACAAGAGGCATTATGACCATTTTTACAGGAAAGAAATGGCCCTTGGGGAGGTCAATGGACTTTCTGAGGTCACACACCAATCATCTATCTAGGCCAGGAATTCAAAACCCAACCTCTGATAGATCCACCTATATTCCTCTTACAATAGATTGCCTTTTGCAAGTCATCATCCATAATCAATGTAAACTATCTTTCTGTGGTTGGTTTCAATGGGGAGAAACCCAGCTTTCTTCCTTCCAAGCCTAGTATACTTATTGTCATCACAGCTGGAAACAGGTTGACTTAATTGGAATTCTTTCCCCATGATTCCCCTTCTGGCCCTGGATTCCTAATGCCACAGTGACATCAGTGAACATCTTATGTGTGTCTGGCAAAGAATTAGGAGGAAAATACTTGTGGGAGGAGGGCCATACATAGCACAATTTAGCAATCTAGGGGGTGATCAATTTAGCAAAATAAGTGGCCCTAATGAGACAGGAGTTTGAAAGCTTTAGTGACTTATGGGCCAATTAATTTCTCTTCCATGGGTTTGGACAACTTTCCTAACCTTTGCTGGTTGTATTCAAAACACAGGATATTATCATTGAGGGGAACAGATAACAGATAGTTAATGAAGCAGCATAATCACATTGTCTCAAAGTACACTGATATCCAGGTCAGGAGAGAGCAATGCCACCTGTGTCCTATCCTTCAGCCTTGGGCTGCCATTTCTATTTTCACTTTAAAAGAAAACCTGAGAGGCACTTACTTAATGTCTGGATTTAACAATATGTATCAGGAAATACAGTTGCAAAGTCAAATGGAAGTCCTTTTCCCTAATAAATTTACATTTTCCAAGGAATGGGAGCACAACTGGTACATAGTCAATTATATATATATATATATATATATATATATATATATATATGCAACACAGAGACAGATCTCACTCTATAGAGATTCACATTGTATAAATTTAACTGCATTATGAATTCTAAAAGGTATGAGAAGATGTAACAGAAACATATATGAAGAGAGTTTGAAAAAAAAGTTGCCCACAATTCATTCCCAAATTGCATGGATTACATAAAAATGAAATATTCAAACAAGTGAATAAAAATATTGTAAAAATTAGCCCAAGAACGGGAGCTAAAAGGGGATGAGAAGGATGTTCATTGAATGTCATGTAAAAGAACTAGAGAATGAGGATCTGATTGAGCTGGTGGCTGCAAACATTAAAAAGAAAGGAAACCATGGCAATATGTGTTTAAACACCCCCCCCAAAAAAAAAAAAAACGTTTTCAGTGAAATCTGCTCTTCAGGACTCTAAATCTCAGCATCCCACTTTTCTTCTCAGATTACATCCTTATGTTTTGGAGACAAAGTTTTGTGTAACTCCACCCCTCTCTCTATTTTTACAGATCATGATTTGTAGAGATGGGGTCATATGAGAGAAAGAATTTTATTCAGTGTTTTACTTTTGATCTTATATATTTTTTCTATGTCAACTCATTAATAATTCTTATTAAATATAATATTTAGAGTTATTGGATATTGATTGAAATCTTAAAAACCTAATTATCTAACAAAAAATAAGACCATGTCATTAAGTTCTCCTGTCTGGCCCAAAAGCCCACTTCTGAAGCCATGCTCACAGAAAGAGAGAAGGGGGTGGAGCTACATAAAACTTTATCTCCAAAACCTAAGGACATAATATGACAATGAAAGTGGGATGCTGGGATTTGGAGTCCTGGAGAGCAGATTCTAATTATGTAGTGGGAAGAAGCATTTCATCATTTGAGTGCAACTTTTTTTTCTTGTATTGAAAAGATGGATCCAAATACTTCAAGGTTATTAAAAGTTCAAAGACTAGTTGAGGCTAATAGTGCTTGCTATAGTCAAATATAAAAGGGGGTAAAAAAGAACCACTCTAAATATCTCTTGATAGCTTCATAAAAAATGTTGTGCAGGCAACCACCAGTGATTAATCATAGGTGCACTGGATGCCCATCTATTGTTAACTTTGCTATATGTTGCTGTCCCTATTTAATCAGTAGCTTTATCTTTTAGTTCATAATTCTGTTTTCATTGTAATCAATATTAACCATGTCTATATTTTAGGATATTTTATGACTTGCATAAAAGTATTATTTAGTATATGTCTTTATTATATAGGCTAAGTGAAGTGGATAAATATGGGGTAAATCAGGTTTTCATCAATATCATTTTACATATTAACTAAAAAAGAAAACTTGAGGTCTGGGTCTATTAGTTTCTCCCTGGATGGTTTAGTGCCACCACTCCTAGACCTTTCTCTGAAGTCTCCCAAGCCCACCTGTCTCTTTGTAGAAGAAAAAAACAACAAAAACAATTTCTTTTCCTAATCCTCCCTCTGTCCCCCCAAACATTTAGAAGCAAAGGATCATAATACCTAGGATATTTGACTCTTCATAAAATTGTAAATAGGAATGCATAGAAATCAGAACTATGAGAAGGGATGGCAAGGTAAATTTAGAAATTTCAAATGATTAATTGCAAACTTACAAGCAATTGCCTAGAAAAAAGATCTCTCTTTCTCATGTGCTCTCTTTACTCTATACTGAGGAAACAGATGTGTAATAGAAGAAAAAACTGATGACATATACTGACTTTGGAGTTAGAGGATCCAGTTGCATTAAGAAATATTTTGCATTTGAAGTCAGAGAACCTGGATTCAAATGCAATTACTACCTCCTAAGGTAAGGATGACTAGTCACATCATTTCTTCATTTTTAAATTACATTTAACTAGACAATTTAGAACATTTTTCCTCGGTTACAAGAAGCATATTCTTTCCCTCCCCGACCCCCACCACTTCCCATAGCCAATGTACAATTACACTGGGTTTTCCATGTCACAATGTGTCATTAATTAGAACCTATTTCCATGTTGATGTTTGCACTAGGATGTTCATTTAGAGTCTATATCCCCAATCATATCCCCCTTGACTCATGTGATCAATCTATAGCAACCCCCCAGGGGAGTCCTATAATATTTATCTGTGGGTAATAACCTGAGGTGGAGAGAAGAGGCTAAAGGAATGGGAGAATAATAATGACTCAAAGGCTGGAGTTGAAACACATGGGGAGTAACATGAACTCCGAGGAAATAAGAGGAATAAGAGAATAGGTGGGGAGTATCAACCCCTTGATACTCCTATAGACAAGAGCGTCTGAACATTAATAGGAAGCTTCAGGAGCGACAGCACTAGAAAAGGGGGAAGTCTCAAATCCTTGGTGTGTCCTATAGACAATGGAGTCTGAGTATTAGTAGGAGGCAATGGGGGCATCTGTGTACAGTGAAGCAAGAGAGGTAAGAGAAGAGGAGGGAACAGAGGGAGAGAGGAAGAGAAGGGCAAGAGAGCTAGTTAGAGAGCTATTCAGAGAGCTAGTAAAGGGCTAGTAAGAGAGAGTTTCCAGCTAGTCCCCAGTATTTATTGAAGGTTTTTAGGAATGTGGATCAATGAATAGGTAACATGACATGGCTTTTAACATTGGTTGAATTGACAATGATGGGATCAAAGAGGTGGAGATTAATCCAACCTGTGCTTTGCAAATGATTGTAGTCTAGGGGAGGCATCCTGGCCCTGAGGCAGCATGGCCCCAGCCCATGAATTTGCCCATCCTTTGCTAGTGCTTAAGCCTATCCCTTTCCATACAATGACCATCAAGAGGTCTGACCATGTGTCTGGTAATACAATATCAATACATCAATCATATTTCCCAGATGCCAACATGTCTTGTATGCTACACAATCAGTTGTTTTTCTTCTGTGTTTCTCCTTCCACAGTTTTTCCTATGAATGTGGATAGTGTTCTTTCTCATTAATGCCTCTGAATTGATTTGGAAAGTTGAATTGCTACTAATTGAGAAGTCCATTACATTCAATTGTGCCACAGTGTATCACTCTCTGTGTACAATGTTCTCCTGGTTCTGCTCCTCTCACTCTGCATCACTTCCTGGAGGTCATTCCAGTCTCCCTGAAATTCCTCCACTTTATTTTTCCTTTGAGCACAATAGTATTCCATCACCAACATATACCACAATTTGTTCAACCATTCCCCAATTGAGGGACACCTCCTCATTTTCCAATTTTTGGCCACCACAAAGAGTGCAGACATGAATATTCTTGTACAAGTCTTTTTCCTTATTATCTCTTTGGGGTACAAACCCAGCAGTGCTATGGCTGGATCAAAGGGCAGGCAGGCTTTTAGTGCCTTTTAGGCATAGTTCCAAATTGCCCTCCAGAATGGTTGCACCAATTCACAACTCCACCAGCAATGAATAAATGTCCCAATTGCACCACATCCCCTCAAACATTCATTAATTTCCTTTGATGTCATGTTACATAAATGGAGATTTTTAAACCCTAGACTTCAGTCCTCAGAAGTCCTTTGTATTTTGCAGAATTCCCTATAATCTCTCCTGAGTCTCCACATTGGCAAGATCACATTATTGGTATTTAACTGGCAGTAATGCCTCTCATGCTCTCTTCCTTTGCAATGACGTAGCAAATATAGTGGTAAGCTTAAGAGCAGGATTTTAAATGGACTAATCAGCCATGGGCACGTTTTTATTTTGTATCCTCTTTATTCCTTAATTTCTAATGAACCTTTATAAACCTCATGAAATATAATATGTTTATTATTAGAGATATAATTTAATTTTTACAGTTTTGGCAACCACAAATTGTATGAGAACTTCTCATTTTTTTTAAGATAGCCTAGATAATTTTTAAGCCATATTTCTCATGCCAAGGCTTTGCCCCCACCCCACCTGCCCACCCACCCTCTCAAAGCTGCTTCTCCTGATTCAGCTCACTCCTGCTGCCTGCTCATGCCTCCAGCCATCCACTCCTGAGCTTCTTGACTCAGATCACTCACCTGGCCAAAGCCCCAACCTCAGACTCCAGAAACTCTACTCCTGATCTCTCGCCTCTGAGACAGATTGCTCATCCAAACCCAGGCCCAGCCCCAGGACCCCTGCTGCTGGTACCTCCCACTGTGTCTTCAGAATCACAAACCAACTGGATAAAACTAGGGTGTTTTTTCCTTAGGCTATAATTAGCCTCCACATGGCTGGGGACCTGGGGGCAGGGCAGGGAACAAGGAGAAGGAAGAGACTTTTCCAAACAGGAAGTTGATTACAAGCATGGCATATTCTATGAGAAAGCAGTGCATTGCCTATTTCAAAGAATATTTTTTTATATCATTTCAATTGGGCCCTGATTCAAAGACCTGTTATAGATTTATTTTTCCTTTTCTTAGAATTTTTGCACATAAGACTTTGATAGTCTATATTTCATCCAGAAATTATCTTTTTTTATTTAGATTTTTACAATGTTTTTTATTTCTCTTGCCAATTGATTAATATACTTCATAACTCAGCCATGCATCCCTAAGTGATCCCTGTGTTTTTCAATCACCCTCATCGTGGGTGGGGGTATATATAATTATTATTATTGTAAATTTCAAAATCAAAATTCCTTTTGAGTAATTTTAGGATAAGAAACATTCTACCTCTCCGAATCCAGAAAATGAACTGTTAGGAGAAAACACAATGAAGATGCCTCCACAGACAAAACCCTGCACCAGAAGATCCAGAGTGAACTTTGGGATGTGGTGGTTTGGACTGTGTGGGGTTTGAATCCATTTGTTTTGTTTATATACTCTTATGCCAAAGGGGACTGCCCCCTAACTGGGTTTTGTCAATGTGCCTAGCAATTATTGTTTTTTTTTTCTCTATTCCTCTTATCCTCAAATTATTGTCATTTCAAAGTTGGTATGTTTACAAGACCGATTGGAGAGACTAGTCTTCCTTGGCTCTCATTGTGAAATGTATAAATGGAGATTTTGAACCCTAGCTTTCATTCTCCAGAAGTCTTTTGTGTTACCCAGAATTCCCTATAATCTCTCCCCAGTCTCCATGATGGCAGGATCACATTATTGGTATTTAACTGGCAGTAACGTCTCCTACACTCTCTTCCTTTTCAGTGATACAGCAAGTATAGTGGTAAGCTTTTTTAATTGTGTGACAAGTGTTTTGTAGTTGTATTCATATAGTTCCTGTGTTTATTTTTGGCACATATATTCTTAAGTATTTTATATATTCTAGGGTGATTTTATGAGGAATTTCTCTTTCTAATTCTTGATGCTGGAGATGTGTTAGAGATATATAGAAATGCTGATGATTTATGTGGGTTTGTATTTTTGTTTTTTGTTTTTTGTTTTTTTTTTATTCTGCAACTTTGCTAAAGTTTTTGATTATTTCCACTAGCTTTTTAGTTGATTCTCTTGAATTCTTTAAGGCGTCCATCATATCATCTGCAAAGAGTGATAGCTTGGTGTCCTCATTGTCTATTTTAATACCTTCAATTTCTTTTTCTTCTCTAATTGCTACTGCTAGTGTTTCTATTACAATATTAAATAATAGAGGAGATAATGAGCATCCATGTTTCACCCCTGATCTTAATGGGAAGGCTTATAGTTTATCCCCATTACAGATGTTGTTTTCCAATTGTTTTAGATATATTCTGTTTATTATTCTTTGGAAAGGCCCTTTTATCCCTACACTTTCTAGTGTTTTCAATAGGAATGAGTGTTGTATTTTGCCAAAAGATTTTTCTGCATCTATTTAGAGATAAACATGTCATTTTGGTTGGTTTGCTTGTTGATATGGTCATGTGAATGGTTTTCCTAATATTGAAGTATCCTTGCATTCCTTGTATAAATCCTAAGTGATCATAATGAATAACCTCATGATCACTTGCTGGAGTCTTTTTGCTAGTACTCTAAGGTTTTTGCATCTATGTTTATCAGGGATATTGGTCTATAATTTTCTTTCTCCATTTTTTACTTTCCTGGCTTTGGAATCAGTACCAGATTTGTGTCATAAAAGGAATTTGTTATAATCCCTTTGCTTATTCTGTCAAATATTTTGTATAATATTGAGATTAGTTGTTCTTTAGATGTTTGATAGAATTCATTTGTGAATCCATCTGGTCCTGGGGATTTTTCTCTTAGGGAGTTCTTTGATGGCTTGTTCAATTTCTTTTTCTAATATGGTGTCATTTAGGTATTCTATTTTGTAACATACCAGGCATATTAGCATTTGGGAAGTAAGATTGATGTATTGATATTGTATTACCAGACACATTGTCAGAATTCTTGATGTTAAAGGGACAGTCCTAGGCACTAGCAAAGGATGGGCAAATTCTTGGGCTGGGCATGGAGATAGCCATGCTGCCTCTGCTCAGGGCAAGGTCATTAACATAGTGTGGTTTGAATCAGGGCGCTACCGAATGAAACTTCATTTACAAAAGCCAGGATGGATTAAACTCCACCTCTTTGATCTTGTCATTGTGAATTGGACCATTGTAAATACCCATGTCATGTACATTCCTAAAACCCTCAATAAATACTGGGAACAAGCGTGAAACTCGCCCCTTACTAACCCCTCTCTTACCCTTACTAACACTCTCTTACTAGCTCTCTCTGACTAGTTCTCTCACCCTTCAGTTCCTCTCTCCCTCTGTTCCCTCCTCGCCCCTTACTCTCTTGCTTTACTATATCTCTTTCATAGCGACTTGGTCGCCCCAGTACCTGCTATTGCCATAGAGGTACCAGGAGTTAGACTCCACTTTTCCTAGCGACGTTGTTGCCCCCAAAGCAGACTCTCTTGTCTAAGAGTATTAAGGGGTTGATACTCCCCACCTATTCTCTTCTTCCTCCTATCCCCTCGGAGTTCGCATTACTCCCCATGTGTTTCTACTTCTGTCTTTGAGTCATTCTTATTCTCCCATTTCCTTAGCCCCCTTTTTCCACCTCAGGTTATTCCCACAGATAGATGTTATAGGACTCATGTGGCAGGTTGCTATACCTCCCATCTGGGTCTCTATATATTTCTTCTTCTGTTAATCGAGGCAATTTATATTTTTGTAAATATCCATCCATATTACCTAGATTTCCATATTTATTGCCTTATAATTGAGCATAATGATTTTTAATGATTGCCTTAATTTCCTCCTCATTAGAGGTGAGGTTTCCCTTTTCCTCCTTGATAATGCTAATTTGGTTTTCTTCTTTCCTTTTTGAAAATTAGATTGAACAGTACTTTGTCTATTTCATATTCTTCAGAGTACCAACTTCTAGTCTTATTTATTAAATCAGTAGATCAACTTTCAATTTTATTAATTTCTCCTTTCATTTTTAGTACCTCTAATTTAGTCTTCATTTGAGGAGTTTTAATTCATTCCCTTTCTTGTTTGTTTTTTTTCCCCATAGATTTATAAATGATGTCTCATCATTGTCATTTTATTTAATGAAATTATTGTTTCTGTAATTTGCTCTTTAATTGATTTTTGAAAATTATATTATTGAATTCCTAATTAATTTTTGATTTTCCTCTCCATGTACCCTTACTAATGATTATTTTCATTGTGTTGTGGACTGATAAGGTTGCATTTATTATTTCTGCTCTTTTGCACTTGTTTGCAATATTTTTATGCCCTAGTACATGGTCAATCTTTGTGAATGTACAATTGGCTGCTGAAAAGAAGGAGCATTCCTTTTTATCCCTATTCATTTTCTCCACATATCTACTAATTCTAATTTTTCTAAGATTTCATTCACATCTCTTACCACTTTCTCATTTACTTTTTGGTCTCATTCATCTAGATCTAATAGAAGAAGGTTCAGGTCTCCCACTAGTATAGTTTTTCTATCTATTCCATCTTTGTGCTCCCCTAGTTTCTCCCTTAGAAATTTGGATGCTATGTAATTTGGTGCATACATGTTCAGTACCGATATTTCCTCATTGCCTTTACTACTGCCTTTTATTGGGATATAATTACCTTCCCTATCTCTTTAACTAAATCTATTTTTAATTTGGGTTTTTCAGATATCATGATTGTGACTCCTGCCTTATTTTTTTTTCAATTGAGGCCCAATAGACTTTGCTCCATTTACTTACCTCTAAACTGTATGTGTCTACCTTCCTCATGTATGTTTCTTGTAGACAACATATGGTAAGATTTTGGTTTCTAATCCACTCTGTTATTTGTTTGCATTTTATGGGTGAGTTCATTCCATTAATATACACAGTTATGATTACCAGCCTTGTATATCCCAACATTTTGATTTCCACTCCTAGTCCTGCCCTTTCTTATTTCACTAATTCCTTCTATACTAGTGTTTTATTTTTAATCAGTCCCCCTATTTCCCACCCTTATTTTGCTTCCCTTTCCCCTCCCTTCTTATTCTCCTCTCATTTTTCTTTAGGGTCTTTTAATCTATCCCAGACACTCTCCCTCTCTTGCATTGCTATTTTATTAAATGATGTTAGTTTCTCCTGCAAGAATATAGTCAGTTTTACTGGGTACAATTTTGGGTTGTAGACCTACATCCCTTGCTTTTCAGAATATCATATCCCATGCCTTTCAGTCCTTCAGTATAGATACAGCCAGATCCTGTGTCATCCTAACTGTCATTCTATGGTATCTGAATGGCTTTTTCTTAGTAGCTTGTAATATTTTTTTTTTCCTTTGTCTGGTAGTTCTTGAATTTGGCTATAACATTCCTGGGTGTTGTCAATTGAGGATTAAGTACAGGAAGTGATTTATGGATTCTTTCAATTTCCACTTTTCTCTCTTGCTCTAGAATGTTGGGGCAGATTTTTTGGATAATTTCCTGTAGAATGATGTCCAGACTTTTTCTTTTGTCATGATCCTCTGGAAGTTCAATGATTTTTAAGTTGTCTCTCCTCAAACTGTTTTCTATATCTTCTGTTTTGTGGGTGAGGTGTTTCATTTTTTTTTCATATTTTTTCATTCTTTTGATTTTGTTTTATAGGTTCCTGCTGCCTTGGGAATTCTTTTGCATCCAGTTGTTATATTTTAGTTTTTAAAGACTGATTTTCATCACTGGATCTTTGGTCATCCTTCTTCTTCTGGTATGATTTTCTTTGCAGGTCATCTTTCATCTCCTTTGCCTCATTTTCAATCTGATTAATTCTGGCTTTCAAGACACTGTTTTCTGTTTATGGATGATTTATTTTGCTTTTTAAGTTATTTTCCCAATTATCTTCAGTCTCTTTTAGGTTTTTTTTTGTTATTTGTTTTTGTTTTTGTTTTTTATTTTGAGTTCTTCAAAAACCTGTGTCCAATTTACTGGAGTTTCTGTATTTTTGCTGGTGTTTCTTGATCCACCTCTGTTCCATTTGCTCTTTGTTCATTGCCGGGAGAGAAGTTGTCAATTGTAATTTCTTTTTTTCTTTTTCTGTTGTTTACTAATATTTTCCCCTTCTTTCTTTCCTGTAGTTGCCTGTAGTCTTGCTCCTCTCATTATGTGCTGAATTTTGTAAAGATTAAAATTTAGGGAAACTGAGGCAGGTAGAAATTAGTTTCTCTCTGCAAGGAGTATTATATTTTTATGAGGTTTATTAAAGGTTAAGGATTAAAGAAAATACAGATTAAGAAAGCACATGCCTAGGCCAGAGAGGTCTAGACAAGATAACCTCACATCATGAAAGAGGCATGTCTGCTCCAAAACGGAAGTCCAAAAGTGCCCAAGCCTATTCACAACCAGGTTTAAATACCCCAGCTCACTCTTGGCCCAGGTGAGAATTCAGTGAGAATACAGGGCATTCTGGGGAAGTGGAGCAAGGATTTCTGGGGATTGAAGTCCTGGAATTGAGTCTATTTTTACATGTGGACTTGGGCTGTTCTGTCCTGAAGAGGCTTCTTCTCTGTTTTACTGATTGATCAGGTTTGTCAGATCTTCCCAGTCTGACAGTAGAAGCTGACAAGTTTGTTGTCTATAGTTTATTGCAGTCTTTGTCCTGGGATCTTAGACAGCAAGGCACTCAAGATTAGTCTGTGCTGGAGAGGTGTTTGAACTTGAGCTTCCCTTCCCTCTGGAGACTTCTCATCAGCTCATTTGATGGGAGTGAGCCAGGGCAGAGTTGATCTGCAAAGCTGCCTGTGCCCTGAGCCCACATCCTCCCGAATAAAGGGTAGGGGCAAGATAGAGCATCTTGATTGCAACTAGGCTGCCTGCTCTGTTTTTCTCCTCCCACTGCATCTACACCACCTGTGTTTAATGCCCCAAATCTGACACAGCTGTGCCAGAAAAGTACTGCCTCTGGATAAGAGCCCTTTCCTGCCCAGAAATTCCAGACACAGCTGGAGGCTTAGCCCTTTAGGTGATGGAGGGGTCCTAGGACCTTCCTTCTTCCCTCCCCTTAAACCCATGTGTTTTAGAGTTCAGGCTTTTTTGGGGGGCATACCTTTTAAGTTGAGTCTAGCAAGAGGGTTCTCTAGCTCTGTTCTATTTTTAGATTTGGTTTTCAATCCCATCAAATTATTGTGTTTTTGATTTTGTACAGAAAGGTTTATGGAGGTCTGAACATTTGTTGTCTCTAAGTCACCATTTTGACTGCCAAGATGGCTCCACTTCATTTCTTTAGATTAAGCTAGGTTCAATAGAACATGGTGATTGCTTGGAATTAGGAAGCTTTATCTTCTTGAGGTCTGATCCAGCCCAAGGCACATATTAGCTATGTAATGCTAGGCAAGTCAATAAACCCTGTTTTACTCAGCTCCTCTCTTGTAAAATAGTGAGATGGAGATGGAAAAGACAAAGCACTACATAGCCATTGCCAAGAAAACCTCAATATTACATCATATGTAATCTAACTTTACTGAAATGACTCAACAAAAGCAACCATTTTCTCATCTATTGAAATGAGGTATGTGGCCTAGATGGTTTCTAAGATTTCTTCTAGATCAATGATCTAATATCATTTGTTCTTTGGGGTCACAGTTTATTCAACTTAAAAATTTATCTGGAAAATTCTTCCTTCCTTTACCTCCCTTTTACATGTTATCTTCTTCTCCTTTTTAGAATATTATATTCTTTGGTTTTATTTATATTCATATATCCCACATTTTGCATAATATGTGGCACATAATAAGCACTTGATAATATTTTTAAGGATATATCATCCTAGCTATCTAATTATACTTATATATGTATATATTTATCTACATAACTAACCTTTTGGATTCAGGGTACATTTTATCTCTCTATGATTCTATATCTATTGTCACCCTGATATCACCTTCTCATTCCTATGAATTTCTATAACACGGACAAATAGCATATCTCATATTTGTGAATTTCAAAACTACTCATATCACATATATGATTATGAATTGTCATGCATTATTCTCTAATTGTTTCTCTAAATTACTTTACAAATTCTTCAAGGGAGGGGCTTTAATTCATTTCTGTTCTGCACAGAGCATAAAATAATAGGCCCTTAACAATAATATGTGGAGGGAAGGGATGAATGAATTGATGATACAAAATCTTTGGGCATGGGAAATATCATATGAACTCAAAAGAGAGGAGAAAATATAAGGAATTAAAAAATGATTGAAATCCTGACTTTAAACAAACATGATTCTAAAATCAGAATTAAACTACAACTGAAAAAAATTCATAAAATTTGCAAAATATGAAGACTAAGAAGCATGGCTATTTTTTTGAATAATAACTTGAAGTTCTTTAGTAGAATATCTTGGATTATATAAAGAGAGGTCAGTCTATTGGGAAAAAAGGAAGAGAAAATCCTACTGTGGACTTTCTTATCAAGATAGCATTTGTATTATCATATTTTATTTTGGGGAATAATAGTGATGGAGAGAGTTTGGGAATGGGATTCCCTATTCACACAGATGATTTTACGTGATGCTGATTATTAGAGATGCCTTTGAATAAAAAAGTTGTAATGAATAATAAAATATCAAAAAATTCTTAACATTGTTGTTTTTATCATGGTCACTTTAAGAAGTCTTTTACAGCTCCTGAAGCTCTCCTCAGAATCATATTTTAAATGTTTAAAATGAAGTACATAGGAATGTGATGGTAACATTGCAATGAAATAGTTACCATTTCTTTTTAAAATTTGATGAATTGCAGGTTAACAATCCCCACTGGAGATTTTCTGATCACATCCCTTGGTACTCCCTGATTGTAGATTCCACTCTCGGAAAAGTAGGTTGATCATCATTTTTGGATTCCTCAGAGTGGATACTAAAAGTAGACTATCTACTTCTCTTACTACTGCCCTACAAAAAGATGTCAACGGTCCTATTCAGAACCCTTCATTTCCTTCATATTTGCAGAGAGCCAATGTCAGACAATAAACCTTTATTAATACCTACTATGTGCCAGGACTGAGAACACAAAAAAAGGCAAAGGATAGTTTTTATTCTCATGGAGCTGACATATCCATGGAGGAGAAATTTTGTGAGCAGCAATCCCTATAATCAACTTTTACACAGAATAAATTAGAAGTGATCAATACAGGGACAGCAAGAGAATGAAGAGGAAATAGGAAATGCTTCCATGGCTAAGATAGGAAGAGACCAGGGTCCTTCCTGCACAAGTGGGGTGTAGATGAGTTCCTCCTTTATAGGAGGTGTTAAAATGTGCTTTCAACCTAAAATGTGTGAGTTGGAAGAACTCACTCCTTGATGTGGAGTTTCTTAAACACAATAATTCTTGTCCCTAGTTTGGAATAGGTAATTGCATAGTCAATCAAACACATGACAGGCCAGGAAAAGGCAACTGTAAATAAAGTTTCAGTTCTCAAAGTTCTGCTGACAAGTAGCCTGACTTTAAAAGTATCAGAGTCATCCTTCAAGAAAAAGGAGACTTTCCTAGGTAAAATAATACCTGGTCTTTTAGAGAAAAAAAAGTAACACCTTAAGGACTACATGAGCTTCCAATTTTTTCCTTATGAGGAGACATGCATTTTAAAGATCCATAAAAGTTCTATCAAGAAATATTCTATCAAGAAAAGATTTTTTTTGTATAATATATCTCTTTGTGAGATGAGAATATTTCAACCCCATCCTCCCAGTCCTTCAGCTTGGAAGACTCCATTTAACCAGCAAAGTGATTTTCCTAAAACAAACATCCCATCATCATCATCCTACTCAGTAAACTCCAGTGGCTTCTTATTGCCTCTAGACACAAATAGAAAATGCTCTATTTAACATTCAAATCCCCTTCTCATCTAGCTCTTTCCTACTTTTCCAGTCCAGTTCCCTTACAGATACTTTTCATTCCAATACCACTGGCCTCCCGCTTGTTCCAGGAACTGGACACTACCTTTAAGCTCCAGGCATTTGTTTCTGGCTGTCCTCCATGTGTGGAATGTTCTCTCTCCTCCTCTCTGACTATAGATTTCTCTTACTTCCTTTAAGTCCCAAATAAAATCCTACTTTTACAGGCAACCTCCACTAACCCCTCAATTCCATTGCTTTCCCTCCTAATTATTTTTTTTATATCTCCTATATAATTTGCTTTCTATGTATTTTTCATGAATCCCTTATTAGATTATAAGCTTCTTGAGGGTAACACCTACCTTTTGTCTTTTTTGTGTGTGTCTTCAGCCCTCACCACAGTGCTTAGGAGATAGAGATGCCGACTCTCAACAATTATCGATTGATTGAAATTTTCTAGGTGCCACCTCTAGGACCGAGAACAGGCATGGTTTCTCAAAAGAAGACCCTGCAGTTGGTAATGAAACCCTTCTAGAAATTAATCCTGGCAAGTATACAACTATAGTTTCTGGTTGTTACAATAAACCGTATAAAAACGGGCCCTCTGGACTCCATGTAAGCCTGTAAAGTTATTGCCACATACTATTTCTATTGCATCTGGTCATCCCCCTTCTACTCAACACCTTCAAATATATGAGTTACCCTGGCATGACCTCTTCCATGACACTCAGAAAATCTGATTTCTTTCCCAAGTTGAAGCTAAAATAGTTCAATCAATTTTCCAATTATGTGAGTTTGGGCAATATTGTTTCCCTTTCTGAGCCTTTTCTGGGCCTATAAAAAATGAAGTGGTCTTAAGGTTATGGATCGAGATCTGGGAGGTAGCCAAACTTGTTTTTGGTCAATTGTCACTTAACCGAGCAGAGAACTTAAGTCTACAGAAGACAAATGACATCTTGACTGTTATAAAGGAAGAAACTGACAAGTCCAGGATTTGAAATCAATCCTCTGATTGCAAATCCATGTCTCTTTGTGCTAGATAGTCAATTAGAAGGATCCCATTCTTGTTTCATCACTCCCAAATCTGAACAGGTGTACATTTTATGAATCATGACTGCTGCATTATTTCATCTGGATAAATTTATCCAGGCACTTGAGGTTCATGCCATAGCTTGACCTCTTTTAAAAGGTATCAATATCTTAAGTTTCTTATGAGCAAGAGAAATTTAGCCATGTTAAATAATGCAAAGAAAAAAAGTAGCAAATCCCAATTCTATTGCACATTGATGTCTATGAGAAGCCCTTTTCCTTTTATCTAGTTTCTTTATGTGATCATTCTTTGGTTAGAGTCCTTCATAAATGAAGGGAAATATTATTGAATAACAAATAAAATAATAATAATTCCACTGTGCATGTATTGGTTCAAGGTGAAGTATAATAGGAGGTACCTTCATTTTTATTTTTAAAAATGTCAAATCCTTCTTCTCTCTTGTTTCATTTTCTTCCTTAAATGCTCTGGAGACAACCTCACTTACTTGGCTGAATGTCACATTTCTCCAAACTCATTTTCCCTCTGCTTCTCAGTGTTTTGCATGGTGATGCTGTTCATGATCTCCCATCTTTTTCTCTAAGATTTTGTAAATGGAGTGTATGTTTTAAGGGAGTGTCATATGCAGTTTAAAGTTTTTTAACAGTCCTGTATAGGAAGACTCATTCTTTAAGAGGCTTACCCTTCGAAGATCTGTTCTGACATATGTGTATGTTTGTGTCTGTGTGGGTATACGTGTGTGTAGGTTTTCTTTCCCACCTACTCTGGACTATTCCCTAATGTGATTCTCTATCCTCAGACACAGATCACCTTTGTGATAAAGGAGAGTTTGTTCTAGAAATGATTCCTCTCCATAAGCTGTCTGAGCCAGGAAGTGTCACTGAAACTTAAGCAGTCCCCTAGAATCTATATCTGAAGTCATAAATTTCCATGAGTGTAAAGTTTCTAAATTGGGACCCCAAAACATCATATATCTTTGTCAATGTCATTCTTGCTAAGGTGTAGAGAAGTAATCATTTTAATAACAGTAATAGAATGGATCATGTTATTGTGTGTGTTGTTTTATAGTTTGAAAACATATGCCCATTGTTTTCTTCATCCAAACCTTTTGGAATAGCAGGGCAAGCGTTTTGGTGCCTAGTAAACATCAAATGATTGTCCTAATCTCCTCAACCGCTTTGCAAGCTGTGCATGGACAAATCAAATGTACACTGAAGCTTAATCCTATTGACATCAATGGGATTTCTCTAACAGAAATAGTCAATGCTTCAGCCCACAGGGAAACAAATACCGCCAACCCTTATACATTATTGAGTCCAAGAGCGCTCTAGCTCTCTTCATGTTTTGCTGCTTCCTGTGAAGCAGAGAGTTGCAGGTAACAAAAGTAGAATATCTAATAACACTTTCAATGTGGGTGAACATTCTGTGTAACATGACTTCACAAGTCAAGGTTTGCAGCAAATTTTCCTGGAAGGCAAACAAAATCTTCAGCTAAACGCGAAAGCGTAAATGCCAGCCGCCTGCATGTGGCAAAAGCCTGTAAACCACTAAAGCTACTGGCATCTCTAAATGTAGTAGGGAGAACAGTCACCTAAGAGAAAAGTAAAAAAAAAAAATTCATCAAGTTCTCTTAGTCCCTGAGCACTTTCCTATGTAGCCACTTGATACATCTGTGGATCTTGAATCTTGTTGATGCGGGCACTTCCTATAGTGCTCTATTTGCTGACCTATTCATGCACACTTTTTCATGTTGTACAACTCTTGTGCTTATCTATCCACTGGATCCCCTATGTTCAGTTCTAGTCCAGTTTCACCATTTTCAGATGCTAAATGTGCCTCTTTCTTGTTTCAAAATGGGCACATTTGAGTTAAATTATTCTAGATCAGATGGATTGAATTCGTCCAGGGAGTTTTGGATTATCTATACTCACTCTATTCCCAAGGGGATCTGACTGTAGTAACTGAGTGTCTTCCTCTAATTCTCTATAATTACCTTTTTCACTTCTGCTTGTTCAACTGTTCTCTCATTCTCTTCAGGGCTTAGGTTACATCATATTTTGCCAGAGGTAATTCTTGATTCCTTCCCCACCTATAATCAGATTCACCAATCACTTTGCATATATGCATCTATAGATATGTACATATATACATGTATGTATGTCTTTCTATTTATGCACATATATGCTAAATTATCTCTTGTTTTAGTCCTCCTTACCACCTCACCCTTTTAGTTAGCATAATAAGTTTATAAGTACCTAGAATAAAGGAACAATACTAGGAAGATTGTAGAAGAGAATCCAGAAGTCACCTCTAGATTCTCCCATAAATTAAGAGAATATAACAATTACTTACAAGCTATCTCATAATTTGAGATAACAGTATCCATTGGAAACTAAAACCATATCCTGAGATATCAGCAGAATCTAGCTAGGTCTTAATATAAGAATTAATATAAGAATATTATATAATATATATATATATTATAATATATATATATTATAATATATATATTATATAATATATAATATAATATAAGAATATAAGAATTAATATAATTAATATAAGAATCTCTCGATCCTGCTAAATGTCTATGGCCATGATGGGCAACCTATGGCACAGTGATAAAGATGGCACACAGAAACCTGTCTGTGGTCGTGTGCACCATCCCCAGCTGAGTTAGCTACTTGAAAAACTGAAGGATTCCAGTGGCACAGCTCCCTTCCCTCTCTCTACTATGCCTCCACACTCCTCTGTACTTACTTCCTCCACGAATGGAGCACTCAGACCACTCCCCTCCCTTTTTTCTTCCTCTTTCTGGGTTAAGGGTGGGGATAGAAGGGGCACTTGGTCTGGAGGGGGGTGGAATGGCAGAGCATGGCATATAATCTCTAAAAGTTTCTAAAAGGTTTGCCAACATTGGTCTATGAAGCTCAAGCTATGCTATAAGACTGACAATACCATCAAATAGTATGCTAATGGATTAACCCCAAATTGTTGTTAGTAACTATAATATCCTGTGGATATATTAATTCTTAAACCAAATGAAAGAGTGAAAAATATGACTGGTCTTCAATTAATAATTTTATTAATTGAAAGCAGTAAGAGGAAAAAGATGGAAAAAAAGCAGAGAAATATATGACCTAATTTTCTTATTACTTCATTTAGCTAGCTATTCTGTGATTGCCATTAGGGCCTCCTAGCCATGTTCACAGGGAGGTCCAGACAGCAACACACACAGAAGAGAAGAGAGCAAAATCTGCTTTTGCCTCAGTTTATCAAACCTTTTGTCAAAATACTAACTCTCATGCATCATGTCTTTGGAGCCAACTATGGCTTTCTATTTTGCATGCACTGCCTGGGGGGTGGTCTGGAGGTAGTGTAAGGGCATCATCCTGTCCCCTATCTTGGGATCTATCACTGCCCTTTTCTAACTTCATATCCTAATTCACCAAATGATTTCCTTCACACAATAGAGTTCAGGCTCCCTACAGTTAGTCAACAGAAGTTGATGTCACCTGCATGTGTGTGTGTGGAGGGCAAATCTCCTTCACAAATAATGTAGTCCAGCTAAGAGTCTGTCACCTACCAAAACACTAAAAATGAGATCCCAAACTCTTCCTCATCCAGCACTATACCATCTATGATAGGTCAGTACTTCCTGACTTCTTCCAATTCCCATCCATGGTGACATAAGTTACTATCAGCCCCTCTCTTCCTGCTCCTTCTCTTTTCTATACTACCTGCTTTCCTCTACCAACCATGTATGTCCCCATGAGATCTGCTTCTTTACCCCATGACATTTATCTCCATAATTTCTTGGTTATTTGCCCCTATACTCTTTGTAAACTATTGCAGTATAATTGAAGTATTATATCCCACTTAGTGACATCATTATCTTTACTGGTGAGAATGCAAAGAACGAGGTATGCTTACCCCCATTCAATCCAGTGAAACTCTCTTGTGATTCCATTACTTAATCACAATGAATAATTCCACGAATTAATATTGAGTTAAATCTTATGCATGTATTTATCTTTTTATATGTAATATCCTCCTAATAATATGTAAGTTTCTTTGGGATATATATATTTTTTCCCTCTGTGTATCTTCATTGTCAATCACAGCATCTAAAACATATGAGGTGCTTAGGGAATATGTGCTATTACTGTTGTTGTGGCTGAATTGTAGAGATCAATGGAGAATATAGGCAGTCATCCTTTTCTCTTGTTTAGGACCAGCCTACTTTCATTTTTATTCATATATCTAATTTTATTAATGATAATCTTCCCTAGCTTCACTTCTGGAGTTTTTATTGGTAGCATGTTCAAGTTTGTTTGTACCCTCAGTGGCTCTCTCCTTTTCCATTGGAATAACTCAGAAAATTAATCCATTAAAATTGTAGTGTTCCTATTCCATGACTCATAGTTATACTGTAGTAGTGGAAGAGTATCATTATCTTAAATGATGGAATTTTGTTCAATGGAAATGTTTGAGGCAATTAAGATTAAGTATTGTACAAAGGATTAGGCAGGGACAGAATGCAGTAAAGGACAGAATAAAGAGCTGGTCTTGGAGGTAGGGAGATCTGTACTGAAGTTCTTCCTCTAACACTCACTATTGATATAAACCTGAACAACTTATTTAATCACTCACTGCACCAGAAAAATAACTAAAACTATAAAAGTGCTCGCTTGTATTGGGAGAAAGGCTTTCTTCAATGGGAATTCCTTACACTGATGATATCACAGATCCAGGCCAACATAGAGATAATCTTA
Source organism: Monodelphis domestica (assembly GCF_027887165.1). Taxonomy (NCBI): domain Eukaryota; kingdom Metazoa; phylum Chordata; class Mammalia; order Didelphimorphia; family Didelphidae; genus Monodelphis; species Monodelphis domestica. The sequence goes on along the minus strand of NC_077227.1, from coordinate 745,991,892 downwards.
GAACCAGGAAGACCTAGGATCAAACCTTGAATCTAACAGAGTATCTGTGTGATTCCAGACAAATCATCTCATCTCTCAGTAACCCTACACAACACTCTAAGATCATAAAATGTAGAGAAAGCGAAATCCTACATCAGTAGAGAATTCTGAGAATTCCTACACCAATGGGGGAGGTAGTTCTATTCTCCTCGCATTTATAGTTGAATGAGAAGCCAAGAGAACTGATATAAAGGCAGTTCCATATTTTATGGAGACTGAAAATGGCTAGTGACCTTCGTCTAAAATTTAAACAGAAGAGAAGGTGTGATTAGATAACCTTTAGGAAACCACACATTACTTTTTTAATCAACTGATGTCACCCACAAACTAATATCACCCCTTAATATATTTCCTGCCCAAATCTGGAGTTATGCCCTGTAACATTTAAAAGAGTAGGAGCCATAAACTGTAAGAGTTAAAATGGTTGAAGGCCTTAAACTGTAATGATTAAAATAATAGAAGACTGAAATTTTAGTAGATATAAGAGTGGGTGAGTAAATTGTGACCGCAGAAAATATGTTTTCACTACAGTGTCTTGTTTTAAAATCAAATATAAGGCGATCACCAGGGAAATATTCCCAATTATGAATATACCCAAGTCAACTGGGTTTTATAGAGAATTTAATTAATAATACAATGAGGAATCAAAGAAAGAGAGAGAGAAAAAGGAAATAAATGTGAAAAGAATAGGCTGGCCCAGCCAGCCTGGCCAATCCAGGCCTAAGCCCTAAAAGAAAAGATCATTCAGTCCTTAATCACTCACCATAAGATCTGTTCAAGCAAGGATTCAGAGGGACAGAGTCTCCCCAGAGGGAGTTCTAGCCAGAGTCAGACTCCCTTGAGAGACCTCCTTAGAGATTGTGCTTCTTTCAACAACCTCCTTAGAGACTGTCTCTTAAGAGACTGTTTTTTGAGAACTCCAGAGATCCATGTTTTTCAGCTTTTCCTTTTCTTATAAAGGGGAATGTTCCTTTTTCACCTCCCTAAATTCTTATATCTACCAATCACAGTAGACGTTTTTCAAAGGACAGACCATTCTTAGTCCACACCTAAGAAGGTGTGGATTTTTGAGTAATTCACACCAGGAAAGCTCTGAGTAAGTTTCCCAGTTCTTTGTTCCTTGTAAATTCACAAGTTGCCTGACCTTTATAGATACTTAGCAAACCTTTGTATTATATCCAAAAATAGGCATGACTTAAGTATGGGTGTAAGTATTTTTCATTGTTCAGCAAGGAGTTTTCTCTCTTAAAGCAGGCTTAAGTACAGGTGGAGTATAGGTCTTCACATTTCTGATCTAAGTAGAGTTCTCACATTTTAGATCTAAGTAGCTTCACTGTTAAAAATGGGGAATAGTCCCAATAGGGAATTCTCCAAATGGAGAATTCCCCAATGGGGAATTTTTTTAACATTCACAAGTCTGAGAAATTTCAAGATTCACAGCCCATAGGACACTAAAAGACTGTCTGCCCTTTGATCTAGTCATAGCACTGCTGAATTTGTACCCCAAAGAGATAATAAGGAAAAAGGCTTGTACAAGAATATTCATAGCTGCGCTCTTTGTGGTGGCCAAAAATTGGAAAATGAGGGGATGCCCTTCAATTGGGGAATGGCTGAACAAATTGTAGTATATGTTGGTGATGGAGTACTATTTTGCTAAAAGGAATAATAAAGTATAGGAATTCCATGGGAACTGGAAAGACCTCCAGGAATTTATGCAGAGTGAAAGGAGCAGAAATAAGAGAACTTTGTACATAGAGACGGATACACTGTGATGCAATCGAATGTAATGGACTCCTCCATTAGTGGCAATGCAATGATACTGAACAACTTGGAGGGAACTATGAGAAAAAACACTATCCACATTCAGAGGGAAAATCGTAGGACTTGAAACAGAAGAAAAACAACTGCTTGATTACATGGGTCAAAGGGGATATGGTTGGGAATGTAGACTCTAAATGAACATCCTAATGCAAACACCAACAACATGGAAATAGGTTCTGATCAGGGTGGGCTACAGGAAGGGTGGGGCTACAGGAGGGATAGAATATGGTTCTTGTAACCAAGGAATAATGTTCTAAATTGACTAAATAAAATTAAAAAATTTTTAAAAATCCTCACCAAAAAATAAACAAACAATTTAAAAAAATAAATAGATTTCCTGCCCATAACCCAGCAAAGTGACCCATTTTCTTGTTCAAAAGCACTTTGAAACATTTTTCTCCGCTAAATCCCAGTGAAATGGTCCAACCAAGTATGAAATTGAATGTATTTGGTCAAAAAATATGACCTTCCTCTTTACTGATATACTGAAGGATACTGAAGAAACATTCAATAAAGTCCATTTTAAGCAGGTAGGTATTCCAATGGATAGATAGAGTGTTGAGCCTGGGATCATGAAGACCTAAGCTCTTAACCAATCTCTGATAAATCCTAGATTTATAATACTGAACAAGTCATATCCTCTTCGTACCTCAGTATTCTCATCTGCAAAAGGGAGATAATATCACCAATTTCATAAGGCTGTTATGAGCATCGATTGAGATAATAAATTTAAAACACTTATGTAAATGCCTAAAACATGGTACACATTATATATATTTATATATATATAGTAGTCTCTCGGTGATCAAGAATGACAATTGTCTTTGTGCAGTTTCATCTATGGTGTGCCCTCATGTGGCTTTGGAGTCCAAAGGCTGAGGCACAGAGTTTGTGGTACATGGGGCATGGGACGCCAGTTGTTACGGGAGGTGCGGTTGTGGCCTGGTGTCGGCGTTCACGCACAGCAACAAGACGTTGATGTTGCTCATCTTCAAAGGTGGCGACGGCATGGTTAATGTGGGTTCGCCAGCTGCTTCTGTCCGAGGCAGCGAGTTCTAGTTGCTTTGGTGTAATGCCAGCCCACTTCATGTTTGACTTTAGCTGATCCTTGAATCTTTTCCTTGGTCAGCCTTGTTTCCTGAGTCCAGCTGACAGTTCACCATAGAATACCTGTCTTGGTATTCGCTGTGGGTCCATGTGGATGACGTGTCCAGATCATCGTAGCTGGGTTTGGAGGACCAGGACTTTGATGCTCGTGGAGTTGGCTCTGTCGAGGACTTCCTGGTTGGTGATTCTGTCCTGCCATCGGATCCTCATGATTGACCGGAGGGAGCGTTGGTGGAATTGCTCCAGCTGTTTCATGTGCTTCCGGGACAGTGTCCATGTTTCGCAACCGTACAGTAGCGAGCTGAGGACCACTGCGTTGTACACTGTGAGCTTCGTCGCAGAGCTTACACCTCTGTGTTGGAGGACTTTGCAGCTCAGCCACCCGAGTGCCTTGCTGGCCTTTTGGATCCTGGCATTAATCTCGTGGTCTAGGGACCCATCTTTGGCAATGGTGCTGCCCAGGTACTTGAAAGTGTTGATGTTAGAAAGCTGCGTGCCGTCGATTGTAATGCATGGCTGGTTAGTTGGCCTCCCTGGTGCAGGTTGGAACAGCACCTCTGTTTTGCTGAGGCTGATAGTCAGGCCAAACAGTTTTTTTTGCGGTGGAGAACCTGTCCACAATGGTTTGGAGATGATTTTCTTGGTGGGCCATGAGAGCACAGTCATCTGCAAAGAGAGCTTCCAGGATGAGTCTCTCTGTTGTCTTTGTTTTTGCAGTCAGGTGGCAAAGGTCAAATAGTGAGCCATCCAGTCGGTATTTGATGTAGATGCCCACGTATAGATCCATCACAGCATGTCATAATACTTGGGTGAAGGATAGGTTGAATAGTACTGGAGCAAGGACACAGCCCTGTTTCACGCCATTGGAGATGTTGAAGCGATCCGGAGTCTCTCCACCAGATAGGACTTCCCCTGTCATGTCGACATGAAAGAGTTGGATCAGTTTGACGAATTTTGCTGGGCAACCGAGCTTGCTGAGGATCACCCATAATGTGTCTCTGTTCACTGTGTCCAATGCCTTTGTCAGGTCTATGAAGACAATGTAGAGACTCAGGCTCTGCTCAAGGCATTTTCCCTGCATTTGCCTCACCATGAAGACCATGTCGATGGTGCTGCGATCTGGTCGGGAGCCACATTGTGATTCTGGCAGGTTCTGCTCTGAAACAGATGACAGGAGTCTGTTGAGTATAACACGGGCGAGGATCTTTCCAGCAGTGGAGAGTAGTGAGATGCCTCTGTAGTTGTCACAGGCTGCTCGTGAGCCTTTGTTCTTGTATAGGGCTATGCTGGAGGCATCTCTGAGTTCTGGGGGCATGTCTTCCTCTTCCCATATGCTTGTCAGCACTATGTAGAATGCCTGGAGCACCTTTCCATTTAAGGCCTTGTACACCTCGGTTGGGATCCCTTCTTTACCAGGTGACTTGCCTGCCCTCATTTGTTTAATGGCTTTTTGGACTTCCTCTATTGAAGGAGGGACATCAAGTTGTTCAATGGAGCGGTTTTGGGGGATCTGGTCAAGGGCACTTTGGTCGACTGAAGAGGGTCGGTTGAGAAGCTGACTGAAGTGTTCTTTCCACCTGTTGCTGATGCCCTTTTTATCTTTTATGAGAGTGTCCCCATCAGAGGATAGCAAGAGAGTGGTGGTGGGTTTTGATGGCCCATAGACAGTCTTGAGGGCACTGAAAAATTGTTTGTAGTTTTTCATATCAGCAAACCACTGGATTTCTTCTGCCTTTTTTTCCCACCATCTGTCTTGCATCTTCCTGATCTCACGCTGTGCCGTGGCTTGGAGAGACTTGAATCTGTCCTTTTTAGGAGCAGAGTTTAGGTTATTTTGCCACTCCATTAAAGCTTTGTTCTTCTTGCTCAATAGGTCTTCAATAGCAGTGTTGTTCTTGTCGAACCAGTCCTGGTGGTTGCGTTGTTTTGGGCCTAGGACTGCCTCTGATGTTTCCTTCATTGTGTCTCTGAACTGGTTCCATTTCTCAGTTGAGCCTCCAGTGAGTGGTCCCTTGGCAGACAGCTTGTTGTCCAGGCAGGACTGGAATGTTTGCAAATAAGATGGATCTCTGAGACGACTCACGTTGTAAAATGCGTGAACTGTCTGGGCGCGTTTTGGATGTCAAGGCACAATGCGCATTTGAAGAGTCGCTCTAACCAATCGGTGGTCTGTCCAGCATTCAGCTCCTCTCATGGCTCTGGTGATCTTTACATCCTGGATGTCTCGCCGGCGTACAATGATGTAGTCAATGAGATGCCACTGTTTTGATCTTGGGTGCATCGATGTTGTTTTATATTTGTTCGCCATTCTAAAAACAGTGTTCATGATGGTGAGTTCGAACTCTGAGCATTTGCTGAGTAGCAGTAGGCCATTGTTGTTCATTTTGCCCATGCCATGTTTGCCGAGCACTCCTTTCCATCTTTCATGGTCCTGGCCAACGCAGGCGTTGAAGACTTCCAGTAGTATCAGCTTGTCATTTGTGGGCACTGAGTGCATGATGGCACTCAGGTCAGAGTAGATCTGCTCAATGGTCTCCTCTGTGCTGGTCAGTGTTGGGGCATATGAGCTGATGATTGTGGCATACGGGCCTTTGCTGAGAGGCAAACGGATCTTCATGAGCCTCTCGCTGATGCCCACAGGCAAGTCTAGCAGCTGTTTGAGCAAACTGGTCTTGATGGCCAGGCCAACACCGTGGATTCTGTCTTCATTTGAGGCTCTGCCTTTCCAGAAGAAGGTGTATCCAGTGGTGGGTTCGCTGAGTGATCCCTCTTCTGGTAAGCGTGTTTCGCTTAAGGCTGCTCTGTCGATGTTATATCGCGCCAGTTCTTTACCGATTAGAGCTGTTCTTCTCTCAGGTCTTGGGGTATTCTCTCTATCAAGTAATTTCCTGATGTTCCATGCTCCCAGTAGGAGTTTCTTTGTAATTTTTCTTTGATTTCGACCGCTTAAAGAGGATGACCAGCCAGCCGCGGTGTGCTGACTGGATGTTTGTAGGGCAGGCAATGTTTGGGACACCTTTTCTAGTCCCCTCCCTTGATTAGGGTGAGCAGTGCTGTCCTTGAGAGGGCTGCTCAGTTGCCCAGGATGCTGCCAAACGTCCTTGCTACCCACAAGGCTGAGTGACCACTGGTTTTTGGGCCACCTACGTGCAGGATTGTGACTACAACTGCCAGTGGTCACCTCCACCTGTTGCGTCATCACTTCCCCATTGCCACAGGTCTTGAAGAGGGTGGACGGGGTTAGGATAGATGAGTGTGCACAAAGATACTTGTGCGTGAGGGAGATTTAAGTGGAAAAGTCGATGCACAGAGACAGTCCCACTCTCTCGGCGTTGGAAGCCTGGGTCCAGTGGCACGTTACACCTGGAGACTTCCTCAGCTGCATTGGATGGTCGTGTTGTCCTTTGTGCTCCAACATGCCCTAAGCACTCCACAGTGCTTTGCTGCATCGCCCTCTCAGCCGTTGAACCTTCTTGTTGGTTTCTTCCGCCTGTTCCTCTGAAGCAGTCTTCACATGCGGGGTGAGCAAAGCCCTGGTTCACCAGGGGTCGATGACCCGATGGCTACCCTCACAAGGCTTAGCCGGTCTGTCGAAGCCATTGCCTGCGGTGTGGCCGCTGCCACATGCTAGCAGCTACTGGGAGCCACACGTGAGAGCTGGGTGTCAGGTGGTGGTCAGAGGCTGGAGAGCTGCCCTAGAAGGGTATGACAGGCTCTCCATACCAGAGATACTACCCCTCCCTGAGCACCCCATACACGTACATATATATATATATATATATATATATATATATATATATATATATATATATAGTAGTAAATTAAATTCAACAAGCCTTTGATACTGATTTTTGTGCCAGGTATTTTGCTTGTACTAAAAACACAAAGACAACTATGTTATCATCTCTTCTCTCTGTGATAATGATGGAGTTATGAAATGGGGCATGGAATAGGGATAAACAATTTGATAAATTCAAGAGATTATCATTTCAAATAAGTGGACTTATTAGGAAAATCCTCACAAAGAAGGTGGCTAAGAACTATGCCTTCAGGATGTTGTATATTCTTTAAGAGGAAGAATCCCAATATATGATAGTAATGGAATACTGTTGAGACATGAAAAATAATTGGAAAAAATATAAAGTGATACAAAGAGAAGTGAGCAGAACTAGAACAATACTCTATATAGTAATATCAGGAATATACAATGATTAGCTACAAATAAATATTTTTATCAATTCAAGAACCTTGGAGAGTGTCGGCGAAGCTTTTCAAGTTTACATGCCCAAACTGCAACTTCAAGCTGCCTGTAATCCCCTGAATTACCTCAGAGAGTGGAGGGAGGAAGTGCTCCCTTTGATCCAGCTCATTGCTGGATAGAGGAGCAGGGCATACAAAAAGTGTCCTCCGGTGCTGGGAAGAGGAGCAATGAGCAGCTCCCCATGCTGGATGGGCACCTATGACAATACTTTGCAAAAGCTGATCTAGAACAATTCCAGGGGACTCATGATAAAAATTGTTTTCCATCATAATGGAAGAAATTGATGAAGTCTGAATGCAGATTGAAATGTATCATTTTTCACTTTATTTGCTCTATTAATTTCTTCTCCAGCATAAATTCTATGTCATCTTCCAAAATATGATGAACGTGGAAATGGGTATTAGTTGATAATATATGTACAGTTCATATCATATTATCTGCTCTCTTCTGGTGGAAGTTAGAATGAAAAGGAAGGAGAGAATAGGCATCAAAAAAATCAGAAAATGATTAATAAGGGTAGCTAGGTTGCTCAGTGGATAGAGCACCAGGTCAGCAGATGGGAGATCTCAGGTTCAAATTTGATTTCTGACACTTCCTAGCTGTGTCACCCTGTTTAAATCACAATTCTAATTGCCTAACTCTTACCAATCTTTTGTCTTAGAACTGATAATTAGTATCAAATCTAAGAAGAAAGTAAAGGTTTCATAAAAGAAAACAATAAAAAATCATCAGCATTTAATATAGAAAAAATTTTAAAAAGAAAAAAATTCTCTTGAGTTTACCCTGTACTTATATAATTCAAAACACCACATAAATTCAGGAGAAAGGACTACATGAAATGATAATGACCTGGCTTCAGATACTACTTCTGTCACTAAATTCCCATATGACCATGGGAAAGTTCCTTAATTACTGTGACTGATTTTTTTTTTCTTCTGAGCTGTCAGTAGCACGTACCTGATAGGATTTTTCTTAGCCTTAAATCACATAGAATTTGTCAAATACTTTGCTCATCATCTTCAGGAACATTATGATTATTCTAAGCATTTTCCCAAGATAAATTGATCAGAGTTTGACCAGGTTACAACATTGTTCCTAGTCATCAGGTCATAACTGAAGCATTGCCCTTGCCTTGTCATGTCAGTCTTTCAGGGAGTAGAGATCCAGAGACATAGTATTCTCATTTTAGTCTTGCTTTTCTGGCATTGTGAAAACAATTCCAATTTTTAAAGCAGAAAGATGAGGGCAAACACAAATACCATTTGGGAAGACTGGAAATAGATCTATCTATAGAAGATTTTTCTGTTGACCCGAACATATGCAAGGGGGAGACAGCCAATTTATATAACTTATGTACATGGGTTAGTTGTCATGTATATATAGAACTTATAGACTTAGAAATCATGTACTTTAAAAAGTCTGTGAGTTTTGAAGACCAAATGCTTTCATATCTACTTAGAGGATGTAGTATTAGTGAAAGTAGGAAATAAAATCTTAGCTAGGTAAGTGGTTAACCAAGATTACATAGTATCAGATTCAGAAAGAGAGTCCTTTAATTTCTTTTTTTTTTACCTCCAACTACATGCTGACATAGTTTTTAAAAATTGTTTTCTGACATTTTGTGATCCATGTTTAATCCCTCTCTTTCTACTCTCCTACATCACTGAAATGGCAAGTAAAATGAAATATTTTGTGTGTTATCATGTAATACATAGTTCTGTGTTTATCATTCTGTGAAAGAAGATGCATATTGCTTACACTAGGAAAAAATTAATGGAACAAATAAAAAATGGAATGGGGGGGCAGCTGGGTGGCTCAGTGAATTTAGAGCCAGGTCTAGAGATGGGAAGTCCTAAGTTCAAATGTGGCCTCAGATGCTTCCTAGCTGTGTGACCTTGGGTAAGTCACTTAAACTCCTTTGCCTAGCCCTTACTGCTCTTCTGCCTTGGAAGCAATATACAGTATTGATTCTAAGATGGAAGGTAAGGATTTTTTTTTAATTATATGCTTCAATGTACATTCAGGATCTGCCAGTTCCTTCTTTGGTAGTATATAGCCTTGTTCATCATGAATCCCTGAAGTTTGTTTTATATTCTTACATTACCAATAATAATTGAGTGAGAGTCCCATTACTCTTGGCTGCATTTCCCCAACTGTGTCTACTACAGAGAGGCAGGGATACTCAGTGGCCAGAACACTACTTTCAGATTCAGATTATTTGAGTTCATGTTTCTCTAGGTCATTCCTGCTGTGTGGCCTGGAACAAAGTCCTATATTCTGTAATTACATGGCTCTTCCTATGACAGAAATAGCAGGTAGAGGACTGATAGTTAGATTCTTGGAGAAGAGCTAGTGCCATTGGTTGAGCATCATACCCTTTGTCTTATTTATCAAATCTATCCTTTAACATTATTAGCCTGTTCCTATTTTTCTTTTGAGCCTTTAAAGACATAAGAAATAGTTTTCCTCACCTCATCAAGGTTCATCTGAGACCACCATGTGTAAAAATTAAATTTATATCTCTTACAATTAAAATATTATATTTTATGAGGTTTATTAAGGATCATTAGAAATCAAGAATTAAAGAGGATACAAAATTAAAACCATGACTGATTATCCCATTTAAAATCCCCTCACTTAGCTTACCACCATACTTGCTGCATCATGCAAGAAGAGAAGACATGGGAGGCATTACTGCCAGTTAAATACCAATAATGTGATCTTGCCACATGGAGACACAGGAGGGATTATAGGGAATTCTGGGAACTACTAGGGCTTCTGGGGAATGAAGTCTAAAGGTTCAAAATCTCCATTTATATATATAACCCCCTGAGTGCTGAGGAAGACTAGTCTCTGATGGGTCTTGTAAACATACCAACTTTGAAATTACGATAATTTGAGAATAAGAGGAAAAGTGAACAAAACCAATAATTGCTAGGCACATTGACAAAAAGTCAGTTAGGGGGCAGTTCCCTTCAGCATAAGAGTATACAAATAAAACAAATGCTTTTAAACCCCACACAGTTCAAGTCACCAAATCCCAAAGTTCACTCTGAATCTTCTGATGCAGCTTGTGGTCTGTGGAGGCATCTTCATGGTGCCTTCTAAAAATAGTTCACTTTCTGGATTCGGACAAGTAGCATGTTTCTTATCCTAAAATTACTCTCAAAAAGAATTTAAACTTTGCATTTTAGAATAATTATACATTCCCTCCTGAAGAGGGTGATTGAAAAACACGGGGATCACTTAGGGGTGCATGACTGAGTTATGAGGTATATGAATCAATTGACAAGAGAAATTAAAAAATCTAAAAAATCTAAATAAAAAAAGATAATTTCTGGATGAAATATAGACTATCGAAGTCTTTTGTGTAAAAATTCTAAGTAAAGGAAAAACAAATCTATAACACATCCTTGAATCAGGGCCCAATTAAAGTGATTTAAGCAATTATGTATTTACTCAGTCAGTAGCCAGAACTATAGAAAGTTTGCCACTCCATGAAAGACAGAAAAGGGACTAGATTATAGGAACCAGGTAGGAGCCAAATTTGAGATACTTGGTAGAATGTGGGGCAAGGAAGACCTGCCTTTAACACATCTTAAACAGCCACAACCTTGAACCCCAAACAAGTTCAAGTCCTCTTGTCATGGCTCAAAATTTTCATCAATCCCATTGGGATTGATTGGTCTCTTTGACCTTGTGCTATGCAGTTTAACTTTGTGTTTCTTTGGCACAGTGCAATGGCTCTTTTTGTATTCTCTTGTCCTGGAATTAAACAGAATCATTAAGCAAAGTCCATATTTTTTTTTAAACAATCAATGGCATCATTTTTTTATAGTCTAAAGGTTTTTGGGAATGCGTTGACATTATATCAAATGCAGTAATATATTACTGCAAAATTAAAAAAGTTAAAGAAAATCTTCTCAATATTGGTGACATATGCTTCAAATACAAAAAGGAGAGAAAAATTAAAAAAATTGAAATAGTATATTGCATAAGCAAGCACAAACAATAATAAAAGAGTTTAAATTATATATATATATATGTATATGTCTATATACATATATATTATATATATATATATATATATATAGTTTATAATCATTGACACACTGACTCAGTTAAGGAAAAGTAGAATACAAAAGTTTCTCACCAAAAATAATGAGATCCATTTCCTCTTCAAACCTGGCCATGATTCACTGTGAGGGCAAGCAAATGATTTTCAAAAAGTAACAGTTTTCTTTTCTTTTAAAGAACAGTAGTTCAGCATGTAATGTACATTCAAAAAGTATCAAATTCCCTAAAAGTATAATAGCCCATTTAATGATGTTAACAAACAAACCCACTATCATATTTTACATGAATTTGCTGTATGACATTTAAAGAAAAAACCTTAGAAGTTAATGGATACTTGTCACAAGTTTATAGGTGTAGTAATGTTTCAACCTTGGCTGAGATATTTTTAAAAATCTATTACTGCCATCATTACAAAAATGTGGCAGAGGAGTCTAGAAAAATCAAAACCTCTCTACTGTTTACTTTGGGTCTAAGAATGTTACCAAGAATCTAGAGATCATTCTGGTAAAAGGGTAGAGTGAGATGAGGAGTTACAACTGAGAGATGTCCCTCTTTTGGGAGCCATCCAGGGGTATCATGCCTTAGGATCAACTTCCCAGCTCTCTTGGAATGAGACTGTAATGTCCCATCAGGAGGTGGGGATTATAATTGTACTTCACTTCATCTACTAAAATGGACCTTACCTCTTGTTATAAGTAATGCACGAGGCAGGTAAAATGATTAGTTGTTGAAAAAAATTCTAAAACTCATATCTAAAGACCGTTTGAAATCAATTTAAAATACTTAGCTCATTAAATTTTCCAAAGGTTGTTATACAACTGTAACTAGTTTTTGATGAAGTCCATCCATCCTCTATGTGACAATTTACAAAGCCAAAATGGAAAAAAAAATGTTTTTTTATGGGCTTATTCAATATTATTTGTTCAGTCTAGATATAGGGGAAAGGTAACAGAATATGACAGTATTTAAAACTCAGTACATTAAAATGATTCATTGTAACAGAATAGTATTGAAGGATCTCTCCCGTCAATCATGAGGATCCGATGGCAGTACCAAATCACTAATCAGGAAGTCCTCGACGGAGCCAACTCCACCAGCATCGAAGTAATGGTCCTCAAAACCCAGCTACGATGGTCTGGACACGTCATCCGCATGGACCCACAGCGAATACCAAGACAGTATTCTATGGTGAACTGTCAGCTGGACTCAGGAAACAAGGCCGACCAAAGAAAAGATTCAAGGATCAGCTAAAGTCCAACTTGAAGTGGGCTGGCATGACACCAAAGCAACTAGAACTCGCTGCCTCTGACAGAAGCAGCTGGCGAACCCACATTTACCATGCCGCCACCACCTTTGAAGATGAGCGACGTCGACGTCTTGCCGCTGCACGTGAACGCCGACACCAGGCCACAACCACACCTCCTGTAAGAACTGGTGTTCCACGCCCGTGTGCCACAAACTGTGCGCCTCAGCCTTTGGACTTCAAAACCATATGAGGGTACATCAATAGATGATAATGCACAGAGACAATAGTCATTCTCGGCAACCGAGAGACTACCACTATATTATACTATTGTCTTTCATATTGGAAGAGGATCAAAATGACATCACTGGCTATGTCTTTTGACTCATAAATGAATTGGATGTACATGAGTCAGAGTTGCACAAAGTTTTCTACCTCATTCTCTCTTCCAAATCCATTGAACTTCCATATCAAGACAAAAGTCAAGACCACTGTTGATGTCTCAGGATGCAGTAAATGCCCTTGACTTCTTTGATGTCAGACTAAGCTGTCCTGCCAACAGTATTTACTGAAACAAAGGGAAGCATTTAAATATAGAAAACAAATGTTTATAAAAATATGTTTATTGGGCATGCTACAGCTTCTTACAAGGGAGACCTAGTTGACAGGTGGAAAATAAAGATGGAAAGCAGTCCTGAAAATGACTGAGCAAGCCCTCACACCAGAGATACTAGTCATTTCTGAATGGCTAATATATCTCCTTGCTTGGTTACTCAAAGTATAGGGACAGAACTAGTGGGGTTGGAATTGGGAATTCATTTTTAAAAATGATTAAGATAAAGTATAAATATTATAATCATGTCATTGATTAATTAATCATCCAAATAAAACATTATTTTTCTGGAAAAGTGTTCAATTAATTTTACATAATTTATGTGGTCAGCCTTAATAAATTTAAGCAGAATGCTAGAGAGAGTGCTGACATGAGGAGCCAACTCCAAGCCTTCTTTCTGATACCTAGTTAACCCTGGATAAGTTACTTCATCTCTTTCTGTTTCAGATAACTCTTTAAGGGTTCAAATTATAGATCAATTGTCAGTCTGATACAGTGCTACTTGGACTTCTGTATACTCAAAAAATTGTATCTGAATCATTCCCTCCTCTAATATTTGTACACACAGATGTACCTTCAAAAAAGCTTATAGGAGAGTGGATATAGTGCTGAACCTAGAGTCAAGAAGATCTAACATAGATCAACTTCAAAAAATTACTAGTGGTGAGACCTAGGGAAAGCCATTTCAGTTCTGCTTTTCTCTGTCTACTCAGCACTAAAATAGATATATAAATAATATCTATCTTAGAAGGTTGCAATGAAGATTAAAGAGAGTATTACTGGTAAAGGATTTATAAACCTTGAAGCAATAAAAAAACCTTAAGTATTATTATAATAGTAATTGTTATATTATCATTATCATAATTGAATAAGTTTACATATGGAGAATTGGAAGGGACTTGGATATCATTGGTCATCTTGGCCAATGATCTCATTTTATAGATGAAATTGAGGCCAAGTGATATCAAGAAACTTCCCTAGATTCACATAATTAAGAGGAAGCAGAGGGACAGTTCATACACAATTCTTCTGAGTCTAAATTTAATGACCTTTCCAATATAAACACTCATACAAACACACACACAGACTCACACACACACACACACATATATATATATATATACATATTTTTATATAAACATACATATTTCTGTATATATAGATATATAATTGCTACAGGTACATGCATTTATTGAATGTTATCTATAAAAGAGAAAGAAAAAAGAGAGAAAGAGAGAAAGAAAGAAAGAAAGAAAGAAAGAAAGAAAGAAAGAAAGAAAGAAAGAAAGAAAGAAAGAAAGAAAGAAAGAAAGAAAGAAAGAAAGAAAGAAAGAAAGAAAGAAAGAAAGAAAGAAGGAAAGAAAGAAAGAAAGAAAGAAAGAAAGAAAGAGAGAAAGAAAGAAAGAGAGAAAGAGAGAAAGAGAGAAAGAGAGAAAGGAAGGAAGGAAGGAAGGAAGGAAGGAAGGAAGGAAGGAAGGAAGGAAGGAAGGAAGGAAGGAAGGAAGAAAGAAAGAAAGAAAGAAAGAAAGAAAGAAAGAAAGAAAGAAAGAAAGAAAGAAAGAAAGAAAGAAAGAAAGAAAGAAAGAAAGAGAAAGCAAGAAAGCTGTGAGCTAAATGCTCCTATCTCTGCCTATCTGTGGAATGAAGAGTTATAACCCAGAGGTTAAGAGTATGGCTTAGGGTTGTGCAGCTCCTTCACATTCATTCTGACTCAATTTTATCACTATTCTTGCCAAGGCTTCCTTTGGAATTCAGCCTGTAAATGAAACCCACTTCTCAGTTTATATTCCCCTCTTCAGTTTTCTGATGAAAAGTTGCATTAAAAAGTTATGTTCCATACAAGAGAATCTAGTTCTTTTCATGGAGACGAGCTATAAAGATTTCAGGCAGTTAGGGAATAACTAAGGGAAGTCATTATTTTCCAAATAAGGCATTGATCAGAAAGGAAGTGAGAATCTTAGAGGAATTCTCCAGAAGAGGAAAAAAAAGAATGGGGGAGTCATTAATAAAAGGCAGAACAATTGGAGGAGGGGGAAAATAAGAAATCACAGGACTTTATATGTTCCAAACAGACATTTATCTGGCTTTCCTTCAGAGGAGGCAAGAGAATAAAAGAGAAAACAATGAAAGAGAAAAGATAAGAAGACTCCAGAGCTTTCTCTAGTTTCTAAACTCTACTCCTCATTCTAGCTACTTGACTTTCTGACCCAGCCATCTTCCAGCTTTGGAACCTGGAGCCACTTAAACCTGGGCCATTTGTCCAAGTCTATTTTAGCCTCTGAGACCAATCCTCTCAGAAGTCTGGGAGAAGATGGGGTAACTTTAGTCCAGCCATTTAGCAACTTGTAGTTTTATCTTAGACTTCTTTTGTTCCCACAAATCCTGTCTACTACAATCCTTTCTGGACCATTGGATATTACCATCTGGTTGCCACTCTCCTTCTATGATGGATTTAATCTCCTCATTTTGGGGACATCACCCCTAGAACCTGTACTGTGATGAGTGGTGAAATTTATGATTGACTCATAATATGTAGCCGATCTCAGGTTCCAATCCCATTCCATGCCATAGTTATATTATTGCCAGTGTTTTTTTCAGCTACCCTCTCTCCACCCATTTTCCTACCTCCAAGATCTGTAACCATAATTAAATTAATACTGCCAATGCTACTCAGAAGGGTGTGTTGACCAAATCTCTCTTTCTTTACCCATTTTCCTTATGACTTCTGTAAAAGTTAAAATTAAATCTCAATAATAAAAATATTATATTTAAAGAGATTTATTAATGACTATTAGAACTCAAGAAGATACAAAATAAAGACCACATGCCCATTACTGATCAGTCAGTTCAGACACCCAACTTACCACCACCAAGCTCAGGACCAGAAGTAAAGAGGTGGGACCTGTAAAGATTAAAATTTAGGAGAGACTGAGACAGGCAGAAATTAGTTTCTCTCTACAAGGAGTATTATATTTTTTAGAGGTTTATTGAAGATTAAGGATTAAAGAAAATACAGGATAAGGAAAAAAAAAACACGTGCCTAGGCCAGAGGCCTAGACAAGACCTCACCTACAGTATGGAAAGAGCCACGTCTGCCCCAAAACAGAAGTCCAAAAGAGAGCTCAAAAGCCTTTGCAAGCAGGTTAAATCCCTTCTCGATCTTGGCCCAGGTGAGATTAAAAGGCATTCTGGGGAAGTGGAGCAAAGGCTTGTGGGGATTGAAGTCCTGGATTCCAATCCATTTTTACATTCCCCCCATTTGATCGTTGGTGTGGGGCGAAGTTTACCCAAAAAGGATCATGAGAACATAATCAACTTAAACATTACAGTAATTTGAGGATAAGAGAAAAAAAAGAACAAAACCAATAATTGCTGGACACATTGACAGAAAGCCAGTTAGGGGGCAGTCCCCTTTGGGATGAAAGTATACATACAAATAAACGTTCAATCAATCACACCCAAAGTTCAATTTTGTGCAGTTGGCTGGTCTGAAGGCTTCTTCATTGTGCCTTCTCCAACAGTTCAGTTCTGGACTCAGAGAGGTAGCTTCTTTTTTACCTGAAATTCTTCTCAAAAAGAATTTAAACTGCAATTTAAATGATATTTTTTACATTCCCCTGTTAAGAGGGTGATTGAAAAGGATCACTTATGGATGCATGGCTGATGTATGAGGTATATGAATCAATTGGCAAGAGATATTAAAAAGATATAAGAAAAATCAAAAAGAAAAGAAAAAATTTCTGGATGAAAATATAGACTAGCAAAGTCTTATGTGTAAAAATTCCAAGTATAAGAAAAATAAATCTATAACAGGTCCTTGAATCAGGGCCCAATCAAAATGATCTAAGCAATGATGCATTTACCCAGTCAGTAGCCAGGACTACAAAAAAGTACCATACTATGAAAGGCAGCAAAGGGGACCAGATTATAGGAGCCAAGGTTTCCAGGATACTTGTCTGTGAGTATTTTCAGAGTGAGTGTGGACACAAGGAAAGCCTATGTCTAACAATGTTAAACACAGTAACCTCGAGTCTTCACACCAGATTCAAGACCTTTGTATTGGCCTAGAACTGCATCAATCCATCCTGGATTGGCTTTTCTTTGGCTCTGTGTAATGGCTCTTGTGTGTATCTCTTGTTCTGGAATCAGACAGAATCATTAAGCAAAGTCCCATAATTTATTTAAATAATTAGTGGCATAATTTTGATAGTCACAAGCTTTTTAGGGCATGCATTAGCAAATGTATCTTAAAGTTGTAGTACTGAAAAATCAAAAGGTTAAAGAAAATCTTAATACTGGTGATGTGCTTCAAATATAAAAAAGTGAGAAAAAATATAAAAACATTGAAAAAGTATATTGCACATACAAGAAAATATAATAATAAAAGAGCTTAAAAAATTCAAAAATATAGCTTATAATCATTTACATACTGTGTCAGCTAAGAAAATATAGAATGCAAGGCTTTCTCACCAAAAATGAGATCAATTTCCTCTTCATGTCTGGCCATGATCTACTGTGAGTGAAGGCATTTTTTTTAAATACAGTAGTACAAATATGTAGATATCAATATCCCCAAAATTCTCAAAAGCCCAATTAATTATAATAGCAAATAAACACTATCATATTTCAAATAAGTTGCTGTATGGCATTTCTTTAAAAAACCTATGAATTGATGGACATTTGTCACACTTTTTTTAGAAATGTAGCAATCTTTCAACCTTGGTAATGAAACATATTTTTAAAACAAAGTAAAACTCATTTTGGGCTTAGAACATAATCAAGAAATCTATATATCATTCTGGTGGAAGTAAAATAGTGAGCTGAAGAGTATAAATAAAGGGGTGCTCCTTTTGGAAGCTTTTTAGGGGTACAAATGCCCTGAGATTAACTGCCCCAACTTCCATTCACATATTTAGAAATGCGGGAAGGTTGGGGGTTATAAAATGTATTTCACTTCAGCTACTAGAATGGGCCTTACCTCGTGGTAGGGGCAGGCAAAAATAACCAGAGATTGTTAAAAAATTTCAAAAATCATATTAAAAAAACACTTAAAATCATTTGAGGTATTTAGCACATTAAATTTTCAAAAGGTTTTATACAATTTTAACCAGTTCTGAAGTCCATCTATCCTCTATGTGACAAAGACAAAAATAGAAAAAAAATGTTTTGTTTTTTGTTTTTTAATATGGACTTATTCAATATGATTTGTTCAGCAAAGTTATAGGGGAAAAACAACAGAATTTCAAAACTCAGTACATTCAAAATAAAGTCAATCAACCTTCAGTGTAACAGAATAATATTCAATCCAGTAATATATGAACTTAAATCACAAAGTTATATCTTAAAACAATCAGGAAAAATGCAATAGAGTACAGAGATTTGTATAAACCATTGGAGTCTGAAATGCCTTAGAATATAGCCTTTAGTCTCTTCAAAGTTCCTTGGGTTTTTTGTTTGTTTGTTTGTTTTTAATTATCCATTTAAATGTCTATTATCAGAAGGCAGAGTGGTAAGGCCTAGGCAATGGGGGTTAAGGGACCCATCCAGGGCCCCACAGCTGGCAAGTATCTTAGTCCAGATTTTAACCCAGGACCACATGTCTTTAGGCCTGGCTATCAGTTTGCTGAGCCACCCATTTGCCTCCCAAAAGTTGAATCTTTGGGCTGAATCTTTTTCTGGCATGCAAGTGAAATCAATGAAATTACCAGAATAGTCAAAAGGTATCCTTTTAAACAGCCCATTGCTATTAAGTTTCTGCTTGAAAAATCTGTTTCTTCTCCTCTCCCTTTCTCTCTCTCCCGTGCTCTGATACCTCCTCTTGCCCCAGTTCACGTGGAGCCATTGCCCCCGTTTTGTTACCAGCTGATAGAAATGAATCCTGAGCGATCTGCTCCAAGGAACTGGGTTTGTCGGGCAGGCAGGTCACCAGGTGATTGCAATCTTGGTTGAATCAGGTGGGCCAGGTGAGTGAGAGAAAGATCACGGGTTGGGAAGGGCCAGGAGCTGGAGCACAGACAAACAGGGCCTGGAGCTTGGGCACCAGGTGAGAGGCCAGGAGCAGAAGCAGGAGCCAAAGAGGGCCACAGGCAGGAGCTGATCAAGATAGTTTTCTAAAAAGCATCTTGGAGAAACGTGGCTTAAAAAAAATCCTTATCTAGGCTAAAAAATTTGAGAAGTTTTCATCCAATCTAGTGGTCGCCAACTGTAAAGATAAAAATTTAGGGGAGACTGAGGCAGGCAGAAATTAGTTTCTCTCTGAAAGGAGTATTGTATTTTTAGAGGTTTATTGAAGATTAAGGATTAAAGAAAATACAGGATAAGAAAAAAAAAAAAAACCACATACCTAGGCCAGAGGCCTAGACAAGACCTCACCTACATTATGGAAAGAGCCAAGTCTGCTCCAACATGGAAGTCCAAAAGAGAGCTCAAAAGCCTTTGCAATCATGTTAAATCCCTTCTTAATATCGGCCCAGGTGAGATTACAAGGCATTCTGGGGAAGTGGAGCAAAGGCTTGTGGGGATTGAAGTCCTGGATTCCAATCCATTTTTATAGACCTTCCACATTCCCACCTAATATCCCCTGTCTACAGGAAGTAAATTGGCTCCAGGGAAATGTAGTTCTTTTTTTAGGGTAACATTTTCAATTATACACTTTCCAAGTAAAATACCTTCTCTAGTCACCTATATGTGTTTTCTTCCCCCATCAGAAAACAATCCTCTTCAAGGCAGACATTGATGCACTTTCATGTATTTACCTCCAGTATTTAGCACAGGAGTCAATGTATTATTCTTGTTCTTGAGTTGTAAAGCCCAATTCTTCATGACCCCATTTAGAGTCTTCTTGGAAAAGATACAGGAGAGGTTTGTCACTTCTATCTCCAGTTTATTTTACAGACCAAGAAAGTGAGGCAAATAATGTTAAGTGGCATGCTTAATGTCACATAGCTAGTAAGTATTTGAGGCTAGATTGAAAGTCAGGAAGATGGGCATTTCTGATTTCAAACCTGGCACTCTACTTTTCCACTTAGCTGCCTGCTTGACACACAGTAAACACCAATTATATTTTTTAATAAATCAATTTCAGACCCAAACTTAAATACTTTAACTAATATTCCTTTTATAGATATTATAAATATCCTGAATCAAAATTGATATAAAATAGTACTAAAAATATATAGTTTTAGAATCTGAGAATGTAAATGCAAATACTGCCTTTCTCCCTTCCTCCTTGTGCTACTTTTGAAAGGTCATTAACATTTCCAGGCCTCATTTTCCTAAACTATAAAGTTCAGGTATTAATGTTAATGATAGGTAACATTTATAAAGTGCTTACTCTGTGCCAGGCACGGAGCTAACCAGTTTATTATCTCATTTCATTCTCAAAACAACCTTGGGAGATAGGTACTGTCATTATGTCCATTTTATAGAAGAGGAAACTGAGGCAAATAGCAATTTTTTAAAGGGACTTGCCCAAGGTCATATAGCTAGTTATTGTCCAAGGATGGATTTGAAGTCAGGTCTCCCTCACCCTGATGGAGTGCCCTATTCTTTGCACTACCTATTTCCCTTAAGGTTAGACAAACCATTGGATCTTATAGAGGAGGTACTTTAGAATGAACATAGGCAAACTCCATTCAAAATATAAGAAAATTTCTTTGCAGGGATTTTCTGGGACATTCTGAAGAAATAAATAGAGGGAGAACTAATGGATATATTCAAGATGAATAGGAAATAACAGAAGGAAGGCACTGAATTTAAAAGAGGTTAGGAAGACTTCCTATAAAAGGTACCATGTTTGCTAGGACATTGGGAATCCAAGTAGTCAGAGAGGAGGAAGAAAGAGATTTAAGGCATGCAAGAGAGCCATGTAATAGAAAGGCCTAGAGAAATGGAGGGAAATACCAAAACAGAGAGGAAAAAGAATTAAAACTCAAGTCCTCTGACATTAAATCCACTCTTCTTTCCACAAAATGGTATCTCAGGTCATTTGGTCCTCCATTAAATCAATGAGTTTAAAATCCATAATTCTACTAGAAGGTATCTTTTGCTCTGAAGAGTGTCTGTTTCTGAGTTAAGGGCTGAACAACATATCTGTTGACCAGAGTAAGATCTTGAAGAGAATGTATTATAAGTGACTTATTGATGCCTGCATCCTGTCCTTTGACTGGACATCCATTGGGTCATAGAACATTTTTTGTGGTACCAGATTTCTATTAAAGGATTAATGTAACTTTGGGGAAGGGAAGAAAAAAGAAATCAAAGGTTTTATGAAGCAAATGACCAGTGTAAATAATGGAAAGATTAGCCGAAGGCCTTTAAGAGCATTTTCATTCAAATAATGAAATGATAGTTATAAATGATTTACATTTATTAAATAACTTCTAAAAACTTCTTACAAAAATATTCTGACCCCTACCATTATGTAGACAAGATACCATGTGAACCCGAATGAAAAAGAAAAAGAATTAAAATTAAAATATAGATTCTGTTCAATTCAAACTGATCTAATTCCCCCATCCAGCCTTCTAGTTGGAGAAAGAGGCAGAATCTGTAAGGCATTATTAGAGTTAAGAAACTTCAATGTATAATACGGATCATGAGTAGACAGGGACATCCAGAAGAGAAAAGAGACCCAGGGGAAAAAAACAACAACAACAAAGTAATGGAGGAATAAAATTAGGTTGTGGAGGGAAGGAGAAATGCCATAAGAAATATTGGGGAAAACAATAGAGGAAGATTTGGAGGGAAAGAAGGAAGAATCAGAGAGAACTAGAGGTTTAAAATGATTTTTGCCTGTTGCCAATTGGTGACATTCCATCTCTAATCTCTAAGCTTGCTCAGGAACTATTGGGAACCAATGAAATGTCAGCTTGATCATGAAATTACAGATTTAAATCTATAAAGAAAACATTTAGGGCATAGCTAGGTGGCTCAGTGGATTGGTAGTTAGGCCCAAAGATGGGAGTTTCTGGGTTCAAATATGACCTCAGAGACTTCCTAGCTGTGTGACCCTGGGCAAGTCACTTAACTCCCATCACCTAGGTCTTAACCTAGTTCTGTCTTGGAACCAATACACAGTTTTGATTCTAAGACAGAAGGTATAACTTTGAAATAAAAAGAAAAGAAAAGGAAAAAAGGAAACCTGTATTAAATTCCCAATATATGGCAAGTCTTATGCTAAGCAATTTATGAAAATTTTTTATGTGATCCTTACAAGAACCCTGGAAACTAAGTGCTAATATTACCCCCATTTTATAGGTGAGATTCTAAATCTGATGGAGGTGAAGTGATTTTCTAGAGTCATGTGAGTAGTTTAAAATCAGGTCTTTCTGTGATGGAGCCCAGTGATCCATCTGCTGTGCTACCTAGATATCTGGAGGAAAGATCAATGGGACATGAAAGGTTATCTATCCAAACCCCTCTTTTTACTCATGAGGAATGAGGAGCAGAGAGGAGAAGCTATTGTCCTACCTCAGAAATAGAGAGGTTCCACTTCCAACTCCAAGAACTGTAAGCATCATAATTTAACAAGTTCTGTTCATGTTATCTTTCTCTTTTTAAAGGGAATTAAGGAGTAGAAACAACAGCTTGAAGTTGGAGAAAGACAGAAAAATCTACTAGCAAGCAAGATGATGCTGAGAAGAGTGCTGGACTTGAGTCAGGAAGAACTGAGTTCGAATCTAACTTCAGAGTCTTTCTACATATGGATCCCTAGACAAGTCACTTAACATCCATCTGCCATTTTTTGCAGTTGAAAAGTCGAGGTAATAGTCCTTATTTTCCAGGCTTGATGTGATGTTCACAGAACATTTATGGAAAAGCAGTGTCAGGCATATCATCTCTACTTAGAAACTATTCTGCCCTCCCATCCTCCCCCCCTCCCAAGACACTGAATGCTCATGATATTTGGATAATCTAATTGCACAGGACAATTTAAACAGAAATGGGCTTGTCGAAGTCACCTTTTTGTAAAGTAGTCCTTGAAAACCATGATAGCGATTTTTAAAGCGGATTTTAATTAGATAATTTATGTAGAATTTGAGCTAAATATGGGGTACAGATACTCATCTTAGTCAATTAGTAAACAAAATCAATGAGCACAAAACAGAACAATTAGAATGATGAATATGAATAGAGTTTTTAAAGGGATATGGAAGTAAAATGTTATCTTTCCATTGGCGTTCTGAGATAAGTAATAAAAATAAGAGATCGCCACTTTGTGGATGCAGAAAATAAATCTCTGAGAGTTTCAGTGACTTGCCCAGAGTCACACGGCTGATGACAGAATCAGGAAGAGAAATCCAATATTTCTGACAATTATATAATCCTGTGGCTGAAGTAGCTCCCTCCAACAGCTTATTCTGGAAGCTGTATTATTCCAGATAATTTATAGACAAGTGCCTGTAGACATGTATACTTGTGGCTGCCTCTATTTCTCTAATAGAATGTAAACACCTTAAAGGCAGACACTTCTGTTGTGGTTGTTTTGCCTTTGTATGGCTAGCATGCAATAGTTCTTGGGGAAAATCTGAATGATGTTTAAAATGAAGGGAAGAAGAAAATGGAATAAAAGGAGAAATTAGTAAAGAAAGGAGAAATTCAGATAAAGGCAGGATCCAGATTGGAGAGGAAATGATATTAGAATATTGCTCCAAAGGTCACACTCTACTGTGCATCACCATCACCATTCCCAACATTATACCCTCAAAGAGGACTATACTTAGGACAGCAGAACATAATCGTGCGATTTTTGTTGTTGTAGTTCAGTAATTTTCAATTATTCCCAACTCTTTGCAACTCCATTTCAGGTATTCCTGGCAAAGCTGATGGAGAGGTGTGCTATTTCCTAGAGGTAATAGGGAGCCACTGGAGATTTTGAATCAAGGAATAGTGTCAGATTCATGTTTTAAATAAGTATGAGAAGGAATGTTTTATTTACTTTGTTTTGGTTTCAATAAATCAGTTCTGTTGAAGCTGCAAAAAACCAAAACCAAAACCAAAACACTTTCCTTTTAATTAAAAGAAAAGCTAAGTAAGATCTCTGAATAAAGTCTGCTCTGCATCAGGCAGGGGCTAGCCAATGATGTTTGCTGTTATTAAATCAGATCATTACTTTCTTTAGTTGGTTATTATCTTATTACATTGACCTGGGATATAAGTCAATGTTTCTATAACCTCCAGGAGCCCCACAAAAGGTCATGCATTTCATAAGATTGACTGAAAATTGCTGTTGTTAGATGAGTTTGACATTTTTTCTCACCCTCCCCCCTGCCCACAGAAGATTTAATAGGTGCAAGGTAGGTATTTGTCTGGGCCTGCTTATTTGTCTCAAAACTATTCATTTTCTCATCTTCTTTTGTGAAATCATGAGGAATGAAAAAATGCAGAAAAGATCTTTCACTGAATTTCCTCCTGAGCCACAGGCAGCATATATATGTATGTTGTTATAAATATAAACACAGGCATATATGTATGCATACACATATGTACCTGCACACATATACACATATATAAAATTCTAAAATATCCTCATCCATCCGTATTTATGCTTCAACTCAAAACTGAATTGTGATCATCCATTATGATGGTACCTCTAATTGGAGTGGCTTGTTTCTAGGGTGGTTTGGGGCCATAATTACATCAACTTCAACTTCTCAGTCTCCCCATTATCATTGGGTGCTACTGAGGATATTACCTCATCCCAGTATATTATATCTCCTGAAGTAGCATGGGATTTTCTCTGTTTCTGATTCTCTTTGTGTTCTTATATGGCTTCCTGTATTTCTCTCTGTCTTTCCTAATTTTGTTTCTTTTCTCTTTCTCTGTCTGCTTCTCCATCTCTCTTTATCTCCTCTGTCATCTTGAAGAACATTTAAATGATTAATCTAGTTAGTTTTAAATATATAACAATAAGGACAAAAATTATTTTGCAGATGAGAAAACTGAGGCACGTCGTTTGTCAAGGATGACACAGCTAGTAAGTATCTGAGAATAGATTTGAACTCAGTTCTTCCTGATTTCAGGTTCAGCACTTTACTATTCACTGTGCCACCTACCTGTGTTCCTGTAGGATGTAACAATTGGCAACCTGTAGAAGACTGAAAATAGGTTGAGTTTTGAAGGAAAGTTTAAAATATTTTGAGGTCTAAAGGAGCTGAATCCAAAGCAGATTCATTCCAGGATGAGACCATGCCAAACTTATGGAAGTGGTGGGTGACAATACATGCAGAACTAGACTCAGAGCTGAAAAGATCTTGGTTCAAACCCTGACTCTGATAACTATTACCCATAATCCTGGGTAAACTATTTGACATTTCTCTGAGGATTTATTTTTATTCATCAAAAACCTTAGGATAATTATTTTAATTCCATCATTGTTAATTCTGTGGTCAGTCAATACATATTTATTAAGGAGTTCTTATGCAGGAAGCATTGTGCTAAATGTGGGAAATAATGAAACAACCAAACAAAAAAACATGTTAAAAACAAAAACAAAAACAACAGTCTCTGCCCTAAAGGAACTCAAAATCCAAATGGGAGACCAAAAAAAAAAAAAAGGATAAACAAATCATGTGTAGAATGAATAGGAAATAATTAAGAAGCATCCTATAATTAAGAGGGGTTGGAAAATACTTCCAGTATTAGATGAAGATTATAGTTGGTACATGAAGGAAGACAGGGAATCCAGTAGGTAGACAGAGATGAATAGAGAGGACATATCAGGGTTGGGGACACTGGGGAAATGCCTATGCCTATGACCACAGCTTCACATTGCCTCTCATCCTTACACTTTAGTACATGGACTCCAAAAGACCATTAAAAAAAAAACAGAAAAAATAATTCTTTAAAGGTCGTTCAAGTGCATCTTTCAGTGGTCCTTTGTCACAGATATAAACTAATGATATGACAGCTTGAACTCAACTCCTTTCTTGGTGCCATACCTAAACTATTTTGGTCATTGGCATAGCATTCTGGAGACTGCATCAAGATAACTCTTGTTAAAGCCTTCTGTGGAAATCTATGAAAGGGCCATTTACAAACTCATTAGCCTGTTCAGGACAAAATAATATTGGGATATTGTTTAAGGAAAGAAAAAATCTAATATTCAGAAACTGAGAAATATATTAGCAAGAGAGTAATCTATTCTGAACTCAGATGAGTCACTGCCACCTATTTGCAGTTGAATATTGTTCTCTCTGAATATATTTCTCCATAGACTCTTTTCCTTTCCTTCCTACTGGAAGAAGAAAGATAAGGAAAATAAAATAAAATTCTACTACTCACCTCCACTTCCAAATATCTCTCTATCACACAGGAAAACAAATTTTCTTCTCTGAAACTGATACTACAAGTGCATCTGGGGGACTTTAAACAAATCAGTCAATTTCACTACTAGTGACAGGGGACATTCCTTAAGGAACACTTTTCTTGTAAAATGGAATGTATTTTATGGAATGGAGGGTTGATTACAGGGTTAAATTAAAAGAAGAGCGTGTGATGTGGTTTTTGTACTTGCTAAATTAGAAGCATAGCCTTGAACACTAGAACACTATATATTTTCTTTTGACTCAAATCAACTGAATTTTTCAGAGGTATTCTTACAGTCCTAGAGCTGATCAATAAACTAGAAATCAGAGAATTTTAGATTTTTTAAAAACTGAAGTAAAGAATAATGGGGTTAAATCTTACCTTAGACATCACTTACTGTGAGACAGATTTTCTTTCCTTCCCACCATCCATCCTCACTTTGTTACACCCTTTCAACCTCACCTGAGATAGTAAATGATTTAATATAAATTTTACATATGGGATTATGTAAAACATTTTCCCATATTAGTTATTTTATAGAATATATTTAACAAAAAAGAACAAGAAAAAGAGAGAAAGAATGAGAGAGAAAGAAAGAATGGAAGGAAGGAAGGAAGGAAGAAAGAAAGAAACAAACAAACAAACAAACAAACAAACAAACAAAAAACAAACAAACAAACGAAGGAAGGAAGGAAGGAAGAAAGAAAGAAAGAAAGAAAGAAAGAAAGAAAGAAAGAAAGAAAGAAAGAAAGAAAGAAAGAAAAAAAAAAGAAGGAAAGAAGGAAAGAAGGAAAGAAGGAAAGAAGGAAAGAAGGAAGGAAGGAAGGGAGTAAAGAAAGAAGAAAGGAAGGAGAAGGATGGTGAGAGGGGGGAAGGAAGAAAATATAGTATGTTTCAATCTGCATTTTAACACCATCATTTCTTTCTTTGTGTTCAGATTGCATTCTTCATCATTACATTGCTGAGAAAATCTAGGTTATTCTCAATTTTTTCATCAAAAATATTTCTGTGGCTGTGTTTTATGTTCTTCTGGTCCTATTCCCTTCATTTTGCATCACTTTACATGCCTTTCTGTATTTTTTCCAAAATTATTCTCATTGTCATTGATTATAACATATTAGTATTCCATAACAGTCATATACCACAACTTGTTCAGCCATTTTTCAATTGATGGATTTCCCCTCAACATCCATTTTTTTTGCCAATAAAAAGAAGACTTACATATTGTTGTTATTTTCAAGTAAGACCTAAAAATAAAGCTCAGATATATCATCATTTGTATACCTTCAATAAGTAGGAACTTCTCATTTAAGGAAACTATCAGGACAGCTCCATGTGTTAAAAAATGCATAATTAGAATCTACCATAAATCTGCCTCTTGGAACTGTTGCCCACCAGATCTAGTTTTGTTCCCCAAAAAGAAAGAAAATAAAAGAAATTTTTTTTCTATCTTCTGATATCTCTTCTGTTCCCTAACAAAGGACAGAATGATCTGCCTAATTCAAATCTGAGTAAACATTACCAGTTCCTTCAACTGAGTCTCATTGATTATTGCCTTAGAGACACACTTTCCTGGTCACAATTCCAACTTGTCAATGGCCTCATTCAAATATAGAACAACAGTGACATAACAGATCTTCTAAGCCCACTCCCTCATTTAAAACACTAGCCAAATCAGCATGAGTCCTTTGACAAGTTTCAAGCCAAAACTCAAGCAATTATCTACTTAAATGCACAGGGGTTAGATTAGAATAATTTCAGTTCTCATTGCAGTTCTCTTTGTATCTTCCTATAAACACTTCCCTTCCTTACTTTCTACACTTCCCTCACTATTCTTCAGCTTTCAGACATTAATAACTGTCTTTGAACAGAGGACAAAGTCTCTGTCACTGCTTTCATGTGAAGTCTGGGATGGTAGCAACTATCTGGTCCTTTTTCATCAGAGGTGGAAAAATCCTCAGAATGACATTTGAAAAATGAATTTCCAAATGGTTAATACAAACTTTTAATTATTTTACAAGCTTTTCTATTTTTTGTCAAATCTTTTTTTAAGAAATGAATTACAGCATATACATAAAGTCTTTGAAAAATGGAATCTCTTTTGAACAACTTTTCTTCCTATTACTTTCTCCTTCCAGATCAGAATGGTCAGGTTCATAAAAATCCTTTCCAATAAATATATGTGAGTATAATAAACTTTAAATACATTTATTGATTTATTTTTTATTGATCTATCTATTTATTTAGATTTTAATAGTTTGGAATAGAAATAAAAGGGCATTACAAGAAAATTATTTGTTTGACCAACGCAAATTGAATAAAACAAGTGGTAGAAAGAATATCCTGAAAGATCTTCAAAAATATAAATGACAGGAGAGTGCCTGAGAAGCATAATCATGTTTCTAGAAGAAAAAAGGGAATATAATTCTGAAAAAAAAATTGGTCATGTTTAGGATAAAGCAGCTCAGCAAGGTTGTGGTGGTATAAAGAGAAAAAAATAGCCAGCAATGGACATTTGGAACCCTGCTGGGGCTTAGATGTGGAAATCAGATGGTAAATGAAAAATGAATTCATATTGACTTCTGACTGTATCAAGTGGGTGTCTCTTTAAGAAATTCTAAAACTAACAGAATTCAGGCTTCTGGGTTTTTATTACTACAGGAAAAAATGTAAGCCTGAATGATATAAGTTTTATACTTTTCTCAAAGAAATAACTTTAAGATAGAGAATGCTATTTCTGCCCCGGGTGATAGAAATTACCACAAACATTTTAAACAAACCTGAATGTTATATCTACTTACTTTAGAGAATACAACATCCTAGAGCCTAATTAAGTAAGTGGACATAGTTATTTAACATGTAAAATCATGCTCATACCTGATACACCACCAATACTAGGGATGGATTTTCTTTTGCCATTTAAGAGCTGCCTTGATAATAACAATACATGGCATTGAGATAATGCTTTGGATTTTACTTGAAATTTTTCATTGTATAGTCATGACAACTAAATGAAGGAGGTTCTATCGATGCCATTATCTCATCTTTCTCCTCTGATTGGAGATGGTTTCTAAGTATGTACATGTTTGGATTTCTGTATGATTAATGATTTTTCTCATGTAATTATCCTTGTGCATATATCCATACAAATCCACAAATATTTATTTATGGGTATATGTATATACATGTTTATGTATATGTGTGCACATGCTAATAATATGTGTATACAAATATGCACATGTGCCTTACAATACATCTACACATACATAGACATGTACACACAATTGTACCTGAATACACATACATATTTAAATGCATGTATAATCAACATAAAGAAAATTATAGGTTACTTGTGATGAAAAGTGTAAGAAGGAAGAAATCATTTTAAACTAAGCCTTCATGTAAAAGGTCGCAATTGAGTGCAATGTTTTAAAAAAATCGAATAAAATGTCAACAGGCACGTACATGAGTGGTAGTGTCCATGTCCATTCCACATGTTGATGTATGAAGCTGCATCCAAGAATGAGGATTGAAATGAGAGTTAATGAGTATTATATGTTGACTACAGTATAGAAATTTTATTAAAGAGTTGTAGGGAATGAATTTGGAGGGGTAACTTTGAAACAGTGAAAAGACCTGAATTCAGGAATTCAGAATTTATTATTCAGGTAGTAGGGAGCCATCAAAGGTTTTAGGCTCATAAAATATTTGTGTGATCAGAATGGTGACCAGTGTGATAGAGAAAGGATCCAGAGACTTGATTTAACAGAGACTGGAAGAACTGCAAAGGTTTCCATTCACAGTTAGGGATAGAGAAAAGGGCTTGGAATCCTGAAGAAGTGGAGATTCCAGGAGAACAACAGTTGTGTCTCTCAGTCTTGAGAAGGCAAAGGATAAAGTCTGTTTGGAGACCAGCTCCTGAGCACTGAACTTGATCCCTATTTGAACCCAACTATCATCCCCTCAAAGATCTCCAAAGAGAGGTGGCAGGTCCCTGAAGGAAGCAAGAAGCAGTTTTCAAGTTCTATCACACCCCTGTGACTCCTTGGGTCTGGACATTGCTCAGCCATGATAAGACCAGGGTTTACCCAACCTGAAACTCTTGGAGACCAGGCTGTAAAGCTTGAGTCTCTCAACTTGGAGTTAGGAAAAGGAAACTTATTTAGGCAGAGACCTCATTTCACCTCTTTTCTCTAGACCGTGAAACCCTGTAGCCATTTTCCATGTTTAACCCTGATCCTTTTTTTTTTTAAACCCTTACCTTCCATCTTGGAATCAATACTGTGTATTGGTTCCAAGGCAGAAGAGAGGTAAGGGCTAGGCATTGGGGGTCAAGTGACTTGCCCAGGTTCACACAGCTGGGAAGTGTCTGAGTCCAGATTTGAACCTAAGGACCTCCAGTCTCCAGGCCTGGTTCTTAATCCACTGAGCTAGCCAGCTGCCCCCATGATCCTTTTCATTATTATAATAAAGACTGTTATCTATCATCCAGACTGCAGTATGAGTGAAGAACACTAGCTCAGCTGGGGGAACACAAATTCATTTCTCTCTCTTCCACTAGGGAAGAAGAATATTTCAAATCACAATTAGTAGAAGAAAGGGAAAGGGCAGATTCAGTTGGAGACATTTCTGAAGAGGATTGAAGGAGGGAAAAAACCCATCTCCCCCTCCTTCTATCTCCTGGGACAAATAACATCTACTCCTCACATCCCTTGCCTTTAACTGGAGGTATTCCATTCTCTCTCTCTCATTAATACCATCCAATCAACCCCTCCATTACACCAGGTAAGAAGCATACCACCATCAAAATATGCCCCAGTGTATCTCACTTTTCTTCCACATCTCCCAAATGTCCTCCATTGGTTATCTATCCAGTGGCCTGGATGCCTTCCCTGAGATCATTTTCTGATTAAAAATTTCTACAAAAATATATTAGTTGATCCTTCCTAAGGAACCATTGTTGGATGATGGAACTCATTATGTCTCTTTCAGAAAATAGACAGAGCTGGGAGATGGAATGTCTTGTTTGTTAAATATGCAAAGAGACTATGGTATTGTGTAGAACAATATTAAAGGAATTTGAAGGACAGATGGGATGTTTTATTTATCCATCAAGGAGATGGAGAGACATTGAACTGTATTGTGTAAAAAGGTGACAGAATCCAACCTATTTTAGAATAATCACTTAGGTGACTGAATGGAGGATAGACTAGAGAGGTAAAGACTTGAGATAGGTACTAAAATAACTTTTCCATCTTTCCAAGTTCCTATTATGTGTTATCTTCTGCAATAGAATGCAAGTTCATCAAGGAGAGGAATATTTTTTTGTAGTTATTTTAGTTATGGAAGTTCAAAGTAATGGGGGTCTCATGGAAAATATATGGGGGTGTCAGAGGAGAGAAGGGCAAGCATTTAAGAGATAAAAGGTGAAGTCAATAATTATTGAAAGAGGGAAAGAAAGAGTAAGTAGATAATAGATACATAGATAAACATATATAGGTAGATAGATGTGTCATTCCACTTTGAATTTCCTTCTCTCTACTTTGTTTTTCCTTCTCTTCCTAGTTTCAGCTCCATGTAATAAGATACTACTCCTAGGACAAAATCATCACTAAATTCACCACCCACTGCTAACTCAGACCCTGATTAACACTGTGCCCCTTTTCTTCCTTTCATCATTTATTGTAAGACTGAAGGATGGAGTATCAAATTCCTCCAATGTCTTCCTTTATAGAGGGCAGAAAAAGGATCCTATCAGTTCATTCTATTTCACACCTGTATCCCCAGATGTGTTTGTTTGTTTCTATTGAACAAGGTGCCCCTAATGACAATCACTTACCATGCCATTCTTCAGCCCTCCATTTTTCTGCCATCTTCTATGTATTATGCACCCCTTTATATTGTCATCCCCTTGAGCTTAAGAATTTTTTTTATTATTTATTAATGGTATCTCTTAGCACAGTGTGTCTGATGCATAGTAAGTGTTTAATAAATGCATATTGGATTGAATTGTTTGGATAGAGAAAAGATATGAGATAGAGATAGATAAAATATTTTCCATTATTTACTGTATATCATGAATCTGAATAAGTACTGGGATACAAATCCAAGAATAAAATATGTCCCTACCCTCGAGGGGCTTACATTCTATTGCATAAGATAACACATAATAGGAATTTGGAAAGATGGAAAAGATACTTTAGTAAAAGTTAATTTACTTAGGATGAACTAGAAAAGACCAGTGAGTGAGGAGCAAAAGCTAGCAGTAGACTTTCTCCCAGGAGGAGAATTTATAAGTGCAACAAGTCAAAACAATAGTCAAATGCTTTCATCAATTCTGAATGTAGCCATTGGAGAACTGCTTCTAAATGGCACATTTCTATGGTTTCATGTACTTGGGTATTTCTCTCATGATAAAATGTTATACCCTCCAACATGCAATAAATGTTTTCTGAGACTTGTTGGCATGCAATCTTTCTCCACAAAATGTTATATAGAACATGGAGAGCTAAGGGTTATGCCCGCAATTTAAAAGGAATGTAACCACATGTTTTGATCATGACAAAATGAGAGCACATGAAAAACAAAATATCTTTCTATGGCCTGTCCATTATAGACTATAACCTTTTTGGAGGGCAGGGATTGGTTTTCATTGTTTCATTGTATCTCTAATACCTAGCTCCCAAATTTAATTTCCCCATTTTCTCCTTCTGATTTGGTATTAAAAATGTAAGAGGGGAGACTGGGTAGCTCAGGGAATTGAGAGCCAGGCCTAAAGATGGGAGGTCCTAGCTTCAAATCTGACCTCAGATACTTCTCAGCTGTGTGACCCTGGGTAAGTCACTTAACTCCTATTGCCTAGCCCTTACCACTCTTCTGCCTTGGAACCCATATACAGTATTGATTCCAAGACGGAAAGTAAGGGTTTCAAAAAAAAATTTTTTTAATTAAAAGAAATGTAAGGGGGGAGGAAAATTGATGTTTTACCCATCACTACAGGAATGAGATATGAATGTTAGTTGTGTAATGAATGATTCTTTTTTTTTAAAACCTTACCTTTCATCTTGGAATCAATACTGTGTATTGGTTCCAAGGCAGAAGAGTGGTAAGGGCTAGTCAATGGGGATTAAGTGACTTGCCCAGGGTCACACAACTGGCAATTGTCTGAAGCCAGATTTGAATTTAGGACCTCCCATCTCTAGGCTTGGCTCTCAATCCACTGAGCTACCCAGCTGCCCCCTATGAGTGATCCTTGATTGACATTGAGGGCAACAATAATCAAGCCTCCCTAAGGATGCATATTCCTCAAAATCCCTTTCTAGAAGAATCATTGTCTAGTCAAAATAATTGCTAACAAGGGACATACAAGGTACACTGTCTCTTTATAGAATTAGTTAATAATGTAAAGAACTGAGAGTCTTGTCTAAAGGGTAAGATTTACATTGATTGGCAAAAGGTTTGGAATATTGCTGCTTTACAAATAAAGATTAGAAATAAAAATGATATACATTGCAAGAAAAAAACCCTTATTGCAATTTAAAATTATATAAATATATATATATATATAAATATAAAATTATAAAACGTATATATAAAAATAATTTAATTATTGACTGAATTTTGTATCATTTCAGAGAAACAATGAATGAAGTGAAATTTGGATTAGAGGAAAAGTATCACCTCGTTAAAAATATGCAAATATACCTTCCTTTTTTGGGTACAGTTTAATGGGAAAAAAAGAAAAAGAAAAAAATATTGATTTAAAAAGAGAGAAGTAAAAGTATGAAGAAACAGTTTCGGAGATACCAAAGAGAGATTTTCTTTTGAAAATTTCAGATGAGGCATGAGGGGTGCCTCATCTAATTTTCATTTAACTGCTTTATGAATAAAAGACATAGCTAGAAAATGGGGAATCATCTAATCATTCAGAGTTTGAGATTTGATTGAATCTGATTGCCAACTGGGGAGAAGAAATTTGAGGAGCTCTGGCTTTTTTAAGGAAATGATAAAATCATAGAGTCAAGAGGCTCTCATTTAAGTCATTGCAAAGGAGAAGTTCAACAAGAGAAATGCCAGAGGAGATAGTAACATGAGAAATGGAATATGAGATGAAATAGTTCGGGTAGAAGATGATCATCTTGTTAGGGAAATTGGTTTTCTTTGACCAAAATCTCCAGTAATAGCTATCTGCCTTCAGCTCCACCTAGAGTAAGAGGAAGGCAAAAGTTTGAATAAAGTGTTTGTGCCTCTTCGCTGCTATGTCTGGTGCTTCATAACTGATTTGATAAGTTTTAAGACAATCTGTGAGCTTTATTGTAATTAGACAGTGCACAATCTCAATAACTTGTGGATCTGGTTTGTATAACCCAGACACAGTCAGTTGAATGAGCTCAGTATTCTCTGGATTAAAGAGAACAATTCACATTAAAGGCTAACATTTTCTAATTAGGATTTTGAGGGTGATACTTAATTGAAAGAGTTTATAAGGTCTATGTATATATAGAGAAAAAAGATCCCTTAGTTAACGACTGGCAAAGAGCAATAGTCAAGGAGTGGGCACAGAAGTAGTTTTCTGTGATGGAAATGTTTCTTAATGGAACAGTAGAGAAATGAGTTGCCCCAAGCACATGGATTTCCTTTCCTCTTGTATTTCCTGCAAGCTTCCAATAAGTATTTGTCTTTTCTATACATAGCATGGGAAAGGGAGATTGGTAGGAAAGATGACTTTGAATGTGCTTTGTGATGCATTGTTTTATTTACGTATTTCTTTAGAATATTAAAATCTAATCCATTATAGGACAACAAGGTCAGCGCAGTAAATAGAGTACCAGGTCTGGAGTTAATAAGACCTGAGTTCAAATACAATCTCAAATACTTCCTATCTATGTAACTTTGGCAATTTAAATAATGCTATTTGCCTCAGTTTCTTCATATGCAAAATGAACTGGAAGAAAAAAATGGAAAATCACTCCAGTATCTCTGTCAAGAGACACAAAATAGAGTCATGACGAATTAAACATGACTGAAAATACTGAACAACTCTTTAATATTTAATTTACCTTATTATTAAGTAAATGGTTATATTTAATAAAGAATTTCCTAGAAGTTTTAGTTCAATTTAGATTTATTAGAAAAGAATACTTTAAAGATGGTGAAGTAGAAAATACAGAGAAGCTAAGCTCTCCCAACATTCTCTGCTAAATAACTTTGAAATATGCCTCAATTCATATAATGGATTGACAGAGACAATAATAGGTTAGAATGATGTATTTTTCAAACCTAAAAACTTAGAAGATCAAAAAGAGAGGTCTATAACACTCAGGTGGGGGCTGGTTCAGAATCCATGTGGCAACTATAGCAGATATGGTATTGGTGAAGGGAAAAACAGAAGCCACAGTTTCAGGAGCTTTGAGCCCAGGTATCAAACACCGGTCAGAGAGAGAATAGAAGGGATCACTATGCTGGTACTTGATGACAAAGAAGAATATTTCTGGACAGAAGGGAGAAAGAGCCCTGAGGAACAATAGTGCATACCATGTTGAAAGCAAAAAAGAATTACAGCTATCCAGAACTCACTCAGAAAAGATTAGCACAAGAATATGTGAAGCTTGGAATGGTGCCTCCCCACACCAATTCCCAATGGAATATTGTCTAAATTTAACATGAACTTGAAAATAAAGAAAGAATATGGGAAATGAGAAAAAAGTAAATAAAAGGAAATTAACCACAAAATGCTACTAAGGTGACAAAGAAAATGAAGGCATAAACTAAGAAGAAAACAACAGGAAAAGAGGTACAAAGGAAGCCTCAAAGAAAAAGGATAATCGGGTAGAAACTCAACAAGAATACTTTCAAGAATTACGAAATGAAAGTGGTAAAATTAAACTGGGGAAAATAATGAGAGTGATTCAAAAATTATGGGAAAATAAAACAAAAAGGATTTACAGCATGGTAATAAAGGCACCAAAAATACCAATGAAAACAACACATCAAAAATATAATTGGACAAATAATAAAAGAGGCACAGAAAATTGCTAAATAAAATAATCCCTTAGAAATCATAATTAACAATATGCATATACAGAGGCAAATGAAAGTTTAAAAGCAGAACAAAGCATATTTTTTCTACTTTATTTCCTTGATTATTTTGTCTAGGGTAATAGATAGATCTCTTCTTTTACAATACATAAAAAAAACATAAAATATGTATTTTATGATAACATGTGTACAACCTATCCTATAACATTTTATCTGCTATCTTGTGGATGGGCAAGGATTAGAAAAGGGGAGAGAACATAGATTGAAAAATGTCCAAATATAAATTGTATTGACTCACAATCTGGAAAAAAAAATGTAGCATAACTGGCAAAGTGGAAACAGAGATATAAAAGGTCATTCAATAAAATA
The DNA here is from genome assembly GCF_027887165.1 of Monodelphis domestica. NCBI lineage: Eukaryota > Metazoa > Chordata > Mammalia > Didelphimorphia > Didelphidae > Monodelphis > Monodelphis domestica. Next base: position 745,955,016 of record NC_077227.1, on the reverse strand, counting down.
ATCTCTTAAGAATTAGAATTGAGTTAAATAGAAGCTAAGGGCTCCAGGACACAGCAAGAAACAATGAAATAACTTAAATAATGAAAAATTGAATAAAATAAGAAATATTACTTTAGAAGGACTGACCTGGGAAATAGATCAAGGAGACATAATTAAATATTGATTGGACTAAATTAAGGCTCTTATTTTTCTAAATGAGCTTAGATATTCTAGTGTAAGAAATTTTTAAAGAATTTTATGGGAAATTCATAGATCTAGAGGGTAAAATTAATTAAAGGAATTCACCAATTACCTCTTGAAACTATAGCAAAATAAAATCTCCCAGGAATGTAAGAGCCAAATTCTAGCACGCTGAAGTCACAAGAAAAATATTTCAATCATCCAGGAAGAAACAATTCAAATACAGTAGAGGCACAGTCATGATCACAACACAAGGTTTTACAGCTTTAGTATTAAAAAGGTAGAGGACTTGTAATATCATGATATACTGAAAAGCAAAGAAGCTAGAATTATAACCAAAAGTAATCTATATAGCAAAACTACACATACAGTGAAAAAGACTAATTTCATTTATTCCTAATGAAAATAACAAAGATGAATAAAAATTTTGACTTTTGAATTCCAGATTGAAGAGAAACATACGAATGTAAATATAAAAGGTAATTTAAAAAAGGATTCAATAAAATTATACTGCTTCATTTAAGATAAGGAAAACATGCAACTCCTAATAATTAGAACATCATTATGGCACTTGGAGTAAATCTACATATACAGAAGACAAGGATGTGAGTCAATAATGTTGGGAAGATCATTGAAACAATGTATGACTGCAAAAGAGGAATTTAATGGGAGAAAGGGGGTAAAAATCAGGAAAATCATCTCACAAAAAGAGGTACACAAAGAACTTTTACAATGGAGAAAGAAACAGGGAAATTTCTGAATCTCAATGTCACTGTAATTTGTTGAATTAACATATCATGCATAAATATGTGTATGTTTTATATGTATATGATAATGCACATGTATATATGTGAGTATGTACACAGAGTTAAAATAGCTACTATGGCTATAGTCACATCATGACTGATACATTTTTTTCCTCCTTAATATATGGAGGAAGTATAAGAGGGAAGTAAGTAGTAAGGGAATATGGGACTCAATTAAAAATAACTAGTAGAAATAAATAAGGAAAATAACCTTCTAATTTTTATTCTATTTTATATGTGTATAATTTTATGTGGGTACTATTGTGAATCTTTAAATTTCTCACAGTTGTGAATCTTAAAAATTCTCAGACTCTACCTTAGAACTTTGGTTAGGATCATTCCCCATTTTAAAACAAGGAAGGGACTTTGGCCAGGAAGGTGGGAACTCTAACATTATTCAACCCATAGTTAGGCATACTTTAGGGGAAGATAAAGTTGTAAACTCCTTACTGAACAATGAAAAGTCCCCAACCCATACTTAAAGTGAAGCAAGAATCCTTAAGCTAGGTCTATTATTAGATCTAATACAAAGGGGTGCTAAGTACCTATGAAGATCAAATTAATCAGGCAAGTTGCAAAGGACAAGATTAGTCTACTCAGGTATGAATTACTCAAAAGTTTTAGTCTACTCAGGTGTGAATTAAGAATGGTCTGTCCTTTGGAAAACGTCTACTGTGATTGGTAGACATAGAAATTTAGGGGAGGTGACCCAGGAGAAAATTTTCTTTAAAAGGAAGGAGCTGGAGGGCTCTGTAATGAGTGCAGCCTTGGTAGCTAAGTTGGAGCTCAGACTAGTTGGAGTAGCTGGGTCTCTCTGAATACTAGAATCTTGCTTGGAACAAATCTTGTGGTGAGTGGATTAAAGACTGCCTGGTCTCTCTTAAAGCTCAGACCTAGGCCCCTTTTCCATTATTTCCTCTTACTCCATCTCTCTCCCTTTCCTTAATTCCTTATTTGTATTAATTAAAATCTCCATAAAAGCCCAGCTGACTTGGGTATTTCATATTTGGGAATTTTTTCCTATGGCGACCACTTTGTTTTTGATATAAAATCAAGACATTAAAATTATCTTTAGAGTTTTGGCAATTCAAAGTCTTGAAACCATATTTTTGTGGTCACAGTTTAAGGCAACCACTCTTTTGTCGATAACACTATCTTCCCCATTAGAATATAAACTCCCTGATATAAGGAGGGGAATCATAGGGGATTAAAAATAAAGGGTTAGACTAAATTATTTAAGAGTATAGTTGCCAGGAATTTTTACTCAATTCCAAATGATTTTATGGTAATTTATTTACAAAAGGAGAAAGAATGAAAGTGAGAAAATCAGAGAGAGGATATGGTAAGATATCTAACCTAACACACTAAGTATTTTGTTTTGGCCCCTGGCTCAACCAAGGCTGGGCCAATTAATCCTCAGCCAGAGGGGCCTCAGCCTTGAGCCAATAGCCAAGTGATGAATAAAACAAGGTCTTTAGCCATGAAGCCTGGCCCAAGAGAGGAGGCCTCTTCTGAAGCTAGTCCCTCCAGGAAATGGAGAGATTTAAGAACAGTCTCACCAACTCCAAGGTCTCAGGTCCAGTAAGCAGATTCTTCACCAGCCTCCAACTTGAACCCTGAACTCCAAAGTGTAAAGATTAAAATTTAGGGGAGACTGAGGCAGGTAGAAATTAGTTTTTCTCTGCAAGGAGTATTATATTTTTTAGAGGTTTATTAAAAGTTAAGGATTAAAAAAAGGATAAGAAAAACGTGCCTAGGCCAGAGAGGCCTAGACAAGATAATCTCACATAGTCCAAAAAAGACCCTCAGTAGGCAGAGAACTCCTTTAAATAATCATTTGTGTTCTTGCCCAGGCAAGAATTCAATGTGATTACAAAGCACTCTGGGGGCTAGCAAGGACTCCTGGGGAATGGAGTCCAGAGTTCAAATCTCAATTTTACAAAAGAATGAAAAAATCCCTCACAGGAAGTTGTAACTCCTTTTAAAGATACTTCTTTTCATCACTTCCTATGCCTGCCTGTACTTTACATGGACCAATTATAGTCTATAAATTTTCTTAGGACTGCCCAGGGGGCAGTCAGTGGGTTCTAATTCTTTACCCACTTTTACACACATCAGTCACAAACCTCCCCCACTTAAGAATGAGTGGGCTTTATATGTCTCTGGTATTTAAATCTAAAAATAGTCAGGGGAGAGTTAATCACATCATCACATTGATGCTTTTGCTCTGTATTTTTACTTTAAGTTTAGCATACTACTTTACACCTGATGATTAAAATATTTAAATGTACACAACTATTTCATTTAATGAATATTTGAATAAATTGGTCATATACTAGTGAATATATTAAGCTAGATTCAGTGTTCTTGTCTTTGCTATTTATAGTAGTACCTTATTTAACATTTCTGTGTCTCAGTCTTCCTATCTGTAAAATTGGGAGGCAGGCTAGATGAATTTTAGGTTCCAATCCATTTCTTTTTAAAAAAAATACCTTTCACATAAGAATATATATTTTTATTTGTTCTGTTATAAATAAAAGTTAATCTTGGAGGCTTATTACTCGATTTATAAGCATTTATTAGAGAGAGATAGAAAAAAAGAGTTTTTGGTCTTTCTAACTTAAGGTAAAAACCCAGTCCCCTATTACAGCAAACACTTTGAGCCCTGGCTTGACAGAGATGATCAGATGAGGTAAGGAGTGCCAGAATGATTAAACAGTCAACTCAGTCAGAGAGATGGAGCTAAAAGAGACCTACTCTGCTTCTCTTGTTGGCTTTTCAAACCCAAGCTCCTCTCTCTCAGTTCCAGATCGTTTCTTGATCAATGACTCTCAAACATCATGTACCTACCTTGGAGGTGATGTGCCAGTATGC